>NW_022111327.1:10896396-10963543 GCF_000313985.2 Echinops telfairi | reverse complement strand
AAATTATTAAGGGTTCATGAAGGAGGGGGGAGTGGGGAGGGAGGGGGAGGGAAAAAAAGGAAAATGAGCTAATTCCAGGAACCCAAGAGGAAAGCGAATTTTGAGAATGATGAGGGCAACAGATGTATAAGTGTGCTTTACACAATTGATGTAAGTATTGTGATGAATTGTATGAGCCCCAATAAAATGATTAAAAATAAGTAAATAAAATAATAATAATATTTAGATTATCAGGAATCATGATAACCTTTTTATTATCAGTTTATTTTTTTCTTTGTAGGGCTTTGAAAACAGAATGTTTTGTCTTTCTCAAATAGAATGAAGGGTACTGATTCCCCACCCCCTGCTTCTGAGACAGCACATGTTATACCCATCAAGATGACCATTACAACGAATCCTGTTAC
Source organism: Echinops telfairi (assembly GCF_000313985.2). Classification (NCBI taxonomy): domain Eukaryota; kingdom Metazoa; phylum Chordata; class Mammalia; order Afrosoricida; family Tenrecidae; genus Echinops; species Echinops telfairi. Next base: position 10,963,139 of record NW_022111327.1, on the reverse strand, counting down.
CAATCACTCACAGCTGAACCATATTATCCAATCAGTATCTTTCCCTAATTTCTTTCCTAGACCTATCAGAGAAATGTCATTTGATGGGAGTAAAAAGGACTAATCATAATTAGAAGAACCATAAATAATTCACTGCACTGCACACATAGTTGAGTAGATAGAAAATACTAGAACAATCCCAAATACTAGAAAAAACTATTAAGTTAGAGTACATAAAATATACTGTTCAATGACAGAGGATGACCACCCAACTGCTTTGAGTAAGATGTAGTAACATCTAGAATGTTACCTTACCTAGAAGTAGTATTCCAAATTGAATGTCGAAATTCAGAGGTGGAAATTTTTAATTTTTTGGAGGACTTTTCTGGTTACTTCAGTTAATCAAATGACCAGACCTCTAGCCCCACAGAGATACAGTGGCAGGAGGTATTCAGTTCCTCCGGAGTAGATTTGCTAGATTGAATATGCTCAACTGAAGAAGACTGGAATGTGAGACTACAGACTTGAGTTCAATTGGTAGAAGCTTTATATATATATAAATAGATATATAATAGCTTTATATTATTATTTCTAAATCTTACAGGTAATTTGCATGATAAATATTTCAATTAAAATGTTACTATGCAGTTATGTAAGCCATAATATACTGTGCAACTCAGTCTCTCCTTTAAACTAGAGACAATATTACTATTGGTATTAATCACTTCATAAAATTTAAATTGTTATTAAAATTTTGCTTCTTATCTTTTTATTACTTATGAAGTTTTGGGTGATACAATCTAAAGTGCCAAGAGATCTAAACATGAATATTTTTGTTTACTTTGGGTATGTGAAATAGCCTAGAAAAATTCTATAGGAGGGGGCTTTAAAAGTTTTGTGGAAAAATATCATTATCTTTTAATTCCATTTTCGATGAGCTTGTAGAAACTTAATTTCATATAGCGAAATTATGTTAGAAGGAAAACAAAAATGTTCTTATAGAAGACTAAAAACACATATTCAATCTAGAGGCAATCAATTTAAGTGACTGAGGTTTCAGCCTACGGTTAGATAATTAATATAAATGGCCATTCAAAAACTTTCCAATGCAAATACTGTAATATTTAGTTATATTTTGGAACTCTCTAATATGATTTCTCATCATTATCCAGGAACATATTCCATAGATTGGCCTGTTGATATAGTAATATTGACATTTACTAAATGGGGCCACTAACAAAATGACCATAATCTGTTTTTCAAAGTATTAAACTACATGTTATGCCAAAACATGAGATAAAAAAATTGGCACCTTTGGGAATTCTAGTCTTAACAGTGTGCTTTGGAAAATTACCTTCTATTTGGTGGACTAATAATGATTGAGAGATCATCTATAGACATGTGGGCAAATAACCTGCTACAGAGTGTCTAGTAGAATTAAGTTGACAATCATTATCACCATAAATTGATTTCTATGCTTCATGCTACTCACCAGCCAATGCACTTCAGCTTATATTTGTTAGTTTAAAAAATTAATTGCAGAGTTTCCATGGTAGAAAATTGAGTTTGACAAATGACTCCAGTGCCATTTCCTTACTCTTACAACTGGATAATCATGTGCTTTTTATCACTTAGAAAATTGTGAATACTTCTTTTTTGTGATCATAAACACATTCCAGAAGTTAGATTAAGTCTACATTCATCTCAGGTGAATACTTTCCTTTTAATTTTATATACTAATGCAGCAGTACTTAATTCTCCACACGTAAAATATAATTTACTGCTATTGAGGCTCCATCCTGATAAATGCAAATCTGTTAGCGCAATCATGTAAGAATTGTTTAAAAGGTGAAATTAGTGGTAAGTAGGTTGTGAGAAGATTGGATTTCTATTGCATTTTGAATAGGCAACTTCTTTGGTTGATTTTGTTCAATAGCTACCTGAAATACATACATTCTAAAGGGAGTTACCAGTATGTGGACTACATTCCAAATAAGTAGCTGAGGCAAAGTTGTCAGAGATGAAACAAGTTGATATTCTCCGGCGGGATTTTACAATGTGATGGGGAGTCAGCCCAATGTAACTGAAAGAGTCACAGGCCGAGTATGATAAAGTTTGACTTCTAGACCAAAATTTGTCCTCAGATGCTTGACCTGACTTATTTGTATGTTAAATGAGGTATGTAAATCTGCTGCACAAATCCTCTTTAAAATGTTGAAAAGCAAGGATGTTACTCTGAGGACTAAGGTGTGTGTCCCAAGCCATGATATTGTAAACGACTCATATGCATGTGAAAGATGGACACTGAATAAGGAAAACTGAAGAAGACCGGATGCATTTGCATTATGGTGCTAGAGAAGAATCTTGAAAGTACCATGAATTGCCAAAAGAACAAACCAATTTATCTAGGAAGAAGTACAGCCAGAATGCTCCTTAGAAGCAAGGGTGGTGACACTTCACTTTACGTACTTTGGACATGTTGTCAGGAGAGACCAGTTTCTGGAGAATGACACCCGACACCATGTTTGGTAAAGTGAAGGGCCAGTGAAAAAGAGGAAGTCACGAGAAGACAGATTGTGCCGTGGCTACAACAATGAGCTCACACATAAGAACAATTGTGTGGATGGCACAGGAATGGGCAGTGTTTTGTTCTGCTGTACATAGGTTCACTATGAGTGGGTACCGACTAGATGGTACCTAGCAACAACAACAATGTACTTTATGTGGTTAGACTATGTAATTCTATTGCTAGAAAAGCGAGTGTTGAAAGCATCCGTGGTTATGCATTAGGCTGTGAACTATCAGGTCAGCAGGTACAAGCCACCAGCCACTCTTCAGGAGCAAGATGAGGCTTTCTACTCTCCTAAAGAAACCCACAGAGGCATTTTTGGAAATGTTCTTTAGCTTGGTTTGATTGGTTGTTACATGGGTGAACTAGGCAGGTAACCTTAACAAGAAAAACTAAAAGAAAAAGCCATTGTTCAAAATCATTTTCCATAGGCCTGGGCAGGGTTGTCCATAGGGTTGTATCATCGGTGGCACGTGGGGCTACCATGCGTATGAATCAGCTTGACAGCACCTATGCACACCACCAACGTCATTGTGGCAATGCTGAATATGATTGTCCTTTTAGCAGTAAATGCGAAAAAAGCGGGACAGAATCTTTTCTATCAAACACGGTCAGAGATAAGGTGCCAACAATTTAGGAGAACATACCTGAGAAAACTGAAAGGGAATATTTCAAAAGGCGAATTGGAGGTCACACCAATGGTTTCTTTTTCCTTTCTACCTTTCTGTGAATTTAGTTTATTTTCAATGGGTATATATTATTATTAACCTTAAAATACATCTAGAAAACAAGTATATAAAAGAAAAGTACAGAAAGTATGTTTCTATGTAGCCCTTCAGAAAAGTTAATTCACAAACTAAAACACATAAACACAAGAAATTAAAAAAAACAGTCATTTGTCAGACCATGTATCCTAATTTTTTCTTAGATGGTTTACTAAATGAAAGGACTCATCAATGTATTGTAAGCAGATGCCAAATTTGTGATTTTTTGCTAGGTCCCTCAAAACCTGCAAGGAGTTATTTATTTGTTCCACTCCATATGTGTCTGATAACTTTTCTGTTTGTATTGAATAACAGCAACATGCCCTTTGTGTTACTACTACAAGGTCTAGTCCCATGTCATCGTCATATTACTTTTTCTAGTTATAGTTCTATAGTCAAAATTCTGAGTTCTAATTTAATTTCACCAGTATTGGAAGAAGTACAGCCAAGACTGTTCCCTAGAGGCAAGGACGGCAAAATGTCATCTTGCTTAAGACAAACCCCATAGGAGGAACCCATCCTTGGAGAAGGGTGTCATGCTTAGTAAAGCGAGGGGGAGTGAAATCAAAGCAATCTTTCAGTATTGGCAGAGTGGGCTGCAACAATGCATTCAAATACAGCAATACTTGTGAGGACGATGTAACACTGGATGATAAAAATGGTGATTTAATTTAAAGCTTCTCTTTTCTCCCAGCTGAAGTCTAAACCAAATAAAAGGCCAATAGTTGAGGAATTACATAGGAGGCTATTTTGACTCCATCTCCTCTTTGCTTCCTATGCAAGGTTTCTGACCCCCTCAATGTTTTAATCAGGAAGAAATGTAAGATATGGTAGTAAGAATGATAATAATATAATAAGCAGTAGGGTAAGGGAGGGATGGGATAAAGGGAAGTTGACAGCAAGGAGTGCAAGAAGAAAGAAAATGTTTTGAAACTGTGGTAACAATTGTATAATACTGCTTGATGTGATTGAAATATCAATGTGATAATATCTGTAAGAGTTCCCAATAAAATGATTTTTTAAAAAGATGTAGAAAAGTGCAAAATAAACATTTTTTGTCTGAATATGTAAAATGCAATATCATTGGAGCTTTCACTCTTGTGGCTATTTTTGGAAATCTATACTAAGGACCTCCCAGTACAGGACCTTTAATAAGAAAATGCCTCTTCTGTAAATGACTCCTTTACATTTTCCTCTTTATCTTTTGAACTTTGGGTTTCAACACAGTATTGAGGGAATATTAATCTACCAGGTTCCCTTTTAGGGCATATCAAGCTGGTTGTCTTTTAAAAATCCACTTTGGATTCCTAAAAACAGTCTCTGTAGGCATTCAGCTCACTACCAACACAGTCCTTTCTGTTGTATTGCTTTAAACTAATAACATTAACCACACTTTCACCTCCTTTCGATTTCTAAAGCAAGCATTAGATACCAGTTCAACATTTCTCTAATTTCATATACCCTTTACAAATTCTCTCTGTGGTAACCTTGAAGTCTCTCTCTGTGTTTAAAGTACAGAACACATAAGATTCCACCCTCTCTAACTCATGGTTCTAACTAACTCTAAAAATCATTTAATTCCCCCTCGCCACCTCCATTATCAAGCTTCAGATTCCATCTAGGTAGATGATTAAATAATGTTGAAAGAACCAGTTTAGAAATACCAGAGCCTGTGCTGAGCAGTTTTTCAGGTCCCAGAAACACATGTCTAATTAAGAAGTTTTTCCTGTGCACAAAGGAACCTAGCAGATGGAGGGCAGGGGAAGTACTTAGATTATCAAGTCTTGTGCTAACTTTCCAGATAGGATAGGTACCCTCCCTTTTTTCCCCCCCACACCACCCATCATTTATGGTCTTACTTAATGTTAATGTTCTAGATAATGTGCCACTAGACAGTAGACTCTTATCTCTATGTTATTAAAGTCTGGCATAATGTGTAATATTTTTATAGGATCAGTATTTTTTTTACTATTTAGAAGGGAAATTGTTCAGCTTATAAAAGGCCATGTTTGTGAAAACAATGGTTAGCATCTCATTTAATGAAAAGAAATGGAAAACATTTCCCCTGTGAATGGGAACCAGACAGCGTTGCCCTTTATCACCACTTTTATTATAGTCCTGGAAGTCTTAGCCAGAGCTATAAGATATTAAAGACATCCACAATGACACAGAAGAAACAAAACTCTCTTTATCTGCACATGATATAATCCTATATATAGAAAACCCCAAAGTTCCAATTTAAAAATCACTGGAGAAACAATGTACAAATGCGCTTTACACAATTGATGTGTGTATGGAATGGGATAACAGTTTTATGAGCCCCGAATAAAATGTTAAAAAAATTAACATCTGAGAAACCCACAGGGGCAGGTCTCCCTGCCTCATAGGGTTGCAATAAATTATAATTGACTCCATTGCAAAAAAAAATTGGCAACATATCAAGCTATAAGGTTAACATACAGAAATCAGTTAGATTCTTGTATATAAAAGATGACACCAAAGAGGAAGTTAAAAGCACAATACTATTTTTAATAACTACCCCAAAGATAAAATATCTACAAATAAATGTTACCAGATAAATAAGATACTTATACAATGAAAACTATAAAACACTTCTATAAGAAGCAAAAAGGGATGTACACAAATGGAAGAATATTTCATGCTCCTAAATAGGCTGACTAAATGTATTGTAAATTTCAATATTACAAAAAATGCTTTATAAATTTATTGCAATTTTGAACTAAATCCCACCACAATCCTTCAAAGAAATGGAAATACGATTCAGAAATTTTATATGGAAATGAAAGAAGCCAAGGATAAATAAAACACTATTAAAAAACAAAAGCCATGTAGGAAGCCTTTTACTCTCATATTTAAAACCTATTGTATAGCCCCAGCAATCAAAATAGATCAAGGACCAATACACATTAAGTGCGGAAAGAGATAGCCTTTTCAATAAATGATGCTGAAAGCAAAATTTATCTCCATCTGTAAAAGAATGAAACAACACCCAGACCTCATAGCATGCACAAATATAAATTCAAGATGCATTAAGACCTGAATATGAAACATAGAATCCTAAAAAGCATCACTGAAAAAATAGGGACAAATTTTAAGACAAGACATAAATATACTATTGTTCATAATTTAAGAATACCCACACAATAGAAGACAAAAAAAGGACTGAGGCATTCTAAAAATACAACATTTATGCACATCAAAGTACTTCATCAAAAGAGTGAAAAGAGAAACTACAGATTGGGAAAAATATTAAGCAATGATATATCAGATAGAGTTAATTTTTTTAATCTATGGAAAACTACACCTTAAGAAAAAAACAATGCCCCATTCAAAAATGGTCACAAGACATGAATAAACAATTTACTAAAGATGATGTCTAGGTGGCCAACAATCAAATCAAACAAAATAACTGTTTGCATTAATTAGAAATAAGAGAAATGCACATTATTACAAAAGTGAGATACTACTTCACACAAACACTCTCAGTTAAAAACTTTTAAAAGAAAATAATAAATGCTAGAGTGGATGTTTAGAAATTGGAACTCTCATAAATTGTTAGTGGGACTGTAGAATTGTACAACTACTTTGGAAATCAGTATGGTGTTTCCTTAAACAAAAGCAAATATAAATATCATCTGATCCCAAAATCTCTCTATTTGGTATATACCCCAAAGAAATAAAGAACAAAACACAAACATATGGATACCTATGTTTACTGAGGCAACGTCTATGATAGCAAAACCATGGAAACAATAAAAAACTCTGACTATAAACAAATGGGTAAACAAACTAGTACATTCATACAATAGAATATTATGCATCCTTTAAAAACTATGACGAGTCTGTCAAACACCTTAAAACATGTACAATTACAGAAAAAAAAAGATGCTTAGCAAACTCAGTTAATCTCTCCCTATGTTCATCTGGGTTGTCTGGAGAAAAAAAATCAGTGATACCCGTACGTACAAGAAAGAATTTTACATCAAGAAGTAATTCCCTATCAAAAAGGCATCCCAGCCCGGGCAGGTCAAACCCATAAGTCCAATGCTAATTAGGGGCCTTCTTCAGACTCTTGTAGCTTCAGGCTGATGCTGCAGAAAGGTGAGGCAGGATGCAGGCAGATCACAGGCCTGTGGGTCAGTCACACAGATCCGAGGTCGGTGGAAATATGGCAGGGTGCTGACACCTCTCAGGGTCAGGCAGCCGCTGTGGGATCACCTCTAGAGGCAGACACAGAGTTCCAGCAATTAGGAAGGTGGAGAGACAGAGAGAGAGGGAAATTCCCAGTCTCTCCCTGGTAAGAAAGCCACAGACCCGAGCAGGCATCAACAGGCTGAGGTCTGATTGACAATACTTTACAACCTGTTCACGTTAACATAAAATCAAGCTGCCACACACATAAATATTTTATGAAAATTACTATAAAGGGAAATAACAGGAAAAAGTACTTTCAAACAAAAGGATAAGACTTTAAAGGTGATGATGAGACCAGGGCCAGGGAGGCTACTGAGAAGGGAGGAGGGTGGGAATAGGAAAAAAAGGAACTTTATATCCAGGGATTTTATGGGATACTGTTACTAATTTCATTCGATGAGAAGGGCTGTGCAATTATATGGACTATCTTTTTATTTGAATCATATTTCATAAACAAAAAGGAAAAAGAGAAATAAATAAAAACAAAATTACAATCAGCAATAAAATAAAAAAAATGAAAAGTAAAACAAAGTGGAAATTCAAAAAACAAGAGAGAGAAAAGTAACAGCCTTAAAATCCCTCCAAATTCCTTACCCATCAGATTTAAACATTGGTCTGAGTGACTACAAAGGGAGGAAAAGTAAAACTGGGATTCTTTTGTGCTATACCAGTTCATTCGAAAAAAAAAAACAAAAAAAATGTTTAATACATGTGTTAGATTTGGTTGTCTGAAGAATCAAAACCAGTGACATCTATGTATGAGAAAGAGCTTTATATCAAGTAATCTTATCTCAAGAAGGCAGCCCAGCCCAATCCAACTTATGTCTATGAGTCAGATGGTAGCTGGAGCCCTCTTCAGGCTTATGTAGCTGCTGACCAATGAATGATGCAGAAAGATGAAGCAGGGTTCAAGAAGGTCGCAGGCAGGTGGGCACAGAGGCTCATGGATCCAAGGTCTGTGGAAACATGGCAGGGTGTTGACAGCTCTCAGCAGCCCCAGGGGGGCTGGGTTGCCTTCTTGGCATGGAATTACTTTGTTATCTATAGTTCTTTCTTGTACATACATGAGTGTCACTGATTTTGTTTCTCTACACACTTGGTCTTATTTGAAGATAAGCACAGAGTCCCACCAAGCAGGAAAGCCAAGGGGGTAGAGAGAGAGGGGAGGGGTCCCCAGTGTCTTTATGATAAAAAGCCTCACCTCCCAGAACCATCATCAGGCTAATTGACAGTTTAATACAAACTCAAGCTGACAGAAAATGTGACTACTACACTATATAAGTGCATGACCCTATATTCTGTTCATGGTCTAATGAGAAAATACCCCCATGCCCAATAATGATATTTTGTCCATTTTGGGATTATTGTTTTACAATATGACATTTCTTGTGCATTGGCAATATGGTCCAGACTTTCAAGATAGAGAGTTAAAATATGTGACCAGAGGAGAAAACATGCAAACTAATTGAGCTCATTTGTAAAACGCAGAGTAAATACATTTCAGATTGATTACAATCACTGCATTAAGGGAGCCTTTAAAATGTTTTTCACAGAGTTAATTAAAAATGTCTCTGTTATCTGGATTCTTAATTGGTTTATACTGTTTTCATGGTGACAAACTTCAAGAGGGACTCAGCAGATAAAAACAGAATAAATTATCATATGTTAAGCATAAACGTGGAAATGTCCCGAAATGACCTAGCTGATGGCAAAGGAACGTGGGCTTTGCCATGGAAACTTTTTAGAGCTCAGAAACCCCTTGTAGCTCTTATGATGTGGTAAGCACCAGTAGGTGCATAAAAGGCCAAGCATTGGAAAAAATGGCTTTCTTAAATGCAACTTCCACTGACTTGTAATGAAACATGATGATAGAAATTGCAATAAAAGCCCTTCCACATACATTTTATATTTGAATTATAGAACAAGAATATCATGACAATCCCTATATCTAAGATTATTATTCTCTTTTATCTAGATATTTAGTCACTGTATTTATCATTTTAAAATATCAAATTTTAGTAGTTTAATTATTTTTCTTTAACAAATGACAGTGAAATATCCACATGTCACCTATCAAAATAATAATATTGTAACATTAATAATAATAATATCATTGTAACAAAATTAAAAATACCAAGATAAAATATATACTTATAGCTACAGTATTCTGTGTTGATTTATTATTTTTTAAAAGACATTAGAAAAATGAGGACTATCTGATTTGTTTTCATAGAAATAAGACTATCAGTTGGCACAAATACTAAAATCCACCGAATAAGATTTGTGAAGCATCAATTTTGCCTGTGTTCTATACTTAAAACATATATTCACAAATAATGGAAAAATAGAAAATCACAGCAGATAAAAAAAAAATAATGGTTTCCCCCTTTCTACTCCACCAATTACAAGAATCTAAGTATTGCCTCCTCCCTGGGGGATGGACAGCAGAGAAGAGGGTGGAGGGAAACATTGAACAGGGTAACTTATGACAAAGCTATAATAATTTATGAATTATGAAGGGTTTATGAGGGAGGGGCGAGGGGAGAGGGAAGGGGGAAAATGAGCAACTGATATTAGGGCCTAGAGTGGGAGGCAAATGTTTTGAGACTGATGAGGGCAACAAATGTGCATATGTGCTTGACACAATGGATGTATGTATGGATTGTGATAAGAATTGTATGAGCCCCCAATAAAATAATAAAATAATAATAATAAGAAGAAGAAATAGGCTCTATGTAGCAGATTTATGCAGAATATCTTAGTGTCAAGAATAGATTATTAGCACTTAATAAACTTAATTTGGTAAAAACTAAAAAAAATGAAAAAGACATGAAATTATAGTTATTGTATGTATATGTAATATATTTATATAGTCGTATAAATTTAAATATTTATGTAAATATTTACAATATCTTTTAAACCTTCCATTTCAAATATATATTTGTGTGTATATATTTCTTTATAACATATTTTGAAAGCGTATTTCACTGAGTGGAGTTAGCTGTAGAATGTAGGAGGCATAAAAAATAAAAGATAGATAAATAATGATTATATAAATTGAAGAACAGGGATAAAAAAATTGAAATTAAAATGAGCAAGTTGCCATAAAGTACATGCTGCTGGGGTTCCATAAACAGAAAATGGAGCAAAATATGAGTTTTTAAAAACTTCCTGTAAAATATCCAAATCTGATGCAAGATAAAACCATATAGATTCTACATATTTAAGGAACTCAAAACAAAAACAAAATACACATTTTAAAAATGTCTGAACACATCAAAATGAAAGAGTTGAAAGCCAAAATAAGGAAGATCTTGAAATTAGCAAAGAAAAAATATATGTTCTATACAGGGAATCCATGATTCTATGAATAGTTGACTACTTAATAAAGGGAATTAGGCAGTAAAAAAAATTTAACTGGTAAAAAAAATAATAAACCTCTAAGTCTCAATTTCTCTTTACAACAAAACTATCCTTGTAGAAAGAAGAGGGAAAAAATAGATAAAAGGTAACAAAGGGAATTTGCCAATATCAAACATGCAAACCAAGATTTAGTAAAATAATTTTTTTAGGCAGAAGGAAATTGATATCAAATGGCAACCAGGATCATTAAAAATAACTTTCCTAAAAGTGCAATGCAGTGAATTACTTAGTATGGCTCTTCTAACCATCTCCTTTGTTACCACAAGCAAACCACATTTCTTTTCCTGAAAAGTATGGGTAAGAAAGTGGGGGAAAGGGATATTGGTACAATGCAGGCAAACTCCATATCACAATACTTGAATTATTCACTTGTACAGAATCAATCCTCTCATGGCTAGACACTATTTACACAAACAAAGGAAGTTGGTTGTCAGGAAAAAAATTACAATAACATTCGCTGAAAATGTCAGTCACAGGCTTGTTGGAATAATCTTAGTACAGCATATAGGGCATTGTAGCAAGGTCATGGTTGCCTGCCGACCAACATTTCCACAATATTGGTACAGCTTTCTTTCTTTCTTTCTCTTTTTTAATCAATTTATTGGGGCTCATACAATTCATCACAATACATAGATCAATTGTGTAAAGCACATCTATACATGTTGCCCTCATTATTCCCAAAATTTGCTTTCCTCTTGGGTTCCCGGAATCAGCTCATTTTCCTTTTTCCCCCTCCCCCTCCCTTCCTCCTCTCCTCTTCCCCATGCACCCTTGATAATTTATAAATTATTATTGTATCTTATATTACACTGCCCGGCGTCGCCCTTCACCCACCCCTCTGCTGCTCATCCCCCAGAGAGGAGGTTATATGTACCTCCCTGTGATCAATTCCCCCTTTCTACACTCCCTTTCCCTCCTGGTATCGCCACTGTCACCCCTGGTCCTGAGGGGTTCATCTGTCCTAGATTCCCTGCGTTTCCAATTCCCATCTGTACCGCTGTGCATTATCTGGTCTAACCAGGTCTGCAAGGCAGAATTGGGGTACAGCTTTCTTCAGCTTCCTCAGACAACATGAATTTTCACTCTTAAGTCCTCAGGTTACAAGTGTGTCTGAGGTAGAGTCCAGTTCACCCAGTGAGTTTTCGGGTTCAGATTTCACCGATGCAGCCTCTGGAGTATGCTGTGTGCCCTGAAGATTCAGGATGCAATACCCTAGTTTCCACGGTCCCAGGGCTGGGTCCCCAGTATGTGCCCAGAAGCCTGGGCCAATGTGACCCATTCAGTGCATATCCTGAGGAACACTCCCCGACTAGGGTCCCCAAAAGTATTTTCAATCATCCTTACTCACACCTGGAGGTTAGTCCTGGCACTTTTTCTACCAACAGTCATGCACCTGTGTTCCCCCAGTGTGTTAGTCCGGGTACATTAGAGAAACAAATCCACAAAAACTCACATGTACAAGAGAGAGATTTTGTCGAAGGGATCAGGTATCAAGCATCAAAGAACAAAAAATACCATTATAAAGGTGGGTGAGTGCAGAGTAGAGACTCAAAGCCCATTGGTAGGCAACTGGACTTGCTGAAGGGTTGTGGGGAAGAGACGAGCCAATCAGGATGCAGGGCAGCAACGATGAAACATATAACTTTCCTCTAGTTCTTGAATGCTTCCCCCCCCCCACTATCATGACCCAATTCTACCTTACAAATCTGGCTAGACCAGAGGATGTACGTTGGTACAGATAGCAACTGGAAACACAGGGAATCCAGGACAGATGACTCCTTCAGGACCAGTGGTGAGAGGGGCGAGGCCTGCAGGGTGAAGGGAATGTGTGGTAGAAAGGGGAAACAGATCACAAGAACCTAAGTATTGCCTCTTCCCTGGAGGAGGGACAGCAGAGAAGAGGGCGGGGGAAGACATCGGATAGTGTAACTTATGACAAAACTATAATAAGTTATGAATTAAGAAGGGTTCATAAGGGAGGGAGGAGGGGAGGGAGGGGGAAAAGTAGGAGCTGATATTAAGGGCTAAAGTAGAAGGCAAATATTTTGACAATGATGAGGGCAACAAATGTACATATGTGCTTGACACAATGGATGTATGTATGGATTGTGATAAGAATTGTACGAGCCCCCAATAAAATAATTTTTTTCTAAAAAGGGTAAGTGTACATCAGGGAAACATCCCAACCCAGTGCTGCCCAAGCCCACAAGTCCAACATTAGCCCATATATCTGACATCAATCCACAAAGTTCTCCTCCATCTCACAAAACACATGCAATGACGCTGACTGCAGGAGGAAAGCCAAGTTAGTGAATGTATAAGCATCTCAGCACCAGCACGGGTCTCCACACTGCTGCTCCAGCACTCAGGGCTGCATCGGGGCAGGTCTATGTGGCTTCTCCTTGGGGATGTCTTGCAGGAAGTGCGCTTTGCCAGCTGAAGCAGAGAACTGGCTAAGGCAGCTGTACCATGGTCCGACCATCAGAAACAAGAGACCCGAGACCTAGAAAGGCAAGGCTCACCAAGCCATTTATTTCTTCGCCCTTCAATTAACCCCACATGTGTTCATTGGCCAGGTTGGCACAATGAACTTTAACTATCTCACCCAGACTAGTGTGCTTGCTTTCCCCTCTCCTGACTAGACTTTCCCATCTGCATGTTTCATCCCTCTGGTAGTGCTCTCCAGGGGAACCTCGTCATAGTTTTGCTTTAAAAAAGATTAGTGCCAAGGCATAATCAAAGACAATATTAATGGAAGATCTTTATGCCCCAGGGGGATGATTGGTAAGACTCTACCATGAATTAACAGGGAAGTTTTTAAAGGGAGTCAAAGGCAGATTAAAACAACAACAACAACAAAACATAGATCCAGGAAGAAGTTTCAGGATCACACTAATTCCTAGCTTCAATTTAAGAACAATTAGTTCTTACACTATGGCTCTGATCAATACTCACCCTCAGGAAAGGAACACACAAGATATTGGTGCTATGGCAAAGTGTGGTGAAGAACTTAGATGGTGCCTGGCTATCAGATAAAATAGTGTCTGGGATCTTAAAAGCTTGTTTCCAAGCAAACAGCCATCTAAGTGAGATATCAACTAAGTCTTCATGGAAGAAGCACACCAACATCAGTGACTGAAAGATTGTAAATCATATAATCTGAAGTCGAAGGAATGATAGTATCAGAACCTAAATTGTGAGAATCTGGTTGCCAGAAGGCTATGGATGGCAGTAGGGGCCCAAGATACATTTGTGGGATCCACATAGGAAGTTAATTTCCAGTGGTTTCCCTCTATCCATAATAGAGGGAAGGGAGAAAATTGATGACCAAATAAAGTACATTAGAGAGATGACTATAGAAGATCAAAATGATAAACCTGACTTGAATGGTTAAAACCTTGTCAGTTGATACTCCCCTTCTGATGCACGTTAGATCTGCTGTGGACTTCAACATTTTCTGTATTTTGCTTGTTTGTTTGTTCATATTGGGCCTTATCTCAGATGTATTGTGTCATTGAGCATCACCTTCTCAAATTTATGTTATATGTTTTTCTGGTTTTTGGTATTTGAAACCCAGGATTGATGAACCTATAGGGGCAGCAAGTAGAAGCAGGGTTTCTGGCAGGTACAGTGGGTGAGGGTGTTAAAAGGAGCTGATGTTAATGTTTTAAAACTGTGGTGGCAATTGTGCAATACTGCTTGATGTGTTTGAACTATGATATCTGTATTAACTCCCAATAAAATGGTTTTGCAAAATAAGTAAACTGATTTGACCCTGAAAAAAAAGTGGGGGAAGTGTACTGATTGAATTACTTGACTCACTTGTTAATTGGGCTAATTGTTATTGCCATCCTACTGGATATAAAAGGAGCCATTTGTGAAGCAGGAAGGGGGCACATTGAAGACCACCAAAGAAAAGAGTCAGGATTAGGGTATTGGTAAGAAGGGTTGGTGGCAGCATGTCTGATCTCGGCCTCCGACCATCAGAGAGCAAGAAAGGCAAGGCTCACCAAGTCATTTATCTCTTCGCCCTTCAATTAATCCCACATGCATTCAGATTGGCACAATAAGCCTTAATTATCACAATGGGTGTTTATGTTGTTCGCACCTTTTGGCTATTATGAATTGAACAGTGGTGTACAAGTCTCTGAATCTCTGCGTTCATATCTTTGTAGTATATACCTTGGAGTGGAATTGCTGAATTATATGGCTTTGAGGCACTGTCGCAAACATTTCTGTACTGTCTCGATCATTTTAAATTCCAACCAGCAATGGATAAGGGTTATAATATCCCCCAATCCGGGCCAATAGTTTAAATTTTCTCTCATTTACTTCTTTTACTTAGCCTTCTTAGCGGGAGTGAAGTGGCATATCTTTTTGGTTTTAAGTTGCAGCTTTCTGATAACTGCAGTTTAAGAGCAAATCTTCATGTGTTTGGTGGGTATTTGAATGTCTTCTTTGGTGAAATGTCTAATGAAGTCCTTTGCCCATTTTATGATTGGGTTATTTGTGTTTTTTTTTGTTAAGTTGTTGAAGATTTATATATTTTTTTGTTATTAGATTCTTTTTGGATAGATGATTTCTGAAGATATCCCCCAAGTGAATAGCTTGTCATTTTACTTTTTGGGGGTAAAGACTCGATCAAAAAATATTTTTTATTAGGTCCCATTTATTTGTATTATCTTTTGCTGTTGGTACTTTTGTTATTATATTTGCTCATTCATTGATAGATGTTAGGCCCAATAGTGTTGCCCCTGCATGATTCTTGAAGAATCTTAATTAGTTTGTAATTTAGCACATGTATATTTTATTTTATAACTAAAATTCTTTACTATTTTAGGTATTTTAATTTTCTCTCTTTCTTCTTGAAATGTTTCAGTGCCCATGGACAAGGAAACAACAAGTGATCTAAAATTGATGGCGAGGAGGGAGTAGATGCCTGGTGGGACTTGATCAAGGGCCATGTAGCCAACAGGAATTACTGAAACCCTAATGAAGGCTGAACATGATAGTGGGACAAGTGAAAGTGGGACAAGAGGAAAGGAAAAGGAAAAAAGGAAAGAACTAGGAAGCAAAGGACATTTATAGAAATCTAAATATAGGCATGTACATATATAAATACATTTATATTTAATGATAGAGAAATAGATCCATGTACATATATTTATATGTTAAGTACTAAGGTAGCAGACAGACATTGGGCTTCTACTCAAGTACGCCCTCAATGCAAGAACACTTTATTCTAATAACCTGGAATTCTGTGACCCTCACCTTCTCTACATGATCACTGAAGACAAAATAGGTGAATAAGCAAATGTGGTGAAGAAAGCTGATGGTGCCCAGCTATCAAAAGATATAGCGTTTAGGGCCCTAAAGGCTTGGAGGTAAACAAGCGGCCAGCTAGCTCAGAAGCAACAGAGCTCACATCGATGAACACACCAACCTCTGTGTTCCTGAGGTGTCGATGGGATCAGGTATCAGGCATCAGAGACCCATAACAAAAAATCATATCGATGTGAATGAGGGGGAGGGCAGAGTTGGAGACCCAAAGCCCATCTGCAGACAATTTGATATCCCCTCACAGAAAGGTCACAAGGAAGAGATGAGTCAGTCAGGGTGCACTATAGCACTAATGAAACATATAACTTTCCTCTAGTTCTTTAATGCTTCCTCCTCCCCACCCCCAACTCCAATATCATGACTCCAATTCTACCTTATAAATCCGGCTAGACCAGAGCATGTACATGGGTACGGATGAGAGTGGGAAACACAGGGAATCCAGGTCAGATAAATCCCTCAGAACCTATAGTGAAACTAGCAATACCAGGAAAGTAAGGGGAAGATGTGGGGACAAAGGGGAAAACAATCACAATGATTTATATGTAACCCCCTCCCACAGTAGGAACAATAGAAAAGTGGATGAAGGGAGACAGCAGTCAGTGTAAGGCATGAAAAAAACAACAACAATAGTTTATAAATTATCAAGGGTTCATGAGGTAGGGAGGGTAAGGGAGGGAGGGGGGAAATGAGGAGTTGATACAAGGGCTCATGAGGAAAGAAAAAGTTTTGAAAATGATGACAACATATGTTCAAATGTGCTGGACACAATGGATGGATGTATAGATTGCAATAAGAGCAGTAAGAGACCCAAATGAAATGATTTTTTAAAAGAACTTGTTCATTGAATCTTGCTGTTGTGAGGTATTATAAAGTTGGCTCCAGCTGGTAGTGACCCTACGGACAACAGAATGAAACACTGCCTGGTCCTGCACTAGCCTCACAATCATTCTGTTTGGGTCCATTGTTGCAGCCTCTGCATCAATCTATCTCTTTCATGGTCTTCCTCTTTTCCCCTGACTCTCCACTTTACCAAGCATGATGTCCTTTCCCCAGGGACAGACCCCATCTGATAATGAGTCCAAAGTACATTGGACAAAATCTCACCATCCTCCTTTCTAAGGGGCATTCTTGCCATGCTTCCTCTGAGACAGATTTGTTTGTTCTGGCAGTTCATGTTACTTTCAATATTTTTCACCAGTCCCACAATTCAAGTGCATCAAGGCCCCTTTTTTAATTCATTGTCTGGCTTTCACATGCATACAGAGTTATTGAAAACACCATAGCTTGTGTCAGGGACATTTTAGTATTTATAATGACATCCTTGCCCTTCAATACTTTTAAGAGGCCTTGTGAAGCAGATTTGCACAATGTAATACGCATTTGATTTCTTGACTGCTGCTTTCATAAGCATTGATTGTTGATTCAAGCATAATGGAACCCTTGACATCTTCAATGTTTTCTCTATCGTGAGGTTTTCTATTGATTCACTTGTGAGGATTTAGATTTTCTTTACACTAAGTTTTAATCCATACTGAAAGCTACAGTCTGATCTTCACACTTTCCGCAAACAAAATTATGGCATCTGCATATCACCGATTGTTAATAAGTTTTCCTCCAATCCTGATGCCACATTGGTCTTCCTATAGTTCAGGTTCTCAGATGATTTGCTCAATGCACAGTTTGAACATGTATGGTGAAAGGATACAACCCTGACACGCAACTTTCCTGATTTCAAACCCTGCAGTGTTTCCTTGCTCTGTCTGAATGATTGCCTCTTGGTTCATGTTCAGGTGCTGTATGAACACAATGTTCTGTAATTGCCAATCTTTCCAATGTTTTACACAGCTTATTATGGTATATACCGCCAAATATCTTTGCATAAGTAATAAAACACAAGTAAACATCTTTCGTGAATTTTTTATTTCCAGCTAAGATCCATCTGGCATGAGCAGTGATATCTCTTAGGCCAGGTCCTCTTCCAAATGCAGCTTGAGTTTTTAGCAGCTCCTGTTGAATTACTTGCATATGATAATAATGATGTTGTTTGTTTCCACATTTTGTTAGATTACTTTTCTTTCAGATAAGCACAATTATGGACTACTTCTAGGCACTCCTCCTTACTTTTGTCATTGTACAATGGTTCATAGTATTCTTTTATAAGGCTTTTTGTTTCTCTCGGTTTAGGAGTCCTGGTGGCATAGTGGTTCCATGTAGGCGCTAACTGCGAGGTCACCAGTTAAAACCAACAGCCACTCCTCATGAGCATTGTACTGAAGTGTGTGATATGTGAATTGTATGCTGGTAAAACTGTTTAAAATAAACAAACTGTGTTAGACAGGGTTCTCTAGAGAGATAAAACCAAATTGCTGATAATTTAATATATTTATTTATAAAGATAATTAGATATATAACAAGATGAGGCTTTCTACTCCTATAAAGAGTTGCAATCTCAGAAACCCATAGGAGTAGTTCTACCCTATCCCATAGGGTCATCAAGAATTGACTCGATGGCAGTGAGTTTAGTTTAGGTTTTTGGTAGCAATTCCCTCTCTCTCAATTCTGTTTATTGCTGTATACATATGTGGTAGTTATATAATTATGTGTCAATTTGAGGATATTATGAGTGAAGGGGTAGAAATTTGCCTGTCAATCAGGTCGTAGCCAATGATGCCTCTGTGTGGGTGTGGCCTTCTCAGGAGGATTCTAGGAACTTCCTCTTTTTCTCCGTGGAGGAGGGCCACACTCTCTCTGCTTCACATTCCTGTTGACAAGTCACATAGTGCCACGCTGATGACAGTCAGAGCCCTGGAGATGCCCTAGAGATGCATCCACTGCCATTGAATCCACATGATTTTCCACCCACCAGCCTGTGATTTTCCTGCATTCAGCATCATTGCATGTGCTGCATGAATCTAAAGAGGAATTCATGGCTAATATTGGACTTACGGGTTAACACAAAACTTATGGCCTTGATCTGGACTGGGCTGGGATGTTTTATTGATGCATAATTACTTCTTGATATAAAGTTCTCTCTTACACATATATTAGTGTCTCTGAATTTGTTTCTTTACTATACCCAGACCAACACTCCATATTTAATGTCACTATCGATATCATTGAATTTGCATCTGTTTTCATATACTTTTTATTCCCCATATGTCTTATGTCTCTTTTGTTTCTGTAGTCTTTCCTTAGTACTTTATTCTAAATGGTATATTTTGTAATGTAGCATTTGCATTTTGTTCATTATATTTCACTATATTTTTAATAATTTCTCTAAGTTTCCAAAGGGACATGACAAAGGACGCTAGCAGGAAATGAGGAGTTAACAACCATGAGAAAAGAAGAAATATCCTGGAATTCATTGTGGTGATGATTACACAACTCTTATAAATATGATTGAAATACTGAAGTGTGTGATATGTGAATTGTATGTTGGTAAAACTGTTAAAAATAAACAAACTGTGTTAGACAGGGTTCTCTAGAGAGATAAAACCAAATTGCTGATAATTTAATGTATTTATTTATAAAGATAATTAGATATATAACAAGAAATGAACTGTTAAATCATATACAGATAAATATATAATACAAGAAATAAACAGTTAAATTATAAAGCATTACAAGTGGCTCTGTGCAACTCACGTCCATGAGAGAGAGTTGTGAGAGACTAGCAGTCCTTCAAGTCTAGTCTGCTGCCAGATCTTCCTCTATTTGTAGAGAGAGCTAGGCTATGTCAGCACAGCAGCCAATCACAAGGCAGGTCACCAACCGCCAGTCCCCAGCTCCAGAGATGTCTTAAAGGGACCTAAACTTACAGCAACACATTTCACAGGCTAGGCGTCCCACAGGTAGTGTAGCCTTTAAATTAAGGCACAGAACAAGCAAGGCAGCCGCACACTGATCACAGAGCGAGAGACAAGAAAGATGAGGCTCACTAAGCCATTCATCTCTCCGCCCATCAGTCAATCCCACCTGTGTTTATTAGCCAGGCTGGCACAACAAACTATCTCACAAACTAATTTTTGAAATTCATGAAAAAATTCCATCATCTTTCATTCCATCTCCTCATGAACCTTTTATATATCCTCACATATAATTCATCAGAACGAACTCCAGATTTGTACTAAATTAATTCCATTAATATATACAAATGTTATTTCTTGGAGCTCCATTCCCTTCCACCACTTTTATTGTAACATTGTTAGACATTTTGTAACTTTAATACAGCAAACCTGGCAATATATTGTGTAATTATTTCATTACCATCTGTCATCATTGACTTAGTGCATGATAGATTGCTTGCACATGCCTTCTTATATAGATATGGGCAAATATATGGCACACATATTACATTACTATGTTACTGTTGTTAAATATATGATGCACCCTTCCTTCTGCTTCCAGGGCAGAGCCAAGGTGGTAGCAAATTCAAGCCCAGTCCACCGTGATGCCAGCAGAGGTGGCCAGGAAGTTTTTTGATGTCAGCAGAGGTGGCCAGAAAGTTGGCCGCATAGAGATCGAGTTCTTTGCAGACATTATGCCAAAAAATGCAGCGAACTTTTAGGCAATTCTGCACAGTATAGTTCCGAAAAGATGCGGTTCCAAGAGCATAAAAAGGAAGCACCTTCTACAAGTCATAAAGGATCCAGGGTGGTGACTGTAAATGGAGACGGTACTGGAGTTGCCAGTATTTGCTGAGGACCATATACAGATGAAAATTTTAAACTCAGACACTCAGCTCCAGGCCTGCTTTCCATGAACCCCAATCCCCAAGTCATTGCCACTGGGTTGACATGCATACTCGCAGTCCTACCAGTGCTTCCACTCTGCTTTGGCATCATCACAAAAAGTGGTTTCAATACAAATGTCTGTCAGTTCTTCATCACCTGTTTCACCTGTTTTAAATGTGATTGGCTGGATGGAAAGCACGTGGTGCTTGGAAAAAATCATTGGTGGACTTCTAGTGATGAGAAAAATTGAGAATTTTTCCCATGGGCCCCAAGAATAAACCCAAGCTTCCTGTGGTGATCTCATAGTGTGGGGAGATATAAATGGAATTAGGCTTCCCTTTTTCCTTGGCGATGTTCTTGGTAAAATCATCTGGATTGGCCCCTGGATGTGCCTCCCTGCCCGTGGCTACTGCATTTGCTCAAGAGACCTTGGAACTATTACAAATGCAGTACCAAAATGATCAGTTTTTAAATTTTCAGTTGTTGATAATCTTTAAATATATATAATATCTATGTAATGCGTACATTATATCATTATGTGTTACTGCTGTAGTTTTTGTTGATTAAAATCAACTGATTTCCACTCCTCAAAAGCCCATATATTACAGATTATAACTATTTCCTAGGATTTGAAGGCTATAATATTTTGATAGAAGGTCATTGAAAAAGAGGAAGGCTATCAAAGAGATGGATTGACAAGTGGCTGCAGCACTGGACTCAAACATAACCACAATGGTGAGGGTGGTACAGGACCAGGCAGCGTTTCCTTCTGTTGTCCGTAGGGGCGCTATGAGTCACAACCAACTTGATGACACCTAACACCACGACCAACATGACAATTGAAAGCAGGTCACGCAGCAATTCCTTAAATCTAATTGATTCACTAATATACTTTACAAATACTATTTTATGTAATTGCTATCTAAAAGAGCTAAAAGAATAATAACTAAAAACAAGTCTAACAAAATTTCACAATTACATTTGCCATACTTTGTTGTTGTTGTTATTAGGTGCCATGAAGTTGTTTCCAATGCATACCAATCTTTTATTTATTTATTTTCTTGTTAATTGGGACTTAATACAAAATCCTATTATTCCAAAGTTCAATCACGTCAAGCAGTATTGTACAATTGCTGCCACAATCAGTTTCCAAACATTATTTTCTTTCCTGGACTCCTTGTCTTC
This sequence comes from Echinops telfairi, assembly GCF_000313985.2. NCBI lineage: Eukaryota > Metazoa > Chordata > Mammalia > Afrosoricida > Tenrecidae > Echinops > Echinops telfairi. The sequence continues at coordinate 10,940,931 of NW_022111327.1, read as the reverse complement.
ATCTCTTTTTTACCTCCCCCAAAAGACCCATATTCTACTTGCTTTCCCTATAAGTTCATCAATCCTGGGTTTCCTATACTGAAAACCAGAAAAACATAAAACACGACCTCAAGAGGGCGTGCCCCACTGACATGACACCTCTGAGATACACCCTAATTTGAACAAACAAAAAACTAAGCAAAAAATGAAAGACTGCCTGGTCCTCTGCCATCCTCCCAATTGTTTCTGTGCTTGAATCTATTGTTTCAGCCACTGTCAGTCCATCTCATCTTGCCCTTCCTCTCTTCCACAGCCCTTCTACTTTACCAAATATGATGTCCTCTGTTTATACAACTTATTGTAATACTCTCACTTCTAGATTGGTAATTCTCTCAGTGTGGTATACTTCCCTTTCCTATACATATGAATTTTTCTATAATTTTGAAGAATGTAATTACAACTATAATTACATTTTCACTTCACCTGAAGTTTCTAATATCATGATACTAATATTTGGGAATTCATACTATTCAAAATAAAATAGAAAGGTCATTTGGAATAGTGGAAATAAAGCCCTGTTGCTACTATTGGTTAGTTCTTAGGTTGTAAACCAAAAACGTCACAATTTAAACCGCCAGTAAGTGGTGCACAGGTGGACATAGCTGACTTTCTTGGGTTGCCCTATTGCCACAAGGCAGGAGACAAACATGCCTCCGTGGTACATCCTTCATTAGTTATTCTGACACCAACCAATCCTCCCAGCCACTCTACAACTCAGTACTGTGTTTGCCCATTCATTGCAATGGCCACAGGAGACTCACAGCCAATATAATTAAAGGGGCTTCTTCGGGAAGTCAACAGGTTACCCAAAGCAGGATCACCAAACAGGTAGGATACAGTCATTGGTCTCCTCAGTCAGCAGCCAAGTCTCTTCTTTCAGTTCTCTGTCCCTCAGCCATGTGGTAGGCAAGTATCTCTCCAGGCCTCAGTCTCAGCCACAGGATCCCTTGACTTTTGCCTCCATGGGGCACAAAGCCCGCCCGCTTGTTGCTCTTTTCCACAGCTCCATAGTCTTGGGCCAGACTGAGAAGTTACCCCATATTCTCAGTGCTGTTCCACTAAGTCTCCGTGCCAAAGTCCAATGTACCTGCTCTCGACAGCCTCCACAACCCCAGTGAGATATCGTGGACATGCCTTCTCAAGGCTCTCCAGGTTCTCCCTGCTGCTGTTGCAAAGATGTCTCACGCTTATTTACATCAGGGAGAGGTGGTAATGACAGGTGATCAGTCTTCTCTGTTAGTGTTGTTCCACATGCCCTAATTGCATAGTCCCAGCCAATCATTTGGTGGGATTTAACCGAGACTTGGGTAGAAAAGCATATTAAGAAACATCATACCACCACAAAACCTACCAGCCGCTCCGAGGGGAAAAAGATAAGGGTGACCACATCTGTAAAGATGTATGGTCTTGAAAATCATAAATATGGGATCACTATGAGTTAGAATGGCAGTCGGTTTGCGTTTTGTTTGTGTAGAGTAGTGTAACACTCACTAGAGTGGACTTTCGGTGACCAGCCATCATTTTGTTAAACAGGTTGATGTCAGATTTAGTCACTCTCCCTATGGACCACAATTTTCCCTTATGAAAAAATATCTTTCTGGGGTAGATAAGATGAGATATGCTGAACATTTACAGTTTTGATCCTATACAAAATAATAATATTTTTTATTTGTGTAGCCTTAAAAATGAATTGGAAAGCTTCAAGTCGGCCTGACATCTAAGATATCCCAGTGACCATCCCCTCACCTAACCTCTAACAGGCCCATGCTCAGAACCCATCCAAAGAAATATACCAAAGGCTTTCAGGACAAATCTACAATATACTGAAGTCCAAAACTCAGATCACGTGCTGCTTCTGTAATTGCACCACAACTATCTGTTGTCACAATCCGGGCCCATGTTCAGACCCGTGATATATTTACAACTAAATGATCAATAAATTTGGAGCCTTTAAGATGAATGATCGTTAAGATCCCATCTCCCCCATAAAGTGAGCATTTGAATTGAAGACTTTGTACAATCATGAATAATAGATGAAGGAAATTAGACAAAATATGAGTTTTATTGGGACACTAACTTGAGTAAATGTATACACCGACATGGATTTCTATCAATTTATATAAAGCACTTTGTGATTTTAAAAAGCCTCGGCTTATTATATATTTCCACTGTCATTCTCGCTAAAGAAAAAATAGATTTATTCTCTGATGATCATCAAAGAAGAGCAAGCTCACCAATTTTTTGCTATGATCATTTGCAGAAATTAACTGCTAGGTAAGTGTATATAGTGATGCTTAGAAAATGAGAATGCTTTGATCTTATATTTTGGTTATCTGAAATATATTATTGCATATTAAGATATATCTTTTCCATTATGATATCTACAGCTTAAAAACTTGCATTGTGCCTCCTAGTCTCCTCTGATCATTAAGAATGCATTGCATAAACAGCTGCTTAGAAAAACATTTCTCTTTATAATAAAGTCGAAAGTAACCTGTAATCTGCAAACCCACTGTTCACTTATAAGGACTTTCTTCCTTTCTCAGTGTTGACTTTGAATGCTGTGGTTCAGCTTAAGTCAATACGTTCTTATTTTGTTTTTAATTAAGTTGAGATAAAGTGAAGTTTGATTATACATTCAAAAGTAAACTTGTGAACAGAAGGAAAAAAGATATTTATGCCATTGGCTCCAAAGTAGTCGTTGTTATGTGCTGTTGGGTTGATTCTGACTCACAGTGATGCTATGGGCAACAGAATGAAACACTCTCTGGTCCTGTGTCATAAAAACGCATTTCTATATTGGAGCTCATCGATATAGAGACTATGTCAATTCATCCGTTCCAGGTCTTCCTCTGCCAAGCATGATGTCATTATCCAGAGACTGGTCCTTCCTTCCTGATAACATGTCCAAAGTAGGTAAGATGAAGTCTCACTATCCTTGCTTACAAGGAGCATTCTGGCTGTACTTCTTCTGACCTCCCACTCAAAAACCAAACAGAATTCACTGCTATTGAGAGGGCTTCAACTCATAGCAACCCTATACAACAGGGTAAAACCACCCCTGTCGGCTTCTGAGGTAGTAAATATTTACAAGAATAGAAGCTTAATCTTTCCTCCTTCCAACACTAAGTACAAATAAGTTTTTACTAATGATTTATTGATAAGTATATTCTATTCAAAAATATTACTAAAAAGTGTAATAACAGTGTGGTCTATATTTTGATAGTTGCTGTCACTTCATGTTGTTCATGAATTTAACTTCTAAATATGTGGTAGTTACATAATTTCCTTTTTTTAATAAATCACTTTACTGGGGGCTTACAGCTTTTAAAACAATTCACACATCAATTGCATCAGGCACATTTGTACATATGTTGCCCTCATCATTTCCAAAACATTTTCTTTCTATGTGACCCCTTGGATATCAGCACCTCTTTGTTATCCTCCTTCCCCCGTCCCCCTCATGAGCCCTTGATAAATTTTAAGTTATTAGTATTTTCAAAAAAATTATTAGTATTTTCATATCCTACACTGTCCATTGTCTCCTTTCTACCAAGTTTCTGTTGTTTATCCCCCTCAGGAAGGGGAAGAAAGAGTTGTATGTTGATCATTGCTATTGGTTCCCCTTTTCTCTCTCTTCTCCCCCCACCTTCCCCTTCCTCTCATGGTATCACTGCTCCCATTACTGGTTCTGAGGGGCTTATCTGTCCTGGATTCCATGTGTTGAAAGCTGTTATCTGTACCAGCGTATTCCGGTCTAGCTGGATTTGTAAGATAGAACTGGGGTCATGATAGTGGGGGTGGGAAGCGAGGAAACATTACAGAGGAATGTTGTGTGTTTTGTTTGTGCTATATTGCACCCTAGCTAACTCGTCCCTTCCTCGTGACCCATCTATGAGGGGATGTCTACAGATGGGCTTTGGATCTTCACTCTGCCTTCCCCCTCATTCACATCGATATGAAATTTTGTTCTTAGTCTTTGATGCCTGATACCTGATCCCATCAATACCTCATGATCACACAGGTTGGTGTGCTTCTTCCATATGGGCTTTGTTGCTTCTCAGCTATATGACCGCTTGTTCAAGACTTTCAGATCCCAGATGCTGTATCTTGTAATAGCTAAGCACCATCAGCTTTCTTCACACATTTGCTATGCACTCATTTTGTTTTCAGTGATCCTGTCGGGAAGGTGAGCTTAACAGAATGTCAGGTTTTTATGACAAAGTGTTTTTGCCTTGAGGGAGGACTTGAGTAGAGGTTCAAAGTCCATCTGCTACCTTAATACTTAACATAAATATATGTATATATCCCTATATCCCTATTGTTATATATCAATATATTTACTTATATACATGTCTCTATTTACACCTCAATAAATGTCTTTTTCTTCCTAGTTCTTTCCTCTACTTGCTTTTACTTTCTTCCTGTCCCATTATAATGTTGGACTTTCATTCGACTCTCAGTAATTCCTCAAGGCTACATTGCACTTGATCAAACCCAACCAGGCATTCTACACCCTCCTCACCTTTGAGTTTAGATCACTTGATCACATGTTGTTCCCTGGTCCCTGCGTTTGTTGGCTCCCCACTCCCTTTCCCCCATCTCCTCCTCTCCCATATCTTCCCAGAATGGTTGGTCCCATTGTTTTCTCCTTGGGAATGTAAACTATCCTGCCTATCTTATATAGATTGACAATAACAGGAAAAAAGCCAATAAATAGTTACAGGTCTCTCTGCTGACCCTTATGAATGTTTTCTGATCAGGGCTGATGAGGTGCCAAGCCCTGTCCCCTGAGTCAGAAATCTAATTTTGAGATTCGTCTGGGACTTTGTTGCTTTGCTTCTCTCGATGTTCTGTTGCACTCCCTTCATGTTTCACCCCAGTGTGGTGGGGTCAGACCGGACACAATTCCCACACTGCGTCTCCAGTGCTGTCCCCTGCAGCACTGTGGGTCAGTGAGGGGACTTTGTGTTTCAATGTGGGGCCAGCCCTATGGTCCTCTTTGTGCATTGGCTGCTCTGAGAAGGTATGTTGTCCCCGAGGCTTGGTGGGCCAGGATGTGGTTCTCTCTATATATATCTCTTTCTCTCCCTCTTCATTTGCTCCGCTGTGGTCTGGGCAGACCTGTCATTTTCCCCAGGCTACATCTTCAGTGCTATCATCTGTAGTTCATTCTTCTGGGGAGGGAGTCAACTTAGCTGGGATTGGGACCAGCCTCACAGTCCTCTCTGTTAGTTTTCTGCTCCATGCCTGCATGTTGCCTGCAAGGCTTGATGCACTGGGATGAAGTCTGGTCCTTCTCTCCCTTTCTTGTGGAGACAAACAATACCCTCCCTATGGGTACGTTAGTGACCTGTTTCCCCAGTTAGTTACATAATTTAATGTCAATTTAAAGATCTATAAAAGTATAGGGGTGGTATTCAACCTGTCCATCGGGTCACAGATTAATGGTGCTTCCTTGTGGGCTTGGCTTTCTGATAAGGAGGGCTCTGGGAAACTCCCCTCTCTCTCTGCCTCCACCTATCTCCATGCCAGTAAGTCACTCTGAGTCCTGCCAGAGCCCTGGAGATGCATCCACCACTATTGGATCCACAAGACTTTCCCCCCACCAGCCAGTAATATCCATGCATTTGGAATCATTGCTTGTGGCTGTGTGAGTCTGAAGAGGGACTTATAGACTAATATCTGATTTATGTACTTGAGTTTGGACTGGAAGGTTTTTGTGATATATAATTACTTTTTGATATAAAGCTATTTTTTGTACATATATGAGTATCAGTGGATTTGTTTCTATAATCAAACTGGCCTAACACAAAAGGTAACTTTATGTACTGCTTAAAAGTACAAATCTAGGAGCCTGGTCCTAGGCAAGGTGAGTAAGAAACCTGCTACATTAAACTGATTAAATATGAAGTGTGAGGGCATTATTTGAGAACTGCAAAAATAAATAATAGGAATATTTGGTCAGGCAATAAAAATGTTAGGAAAGACCAGTATAGAAGTGGTGGTGGTTTTTATTTGTTCTTCCTCTGTGTTCTGGCTCTCACCACCGCACAGGCGAAATGGATAGCTACATGGCAAACACTCCAAGAGAAGCTTGACTTTCGGTGTCAGAGACATTATTTTTAGGTTTCTTTTCCCTCCTTCAGTTGTTTCCCAAGACCAAGCTGGCCTGAGTCATGGAGCTATACAAGAGCCAGCTCATCTCTTTGAATGAGAGAATTGGAATGAGAGAATTGGAAAAGTGATCTCTGTTGTGCAAAGAATGAAGAGAGAAACCTCGTTATTTGCTTCTTATTCTCCTCTGTCTCCATTTCAGCTGAGTGTAATCTAAATGGAGTGGAATAGTGCAACATTTGGGACAGCTAAAATCCTGAAAGAATCTCATCTTTTGGGTCAGAGGAATAAGAGAGTGGACCTGAAGGAACCAGAAAATTGTTGGAAAATTCTAAGAGGATCAAAAATGAGAAAGGGATTTCTCATTTTCAGTAAGAATCAGCAAAATTATCAAGGTCACACCTAAACTATACTTTCATGGAACAGCCCCCCTCCAATAAAAAGATAAACAATCCCCAAACAAATAAACTATTGATCAAAGGTAGCACAAGATCCAAATTAAATGCTGAGTAGCAGTTATACTAAGGACACCCACAAACAGCTTAGAAAAAGCTTTGGGATATGAACCACCACACAAAGAATGAAAGAAAGGATGTAAAGTCTGAACCTAACCAGGTTGAATACCTGTTAAAATAATAACATCAGTAACAACACAAATCAGTACTTTGTAGATTTTTTTAGATGCAACAATAATACCGATAATATTCAAATGGCAATGAGAATTATTTAACATACTAAGATTCAGGAAAGTCTTTAAAAAAGAAATTACCCTATGCTCGTGCTGAGATGAAATATATGTAGGAATGAGCACACATCTTAAAGCAGCTGTCATTCTTCCACATCATTAAGTAAAAATAAATACTCTCAACACAATAGGAAAGAGAGATTCTTAGCAAAGAAATAGGAACCATATTTAAAAAAAATACAGAATCAAATCACTACGATTTTGGGTTAACTAGATGACAATGGGAAGTTCTATAAGTTGCTATTATAGTGAATTAGCAAATCCTGAATTTCTGCTCCTAGGGGAAAGACAGGTTTAGGATCCTGCAAACCTCTGGTCATATTTTCATTAGTTAATAAAACAAAACAAACAACTACAAAGAAAAACAAAACATAATTTTATTTTATTTATGATTCCGTTTAAAGACTTCAATTCCTATATATTTTTGATTCATGGTCAAGAGCATTGTAATACATACAAAAATGAAGTTCATGTAACAGATATTTCTTTATCCACCTCCTGAAAGGAATTTCATTTTTTCTATGCCCTTCTACTTTACTAAGAATGACGTCCTTCTCCAAAGATTGTTCTCTCCTCCTAACATGCCCAAAGTACATGAGACAAAAGTCTCACCATGCGCACTTCTTAAGATCATTCTGGCCGTAGTTATTCCAAGACAGATTTGTTTGATTTTTTTTGACACTCCAAGGTACTTTCAATATTCTTCACCAAAGGTGTAATTCAAAAGCAGTGGTTCTTCTTCAGTATTCATTCGTAACTACTGTTCCTATGAGCATTGATTGAGGATCCAAGCAAGATGAAATACTTGAAAATTTCATTATTTTCTCCATTCTTGATTGTGTTAGGTGGGGTTGTCTAGAGAAACAAATCCAGTGACATTTATATATATATATAACAAAGAGTTTTATATTAATAAATAATTAAATATCAAGAAGACATCCCAACTAGTCCACTCAAGACTTTAAGTCTGATATAACTTGGGCCCTCTTCTGACTCAGGCAGATGACACAGAAAGTTGAAGCAGGATGCAGGAAGAGCAGAGGCCGATGAATGCAGAGTTGCATGGATCCAAACTTGGTGGAAACATGGCAGGGTACTCACAACTCTCATGGTTGGGAGACCCACATGTGACTGCCCCTGGAGCCAGGCAGAGTCCAAGAAAGCAGGAAGGTGGAGGGGCATAGTTCCCAGTATCTCATTCATTTACAAAACAGCTTATGACACCAAGAGGTGTCATCAGACTGTAATTTTATTGCCAGTATGACTCCACCCCTAGGCAGGAGTGTCTAGTTAACATAATACATAACCATCAGCGTCATGTTACCTATTGATACAGTCATGAGCATTTGATTTTCTTTACATTAAGTTCGTGATCTTCATTGGCAAGTGATCCAAGTTCTCCACCTTCAGCACGCAAGTTAGTACCACCTATATATAAGCCTCCCTCCTGATGCCAAATTCTTCTTTATATAATAAAGATTCTCTGATTTGATCTGTATAGAGGTTGAATATGTATGTTGAGAGAATAAAGCCCTGATGCACACCCTACCTGATTTTAAACTACATTCTGTTTGCATAACTCTCTCTTGATCCATTTATAGGTTCCACATTCCCATTCTTCTCAGTGCTATCCATAGTTGGTTATTATCCACACAGTTGAATGCCTTAGCAGAGTCAATATATCACAAACATTTTTCCTAGTATTCTCTGCTTTGAGCCAAGATCCATCTGACCTCAGCAATGCTAACCCTTATTTCACATCCTCTTCTGAATCTGGCTTGAATTTCTAGCAGCTCCCTGTCAATGCACTACGCATCCATTGTTGAATAATCATCAGCAAAGTCTTATTTGAATGTGACATAAGAAATGGTTTGGTTATTTGCACATTTTGTAGGGTCACCTCCCTTTGGGATGGGTATAGTATGGATCTATTTCAGTTGGTTGACCAGGTACCTACCTTCCAGATTTATTGGCATAGGCTTTCAGTGCTTCCTCTATGTGTTGAACCAGTTCAGCTGGTATTCCTGCAATTCCTAGAGCCTTGGTTTTCACTACTGACTTTAGGTGCATCTTGGACTTCTTCCATTCAGTACCTTTGCTTCTTGCTCATATGCTGCTTCTTGAAATGGTTACATGTAGACAAGTTGGGTTTTTGGTTTTTTTTTTTTGATACGGTGACTATAATTTTCTATCTTCCTTGGATGCTTCCTGGATCATTCAATAGCTTATTCATAGAATATGTTAAGAATACAACTCAAAGTTTGATTTTTTCCTTTAGTTTTTAGTTCTTTCAGGTTAAATTACGCTGAGCATGTCTTTCTTTTTTGATGTTCTAACTCCAGGTCTTTTCACATTTCATTATAATACTTTGATTTTTGTTCTTGAGCTGTCCTGTGAAATATTATGGTAAACCATTTACTATAATTCCCCCCAATTGCTAATCTACAATCAAGAGCAAGTTTCTGAGTCTTCTCTGAAATCCACAGTGCTCTTTTCGCTCTTTCCTATCTTTTAAGTACTTTTTGCTTTCTTCATGTTTGATATTCATGATGTCATCTCACAGCTTTTCAGACCTTCTGTCATTAGTGTTCAAGTCAAATCAATTATTGAGATTTGACTTTAAATTCAGCAAAGTTCTTAAAAATCACATGGGATAAACTCACGGTTGTATTTTGGCTCTCTTGGACACGTTTCACCTTCAGCCTGAACAATTAATAGCTTGTTCCACAATAAGCCCCTGCTGATATTGAGCTTCTCCATCATCTCCTCCACATATGCAGTCAATTTGATTCCTGTATATTCCATGTGGAGAAGTCCACCTGCATAGTCATTGTTTTTGTGTTGAAAAAATATATTTGTGATGAAGTTGTTTGCCTTCCAAAATTCTATTATGTAATCTCTTTCTTCGTTTTTATCACCAGGACCATATATTCCAACTACTGTTCCTTTCTTTTTGTTTCCAACTTTATCATTCCTATCACCAATAATTATCAACACATCTTTATTGCATGTTTGATCAAGTTCAGACTGAAGGTGTTATTAGAGTTCTTCAATTTCTACATCACTAGCTTTAGTGGCCGGTGCATACATTTGAACAATGTTTATTGACTGGGTTTCTTTGCATGTGTATAGATATTATTCTATCACAGAAAGAATTACATTTCAAGATAGATCTTGAAATTTTTTTCTTTTTTGGATGATGACTAGGACACCATTCCTCTTGAAATTTCCATTCCTTGAAGAGTAATCTATATTATTGTCTGATTCAAAATGGCTTATGTCAGTTCATTTCAGCTTAGCAATGTCCAGGGGATTGATTTTTATGCAGTTCATTTCATTTTTCTTGACTTCCAATTTTGCAAGATTCAAACATTCCAAGTTATAAGTATTAATACATGTTTGCAGATGTTTCTTCTCATTTTGAGTTACGCTCCATCAGCACAAGAAGGTCTTGAAAGCTTTACTCTATCCATAGCATTGTGGTTGACTCTACTTTGAGAGGGCAACTCTTCTTCAGTCATATTTGAGTGCCTTCTATCCTGAGGTGCTCATAATTTCGCACTACATCTGACACTAGTCTCTTACATTCAGAAGCTTTTCAGTGGATAATTCCTCAGAAACGAACAGTCTATTCCTTCTTTTTAGTCTATTCTTAGTCTGGAAGCTGTGATGAAAACGACTAACCTTGGGTGACGCCACTGGCATTTGAAATATCAGTGGCACAGCTTTCAGCTTGAGCAATATGCAACAGACAAGTGATTGTTGAAAAGGCTGTGTCACTTCATTTGGCCTCATCTGGGAGCAGGCACATCAGATGACTTACATTTTTCATCATTCTGTGTCTCACTGCACATGATCACAAGTATGTTTGGAGTGTTCATTTGACAGTTACAAAGTAATGTTGATGAGTAGGCAAATTCATAAATTTATGACTATTAAGGATGGATTGTACTTGCTGAGCAAAATGTAGAACACAGATTGGGAGTTTCTCAAAAGGTTAAAAATATTAGATGAACAAAAAAATCTTACTTCTAACAATTCACATGTATGAAATGAAAATCTATGTTCACAAAAATCTTGGATGCTAATATTTTTAGGAGTTTTACACATAATAAGCAAGACTGGGAAAAACTCCTATCATCTCTTAACTAGAGAACTTAAACAGATCATGATATGCCAACACAATTGGAATATTCCTCAGCAGTACAAAGAAAGAGACTATTGATACACACTACAGTCTGGATAAAGGTCAGATGCATTGTGTTAATGAAGTAAACTGTATTAAAAAATTACAGACTGCATGGTTCTATATTTATGATATTCTGGAAAAGGTGAAATAATATCATAAAAACAGAACTATAGGGACAGAATTCTGATTTAAAAGCATCAGCAAGATTGATTTTTAATTTAAGGAAGCAGGTTGATAAAATTCTTCTGTGTCATATTTATTCTGGTAGTCACACAAGTGTATGCTTTAGTCAAAACTCAGATGTGTAAACCAAGAAGAATAGTCCTATATTTAAGTTAATAAGCAAACTACTCATAACCACATAAATAAAATCTCTTTAAATAGCTGTGATACATGATTTATTGTCATTAAGACTTTTCTTTTCTAGATTTTTCTTGTGTATCTGTATTAATGATATGCCTCTTTATGAAAGCAGCCAAATTTTCAACAATACTCACCACATCTTTGTCTTTAAATCTACCCCTTAAGTGTATTTTAAATAAACAAATGAGTAAGCTGCAATGTTTTTAGACTTTTATAAGTGACTTTCAGCAATTTATACAAACGCACATGAAAAGTTTTTGTTCTTTTTAAAAATAACTGAACTTGCAATGCGGGGTTGAGTTTCACCTCGGTATGTTAGTGGACAACATTCCCACCCACATGCCACAAATGTATTTGCAGTTGCCATTGCTGGCCTGTTATGTTTCCCTCTTGGTTTGCCCCACTGTGTGTGGGGGGGTGTCAGACGAGGTTCACTCCTTGCCATGTGTCCCCAATATTATCCTCTGTCTCAGTACACTCCAGCAAGGGGACATCATGTCTCGAACTCTTTTCAGCCCTACTGTCCTCTGCCCTACAGTCTGCCTTAGCAGCTCCGTGCAGAGACGTCATCCTCAGGGCTTGGTGTGCCAGAATGGGGTCTAGTCCCTCACTCTCTCTTTTTCCTTTTGATCTGCTTTCTTGTGGGCATGGCAGGCCTTCCTCTCTCCCCAACCTGTAGGTTTAGTGTTGTCTTCTGTAGCACATACTTCTAGGGATGTGGTCAGTTTGTCGCTAATTGGGGCTGGCCTGTAGACCTCTCTGTCATGAGTTGCGCCATGTGGTTTACATTTCTTTCTCTCAAGGCTTGGTGTACCAGCAACAAGAGCAAAGCCAAGTCACAAGGCCCTGAGGAGCCCTAAAATAGACTCCCGTCTAGGAGGGGCAGTCCTGGAACCCACGAGGATTGGTATGGAGCGAGTCATCAAGGTCAGCAGACAGACCTGGAATTATGTATGCTTTTTGGAGGGTTTTTTGGGTCTTTTTCTTTGTTCTTTTGTTTTCTTTTCGTTTTGTCTCAGTTATTGTTGGTTTGCCTACCTGTATAAGATAGGCATGGGAAGCAAGGCCTAGGACAAAGCAACAGGACTGATTGTTCCAGAGGGCCTTGGGGAGAGGAGGAGGAGGGGGAAGGGAGCAGTGAACAAGCAATGCCACAGACAGGGGAACAACTAGGGAATTAAAATCCACAATGAGAAGGATGTAGAGATCCTGGTGGTGTTGAAGCAAAAGTGATCGAACTGAAAGGAATTACTAAGAGGCAGAATAAGGGGGAGCATGATTGTGCGACAAGAGGAAGGTAAAAGGAAACAGGAAAGATCGAGGAAGCAAAGCTATGGATAGAGGCATAAGTAAAGTTATGTACATAAGCAAATATATTAATTCATAAAAATAAAGGTATTGGCCTATATAAATATATTTATATGGCAGTACATTGAGGATGTGTACACACATTGGGCATCTGCTCAAGCCTTCCTCAATACAAGAACACTTTGTTCTAACAACCTGGCATTCTGTGATGTTCACCTCCCAGACACGATCCCTGAAGACAAAATGGGTGCATAAGCAAATGCAGTGAAGAAAGTGGATGGTGTCTGGCTATCAAAAGATACAGAAACTGGGGCTTAAAAGCTTGAAGTTAAACCAGCAGCCATCTAGCAGAGAGTCAACAAGCCCACATACAAGAAGCACAACAGCCTGTGTAACCATGAGGTGTCAACAGGATCAGGTAAAAAGCATCAGAAGAACCAAAGCAATATATATATTCTCAACTATATATATAGTATACATAGTTGAGAATGAGGGGGATCAGAGCAGAGACCTAAAACCCATCTGTAGGCAATAGGACATCCCCTCAAAGAAGGGTCACAAGAAAGGGATGTCAACTAGGGTGCAGTATAGCACTGATGAAACACAATATTCCTCTGGTTCTTTGAGTCTTCCTCATCCTCCACGATCATGACCCCAGTCCTACCTTTCAGTTTTGGATAGACATGAACACGTACAGTGGGACAGATAAGAGCTCGTGACATATGGAATCCAGGTCAGATAAACCCCTCAGTAACAAAAATGGAAGTAGCTATAACATGAGGGTGGGGAGAAGGTGGGGTTAAAAGTTTGAGAAAGGGAGAACCCATCGCAATGATCGATGCATAACACCCACCCTGAGGGGGACGAACAACAGAAACGCGGGTGAAGGGAGATAGCAGATGGTATAGGATATGAAAGAATTATAATTTATCAAATGGTTCATGAGGGTGTGAGTGTAGGGGAAGGAGGGAAAAAAAGAGGAGCTGATACCAAGGGCTCAAATATAAAGTAAATATTTAGAAAATGATGTTGGCAACATATGTACAAATATGCTTGATACATTTGATGCATGTATGGTTATAAAAGCTATATGAGCCCCCAATAAAATGGTCTTTTTTTTAACATTTTATTAGGGGCTCATACAACTGTTATCCCAATCCATACACACATCAATTGTGTAAAGCGCATTTGTACATCGTTTCTCAAAACATTTTCTCTCCACTTAAACCCCCGACATTAGGTCCTCATTTTTCCCCTCCCTCCCCGCTCCCCCTTCCTCATGAGCCCTTGATAGTTTATAAATGGGTATTTTGTCATATCTTTCCCTGTCCGACGTCTCCCTTCACCCACTTTTTGGTTGTCTGTCCCCCAGGGAGGATGTCACACACAGTTCCATGTAATCGGTTCCCTCTTTCCTACCCATTCTCCCTTTACCCTCCCTGTTTTGCCACTCACACCACTGGTCCTATAGGGCTCATCCATCCTGGATTCCCTGTAAAAAATGTTTTTGCAGTTAAGACACAACTTGAAGATAAAAAAGAAGTCTGAGGGTTGGAAAGAGAAGGAGGAGGAAAGCGGGTGATGTTATTTGCCCTTTTAAACTCAGATTTAATTGGGATGGACTTTATAATTTGAAAGGCCTTTAAAAAAACAATAGAATTTATTTACACTTGCAAAAACTTGGATGGCTTTTAATAGGTGAACTGATGTGTAAACTGTGGCATGTCCATACAGTGGAGTATTATTCCGATATAAAAATAAATGAGCCATCAAGCTACCAAAAAACATAAAAGAAACCAAAAAGTGTAAATTCTAAGTGAAATAAGCCACGTAGGAAAAGGCTACATACTGTATGATTCCAATAATATGACATTCTTGAAAGGGAATACAATAGAAACAGTGAAAACTCAATGGTTTCCAGTGTTTACAGCAGCTGCTGTGTTGTCATTTTGAGGCTTCCTCACCTTCCACTGTCATGACCCCAGTCCTCCACTCTCATGACACCAGCACCTTCTGGGCCTCATTGAGCTCCAGCTGAAGGAGAAGAGGGGTAAGTGACCAGTTGTTGATACCTTGGCTCATACAAAGGCAATTGCCCGAAAATCAATGGGTGGTAAAGCGACCAGGAAGTAGCAGGCCATGAAAGCAGTTCGCAAGAATGCACCCTCCTCTACTGGTTGTTCTTTTTTTTAGGTGCCATTAAGTTGGTTCCCATTGTGACCTTTTGTACGAAACACAGCCTGGTCCCGTGGCATCTTCACAATAGTTCCGATGCTTGAGCCCATGGTTACAGGCACTGTGTCAATGCATCTCATCACCGGCCTTTCTCTTTTTTGCTGCCCCTCTTGTTTACCAAACATGATATCCTACTCTCACGCCTGGTCTCTTTTGATAACATGCCCAAAGTATGTAAAACTAAGTTGCATCATCCTTGCCTCTAAGGAGCACTCAGGACGCACTTCTTCTAAGACCTATTTGTTTTTAAGTCCTCCGTGGTGCTTTCAATAGTCTTTGCCAGCTCAGGCATTGATTCTTCTTACCTATTGGCCCCACTGTGAGTCTTTAGGCCTTTTTTACCCTGAGGTGTAATCCATACTGGAGGCTGCACATTTGGCAAGCAAGGCTGTGGTATGTGCACATTGCAAGTTGTTAACAAGCCTTCCAACTCTGTTGCCACATTCTTCTTCATATAATCCAGATTTTTGGATGATTTGCTCAGCATATATATTGAATACAAACAGTGAGAGGATGTAACCTTGGTGCGCACCTTTCTTGATTTTAAGCCATACTGGATTCCTTTGTTCTGTTTGCACAACTGCCTCTGGACCCGTGTACAGGTTCTACATGAGTACAAAGCATTGCCATAGTCAATAAAACAGTGGAGAGGTGGCGACACTTCATCTTTACAGGCTTGGTATTATGGCACTTGGTGAAATTAGACGCTATCAGAAGTCCACGGAACCTCTGATTTGCTAACTTCCCTTCCTGCATCTGGTATGAGAAATTGCTCAGGACTTCAAAACAGGTCTGCACTTCCAACATGCAGTTCTTGGCAGTTTGCAGGAGGCAAATGAGGCTTATCTGGTTGGCTTTTTTGAAGACACCAACCTATATGCTCTACATGCCATATATGTAACAATTATGCCCCAATACACTCAACTAGCACTCTGCTTATGTGGAAACTGTGCATAAGAATCCACTGTGATGGGAAACATTTCATTCTTTAAAAAAAATTCCCTTCTTCCTGGTGTTGGTAGTTTGAACATTAGATTTCCCCCCCTCCCATTGGGGCCAAAAGATACCTACCTACATGGTTGTGAATGGAGAAATAGGGGGCAGAAATCAGTTATTGGCAGTTTTTCCATTTTCATGTGTATTTTAAATATAAATGTGGGGATATAAAGCATTAATGCAAGTCAAATTGTTCCAGTGAACATGCTTCAGCAGTTCAAATTTATATGAATTATAAATAAACCTGGTAATTTTTTCAAGACAATGCCAACATTTGGATTACTAAAAAAAGAGAGAGAGGAAGTTTCTTATTGACAGCAACTAACTGGTGTTTGTAGCATTTTTATCATATAATAGACTCCATCCATTCACTATACTTTTCTAACTAAATTGTCCTATAAGCAAGTACATGTTTTCAATGCTGTCTTCTGTGCTGTTCCTATAAGTTTGCCATTAAATTCTATTAAACTAAAAAAAGAAAAGAGAGGGAGGAGGAGAAACAAAGGATTAGAGGTTTCCAAGGCCACAAAGAGAGGGTGAAGGAATAAAGTGGATTATCGAATATTGTAACATTGTAAGGGTAGTGACACAATGCGTTTGGCAGAACCCAAAGACATATCTAACACACAGTGTGAACTTTAATGCAAACTATGGGCTTTAGTTAATAGCAATCTATCAATGTATCAATTATAATAGCTGTACTATGCAATCACAGTTATGAATAGGAGAAATCGTACATTGGAACAGGCATTATATGGGAATTCTACTTTCTGTGCAATGTTTCTATAATTCTCTAAAAAGTAACCTGCAAAAGCAGAATGAAATTAACATTTCAAAAAATAAAATACCATAATTTATTTTAAATAGCTCCAAGTTGAATGCATCATATAGAAGAACACACTCTTGAGAAAGTGGAAAAGTTATCAAATAGAGACAATGGACACAACAAAAATGACATGTCAAAGATAGCTATGAATGAAATAATCTGAAAATAAAGATATTTATGAAAATTAAACAAGAATAATTGGAATAGGAGTTAGAAGTTAATGTTGTAAATTAGTGGGGGAAATATGAGCTTAAGTATTCTCACAACTCCAAGAATTTTAAAAATAAATGGTTCTCTCCTCTGTTGTATGGGGGAATCCTAAGGTGTATATTTTACACTTGTGTGCATTTACTCATGAAATTAAGTTCTAGTTGTTCACTGTGGTAGCTGGTTATTAGAGAGCTGGCTACTGATGCACTGCTACTGTCTATCAATCCTTCCCAATGATCATTTTTATCAGTTACTATGGAGTTACCTCCAACTTAAAGACCCCATATGCATAAGACTATGTGTTATTTGGCTTTCGATGCTCGATCTCTCAGAATTTTTTTATGAGGTTTCTCAGTGGACTGAGCCTCTAGTATTTCAGTTAGAAGCTGAGTTTGTTAAACATTAAAACCACCAAGGGAATTCTCCAGTACCTCACAAATAAGCTACTTACACTCAAATTTTTGTATCAGGGTTTGCTTACAGGGAGACTGAAAACTAAGTTAATGATTTCGTTACTTGTTTCACTAATGAAACAAAACTGATCACACAAAACAAACAGAAAAAAGTTACAAATGCTCCTTCCATCACACCTACTATCCTATTTGCTGGATCTCTGTAGGATTTTATAGGTGATAACACCAATTGTCTGTCAACTTGTCATACCATGGTGGCTTGAGTGTCACTGTGTCACTGGTATTTCAAATGCCAGCAGGGTCACCCAAAGTGAATAGGTTTCAGCTGAGCTTCCAGACTAAGAAAAGACTATGAAGAAGACCACTTCAGAGGAAGTAGGTATTGAAAACCTTATACATAGCAGAGAAACATTGTCAGATCCTAAAGGCTTAATGAATGAACGCAGAACGTCACTGGAGATAGAGCCTTCGGTTGGAATGCCCTCTAAGTGTGACTGATGAGGAGCTGCTTTCTCAGAGTAGAGTCGACCATGGTAGTGCAATTGGAGCAAAACCTGTAGAAGTCGGCCCTTCGGGATCTTCACTTGCTGATTGGACACAACTCAACATGAGAAGAAACAGCTAAAAAATGCTACTGATAATCCGATCTTGAAACACATGAAGTATGAATCTAGGAAAATTTAAAGCTGTAAAAAATGGAATTGAACACATAAAAATCCATTTCCTAGATTTTAATTCGCTGAAATGGACTGGTATTGGCGATTTTGTGTCAGAAAATCATGTGCTTTACTATGCCGAGAATAACGCAATCAAGAGGAATGGTGTTGCATTCATTGTCAGAAAATATTATACAAAACCAATCTTGAAGTACAATGCGGTCAGTGATAGAATTATATCTATCCACTTTCAAGGAAATTCACTCAACGTAACTATTATTCAAATTTATGCACCACACACAAACGCTAATGATGAAGAAATTGAAGAATTCAGCCAGTGTCTTTAGTCGGAACTTGATCAAACATGCAATCAAAATGCATCAATAATTTTTGGCGACTGAAATGCAATAGTTGGAAACAAAGAGGAGGGAGCAGTGGTTGAAAATCATGACCTCAGTGAGATAGAAATGAAGCCTGAGATCCCAGGATATAATTTTCAAAATCAATGACTTGTTCATAGCAAACACCTCTTTTCAACAACACAAACAGCAACTATACATGGGGTCTTCTCCAGATGGAATACACAGAAATCAAATTGCCTATATCAAGGGAAGAGTTGATGGAGAAGCTCGATATCAGCAGCTTGGGTCCACAATCAGTCATCATGGAAGCAATACTCCAGTGATCGAGAGATGCTTTACCTTGTGGTAGTCTGCTGCACAAGACCTCTTTAAAATGTTGAAAAGCGGACAACAGAAAAGTGGGTGAAGGGAGACGTCGGACAGGGCAAGATATGAGAAAATAATAATTTGTAAATTATCAAGGGCTCATGAGGGAGGGGGGAACGGGGAGGGAGGGGAAAAACGAGGACCTAATGCCGGGGGCTTAAGAGGAGAGGAAATGTTTTGAGAATGATAAGGGCAATGAATGTACAAATACGTTCTACACAATTGATGTATGTATGGATTGTGATAAGAGTTGTATGACCCCCTAATAAAATGATTTTAAAAATGTTGAAAAGCAAGGATGTAACTTTGAGGATTAAGGTAAGCCTGCCCCATGAGACTATTTTCAATTGCCTTTGATTTACCCATTAAAATAAGCTCTTCTGTAGGATCGCACACTTCAGAAAATACTGTTCTCAGTTACTTGCACCCAAATTCTCATTACACTTTTGAATTTTTTCCGATTTATGCCCCTAAACTGTTTTTCTGTAAATTTATTTATATCTCCAAAAGGCATCTAAAAGTCTGTTTTTTCAAAAGAATCTTACTATTGGCTAAATTGTTTGTTGAAGAAGATATGTTGTGTTTGTTCTAAGTTTTAATAGAATTTGAATAATACAGACAGATTTTTAAAGAATAAAATATTTGTGTCATTAAATTTTCCATGAAACTCATCTGTTCTGAGAAAAATATGCCTGATATCAGAAATAAAAACATATTATAATTTAAAGTTTCAAATCATAACACATTATTGTGAAAAGACTATGTTTAAACCTCATTTAGTCACTTTGGCCTTAAAATGATCATACGATTACATTTGAACATAGCTACATCTTCCATAATCAACTTTACAATACTCTCTGTCTGATAGCAAGACTTTTCACATCCCTTACCTATGGTCAGAGGGATTTTCTGGAGGGTTAGTCTATGTGGGGACCCTGCATATGCATTCTGGGATTCCATTGTTGTCCATAAACTTCTGCAAATCAGGTGTTTACAATTTGGCGCTGATACCATTCCCTCCATCAGACTTGAATTTTATTATTTATAGTTCTTGGATCACACAGGCTGGTGAACTTCTTGCATGTGGAATTAGTTGAGACTTCACTTACACGGCTGCTTTTTTTTTTTTTAAGACAAATCTTTAAGACCCCAGATACTATTCCCTCTAATAGCAGAGAACCATCTAGTTTCTTCACCTTAGTTTAGTATATCACCCACATCTTCAGGAATTTGTTCATGAAGGCGAGCATCAGACAGAACCATGCCATATGAAGAAATTGTTCTTAGATTTGGGCTAGAATGAAATGCAAGCCCCCGGTCCATATCTATGATGTAATTATGGTTCATTTTAGAGAGGCACCATTGTTATTTTATGTTGGAGGACATCAATAATCCTCCTGTGGCATCATTTCCATTCCCATCTAGTCAATGCTGACTCACAGGAACCACATAGGACAGGGTCGAGCTGCCTCTATGAGTTTCTGAGACTGTAAATCTTTACAGGAGTAGAAAGCCTGATCTTTCTTCCAAGCATCTCTGGCCTGTAGTTTGGAGCTGCTGACTGCAGTTAGCCAGTCAATGAGTAACCACTACATATTCATAGTGTCGTTAGGTTCCCCAACTCATTTTAAAGTTGTTTTAGTTAGAAGAAATAATAAGTGAAGGGAAAATACATGTGGATTAAGCCTCTGGTGAAAACTTCTGACCATACACCAGGGATGTGAACAGCCTTGCTATAAGGCAGAATGCTGTTCAGTTAAAAGTTAACACTTTATCTTTTGATCTCATTTTAATACTTTCTGCTTTCTGTTAGATTGAGGATTTTATCTGTTTTATTTTCTTATTGTTGTTAGTTTTTTTAAATGGTGTTCTGACAGAAAAGTGGGTGAAGGGAGACATTGGACAGTGTAAGACATGACAAAATAATAATAATTTATAAATTATCAAGGGTTCATGAGAGTAGGGGGGCAGGCGGGAGAGGAAACTTGAAGAGCTGATACCAAGGGCTCAAGTAGAAAGCAAATGTTTCGAGAATGATGAGGGAAACTAATGCACAAATGTGCTAGACACAATGGATATATATATGGATTGTGATAAGAGTTGTACAAGCCCCAAAGAAAATTATTTTTTTAAGTATATTAAAAATGGCGTTCTGTATTTAATTCCAGGGTAGGTAAATCTATAGAGACAATAACTGGATTAATAGTTCCTTGGGGCTGTTGCAGGGGAGCTTGGGGGAAATGGGAAGCTAGAAACAGTGAGTACAAGAATGAAGAAAGTGTTCTAAAACTGATTGTGGTGATGATTATTGAATTATAGGATATGTGAATTATATGGGACTATAACTTAAAAAATTATTTTACTAGAGGGAACTAAATTGCTTTTCTAAGTGGAATCCAGAGACTGTCAGCAGTACTAATCTCTGAGTTGGAGGTAAAATTGAAGATATATTTGATCTCTTTTTCTCATATAATTATTAATCTATTTGAATTGTTTTATGTACATTCCCTGGAACTTGGCAATCCAGGCTGGTGAGAGATGGCATCTCATTATTGTTTCAATTGGAATCTCTTGAATGGCAAGAGACTGTGAGATCTTCTTTGGTGAACTGTTTATATCCTCTGATATTTTAAGTCATTTTATTGTTATTACAATTCATAAAATTTGAGGGAATAAAAGAGAATGAAACCTATCAATAACCCTACCAGGTCAACGTGACATTTGTATTCTTTGGAACTTTCCTCCTAGTTTTTCATAATATGCATTTTTTCTAAAATCCTTGGCATTTGGTCATTTTCATTATTTTGTATTATGTATTCAAGGAGAAAAACATTAAGTTTAAATGTCAGCACATACTTGTTTCATACACTATGGTGGTCCTTTTTTTACTGTCTCTGAAAGATACTTCAGAACTTCATCTCCTGGGCAAACGTGTTGGCTTCACAAGTTGTAGGCCTGTTAGTATGGTCCTCAGCTCCCTTGACTTAAAATGCAAATATATTGTGACATTTATTTCATAATAATTTCCCTCTTCTCTCAAGTGACTTTCATAAATAAGGTCTATTATTCATATCAACAAATTGAAATTTATGATCAAGACTTCAGAGCAAAACATCATTCAGGTGGCATTAATAGATGACAGACAGCTAGAATCATTAGGTCATGCTCCCTGGTATTTAAATAGCTCCGGGGTTCAAATAACACCGATTGTCTCTCACACAATAATTGGCCATTTAAAACAAAGTCACTTATTTGACAGTATCTTATTTTCATAATCGCTCAGTTCTTCTCAGAGAGTGTTCTTGGGGGCAAGATTGGGGAATTTATACAATACTACTGCTGTTAACTCCTGCCTGGTGCCTCTGCTTAGTGGCAAACCCATGCACAAAAGAGTAAAATACTGCCCAGTCCTAGGCTATCCCCAGGACTGGTTGGCGATAAGATGGTTGTGACTAATAGGGTTTTTATTGATTGTGGGTTTTTTTACGTGGAGTTGCAGGACTTCCTTTTTAATCTGTCTTGGTCTAGAAGCTCCACTGAAACTTGTTCAGTATCATAGCAGCACATAAGCCTCCACTGACAGAACTCTGCCCATTTTAAAATTGGATTATTCCTCTTTTTCTTGTTCAGATAATGAAGTTTTCGATAAGTTTTAAAGATTAATCCCTTGTCAGATAGACCATTGTCATTGTTTTTCCAGTCTGTGTGTTCTCTTTTTGCTTGCTTGATGAAGTCTTTGGGTGTGTCTTATTGATAAGAAGTCCCAGCCATCTTTTTGTGTCTCCTTTGTGTGTGTGTATTTTGTTGTGTTTGATAGTGTGTTTATGACATACATTAGGGTCCTTAAGGTTGTCCTTATTTTATCATTGGTGATCTTCATAGTTCCAGAATTTCCACTTAGGTTTTTAATTCATCTGGAGTCCATTTTGTATATGGAGTGAGTTATGGGTCCACTTTCATTCTTCTGCAAATCAAATTCCAATTTTGTCAAAACAATTTGTTGGAGAATATTTCTTCTTTATTGAAGGTGTTTCAGCCCTTTGCCAAAAATCTTCTGTCTGCAGGTGGATCGATTTATTTCTGGAGTTTCTATTCTGTTCTATGAGCCCAAGTATCATTTTACCAGTGCTAACCTATTTTGACTACCATAGCTTTGTAGTGGTTTTTGAAATCAGGAAGTGAGAGGCCTCCTATTTCGCTCTTATTTATTAGCACTTTACTTATCCTGGGTCTCTTTCCTGTCCATAAAAAAAAGGTTAGTGATTAGTTTTCTATCTCTTTAAAGAATGATGCTGGTATCTGGAATGACACTGCATTGTACTTATATATCACTTTGGGTAGTATTGACAAGTCTTCGTATCTGTGAACATGATGCATATTCCTCCATATTTGTAGCTCTCATTTGGTTTCTCGTAGTAGTGCTTTGAAGTTTTCTTTGCATAAGTCTTTTGTTTTTCTGTTTAGGTGTGTTCCTGAG
The DNA here is from genome assembly GCF_000313985.2 of Echinops telfairi. Classification (NCBI taxonomy): domain Eukaryota; kingdom Metazoa; phylum Chordata; class Mammalia; order Afrosoricida; family Tenrecidae; genus Echinops; species Echinops telfairi. The sequence goes on along the minus strand of NW_022111327.1, from coordinate 10,917,629 downwards.
TATTTAATATTCCAGATGATGATTACACATGGTATTGGTTACTTGATTTCCTTTTCAGTGCTCTTTTTCTGATCATAAAGGAATCAGTTGATTTTTGTGTATTTAGCCATTTTGCTGAATTTTTAAATTATACCTAACAATTTTCTTATCTAGTTTTTGGTGTTTTCTATGTATAGAATCACATCAGCTACAAATAGAGATAATTTTACTTCTCTTTTGTCAATTTGGATGACTTTGATTTCTTTTTTGCTTTATAATAGCTCTGGCTAACACTTCCAGTAGATTATGGAAACAGCATGGTAATTTGATTAAATAATAAATAAGTAAGTAAGTAAATAAATAAATAGAGTAAACTTTTCTGGTTCCTGTTCATGGTCTTGAGTGAATTTTTGACTCATAGTGACCCTGCCCTATGATGTACAGTAGGAAAATTATTTTCTACAAATAACACAAAAACCTGATAGAACTAAATGCTAAATATACAATGAACTCTGAAAGAACTTTGACAGACAATATCAATTGGGGAAAGTTTATAAAGTGATATCACAAATATGTAAATAGCTTCAAAATGTATATTTGAACTCAGTCAAAATTAGAGAAATACAATTGAAAACAACACTAGGATAGCGTTGTTTACCAATCAACTTGTCATAAATTAAACAGTAACATAATTTTATGTCAGCTTGAGGATATATAAAAGTGTAGGGGTAGTATTTAACTTGTCAACCAGGTCACACACTGATGGGGCCTCCTTGGGCTTGCGGACTTATCACAAGGAGGGCTCGAGACCTCCCTCTCTCTCAGCCTTCATCTTCCTGCTTGCTGGCTACCCTCGCGCTGCCAGGGCCTTCCCATTTTTTACAGTGACCTTGGATTCACATGACTTTGCACCCACCAGCCTGTGATCTTCCTGCATTCGGCATCATTGCATATGGCTGTGGGAGCCAGAAGAGGGGCTTATGGTCTAGTAGCAAACTTACAGACGAGTTGGAATGGGTGGGATGTTCTTTTGTTATATACCATATATACTCATGCATATGTCAATTTTTAGCACCTTTTTAATGCCGTTTTTTGTGGCAAAATTAGGTACCTCGGCTGTTATTCAGGTCTGCTTATACTTGAGTATATACCATAATTTCTTCTTATTATAATTCTCTTTATTACACATATATGAATGTCCCTGGATTTGTGCCTTTAGTCAACTCAACCTAACACACAGTATGACAACATATTCTGTTGGTGAGGCTGTGGAACAAAAGGCACTCATCTGTTAATCATCGGGATGAAATCTGAAAGAATCTTTATGATGATTAAGCTAGCAATACCGACAACTTCATATATACTTCTTTTTGCAACACACGATACTAATTCTATAAATGTATCTGATGATACATTTCCAACACTTTGAAAATACATGTAGATAAATCATTCATTGAGCATTGTTTATAAAACTCAACAAACTCCTTGCCATCAAATTGATTCCAAGTGAAAGATAATGGAAAATTCAAACAAATGAAAGTTAAGAACACAAAGCTGAATCAGCATCAGTACTGGAATGCTCTTTAACATCCCACAATATGCAGATAGAAACCTTGGTTATTGACAGTAAAGAGGATTTGAAACAGTTACTAATGAAGATCAAAGACTACAGCTTTCAATGGATATGGATTAAATATCAACATGAAGAAAACAGGAGTTCTCAGTACAGCATCGGTATCAACACAATGAATATTGGAGAAAAGATCTGAAGTTCTCAAGGATTTCATTTTACTTGTATCCACAATTAACCTCCATGGAAGCAGCAGTCAAAAAATGAAATTACATATTGCATTGGGCAAATCTGCTGCACAAATTCTTTTTGAAATGTTTAAAAGCAAGGATACATCCACTTGGAAGACAAAGTTTACCTACCAAACAACATTATGTTTTCAATCCCCTCATATGCAAGTGAAAATTGAGCAGTGAATAAGACAGACCAAAGAAGAATTGATTCCTTTGATTTCAGATGTTGGGAAGAATATTAAATATACCATGAACTGATATAAGAAGAACAAATCAGTTGGAAGAAGCACAGCCAGAATATTCTTTAAAAGCAATGATGGGAAGACTTCATCTCACTTATTTTGGTCATGTCATCAGGAGGGATCAGTCCTTTGAGAAGACTATCATGCTTGGTAGACTCAGAGATAAGTAAGAAGACCCTCAAGAGATGGACAGACTCAGCCAATGCTGCAGCAGTGGGCTCAAACATAATAAATGTGAGGATGGCAAAGGAATTGGCAGTATATTGTTCTGTTGTACTGTGTTGTATTACATTATATGATGTACTATGAGTCAGAACCACCTAATTAGCACCTATCAAAATGAACCATCAAGTTAAGAATGAATCTTTATCAAAATGTAGTGTAAAGATAATGAAAAAACAATCTAGAAATTGGGAGATGGCGATACAGTGTATGTAATCAAAATATAAAAAGGGGCTTCAAAATGTTTATGGAAAAATGTAATTGAAAGATAATGGAGGGAGGTGGGAGAAAAGAAGGGAGTGGGGGAACCAACCCAGGGATAAGGGAATAAGTGAACTAAAATTAATGGAAAGAAGAGCATAAGATGCCTAGTGGGGCTTAATCAAGGGCATGGTAGCAGCGAGGAATTGCTAAACCCGAATGAAGGTCAAACATAATGTTGGGACAAGAGGAAAGTAAAAGGAAATAGATGAAATATCCAGGAGGCAAAGGACATTTATAGACATCTAAATACAGGCATGCACATATGTAAATATCTATGTAATGAGAGAGGAACAGAACTATGTACTCATATTTATATGTTAAGAATTAAGGTTGCAGAAGGACACTGGGCCTTGACTCAAGTACTCCCTCAACACAAGAACACTTTGTTCTAACAATCCTGCATTCTCTGATACTCAACTTCCCTACATGATCACTGAAGACAAAAAGGGTGCATAAGCAAATGTGGTGAAGAAAGCTGATGGTGCCCAGTTATCAAAAGCTATAGCATCTGGAGTCTTAAATGTTTGAAGATAAACAAGGGGGCATCTAGCTGAGAAGCAACAAAGCCCACATGGAAGAAGCACACCAGCCTGTGTGATCATGAGGTGTCAATGCGATCAGGTATCAGGCATCTAAGTAAGACCCAGAATAAAATCATAACCAATGTGAATCAGGGTTGGGGAGGATGGAGTGGAGACCCAATGCCCATCTGTAGACAATTGGATATCCCTCACAGAGTGTCACAGGGAACAGATGAGCCTATCAGGGTGCAGTATAGGACCGATGAAACACACAACTTTCCTCTAGCTCTTTGATGATTCCTTCCCCCCACTAGCGTGACCTTAATTCTACCTTGCAAATTGGATTAGAGTACAGCATGCACACTGCAACAGATAGGTGCCCACAAAACAGGAAATCCAGGATAGATAGACCCCTCATGGCCAACAAGGAAAGTAGAGATACCACTAGGATTAGAGGAGGGTAGGGAGAGAAAAGGCAAATCGATCACAAGGATCAACATATAACCCCCTGGATGAATAACAGTGACGGAGGATGATGTAAGATATGAAAATAATAATCTATAACTTATCAAGGGTTTGTGAGGGAGGGAGAGCAGTGGAAGGAGGGGGAAGAAATGAGGAGCTAACAACAGGGGGAAGAGAATGCTTTGAAAAATGATGATGGTGGCATATGTGCAAATGTGCTTGACATACTGGATGAATGTATGTATTGTGATAAGAGCTGTAAGAGCCCCCAATAAAAATATGGTAAAATAGATAGATAGATAGATAGATAGATAGATAGATAGATAGATGATAGATAGATGATAGATGGATGGATGGATAGATAGATAGATAGATAGATAGATAGATTAAAGATAATAGAAGCTTCTCATGGACCACACATTTTTACAAGCGAATAAACCAGGATAAACAACAAAATAGAAATAAAAGGACAAATACATGAACAGGCTTCTCACTAAATAGGAAAAATAGCCAATAAAAATAAGAAATATAGAAGCTCAACTTTATTCCTAATTAGGAAAATGCATATCAAATCCATACCACAGCACAGACACAGCTGTACAAACATTTTTAAAAATTGTCATTGTTGTGTGTTTGTGAGATTGTAGAACTATTAAATACACTTTGTGAGTGTTAATTATTAGGAGAAAATAGGAACAGGTACTTAGTGTTATCTGGTGAAATTGGTGATATAAATACCTGACAAAGAAACCAATAAAATTGCTATTTATTTCAAAATAATTGATAATACAAAAATCCATTGGGTCAGCAATTATATCTGTAAATATCAAAAGTGTAGAAGAAGTGACATAGCAGTGGAGGAAAACAAAACAAAGCATGGAATCAACCAAATTCACATAAGGTATAATGCCATTTCTATAACTTACATGAATTCAAAACTAACCACCCTTATTTTGAGATCCATACCCAAGTAGTAAATTATAGTAAAAACTGAAAGGCATGATAAAGAAAATGTAAGAACATGGTCACCTCTGAGAGGGAGTTGAATAAATTCAAGGATAGTCCACAATGGATACAAAGTTCTTTATAATAATTTACGTGGTGTGCTGGGTGTTGAGTACACATGTGTTCATTTTAGAATCATTTTTGTTAAATTACCAGTATTCAAATATTTCTTGTATTTCACATTAAAATAAAAAGAAACCTTGATAAAATATAATATCTCCAATCATCCATATCCTTAATATCTGGTAGATACCATTTACTAGAAAATCCACATTAAATGATTGCTGCAAAATGGAGAGATTATTAAATAAATTGCTTCCAAAATGAACTTTGGCTAATACGGTCAGCTGTTAGGACTGTTCAATAAAGTACCTATGCTATTATAATATTATTAATAATATTATAGTAGAAAGAAAAGGAAATAACATGTAGGTAGCTGCTTATGTGAAGCAGTTTCTTCCAAGTTGAAAGGAAGATAAAACTGATAAACCTGTTCTTCACATAAGCAGCTACCTACATGTTATTTCCTTTTCTTTTTCTTTTAATGACCTAAATTGGAATTTTGTTTCCTATTCATTTCCTTTACGATTAAAGATGCTATTGCCGCAATGCTATTGGATTGGCACATTAGTCAGGACTCATAAAGATGTTAAATAAAATTTATTTATTTGATTTACCAGTGTTTTTTTTTTGTGTTTCAGAGCACTAATAAATACAATCCATTAAAAGCAATTTACGCTTTCTTTCCCAGTGAGATATGATGTAAAAGGAACATTCACTAAAAGTGAACTTTGCCTGGTGACTCAGAAATCCTTTAAGGAATACTAAATTGCACCAGTCATACCAAATATAATTATCTAGATTTCTCCATACATGTACATGGGAATATTGTCACACTTCCTTTGGTATTTACATTACTTTAGTAAGGTTAATCCTTAACTGAAAAATATGGGTTTTATTACTACTATTTCCATGAAAACTTGATTCTGGCACCTACCATTTATGAAATATTACCTGACTAAATAAAAAATATTCTAAAATTGATTCCTTGCTATTGATTTCTTGATAGAATAAAGTGCTTTTCTTTGGAAAAAAATCTCAAAATACCAAATTCAAAATCCCAGTACCCAGTCTCTTATAAATCTGAAATATGTCAGGAAGCAAGACGGCTTCAATTGTAGTCTTGGAAAAGAGAGAAAAGGTTGCAATAGAACAATAGAATAAATTAGAGAAAAAGGGTGCTCATGTTCTTCATGCCTCCTGCCGTCTCCTAATCAGGCTTCGGTGGATTTCAGATGTCTTATTGGTAAGGCTTGCTCAGCAATATCCATAACCATACCCCTTCCTCCACCAGCACCTTAACATTTTTTCTAGTTTGTGGAAGGACATGAACATCATCAATATGTTGAACTGTGTCAATGTAACATTATAACATTTAAAATCAAGTGTTCGTTATAAAAATCATAAAAGCATTTTCTTTGTGTGTTAATGGTGAATGGTAGGATGGAGTGACTGATTAGAAAGTTGTAATGAAGCATTCTGGGGTAATCAAACATTCTTTAGTCGATCTGAGTGATAGTTACTCAAATGTATATATTTTTTAGACTGTATTGAGCAGTAAGATTTATGCATTATACTCTATGCAAATTAAACCTCACTGTATTTGCTAAACGACCAAATGAAATTGAATAACACAATGTCTTGATCCTATTTAGAATAAAATACAAATGCTTTACTGTTGCCTGACACTGTTTCCTCCACTTAATTTGTTACTGTCACATAAAAAAATATATAGACCTAATATCAAGACTGTGTTAGATCTGAAAAAAACTATCTAACACTGTCTTAGCCGACAAACCCTGGTGGTATGGTGTGGTACATGTTGGACTGTTAACAGCAGATGAGGCTTTCTACTTGCATAAAGAATCGCAGTCTTGGAAACCCACAGAGCAGTTCTACCCCATCAACCCGAGTAGAAATCAATCTGGTGGCAGTGAGTTTGAGTTTCGAACACAAAGGCTATACAGTGAACCCTCGCCACTTCGCGCTTCGACTTCCGCGGCTTCACTCTATCGCTGTTTTTGCGTAACAGCGCATGCTCTGTCACTACTGCCACTGATTGGCTCATACTGTACACGCTTGATGCCATAAATAATATAATAAATAATAAATGATAATTGTAACGTCCAAAATGTTTTACTTTTTCGTTTAATAAATTGGGTAATACGAGTGTAATGGTGACTAAAGGGTGTTTTTTCATGTCCTCTATGCTCTAACTACGAAAATATTTGATTTACAAATAAGGAATCCTACTTCGCGGAATTTCATTTATCACGGTAGGGTCTAGAACCGATTAACCGCGATAAACGAGGGTTCACTGTATACCTATCTTGGACTCCTTGCATTTGGTGTTCACACAGGACAGATTTCCTTATTCCATTGAGATGCTGACCAAATACCACTTACCCACAGCCACACTTTCCTAGTCACGCCCCTTATCACCTTATTTATTTGTTCACAGCACATTGGCTATCTCACATTCTATGAGGGTAAGGAAAAAAGGAATGCTAAAAACTCAGAGAAACTTTTATTAAGCAAAAATTATAAAAATGTGCACCTCTTGGCTGGCCAGTGATTATGAGTATTCTTTTCATGTGTTTGTTAGCCATTTGAAGGTCATTTTGGTGAACTGTCCGTGACTTTTGCACATTTTTAAATTGGATTACTTGTTTTTCTCTTATTGAGTAGTATTTTCTAGATTTTCAAGATCTGTCCTCTGTCCATTGTGTGCTTGTTAAAGATGTTTTTTCCCCACGCCATGGGCTCTCTTTTTACTGCTTAAATGAAAATTTTTGATTCACATAAATGTCTTCATTTTAGTAAGTCCCGGTGATATATCTTGTCTTCTACTTTGGGTGCTTTCGGTAGTTTGGGGTAATATGTCTGTGCCCTTCATTAGAACCTTTAAGTTTGCTGAATTTTGGAGTTCTGGAATTTGCATTTAGGGCTTTCATCCATCCTGAGTTTATTTTTGTGCATGAAGTGAAGTCGTGGGTCCTGTCTCATTCTTTTGCAGATGGAGATACAATGTTTCTAGCACTTGTGGAAGAGATTGTCTCTTTCCCATTTAGTGTTAAACTTGTGGACATTAAACTCAGAATCATCCTGTGTCTTTTGAGAAAATCTATCAAGATTTCCCTTTTGAAATACCCACAAACAATAACCATAACCTTCTGAGCTTACTTCTCTGCTCTGAATTTGTCTTTGAAGTCTACTGAACCTCCCCTAAAATGCTTGCTCCTTTTAAACACTGTTATTTTCTGTGGTAACAAACAACAAAATCCTTTCAGTAACCTCGTTACAAAGTTTCCATAATTTGGGAAGATGTCAGCTTGAGTTATGTTAAAATTTGACAATAGCTGTGATATCAAAATCATATTCCTCCATGGCAGATAAAACTATTGTTATATTTTAAGGAACCCTAAGAAAGACAAGCATAGTACTGACAGAATTTCTCTGTGGTGCATATCCACTGATTGCAGAGATATGTTTTAATGTATATTGTTTGACATAAACCATTCCATTTATGAACTTGATCCCTAGTAGTAATTATTTTTACTTAGCATACTTAAAAATGTGGCTCTCCCTATAGTAATTAATCGATATAAAAATAGTCTCAAATATCTGATATCTTTTTTAAAAATCACTTTATTAGGGGCTCATACAATTCTTATCACAATCCATACATCCATCCATTGTGGCAAGCACATATGTACATTTGTTGCCATCATCATTCTCAAAACATTAGCCTTTTTCTCGAGCCCTTAATATTGGCTCCTCATTTTCCTCCTCCCTCGCCCTCCCCCTCCCTCATGAACCCTTCATAATTCATAAATTATTATTACTATGTCATACATTACACTGTCCGACGTCTCCCCCGCCCTCTTCTCTGCTGTTCATCCCCCAGGGAGGAGGCTATACATAGATGCTTGTATTGGGTTCCCCCTTTTCACCCCACCTTCCCTCCACCCTACAGGCATTGCCACTCTCACCACTCGTCCTGGAGGGGTCATCTGTCCTGGATTCCCTGTGTTTCCAGTTTCTATAAATATAATTGCATTTCTGGTTCAATCAATGGGTGTTCGGATTCCACTGTTGATTCTCTCTATTTGACATTCCTTATATTTTGTTGATTTGTAATCTCATAGAGTCTCGTTGCCTTCTACATCCAGTATTGCCTCATCACTTTGCACAAGAGCCATTCAGGTCTACCAACTTGCTCTTTCATTATTTAAGTCATCTTGAGGCATGGAGAAACCTGACTTATGTCTTTCCTCTCTGGATCTTAGGAAAGACAGTGGGGCTAGTGTGAGTACTTTCTTATCATAGAGTTGTTTCTGAACTACTGTGCTCATGCTGCCTGTCAGGATTCTAGAAAGGGGAGGCGCCTAGATGACATCTATGATTGGATCCACCATCATGTAAGTCTCGTTGCCTTCTTGGCTTTGATTTGTCTATTTTCCATTCTTTCACTCTCCAACTCTCCTCCCATTCCCTTTACCTCTGTCTGTGAAATCTTCACCAAGTCAAAAGTATTGTATTATTTTTCACACATTCTTTGGGTTTGGCACTGCAGCAACCACGGTTCAGCTCCCACAGCTGTGGCAGAGCTTGCAAACCCCAAGCCACAGCTGCCAAGATCAGAGCAGTTTCTGCTAGCACCTGCCGGGCCCCAACATCCCACCTATCCGTATTTGTGCAAAGAGATGGGGCTATGGCAGCAGGGCTCTCATGCATGGGGGTTTCTGAGTCAAATCAGGAGCACTAAGGTCCAAGAGTTGGGAGGCAATCAATTGTGTGAGCTTGCAAACCCTGAGGCTCTGAGTGCTGAGGGAAAGTCAGAACAGGATGGGCTTACTTTGAATAGAGACCACCCTGCTATCTATGATGTAGCATTTGCACAATATCCAACCCTTATAGCGTTGGGTTACAGATCATCTCATGGACAGTAATTGACATATACTGGAACTTAAAATATGCTCTATTTTTTTACAGTTTTATTGGCACTTTGTCCCCATAGCATACAATTCAAAAGTTCAACCACATTAAGAAGAGTTGTATAACCTTTACAATTATTGAACATTTTATTTTCCCCCAAACACATTTTTATTAATGTATTTTATTCCATTCTGGCAAAAATATACAAAACAAAAGTTCTTATATTAGAATTCCTATGAATGATTTAACTATAAATGACAGTAGTGAGAAAGACATCTAGTGCTAAATTATATGTATCCTTAACTCAATATTCTTTTTGCCTGATCCCCAAATGTCTGAGTTCTCCCCAAAGCTAGTAATAGGAGAATAAGAATGATTGTGTGAAATTTGAGTCATAAAAAGTGGTATCAACAAATTGCGGTAAGGAATAGCTTAGTTCTGTAGATGTCACAGAAATGTAAGACCATGTAGATATCTTGTGCTTAGGGCTTTTTTTTCAAAGCTATGTATTTACATTGTTTTATATAACAACCTAATCGCACTTAATACATTTGTAAAATCCATTCTTAGGGGAGCTTAAGTTTGCCACAGCATGTGGCAGCCACAGATAATTTAAAACAAAACAAAAATGTTTATGCAACTTATTTTAAAATAGTTTTAGATTTATTAAATTATTATGAAGACAATTATTTGCCTAGAGTTTACCCCTTTATTAGCACCTTATATTTGTATAGTGCACTTGTTAAAATTAGTGAATCAATATTGATATGCTATTATTAAATAGAGTAATCTAATTTTTTTATTTTTTAAATCTTCTCTTATCCTCAAGTGTCTTTTTTTTAATATTCCATGATCCCATCCAGAAAACTGCATTACATTTAGTTGACATGTCTATATAGGATTCTCATGACTGAAAATTTCTCTGACTAACCATTTTGGGAAGTTCTTGACAGTTTTAAGGAGTCCTGAGGAAGAATTTGGCAGAATGTTTTTCAATTTGGATATGTCTGATATTTGTCCTTATAATTAGACTGGAGTTGTAGGTTTAGGGAGGAAGATTACAGAGGTAGTGTACAGTTCCCGTCAGATCATACCAAGGCTACATACTATCACTGACTTATCATTACATTAGCCATGGCCATCTGACTTGAATTACTATTGTCAGGTGTCTCCACTGCAATTCTACTCTTTTATTGATGCCTTTCTATTCTGTACTTTTTAGAACACTATGCTCACTCTAACCTCAATGAGTTGAGAGTTAAGTTCTTTCTCCTTCAGAGTAGATTATCTACAAAGATTATTTGGAACACTTCTCCGCATTCTCTTTTTTGCCATGAAGTTAATTATTCAATCATTTATCTTTACAAATATGGACTCATAAATGTCCATTTTCTACTTTGTGTATTATAATACTGTAATATTTCTTTTGTTACTCAAATTATTCTAGCAAAAATTACTTGGGAGCTCTTTCTTTCATTTGGTTCTTCTATTCCTCTGACATTTGTTCACCTTTCTGGATATTTATCGTTATCTTCATATATGGTTTGTTTTATTTCAATTTTGTTCTTCCTGTTTTTATACAATTTTCTGGCACAACTAGAACTACAGACTCTTCTCATATATTTCCTGCCCCAGTTTTAGAATCAAACATCAAACCAAAGAGCCTGGTTCCTTTAATTGGAGAATGAAGATGTAATTGCTAGATGGGTTTATTGCTATTGAGATGTCATTGCTTTAAGGATTTCTCAGCTATCAGAGCAAGGAAATATATGTGGACATATTAACCCACAAAGACACATATCTCAAAGCAATTCTACAAGTAAATATATATATCTATATTTAAGGTATTATGGGTTCACACTGACAACTCTAATCCTAAGCAATTACAAATAGTTTATTCTAGTAACTTATACATCGGGTTCCCACCATCCATCATGCATTTGCTTAACTGCTCCCTTTGGGTACACAGGCTTAAAATTTTTATCAAATTTGCCACCATATGAAACAATTTCATTTTTAGACTACAGTACTTGTGTAGTTTCTTTTGCCTTTAGTGTTATACAATGATCTCATTTCCAAAGTTAATGATATCAACACTGTATTTCTTCATCCTCTTTAAATGAGGTTTTTCCATCTATTTGTAATATATTGAGAACGTTTGGTTATCTTCTGAGTTCTATTCTGGGATTCCTTAACTCTTAAATAGTTTAAAAAATTTACGTAAAGTGAGATTTGTTCTTTGCTTTGACGAGTTCTGTGGGTTTGGCTAAAACTTAATTTGTTGTATTAATGATTGTTCCTGTTCTTGCTTGGTTCCATTGAATTGTTCTTTTCACTAACAGAGATTGCCTATGATAGAGAAGAATTGACCGTTGGGGTGTTCTAAACTGCAGTCTTTAAGGGAGTAAATCACTGGGTCTTTTTTCACAGTAGTTGGGTGGATTTCAAAGGCCAACTTTTCAACAAGTAGGTTTGCATTTACAATTGCCACCAGGACACTTGTATTCATGCCAATCAAATCACAAATAATTGTAGCAGGTTTGCTTGTCTCTCTGTTCAGTTTTATCAGCTGTTGCTTCATACCTTTTCATACCCTGTTGCTAGGTACACATATGTTTAAGATTATTTTATTCTCTTGGAGAATCAATTCCATGTTGCTGCCAGTTGCTGGCAAGTCAAATCGGACTCATGGCAACCCCAGATATGCAGAGGAGAACTGTTCTTGAGGATTTTCAAAGTTCTGACCATTTGAAAACAGATCATTAAGCCTGCCTTTTGAGCTGTCTCTAACTGGATTCAAACCTTCTGATTAGTAGTGGAGCGCTAAACAGTTTTCATCAACCACATAATCCTGTCATTATGTCATGGCTCTTTCATTACTGACAATTGTCTTTGCTCTAAAGGTTGCTTTTCTGACGTCCATATATCTACCTCAACTTCTTTTGATTAATGTTTTCCTGATGTATCTTTCTCTATCCATCCAATTATTTTTAACCTGTAAGACTCCTATACTTAGTCGATTTGTTGTAAAACATACAGCTGCTTTTACAATTTCCCAATTTAATTAGTGTATTTAAGACATTTGACACAGACACAAGCACACACACACATATCAAATCACTGTCCTTTCATGTCCCTCTGAATTCACAGAAACAAAAAGAAGCCTCACAGAGCAAGGTCAGGTGAGTAAGTTGTATGGGACAAGAGAGGGATGCTGTTTTTTTGTCCAAAACTGGCACACTGAGATGGCTGCCCCAGCGGGTGCATTGTTGTAGGAGCAAAACCAGTCCCCTGTCTGCCACAAATCAGGCCTTTTTTGTCACATACTGTTACGCATTTTTTTCAGAACCTCTAAATATAAAGTTTGCTTAACAGTCTGATCTGGTGGAACAAACTCCAAATGCACTACAAGTTGACATTTTCGTCTATTCAGGAAGTTGGTAAACATCCAGAATGTCCATCAATCGACATTCCACCTTTTTTGAAATGAGAAAACCACTTGTACACTTTTTTCCCATAGCGTTGTCCTTGTATGCTGTGTTCAACAGCACAACAGTTTCTGTAGCATTTTTCCCAAGGAAGAAACTAAATTTCACAGCTACACTGTTCTCTTAAATCGGCCATTCAAGAACACAAGGTTAGAGTGAAACTGCTTTTTCAAAAAAATTCATGGTGACCAGAGAGCACCTTCCCTAGAGATGCCACTGGGTGCACTAACTCAAAGCAAGTTGCTCAATGATTGCTTAGTGGGAAAAATATGTACTTTGAAAGCACTGCTCCACCCAGTGCAATTCTGGTTTATTTAGATACCCCCTCGTGTGTTTGTGTGTGTGTGTGAAAGTTAATATTAAATATATCAGTATTTATTTACTGCTGGAGGCATCTTTTTCTTCTTTCTGTGGTATAAATTGAGTGTATATGATTATATTGAAACTCTGAGTAAAATTTACTACTATTAAAAATCAATAGTTTCTATAATGTTTGAATGATAAAGTTTTACTAATCAAATATATTCTTCAAAGAACACCATTCTGTTTCACAGGATGGGATAAACTTGAAGATTACACAACTTTTCTTAATGAAAGTCAAAAGAATTTGAAGCACTTGATGAAAATCAAAGACTCCATCCTTCAGGATACATTGCCACTCAGTACAAAGAAAACAAAAAGTCATCACAATTTAACCAACAGACATCACCATGATAAACCAAGAAAATATTGTAGTTTAGGGTTTCATTTTATTTGCATCCACAATCAATTGTCCATGGAAGTAGCCGTCAGTAAATCAAACGATATCTTGTACTGGAAACATCTGCTTCACAAGTCCTCTTTAAAGTGTTAAAGAGCAAATATAACACTTTGAGAACCAAGATGTTCCTGATCCAAACCATAGTATTTTCATGTGCATGTGAATACTGAACAAATTAATACAGAACAATGAAGAAGAATTGATACACTTGAGTTATGGTAAAGAATATTGAAAGTACTCAGACAGCCATAAAAATAAAAATATCTTTTCTTCTTTCTTTGGAGGAAGTGCAATCAGAATGTTCCTTGGAAGTGAGAATGGTGCAATTTACTCAGATTCTTGGGATATGTTATCAGAAGGGAACAGTCTTTAGATAATGACATTATCCCTGGATCTACAAAATGTAGAGGGTCAGCGTGGTAAAGTACAGGGCCAGCAAAAAGACAAACATCCTCACTGAGGTGGATTGACAGTGAGGCTGCAATGATGGTTCCAGAAATAACAATTGTGAAGATGGTGCATGGTGGCACCTAACAACATTTCACAGATAGAGCAAGTAAAAGAGACTAGTATGCCCAGTTCCACCATTTTTCCCTTGTGAAATTGCTGGCATTAGCTATATTATATGCACTAAGTATATGGTTATTAATAAGATTATGCAGTTACTTGATGTTAAATTAAGAATAAGAAAAATGACTTTATTATACCTTTACTAATGCCATTTCTATCATTTAGTAGCTCCAAGTTTCTGACTTACATCATGTTACTTTTGCCTTGGGGGAAAAAGAACTTTTAACAATTCTTCTAGGCAGGTCCTTGTCTGAGAAACTATATTTATATTTCATCTATGAAGTATAATTTCATTGGATATTGAATTCTCATTAGATTTTTTTCTCCCCTTATGAACATTTTTAATATTTCACCCCACTCTTTTGTTGATTACCTGGGTTCAATGAAAGAACCACTATAAATCTTATTTTAAGTAATATAGTAGCATCCATCACACTACATCCTTTCCAAGTTTTCTTTTTGTGTTTGGTTTTCTGAGATATGGATATGGTATTAATATGTGTAATACTTTTGATATTTGCTGTTCTTTGACTTTTCTAAGTTAGTTATTTCTGATATGTATTTTTGGAAAGTTATTCAATGTGATAATTTCAAACATTTCTTCTCTCCTATCATTCTAGGATTTCAATTATCATATTTTTATATTACTTCAAGTTTCGCATTTTCAGTTGTATTTCCTCACTATTTCTTTTCTCTTTGCATTTTAGTTTGGAAAGTTGTTCTTATCTTCACACTAACTGATTGTGTGTGTGGGTGGGTGGGGGGGCATATGAAGTCTATTGAAATGTCCATAAAATGTATTCATCATTTTGGTATCTTGATTTTCCATCTCTATACTTATGTTAGACATCTGTTTTGAATGTTATCTCCCCCCATTAAATCCCTTAATGTATTCATTATTGTTATTTTGATACCCTGACTGATCATATCTACATCTCTCTCCTTTATGAAAGGAGCCTTGATAGCACTGTGGTACAAACATTGGGCTGCTAATGACAAGGCCAGTAGTTCAAACCCACCACTATCGCACTTGGATAAGGTGAGGCTGTCTGTCTGCTTTTTCACAGATTTCCAATATCAGAAACCCTAGATAGGACCTGATGAATGACCATTGACTCCATGGTTTTGGTTGTTGTTTCGGTCATGTCAATTCCATAACCTGATGGGGTTCCTGGAGATGAAGCTCAAGAATGTGTGGTGACTCACAGACTCCTCAAGAGTTTCTCACACTAGTTCACAGTCAGTCTGTAGCAATTACTCAAAATGGCCATGTAAGCTTTTTCACAAGTTTATGACTAAAGTAGTATCCCCTCCAGATGAGCTGACCCTGACTATAAGTCTCTAGATTCATCTTCACCACAGATATTGCAATATGGTTTGACCTGGAAATTCATTTATCTGATGAGTCCAAGAAAACGTATTGATCTTTAGTTTTTTTCCAGATTTCTCTTATTTCAAGCACTAAAGTGATTACTTCTAAGCAATTTATGTGTTCAAACTGCAACAAGAAATCGTTCTCAGGTCAATTTTAACACTAACATAAAGCAGTAATGCCATCATCTGTCACCGACTACCTTTCGAATTTTATTGCTCCACATTTATCTACTGCAGATGGTAGGGACCAAAACAATGTCCCCATTTCAGCTCTCATTTCTCTCTCATTTTTCTCCCTTCTGGAATATAAAGGAAGGATTTTGCCTAGTTTAAAATTCCATCTCTTTTAAATTGAGAAATATATCGCAATATATTTTATGTGAAAATTTTATAACCTATGACTGATTCAATTATACATATTTTATGAAGTATTTATATTTTATTATGAACTCTCTCCATTAAAATATGACATATAATTATAGTTAGAGAGGAAACTTTTAAATTGGTAAATGGCACAAATTGACTCTTCTACTTAGTAAAGTTTTCAGTACAACAGCAAATAAAGAACCTTTCCCTGCCCATTATTCAAGTTTATGTCCTTCTGTATAATTGTGCTTATCACCTTATCTTTGCTCTCTATATTTATTCTCCAGATTTACATAATTAATTCTGCAATCATTTAACAACTTTAAGTGGAAAAATAAAATGTTTTGAGAAAAAGAATGTATTACCCAGCTATAAAATCAATGATAGTGTCTCATCTGATAGAATATAGACCAGGTAAAATGATATCCATATGGTTTCCTCCAGCTTTGGGCCAAAGATTTGTAAATGAATGTGAGTCAAAAAACTGACAATGTTATCAGTTGCTATCAAGTGAAGCTCAACTCATGGTAATTCCTGCATATCACAGTAGATTTGTGCTCAATAGGTTTTCCTTTTCTTTTTTATCTTCAGTAATTGGGCGTAATACATATATAAAATCATTCCATAGTACAATCACATCTAGGAGAATTGTGAACTTGCTACCACAGTCATATTCTAGATATGTTTTTTCTATATGAACCCTTTGGCATCATCACCACTTCACTCTGTGTCCCCTTCCCCCCACAAGCCTTACTGCACTTGCTGACCCAAAGACTCATCAGTCCTGGTTTTTATAACCCCCAAATGAAAAAACATACACTGCAACTTCAAGAAGGTGACAACCAATAACATAACACTCGTAGGAAATCCCCTAATATGTAAAATTAAAAACCAAACCAAACAATACAACCCCAAAATACATAAGATTTTGGAAACCAGACCAGGTCCAGCGTGCATCCTAGGGGGAGTCTCCTAACAAGTTTTATGGTTCAAATCAGGCTTCTTTTTTTCTTAAATCATTTTATTGGGGCTCATAACTCTTATCACAATCCATACATACATCAATTGTGTAAAGCACATTTGCACATTCATTGCCCTCATCATTCTCAAAACATTTGCTCTCCACTTAAGCCCCTGGCACCAGGTCCTCAGTTTTCCCCTCTCTCCCTGCTCCCAACCCCCTCATGAACCCTTGATAATTTATATATTTTTTATTTTGTCATATCTTGCCCTGTCCGACGTCTCCCTTCACCCACTTTTCTGTTGTCCGTCCCCAAGGGAGGAGGTCACATGTAGATCCTTGTAATTGGTTCCCTCTTTCCAACCCACTCTCCCTCTACCCTCCCAGTATCGCCACTCACACCACTGGTCCTGAAGGGATTATCCGCCCTGGATTCCCTGTATTTCCAGTTCCTATCTGTACCAGTGTACATCCTCTGGTCTAGCCAGACTTCCAAGGTAGAATTCGGATCATGATAGTGGGGTGGGGGGAAGCATTTAGGAACTAGAGGAAAGCTGCATTTTTCATCATTGCTACATCGCACACTGACTGGCTCATCTCCTCCCAAAACCCTTCTGTAAGGCATGTCCAGTGGCCTAAAAATGGGCTTTGGGTCTCCACCCTGCACTCCCCACCTCATTCACTATGGTAAGATTTTTGGTTCTGATGATGCCTGCTACCTGATCCATTTGACACCATGTGATCGCACAGGCTGGTGTGCTTCTTCCACATGGGCTTTGTTGCTTCTGAGCTAGATGGCCACTTGTTTACCTTCAAGCCTCTAAAACCCCAGATGCTAGATCATTTGATAGCCGGGCACCATCACCTTTCTTCACCACATTTGCTTATTCACCCGCTTTGTCTTCAGTGGTTGTGTCAGGAAGATGAGCATCATAGAATGTCAATTTAATGGAAGAAAGTATTCTTGCATTGAGGGAGTACTTGAGTGGAGGCCCAATGTCCATCTGGTACCTTAATATTAAACCTATAAATATATGCACATAGATCTATTTCCCCATTCTCATATATAAATATATTTTCATATGTACATGCCTTTATCTAGACCTCTATAAATGCCCTTTGCCTCCCAGCTCTTTCCTCTATTTCCTTTGACTTTCCTCCTGTCCCACTATCATGCTCAGTCCCCACCAGGGTTTCAGCAATTTCTCTTGGTTACGTTACCCTTGATCATGCCCTACCAGGCCTCCCACATCCTTCTCACCACCAATTTGGATCACTTGTTGCTCCCTTGTCCCTGGGTTTGTTAACACCACTACCTTTCCCCCCTCCCTCCTCCCTCCCCCATGTCCCCCCAGAACTGTCGGTCCCATTGTTTTCTCCTCCAGATTGTCCATCCAGCCTATCTTATTTAGACAGACCTGTGGAGATAATAACATGCACAAAAATAAGATGGAGCAAAACCAAGCAACAATACACAACAAAACCACCACCACAACAAACCAATGACAAAAAACAAAAGAGAACACAACAAGAAAGAAAAGCTTGCAGTTAGTTCAAGGACTGTTTGTTGGCCTCTAGGAGTGTTTTCCAGTCCAGTCTGTTGGGGCACCATGCCCTGGCCCCAAAGTCCACCTTCAGCATTCCCTAGGGACCTCGCTGCTCCATTCCCTTGCTGTTCTGTTGCACCCCCTTAGTTTTGCCTCGGTGTGGTGGGATCAGATCTGGTGCAATTCCCACACTGTGTCTCTGGTGTTGTCCCCTGTAGGGCTATGGATCAGTGAGGGGCGTCATGTGTCATAGTGAGGCCGGCCATGTGGTCTTCTCTGTGGACTGGTTGCTCTAATTGGGAACATCGTCCTCATGGCCTGGTGGGCCAGGATGTGCCCCACTCTCTCCTCCTCCCCCTTCATCTGCTCATGTGTGCTCTGATCAGATATGTCCTTCTCCCAGAGCTGCAGATTCAGGCTTCTGTCTTTGACCTTCTCTATTCAACCCACCAATGTACTCTGCTTAGTTACCACTTTCCTCCTCTCCCTCGATTGTGGGTAGAGGGAGTTCACCGCAGGTTTATTTCCTGTGTAGTTCCAACAATGAATCTTGGGCTTCCACTGTCATCCATAGCCAACCACATTCTCAGACTTTAGACTCTGATACTAATGCCTCCCTTCAATTTCTGATTATGTGCTTCACAGACCTTCAGTGACTGATGATGGTGTGCTTCTTCCATGCGGACTTACTTGGCATCTCACTTAGATGACTGCTTGTTCAGAAGCAAGCTTTTGAGACCCCAGACACTATTTTATCTGACAACCAGGCATCATCTAATTTCTTCACCACATTTTTCTACAACACCCATCTCCTCTGTGTTCCCTTTTTGGAAGTGAGTATCATGCAGGGCTATGATGTAAGAACCAATTGTTCTTAAATTGGGGCTGGGATTTGGTGTGAGCTCCCAAACCATTCCTGGATCTATGTGTGTTTGTTTTGTCTTTCAATTTATTCTTACTTGGGCATTTACCCAAATGTTTTGTCATGGCATCATTCAATCTCGTCAAGCAGAATTGTACCATTGCTTCCATAATCAGTTCCCAGATATCCGATTTCTTCCTGGGTACCTTGACATCATCTCCCTTTTATCAGTCCCCTTCCCTGCATCCTCTCCTCAATCCCATTTTTCTACTTGCTATTTCTACAGGTTCATCAATCCTGGGTTTCATTGACTGAAAGACAGGAAAACTTATTTCACATTTTCAAGAGGGTATTCCCCCACTCCATAGCACCTCTGAGATATACTCTGATATGATCAAACAAAAGCCAAATACATCAGAATGATCATCACAGGTTTGCCAGAATAATACATATCTTAATACAACATAGAGGGCATTGATGTAGCCAGACCTTATTTGTCCACCTACCAACAGCTCTCCCAAATTGGTACAGCTGTCTTCTGCTTCCTCAGACACCTTGCATTTTTCAGCTTAAGTCCTCAAGTTCTAGGTGTGTCTGAGGTAGAGTCAAATTCACCCAATGAAATTCCCCCATGGG
Organism: Echinops telfairi; assembly: GCF_000313985.2. NCBI lineage: Eukaryota > Metazoa > Chordata > Mammalia > Afrosoricida > Tenrecidae > Echinops > Echinops telfairi. The sequence goes on along the minus strand of NW_022111327.1, from coordinate 10,897,566 downwards.
ACTTCCTTGGTGTAGCCTCTGGAGCCTGCTGCGTGCGTTGAAGATCCATGATTCAGTGCCACAACATACCAGGACACCTGGCATGGGTACCCAAGATGCAATCAGAAGCCCGGGTCAATTTAGTACATACGGAGCATGCCTCCAAAGGCCCTACCCCCTAATGTCCCCCAACGCATTTTCAGTCATTCTTCCCCAGACCTGGAAGTTAGTTACACCTCTTTTCCTACCCAAAGGTAGGTCATTGTGTTCCTCAGACATATTTGCTCCATTCCCCCTCTCCTGCCTTGTTCTGCCCATCCATATCCATTCTCCCACTGCTAAAGCTGTCTACCTGGCCAGGGGAACCTCTTCAAAGAGGGACATGTTAGCCTCACTTTATACATGCCCCTTTCCCCTCCCTTGACCCTTTGATCCCCACTGATGCGAGGCGCCCTTTGACCTAGTTTGTTTCTTTTCCTTTCTTTCTTTCTTGTGACATCATTACTTCTTTTATATTTTTTATATAATAATTTATTTATTGGGGGCTCCTACAACTCTTATCACAATCCGTACATCTATCCATTGTGTCAAGCACATTTGTATATTTGTTACCATCATCATTGTCAAAACATTTGCTTTCTGCTTGAATCCTTGGTATCAGCTCCTCATTTTATTTCCCTCCTTCCCTGCTCCCCTCTCCCTCATGAACCCTTGATAATCTATACATTACTATTATTTTGTCATATCTTACACTGTTCAACATCTCCCTTCACCCACTTTTCTGTAGCCCTAGTGTGTTTCTAAATCCTTACTTACTCAAAAGACTTACCTGGAGTGGATGGTGGAGGACTCTTTGGTGCTGGTCAAGCTCTCTGCCAGGTGGTCTGGCCCCCCAGTCAATAGCCTGGATGTCCTACAAGCCTGGCCTTGTGCCCTTTTTGCTGCTGGATTCTACAGCAGCAGACTCATACAGAATTTGTCCTTTTGGGCTTGACTAATTTCACTCAGCATAATGACTTCCAGCTCCCACCACATGTTGAGGTGTTTCTTGGATTCATCATGATTTTTAAAAAAATAATTTCATTGGAGGTTCATACAATTCTTATCACAATCCATACATACATCCATTGTGTCAAGCACATATGTACATTTGTTGCCATCATCATTCTCAAAACATTTGCCTTCTACTTG
>NW_022111327.1:10822776-10895390 GCF_000313985.2 Echinops telfairi | reverse complement strand
AAGGCGAGGCTTCACCACCCATTTATCCCTCCGCCTTTCAACCAGCCCCACATGTGATTATCGGCCAGGCTGGCACAATTAACTAACTCAGGGTGTTTTATTATTTTTCTTGTTGTAGGCTTGTAAAATACTGCAGTTTTTTGTAAATCAGTCCTTTGTTGTGGCACTACTAAATATCATTTTTTTCAGTCTGTGGACTCCCTTGTTACTCCCTTAAAAAAGTCCTTTGATGTGCATAAGTAGTTTATTTTTAATAGGTCCCACTCATCTTCAATAGATGTTTCAATGATTGTTTTTTTAATTATTTTGGAGTAGAGCGACAGGCTTTCTTCTCCAGTGATTTTGAGTTGACTTGAACTTCCAAAGTTTTGGTTAGCAGCCATGTGCTTTATCCATTTATACTACACAGGGACTGAGTACAGAGCTGTAAGAATTACTTTAGTGATGATAAAAAGACAAAATAAGTTATAATACATTTATTTGTAAGATGTGCTTATAATTTTCCAGAAGAATCTACTTACCAATGAATTCAAAATACAATGAGAAGAGATAGATGAGTTGAATACAAGATCTGAGAGGTCCTTGTACACAGTGAAAAAACGATCACGACTGCTCTCTTGAAAACTTGCTACCATTTATTTTAAATTTTTTATCATTGAGAATGTCTACATAGAAATATATATTCTTTCATGATGAAATTACGTCCTTGAAGCACTCTCATTTTGACTCCTTCCCTACAGCTGATATCTGGATAAATTAGAAAGTTTCTTATTTAATCTGGTGCTAAAATATTTTATCATGCTTAGCAAACAAATGCCACCACAGGCCCTTTTGTCTTTCTATCTAGCACCCAAATATCCCATCTTGCCTGTTCCCTTGCCTTGGACTTCTTGGACGTCTCATGTGCAAAGCAATGAAGCACTATTTGGCAGATCAACAGAGATACCTAAGAAATTCTGCTTCTGCAGGGCCCTGAAAATCATCCTTACTTTTAAGTGTATTTTGTCTCTCATTTCCCTCCCCACACTTTCTCTCAGAAAACACTATGCTGCCATTTTTTAGCCCTACTGGATGAATGTTTATTTTCTTTGTTTCTTTTTAAAATTTGTTTGTTTGAAACAAACATGGATGTCATGAAAGGATCCAAGTTGATTTCAATTTTAATTTTCCTCCCCTCATAGTCACTCAGACCAGTGTGTAGATCTGATGAGTAGGGAAGCTGGAGTGGTGGAAGAATGTTTCCATCTGTGTCTTCCTTCATCCCAAAGTAAAGCAGGATAGAAGTCGATGTGCCTATCAAAAGATGAATGAATAACCCAAAGGTAGTTAAGCAATGGTATGATACTCACTCACTCACTCACTCACTCATTCACTCACCGCCATTGAGTCAATGCCAAATCATAGCAATCCTATATGACAAGGTAGTACTAACTGCCTGTGTGAGTTTCCAAGACTGTAATTCTTTACAGGAGCAGAAAGTCTCATCTTTCTCAGCAGAGTGGCTGGTGGTTTCCAGCGGCTGAACTTCCTTTCAGATTGCAGCCCAATACACAACCACTACACCACCAGGGCTCTTTACTATACTACTAGTCTATACTAGTGTTCTACTAGTATAAAGGGAAAATTAAGCTCTGATGCATGCCACAACAGAGATGAATCTTGGAGATATTATGCTGACTGAAATAAATCTGTCACAAAAGTACATGTATTGCCTTATTTTGTGTTGTTGTTAGATGCCATCAAGTTGGCACCTATTCTTAGTGACACTATTCACAACCGAATGGAACACCGCCTGGTACTATGCCTTCCCCCAATAGGTGTTATGCTTAAGCCCAATGTTACAGTTACTGTATCAATTGAGCTCATAGATGGTCTTCTTCTTTTACACTGACCTTTACTTTCCCAAGTATGATTCTCTTTTACAGGGACTGGTTTCTCCTAATATCACGGCCAATTATTTGAGATGAAGGCTCACCATCCTCACATCTAAGAAGCATTCTGTCTATACTCCCTCCAAGGCAGACTTGTTCTTTCTTCTGTCAGTCCATGGTACATCCACTATTTTTTCAAAAATCATAATTCAGATGCATCAACACTTTTTCTCTTCCCTATTCATTCTCTTGCTTTCACATGCATTTAAGGCAACTGAAAATACTGTGACTTCCTCAAGTGTGACTTACTCTTCAAAGTGACATCTTTGCGCTTTAAAACACTAAAGTGGTCTTGTGCAGTAGGTTTACTGGCACAATCAGTTGATTTCTTGAGTGCTGCTTCCATGGGTGTTCTGGTGAAATTAAGTCCTTGACACGTTCGCTATGTTCTTCATTTATCATGATGCCGCTTATTGCTCCAGTTGACAGTACGTTTCCTTTCCTGTTGAGACGTAATCCAGCCCGAAAGCTGCAGTCCTTGTTCTTCTGCAAGAAAGGGTTCAAGTCCTCTTTGCTTTCAGAAAGCAAGTAGGGTCGTCTGCATAATGCAGGTCTTTAATGAGTTTTCCTCCAATCCGGACGCCATGTTCTTTTTCATATAGTCCCACTTCTCAGCTTATTTGTTCCGCATACCAATTGGAAAAGTATGGTAAAAGGATATAATGCTGAAGCATACCGTTCCTGCTTTCAAATCATACCATATGCCCTGTTCTATTTGTATGATGGCCCTTTAATCTATGTACAGGTTCCTCATGAGCACAGTTCACATGTTCCAAGGTTCCTATTTTTCACAATATTACCCATACTTTGTTGTGATACACAGAGTTGAATACCTTTGTATGCTGAATAAAACACAGGTAAACATGTTTATGGTGTTCTCTGCTTTCATGCAAAATGATTCTGACATTAGCAAGGATATCCCTCATTTGAATCCAGCTTACATTTCTGGCAGTTCCTTGTGGATGTACGGTTGCAATTGATTGTGAGTTATCTTTGGAAAAACCTTACTTGCATGTGATCATAAAGACATTGTTTTATAATTTCCACATTCTGTTGAATAACCTTTTGTTGGAAGGGGAACAAATATGGACCTTTTCCCGTTGGTGAGTGAGCATTTCTAGGGCTGGATCCATTTATTGGAACATTTAAATTGATATCCTGTCAGTTCTTAGAGTCTTGCTTTTGACCAAAGCTTTCAGTGTAGCTTGGACTTCTTCCTTCAGTGCCACCTGTTCTTCATTTTGCTGTCTGTTGACATTGCAGAACATCCACTAATTCTTTGTGGTTCAATTACTGCATTTCCCCCCAAATTCTTTTGATGCTCACTGTGACATTCAATATTTTGCACACAAAATCCTTCAAAGTTGCAACTTGGATCTTGAATACGTTCTTCATTTGTTCAGCTTGAGTAATTTTAAATGGGGTTTCTAATGTTAGGTCTGCACATTTTATTATAATATTTATATTGTCTTTCCAAGCTGCCTTTTGAAATCTTCCATTCAATTTTTACTTAATAATTTCTTCCATTTACTTAAGCTACACTATGTTTGATTCATATGCTGAGCAAATAATCAGAGAAGCTATACTATATGAAGAAGAATGCAATATTAACATTGGAGGGAGGATTATTAAAAACCTGTCGCATGCAGATGGCATTATCTTGCTTGCTGAAAGTGAGGAAGACTTGAAGCATTTGCTGATGAAGAGAACGAATTGCAACATTGATTATAGTATAGATTAAAGCTCCAAGTAAATAAAATAAAAATTCTTATAACTGGACCAATAATTAACATCATGTTAAATGGATAAAAAATTGAAGTTGTCAAGGATTTCATCTTGTTTGGATCCATAATCACTGTTCATGGAAGCATCAGGGAAGAAATCAAATGATATACTGAATTGGCCAAATCTGCTGCTCTTTAGTATATTGAAAAGCAAAGGTGTTACCTTGAGATTAAGGTGTGTCTGACCCAAGCCATGGCATTTTCAATTGCCTCATATGCATGTGAAAGTTGGACATTGAATAAGGAAGGCAAGAGGAATCCATGCAGTTGAATTACAGTGCTGGAGAAGAATATTGAAAGTGCCATGGACTGCCCAAAAAACAAACATCTGTCTTGGAAGAAGTACAGTAAGAACGCTTGCTAGAGGCAAGGATGGCCAGACTTTCTCTTAGATGTTTTGGGCATGTGCTCAGGAAAGACTAGTCCTGGAAAAGGATATCATGCTTGATAAAGTGGAGGGAAAGAAAACATGAGGAAGGTCTTTGACAAGATGGACTGTCATAGTGGTTGCCACAATGAGCTCAAACATTAGAATAATTGTAAGGAAGGCATAGAACCAGGCAGTGTTTCATTCTGTTGGACATAGGGTCTCCTCTACGAGTGCAAACAAACTTGATAGCACCTAACAACAACAAATTGTTTAAAAGCAAATTTCAGTCTCTTCTGACATTTCTTTAAAAAAACAGATTTGGTTAGGGTTAGGGTTAGGGTTAGGAAAAAAACAGATTTATTGGCATATAATTTACTTAACACAGAATTCAATTATTTGAATATACAAGGGAGTACCCCTGAAACACCCAGAATTGCACTGGGCTTTCTTAGTCCACATTTTCCACCACTAGGTGAGCATCAAGCAACTAACTCTGAGATAGTGCACCCAGTGTCATCACCTGGGAAGGTTCTCTCTGATCACAGTGAATTTTTTCATAAAAGTAGTTTCACTCAAACCTCATTTTGGAGGGATGGATGATTTAAGAGAACAGTGTACAGCTTTGAAATTTTGTTTTCTGCTCAGCAAAAATGCCACAGAAACTGTTGTGATGTTGAACATAGCTTACAAGGACAGCGCTATGGGAAAAACTCAAGTGTATGGTATGAGTGGTTTCCTCATTTCAAAAAAGGTGAAATGTTTATTGATGACAAACCTTATTCTGGATGTTCATCAACTTCCCAAATGGACGAAGATGTCAATTCAATGGAGGCTTGATCCATGTGAGGGTTCTGTAGCTGGAATTTGGGCATTTACTGTCATTTATATCCCTTCTATAAAAACCACAAATGCTGAAATACAGTACTTAAAGTATCTTTGAAGGTATGAAATTTGGTAGTACATGTATTTCATTACTAACACATCACATGCAAAAATCTATCATCGGGTTTAAAAATTATCTTAATTTTGAAGTAAGTCAGGCCTAGAAGTTTACTTCACAATAATTGTCACAACTCATGTATCACATCAAATGTTCTGTTTTTCTAAATTGCTGACAAAAAATCATCGATGTGGCAGATATTACTGTGGTATGTTGCATACTTTCACAACTAATAAAATGAAAAATTTCAATTGGATGATAGTGAAGATAAAGCTGTAAAATCCCCCACTCAAGTCCACCTATCAATTTAATTTAATCCATTAAAACCCACCCAGGGCCCATTAAACATCAAATTTAAAAATCTTGCCCCTAAAACATCTACTGGAGATAAATTACAGGTACTCAGTATGTGCCTGAAATTTCATTGCTTTGTGTAGTGCAAATTAAGTTAGAAGATGTGCCTTTCAAGTAGCTTACAAATGCATTTTGGTTGTATTAACAGAAATCATTAGTGAAAGTTGGAGTTGAGGTTTGTATTTCTTCTTTACATTGGCAAGGCTATGAAAGCATTTAGCAATGTATGTGATAATTGGCTTGTGCCTTGGAAATTTTTTTCAAAAGTCTCTTCAATGATCCACAGATAACAAGTGGGGAAAAATAAAAGAAATGTAAAATGGTTAACCACTGCTAGCTATCTTTCACTTATATACAACGTGTCTATTATACTGAAATCATTGGAACTCCTTCATGCAAATTCACGTTTTCCAGAAAGGTTAAATTCAGGCTACAAAAAATGTAGGTTATTTTTTATGTTATTATAGGCCAAGATAATCACAAAAGTCAAAACTTTAACTGTACCAGTGAGACCTTAAGCGAGATCCCAAATTGAAAATGTTATCTATCTTGTTAATGAGCACCAACTCAAATTTTCACATTATGAAATGCTTTAAGAAAAAAGTTTTATTTGCCTTTGGACAAAGTAATTCTTGCATGAAATATCTATGGATAGGATAAATAAAAGGATTTTTACTTTATTAATGATATTATTTCGGTTTTCATAAGAAGTTCTATTGAAAGCAGTTGATGTCATAGTTTTAACTAAAGGTCTTAGAAACTTGAGCAAACTAAAAAATTAGTCAAAGGGGGAAAACAAATGATAATATATTAAATTTGAACCTAGCTATATCTGTAGCAATCCACCGAGCAATGCACCATGTCAGAGAGCAAGACTATTCACATCCTTGGTCAATAATTTGAGAGAATTCAATGCAGGCTTGATCCACATGAGGCCTCTGCAAATAGACTTTGGGCTTTTACTGTCATCTGTATCCTTCTGCAAATCAGGTGTTCAGAATTTAAGCTCTAATATAATTCCCTTATCTGATCTTGGAGTTTATTGCTTATTATCTTTGTATCCAATGGGCTGGTGTTCTCCTCCTGGAAGGACTTAGCTGACACCTCAGTAAAATTGCTACTTGTTTTAAGAAAAACTTTTAATACCAAAGAAGCTATTCTTTCAGATATCTGAGCACCATCTGAGTACTTCCCCACATTTTCATATCGTCAGTAATCACTTCATGAGGGCAAATATTGATCAGGGACACAAAGTAAGAGCAACCTAATAGTTCTTAAATTGGGGTTTATGGCTCAGTGAGAGTTCATAATCCATTCATATGTCTAAAGTTTATATATTTCCCTGGTCCACTTTAGAGACAGCTTGTTGAGGGGATAAAAAGTAACTTCCATGAGACATTTAGTAATCCAATAGCAACATCATTAATCTATTCAATGGTGTAAAATTTAAAACACTACTAAGGAAAGGTAAATATATATATGTATATATTAGAAAACTTCTTAGACTAAAATGCACTTTAAAACATAAGTAACAGATGACTGCTTCAGAAAGCAATGAAGGTTAGACACAAGGCAAAACATTTCAATAACGTTCATTCATCAAGGCAAAACTATGTCTGCAAGACAGTCTGAAAACTGTCAGACATCAAACTATGTCTGCAAAACTATGTCTGCAAAACAGTATGAAAATAGCAAGTATACTTGTCTTAAGCTGTAAATTATTGGGTAACCTCAAAATCAAGAGATTTGAACCCATTTCCACTGATTTCCAAAACCGCAACCTTGGGTAAGCAATCTTCTGCTTATTCTCATACTAGATTTAAGCTCAAAGTAGTATTTCACTTTCTTTAATTTAAAACAGGTGTTGTTGTTTTTAAACATTTTATTAGGGACTCATACAACTGTTATCACAATCCATACACACATCAACTGTGCAAAGCGCATTTGTACATCATTCTCAAAACATTTTCTCTCCACTTAAACCCCCGACATTAGGTCCTCATTTTTCCCCTCCCTCCCCTCTCCCCCCTCCCTCATGAGCCCTTGATAGTTTATAAATTGGTATTTTGTCATATCTTGCCCTGTCCGACGTCTCCCTTTACCCACTTTTCGGTCGTCTGTCCCCCAGGGAGGAGGTCACATATAGTTCCTTGTAATCAGTTCCCTCTTTCCTACCCATTCTCCCTTTACCCTCCCTGTTTCGCCACTCACACCACTGGTCCTGTAGGGCTCATCCGCCCTGTATTCCCTGTATTTTCAGTTGCTATCTGTACCAGTGTACATCCTCTGGTCTAGCCAGACTTGCAAAGTAGAATTCACATCATGATAGTGGGAGTGGGGAAGAAACATTTAGGAACTAGAGGAAAGTTGTATTTTTCATCGTTGTTACATCGCACCCTGACTGGCTCATCTCCTTCCCGAGACCCCTCTGCAAGGGGATCTCCAGTGGCCTACTAATGGGCTTTGGGTCTCCACTCTGCACTCCCCCCATCATTCACTATGGTAAGATTTTTTGTGCGATATACCTGATCCCTTCGACACCTCATGATTGCATAGGCTGGTGTGCTTCTTCCATGTGGGCTTTGTTGCTTCTGAGCTTGACGGCTGCTTGATTACCTTCAAGCCTTTAAGACCCCAGACGCTATACTTTTTGATAGCCGAGCGGGTGTTTTTAAGGTAACATACGGTTCCCTCTGTGGGATTTCCAAGTCAATTCTGATGTGATCTATGAAGAATGCCGACTACTTTGGAAAGATAAATCTAAAGTCCAGGTGACTTATAGCACACAGTCAGTATGGGCTGAATACAAACTCCATTTAAAAATGCAGGATTAGTAACATAATACCAGGCAAATACTCCCATTTTTAGTCTACATAACTATGTTAAGTATTTTTCCCAAGGGCAGGCTGCTCCTCTTTGGTGTGCCCACCACTGAACCAAAAGAAGAATTGATACATTTTTATTGTGGTTTTGGGAAAGAATATAGAAAGTACCATGGACTTGCTAAAAGGATAAACCCATGTGTCTTAGAAGAAGTATGGTCAGAGGCCTCTGTAGAGGCAAAGAGGTTGAGAGTTCATTTTACATATTTTGAGCATGTTGGCAGAAGAGACAAGTCCCTGGAGAAGAGTATCTTCTTCAGTATAGTAGAGGGGCAGAGAAGAACAAGAGGGCCCTCAAGGAGATTGATTGATACCACGGCTGCAACAATGAGCTCAGTCATAGGAATAATTGTGAGGATGGCACAGGACCAGGAAGTGCTTTGTTGTGCTATGCATAAGATCCTATAGGTCAGAACCAACTCAAGACACCAAACAACAATAAACCAAAACCAAAGTCACTGTCATACAGCCAATTCTGACGCATATCAACCAAAAAGTGCAGGGTGGAACTTCCCTTGTGCGTCTCCAAGACGGTAATTCTTTATGAATTAGAAACCCTTGTCTTTCTCCTGAGGAGTGACTGTTGGTTTCAAACAACTGACCTTGTAATTAGCAGCCCAATGTCTCAGAGAGACACAAACCACAAACCCTCAATCCACTGCCAATGAGTCAATGTAAACTCATAGGGACCGCAGGTTTCCTAAGTTGGAGATTTGTACCCCCTCAGATGTGCCTCAGCAGACAGGCCTGGTGATATGCTTCCAAAATCGTCATAACCTTAAAAACCCTATGGAGTATTTTTATTCTGCACACATGAGGTAACCAGAGCTAAAAACTAGCAACAACATCGCTAGATAAACTGATACACGAATTTTGTTTTTCAGTTCCCTCAATTTGGTTCTGAGTCATTGTACCTTTTATGTACAACAGGAAAAAAATGTACAGCCTGGTCCTGTGTTGCCCTCACAATTACTGGTACGTTTGAGACCATTGTTGCAGCTACTGGGTCAATCCATCTCCTTGAGGGGGGTTGTTTTTTCTCTTTCCTGACCGTACGCCCAAATTATCTGAAATGAATCTCACGTACTTGATTCTAAGGAGCATTCTTCCTCGAAGACAGATTTGCTTGGTCTCTGGCAATCCATGCTACTTTCAATATATCTCATCAATGCTATTCAAATGCATCTACTCTTCTGTCTGCTGTATTAATTGTCTAACTTTCACATGCATATGAGTTGGTTGAAATAGCATGGATTAAGTCAGGTGTACCTTAGTCTTCAAAGTGACGTCCTTGCTCTTCAAGACTTTAAAGAAGTCTCTTTTTTTGACAGATATTAAATTCTAGGTTGGCCATGATTGCCTTTAAAACCCAAACCAAACTCACTGCCATCAAGTCGACACTGACTCACAGAGCGTCTGTGGCAGTTACATAATCTCCTGTCAACTTGCAAAGGGGGGGAATCCAGTATATCAACCAGGTCGCAGCTTGACGACCTCACCTGGAGGTGTGACAGAGCTAAATAGCTCACTGGAGGCCAAATATACTCAATCCTTGCTTCGTATGCCTGTCGACAAGAAACATGGAGCTACACTGACGTAGCCAGCGCTCTGGCGCTGGACGAGACACATGGAGACCCATGCCAGTGCTGAGATGCCTCCACCACTAGTGGATCCCAAGACTCTCCACCCACTGGCCTGTGATCTTCCTGCATTCTGTGTCATTGTATGTGTTGCATGAGTCTGAAAAGGAATTACAGACTGATATCGGACTCATGAGCCAAGATTGGACCCATGGATTGATCTGTACTGGGCTGGGATGTTTTCTTAAAATGCAATTACTCTTTATATAAAGCTCTTTCTTATACACATATGAGTGTCTCTAGTCAACCCGGACTAACACAGACTCTATAGGACAGGGTAGAACTGGCCTTGTGAGTTTCCAAGAATGTAACTGTTCATGGGAGTAAAAAGCCCTGTCTTTCTCCCCAGGAGGAGCAGTTGGAGATTTTGAACTGCTAACTTTGGGGATTGCAGCCCAACGAGTAACCACTAAACACCAGGGTCCCTTATTATTTCCTTTAGTATGTGACAATACCATGCCAGTGTTTTGTTTTTGTTTTTTCCCCCGTCTCTGTTGTTGCTGTAAGGAAGTTAACTGTAAATGTAATGGCATTTCTTTTGAAGACAGGGATATAGCTACAACTGTCCAGTGATTTTCTCAGCTCTTAACAACCTTGCCTGAACTCACCTGCAAAGGGGTCTGTGCTGGCCTCTGGAGTTCCAATTTAGCATGTGGAGGTCCATCGGTTAGACACCCCATCTTGTATGGGATCTTAGCCTTGACCACTCTTTTGCAGCAGATTTGTCATTGGACAAATTGGATGTCATTGGATGTATGCCATTGGATTCCTTAACTGCTTCTTCCATGAACAGCATTGATGTGATTCAATCAAAATCAAACCCTTGACAATTTCAATCATCCCTCCGTTTGTCGTGCTATGCTTTCCAGTTGTGAGGATTTCAGTTTTCTTTACATTGAGTTGTAGTCTATGCTGAAGACCACAGTAGTTCTTCAGCAGCAAGTGTTTCAAGTCCTCCTCGCATCCAGAAAGCCTGGTTGTGTCATCTGCGTAACAAAGCTTGTTAATATGCCTTTCTCCAAACCTGATGCTGTGTCCTTCATACAGTCCAGCTTCTTGGATGATTTGCTCAGCATACATATTGAATAAGTATGGAGAAAGGATACAGCCCTGACACACACATTTCCTGATTTTCAAGTACTCGATATTCCTTTGTTCTGCACGATGTAGCACCTCTTGGTTCATGTACTGTGCCCTTGTGAGCAAACCAGAATGTTCAGGAATTGACATTCTTCTCAATATTATCCATTGCTTGTTATATCCCACACATTCAAATGCCTTTGCATAGACAAAAAATACAAGTAAATATCTCTCTGGTACTCTCTGCTTTCAGCCACAATTCATTTGTCAACCATGAGAGCTCTTGTGCTATGTTCTCCTCTGAATTCCGTTTGAATTTCTGGTGGTTCCCTGTTGATGTACTGCTGCACCTGGGTTTGAACGATCTGCAAAATTTTACTTTCATGTGGTGTTGTTAAACAATTTCTGCATTCTGCTGGGTCACCTATCTTTGGAATGGGTAGAAATACATATCTCTTGCAGCCTGTTGGCCGAGTAGCTGTCTTCTCAAATTTTGACTTACACAAGTGAATGCTTCCTTTGCTTCACCAGCTTACTGAAACATTCCAATTGGTATTTTGTCAGTTCCTGGACACTTATTTTTGCTGGTGCCTTCAGTGAAGCTTGAATTTTTTCTTTTAATACCCGTAGTCACCTCTTCAAATAGCTACAGTCACATTGTATACAGCATGGAGAAAAACAAGAGAGGGGGTGCCGCGAGATAAAAAACAAGAGAGGGGGTACAGAGAGATTAAAGTAGATCTAATAAATACTAAGAAAATAAGCCAAGGTAAAGGGCGATTTCTTGAGATTTTTGAAAGCATTTTTAAACAAAGCTGTGTACTAGATTGTTTAATGTGATGTCATGAGTTAGTTCCAGTGCTGTATTCACAATCGTTGCTCTGTTGAACGAATTTTGTCAAGCCATCCCATTGAGTTTCTTCTTCTTCACTGACCCTCTACTTTAGCTTGATAAGCTTTTCCAGGGACTGATCCATCCTTATAACATGTCCAAAATATGTGAGACCATCTCCCTGTTCCCCAGTCTGAAGATAATTTTCTTAAGCTGTGCTACTTCCAAAACAGATTTGTTCATTCTTATTTTTCACTCATACTATTATTCAGATGCATCAGTTCTTCTCCAGAATGCCTGACTGATTGTCAAGATTTCACATCCATGAGGTGATTGAAAAACCCTGGCTTGGATCATGCATACCTTTATTCTTCAAGTGGACATAATCACTTTGTAACTCGTTATTTTTTTATTGTAATTTTGTTGAAAATATACATAGAAATTTAGGTTTCCTTTCAAAGACTTATACACATTTTATTTTGTGATATTGTTTGAAACCTCCACAAAATAACAGCATGTTCAAATGTGGTCTAAAAGATTGCTATATGCAATGATAGCTCATCTGGAAGGGTGAGAAAAATCAAATACTCAAGAAAACAATCTCTAATAACAAATGATGTTTGATTACTCAATGATTGCTTTCATAGACTGTGAATACAAATACATTAAGAGATTATTGCTAATTCTGCTAGGTACAATAATGGTAATGTGATTATGTGTTTAAAACATCTCACTTGTTATATATAATTAATTTGTGTTACAAATAAAAGGGATGCCCAGGATTTCCTTTAAACTATTCTGACAAAGCAAAACCAGAAAAAAAACATAAAGTGTGGCATAGATGAAACAAGATTTGTAAAATAGTTATAATCATGTAAACATGAAGATGATGCTATTAGACTATTATTTCATTAGACATTCTATATGCTTTTTGTATGCCTACTGTTTCCATAATAACATTTAAAATATAAATAAATGAGAAGAAAACAATATACAAGGCAAATAGGATCTAAGAAAACTTTATGTAACAATATTGTTGTTGAGCACTGATGAGTTGATTGCTACTTATAGCAACAACTTTATAGGACTGAAAACTGCTCTACAGGGTTTTGAAAACTGTAGTCTTTATGGGATCAGATTGACACATCTTTCTCCTGATGAGTGGCTGGTGGGTTTGAACCACTAACATTTAGGTTTGCAGCCTAATGCTTAACCACTAGAGCTAGTTCATACAGCAATTCTTCTCCTCACTGCAATCAAGCTGATGTTGACTCATAGTGATGTCACAGGACAGAATAGAATTGTCCCTGTGAGTTCCTGAGGCTATAGCTTCTTACCGGAGTGAAACCCCTGTTTTTCTCCTGTGTAATAGTTGGTGGGTTTGTGTTGCTAACTTTGTAAGTTAGCAGCCCAATGCATAACCACTATGCCACCAGGCATATACTAATCAAAATAGCCTTTAAATTAAAGGTATTTGGAAGATAAAATAACATATTTCCCTATCAAAACAAGGAGAGTTTCACTAGAAAGAAGTTAAATCCCTGACCTTTGTATGCAATAAGCAATATAATTTCAAAAGGTGGAAAAAGAAATCAATATACTTATATGGACAAATTCAAACTACAATCTTACTGAAATATTTTAACTTCTCTCACACACATTGAATTACAAAGCAGATCAGCATTATAGTATAGAGTATTTAAAAAAAACTCAATTTCCTGGGTTGAATCTAGAATGTATATATATACACCCAACAATTTTACAATGCTCATTACTCTCAAGCACATACATACTACTTCTAAAATCTGACCATCTAAGAGTCCCTAAACAGGTTTTAACAAATACTAAAAGCTAATAATATACTGACCACATTCTTTAAACACAATGTAATAATATTCAGAATAATCAGTGGAAAGATAACTAAGATGACAAATGTTCAGAAATTAGAAACAATACATTTCATATTATTAGTGGGTCAAAATCAATCATAATAAAATGAGTACATAATTGGAAGTGGATGATAATGTGGAGTATGCTGTCAAAATACTGCATAACTGAGGGAGTTTATTACCTCTATATCAAGTCTACTGCCTTCATTGTATGAGACATTTTTGACTCTTTAATTTACTGCACATACTCATTGTACTAGATCCATAATTCCCATATGATCTCATCTGATTTCTGTGTATCTTGTACAGAATTTTAATTTCCATAATTTTTGAAGCCCATAGACTCACATAACCATGAATATTGTAAATTGTCATTTATTCCTTTATTGTCCGTTACCCTCTCTTCATTGCTATGAAGACAAATAGGCCATTTACAATGCAGAACAGCTTGCCTCAATTAGAAAGTTATGAATTTATTGAATAATATAGTGACTGCACCACCTAGAAATATTTATACTTAAAATTTTTTTACATTTAACTGAAAGAGTAATCCTGGAGGTTTTTAGAGTGTGTTTAAACAATTTATGTATTGTGTTAAAGGGGTGAAATTAGTTAATTAATGCTCCAATAGCAGTCAGTTTTATTGGTAAAAGCTTTGAGAATAAGGGTCCCTGGCTGGAAGAAACTGTGCTACACTATAGATCTAAAGTATACCATTTTGAACCACCTGGGGATACTGCAGAAGAAAGTCCTGTTAATCTGTTCCCAAAGAGACCTGGCAGGACTTGATCAAGGGCAATGTAACCGAGAGGAATTATATATACTTAGCTTTGGAAGATGTTACTACTGTATGTGAATCAATAATTATTTCAGAATTAAAAATTTACTTGAAAAAACTGGGAGGCGTATGGGAAAAGCTACTATATACATACATTTCTGGGGTGATGTCCTGGTACCACGGCAGGTGCCAAACCCAACCCAGGGATATGTATGTATGACAGTCTACTAAAAAGGAGAGGGGACAAAAAAAGGGAGGGGGTAGCAGGGGAACTGGGCACAAACCCACCCAAGGGGAGGGTGTTTTTTATATTTCCACAGGAGAGGGAGAGAGGGACCAGACTTCAACCCAGTGTGCCAAGACATGAATGCAACCTACAGGCTTGAAGCAGGGAACCAATAGAGAGGTCTGCAGGGCCGGCCCCCAATCCCGACTACGTGGGCACCCCCCACCCCAGAATAATGCACCTCAGAGGACAGCACTGAAGCTGCAGCTCATGAAGAGGGGCTCATCTTATCAGGAGCAAACTCGAGGGAAGGAGAGAGAGTGGAACACATCCGTACCCAACAATCCCTGAGGACAATACTCCTCCTCAGAGCAGCCAAAGCACAGAGAGGATCACAGGGTCAGCCTCATCATGAGACACGACGTCGTCCCTGACTGACACATACACTGAAGGGGACAACACTGAGGACCTGGTGCAGGAGATGTGCCCAATCCAACCCCACCGCACTTGTGTGAAACACTAAGAGCGTACAGCGGAGCAGCAAGGGGAGCAAAACAACAAAGTCCACAAGGAATGTCAAAGGTGGATTTGGGGGCCAGGGTGTGGCACCCCAGTGGACTGGACTGGAAAAAAAACTCATAAAGGTCAATGGAAGACCTGAAACTGTTTGAGGGCTGTTGGTTATCTATTTATTTTCTTGTTTGTTTGGTTGTATTAGCTGATGTTTTCTTTTTCTATTATGTTTTGCTTTGCTTCATTTTTGCGCTTTTATTGTCTATGCATGTCCATCCGCACAAGATAGGTGTGATGAACAATCCGGAGGACAGAACAATGGGACCAATGGTTCCCGGGGACACGGGAAAGAGGGCATCAACAAACCCAGGGAAAAGGAAAGAATAAGGGATCTAAAATTGATGGCAAGGAGGGCATAGGATGCTGGGTGGGGAGTGGGATCCTCGGTCAAGGGCAATGTAGCCAAGAGGAATTACCAAAACCTGAACGAAGGCTGAACATGTTAGCGGGTCAGGAGGAAAGTAAAAGGAAATAGAGGAAAGAACTGGGCGGTAAAGGACATTTATAGGTCTAAATATAGGCATGTATATATATAAATGCATTTATATATATATTGTAGGGGAATAGATCTATGTACATATACTTATTTGTAAAGTATTATGGCAGATGGACATTGGGCCTCCACTCAAGTACTCCCCAAATGCAAGAACATTTTGTTCTACTAACATGGCACTCTGTGATGTTCACCTTCCCTGACACAATAGCTGAAGATAAAATGGGTGCATGAGCAAATGTGTTTAAGAAAGCTGATAGTGTCCGGCTATCAAAAGATATAGCATCAGGGGTCTTAAAGGCTTGAAGACAAACAAGCAGCCATCCATCTGAGAAGCAACAATGCCCACATGGATGAAGCACACCAGACTTTGTGATCATGAGGTGTCAATGGGATCAGGCATCAGGCATCAAAGACCCAAAACAAAACAAAACAAAACAAAACAAAAAATTGTATCAATGGGAATGAAGGGAGGGCAGAATGGAGACCCAAAGCCCATCAGTAGTCTATTGGACACCCCCTGTCAGAAGGGCCACAAAGAAGCGACGAGCCGGTCAGGCTGCATCATAGAACTGACTAAACACACAACCTGCGTCTAGTTATTTAATACTTCTTCCCCCCGCCCCCACTATCATGACCCCAAATCTATCTTACAAATCTGGCTAGACCAGAACATGTAAACTGGTACAGATAAGAGTTCACAACATAAGGAATCCAGAACAGATAAACCACTCAGGACAAATAAGGGGAGCAGCCAGGAGGGGAAGGGAATACCAGGAGGGGAAGCGAATGGGGGGTGGGGTAAGGGGAAACTGATCACAATAATCAATGTATGGTTCCCCTCCCAGGGGGATGGATAGCAGAAAAGTGGGAAAAGGTAAAGGGAGATAGCAGTCGGTGTAAGACATGAAAAAAAAGAAGAATTTATTAATTATCAAGGGGACATGGGGGAGGGAGGATAGGGAGGGAGGGGAAAAATGAGGAGCTGATACGAAGGGTTCAGGTAGAAAGAAAATGTTTTGAAAAAGATGACAACATATATACAGATGTGTTTGACACAATGGATATATGTATGGATTGTGATAAGAACTGTAAGAGCCCCAATAAAATAAAATAAACTGAGGTTCAAAAAGGAGTCAGAAATGGCCAGCTGCCTCTTTGCAGCTAATTAGAAAATTACAACCAATCCTCTACCTGAAACAAACTGTGTTTTAGAAGTACAGGGTGACTGACTTGTATTAAGCACTTTCACCTTGAGCCCATTCAAAGCCCCATGCATTCAGAACCCTGTATCTTGAAATGAAATGTCTGCATGTTATTTATTCCCTGGAAGAAAATAAACTGGGCTTAAACTCCAAGCATGAAACTTAAAAAAAGATCTAAAATAAAATCTCATTTTCAATTACTTTGATAAGAATCTCTGCAGACGATCACTCTAAATGACATCTTCCAGCGATAAAGAGAATTGCTGAAGATGATGAGACATTTTAGGAGAACTAAATTCCAATTAACTTTCTGTCTGATTAACTTTCTCAGAGTTTTTCAGGAAAGAGAGAAAGGATGTAAAGATTAATGCAGGTTGTCACAGGTGGTAGCAGACTAGGACCCAGATGCTCGTAAATCCTTTCACTCTTCAGTGGAATTTGCTTTTTTAGAGCAAAATATCAAGGGAAAAATAGAAGATATGCAATGCAACTGACTTCTTAAAAGTTTTCTGTTATTTTTCCATCTGGAAGGGAAATTAAAACGAAATATGAATATGCCAGAATCAAGACAATGAAAGCTCATCAAAAATGAGAGATCTTGTTAGTGTTCATGAACAAAAGACAAGACCCATCTTTAATATGAAAATTGGTATTTTTCTAAGCATGACACATATTTTTGTTTTAGAAGTAGAATACTTTATCGTATACAATGTAATTAAAAAAAACTCTCTTGGAAATTTATATATTTAGATTAAAGCAATTCCTTTGAAACCTTATTGTGGGGTTCCCATAGGCATTGCTTAGAACTGGATCTATACATGTAATAACCCTCCAGTGATTGCCCTCTGACTATAATTGAGGGATGGGAATAACCTGGTGATCAGACAGAGAGTACTGCAGAGATGATTATAGTAGATTAAAACAAGAAATCTAACTTGAATGGTTAAAATCTTGACATTTGATTTCCATTTTTATACACTTTCAGCTTGATCTGATTTTTCATATTTTCTGTTTTTTTAATTAGCATTTGTCTCTTTTGTATTGTTGATAGTATCCTTTACTCACTGTTATGCATTTTTCTACGTTTTTCAGGATATGAAACCCAGTTAGAGTAAATCTATATAGCCAATAACTAGAATAAGAGATCCTGGGGGAACAGCTGGGGAAGTGGGGGGTAATGGGGAGCTGATATCAAGGCACAGAAGAAGGAATAAAATATTTAGAAAATTATGGTGGTAGCAAATGTACAATGCTGCTTGATTTGACTGAACTAGCTATCGGTATGATATCTGGATTATACCCTAATAAATAGTTTTTTAAAAAGTAGAAAGCTATATGGTAAATCCAGATGATTTCAACACTCAATATTTTAAGTTTAATAAAAATTTTGTCTTTAGATGGTCTGGCCTTGTAAACAGTCAGTGACGATATGCTTATTCAATCATTTGTTCCTTCTGTGTAGAAAAATAGAACTGTAAGATAATTGTGATGGTTAAAGTCGTTTGAAAACTTGGCCATGATTCCCAATTGTATGAAATTATCCTCCATTTTGTTATCTGATGTAAGGAGAGTTTTGTTGAAGACCCTTGAGTTTCCTTGGTAGCATGACCGACATCCAATGTACATGGATTTTCTAGTAAAACTCACTTTCTATTCATCTTGCATCTAACTTTCATCCCCCGATCTTCACTTCTTCAGATTTGAGCTAACAACCTGCTTCATGACCTGCCACATTTGGGTCCATCTTTTTCTGCAATCAATTGAGTCAAGAAATGCCTCCAGCCTGATGCTTGACCCATGGATTTGGGTCTTGCCAGCCTCCACAAGTGAGCCACTTCCTTGAAATAGATCTGTGTGTGTGTGTGTGTGTGTTGCTGTTTTTTTTTTTCTTTTAGCAAACCCAATCAAGAAAAAAACAAAGGAGGGACTGCAAAACAAATATGATAATATTTATCAAAGAATTAAAAATAATCATGAACACCTATTGGTGCTCAGTAAGTGGCTCTTCAATCATTGAACTGATTAAATGGGTCTGGAAATAATAAATACTAACTCCATATTAAGATTCATATAACCTTATGATATATTTGCTGTTTTCATATTTTTCCCACATTTGTATGACATGTCTTAATGCAGCAGGCATAGCTCTGCCTTTTTGAAAGAGTATTATTGAAAGTTTTGTTCTAACTCCAACTCTAATTGTTTGCATAGTGTCTAAGCACTTAACTTTGTAATTTGTACCAGTAAAAAATACATGTATTTTAGCTTTAAAAGCTGCCCTGTACATATATATTTTTTTCTCAAAAATGTTTTAAAATTTATAGTATTGGCTAAATTAATGGTACTATCAGGATAATTATACATCTCATGGGGATGATTTATAAAGTTCCCCCATGAAATGATAATGATGCCTCTAAAGTGGACCAGGGACATTATAACCCATGGCTACATGAATGGGTTTTGAGATCACACTGAATCATAGCCCCATCCAAGAAAAATTAGTTCTTATAACCTGGCACTACTCAGTACTTGCCCTCATGAAAAGATCACTGAAGATATGGATGCTATAACAAAGTGGAGTGAAGAAATTAGATGGTGACCAGCTGTTAGAAAAAATAATATCTGAGGTCGTAAAACAAATAGTGAGAAGTCAGCTAAGCCAACATGGCAGAAGCACACCAGCATGTGTGATCCAAGGATTGTGAATAATAAATCCAAGACCAGAGTCGGAAATGGTATTAGAACTTAAATTCTGAGCACCCAGTTTTCAGAAGACTATGAATGTCAGTAAAAGCCTACAATCCATTTTTGGGGCCCCACATTGATTAAGCCTCTGGACAATGCACTCTAAACATTGACTAAGGTTGTGAGTCGCATTACATTTGAAAGCGAATTAATGCAGGTGTAGTTAAGTTAAAATTTAACACTTTATCACATGATTCCTTTTGACCCCTTTTAAATTTTTTCTAATTTTTATTATTTTCTGTTTTCTTTTCAGTAGAGGTTTTCCCTTGTTTTATTTTATTGTTGGTGTTGTTTTGTTTAAATGCTTTTCTTTAAATGAAATCCATGATAGCTAAATTTAGAGGCAGCAACTGGATTGCTAGTTTCCTAGGGTGATGGCAAGGGAAGTTGAGGGGGCACTAAGGAACTAGGAATAATAAGTTCAAGAATGATGTCGTGGTTCTGCGTGGCGCTGCAATCCACACGGTCACAGACTGAAACCACCAGCAGCTCTGCAGGAGCTGCAGAATCCTGGGTTGTCTACTCCTGTGAACAGTTTTGGAAACCCATGGGGGGTCACTATGAGTCAGCATCGACTCCAGGGTAGTGAGTGACAGGAGTGAAGAAATGTTCTAAAATTGTGGTGATGATTACACAACTCTTTTTAGTATGTTTAGACCACTGAATGACATGATATGTGAATTATATGTCAACAAAACTGTTAAAATGAAAAAAGAAGTCTTTAAAAATAAAATAGTAAGAGGGAACAGATTCATACAATCTTATTATTAACTACAATTCATAAACTCTTTTTGTTGCATTTAAAATCAGATGATGTGAAAAAATTTAAATTGTAAATCCTCTATAAAATGTAAGTCATTAATAATAGATAACAGTGGTATTTAAATGAGGATTTTCCCCTTTAAGATTCATTTATTGTTTCCCTTCTGAGTTCAATTTGTTTTTTTTTTCCATTAAAACCAATGATTTGCCAACTTTATATAGTAAGATGACTTTGGAATATATTTCATGAAAAATATATTGGTGGCCAAGAAGGAAAAATGTGATTAAATGTATTAATATCACAGGACATAAATTATAATAATCAAATTAAATTTCACCATAGCTCAAATAAGTATCGAATTTAGTAAAATCCATTTTTTTGGAAACTCTAGATTTCAAATGTGACAACATATTTTTGTTAATCTGGGTTGACAAGAGAAACAAATTCATAGACACTCATATGTGTATAAGAAAGAGCTTTATGTAAAAGAGTAATCCTAGCCCAGTCCAGATCAAGTCCATCAGTCTGATATTAGCCCATCTGCCCGATACTAATCTATAAAGTCCTCTTCAGACTCACACAACACATGCAATGATGCTGAATGCAGCAAGATCACAGGCCAGTGGGTGGAAAGTCTGTCTCCATGTGGCTCCTCCAGCTCCAGGGCTGTGGCTCCATCAGCGTGTCTCCGTGTGGCTTGGCAACAGGAATGTCTCACAGGGAGAGAGTGTGTCTGGCCTCCAGGGAGCTATTTATCTCCTTCGTGCTTCCAAATGAGGTCATCAAGCTGTGACCTGATTGACAAGCTAAACTCCATCACTTCACAAGTTGACAGGAGATTATGTAATTGCCACAGTCTTTAAGGTAACAATCCCTTTAAAATTTAGTATGGTTGTTAGTTAAATACTATTTTTCACTGAAAAGTGGAGATAAGTACAGAGATTCAGAATGTGAATGAAGAAAGAGAATCATTGACCAAAACAGAGAACATATGGGACAAAGACAGCATTAAGCTTACCGTGTCTGCTCTATCCAAAATGCACTCTGCCTTAGATCTATGACGCATTCTCCTCACTGGTTTTCATGCGTCTACTGTTTCCCCTTTCCCAGTTTCTCTCTTTGATGTAACTAGAGCTATAATGCTATCTAACTCTGGCCAATGCACATTTTGGTATCTCAAATGTTAGATTTATTTCTGGGTATATTTGACCTGTTGATTTCAAATCCTAGTTTTTGAGATACAGAATACATGCCATATACCACTCTTCACCCTATTCATGCGTAAACAAAATCAGGATATTTTAATTAGTGTTTAATTGCATATTTTTCAAGTATGAAGGAAACAAATAAAAACTTAGAAGAAAAGTTTATTAGATGAAAATCTACTTACTTCACACCCAAAGCACAGATTTCTGATACAAACCCTCTAGTTATTCGACACACAAGAAGCCAGGACAATCCTGCATGTACTTCCAACAGTCTTCCATTGCATGTGCACCCCATCTTCCTTGGTATCTGACTTTCATTGTTTTTATGTCTGGATAAAACCTTTCAACTTGCTCTTTGCTTAAGTCAACAAGGTTCTCTGGAAAGCAACCAAAGTGACTGTGCAGATAATAGACCTTAACACTCATGTTACAGCCTGGTCTGTTGAAATGAAAGAGCATATTATCTACTAATTGTGCGTAGTAGTTAAATGCCTTCTTGTTGCCAAGAATGTTTTTCACAATCTGGCACATGATTCTATTTCATTCATTGATGGTGTGAAATGTGTTTCATTTAAAGTTGTCTGGTCTGTGGACATTCCGAAATTCCTGCCTTCATTGGTAACGTATGCAGTATGTATTCAATGCATGAACCTTCTTTATTTCAAAGCCTCTACAAATTGTTTCATCAGGCCTAGCTTTCTATGTAATGTAGTCGTGGCAGTTTGATTCTAGCCCACACTATACTCCCTTGCAGGCCAATCTTTTCTTTCTTGCCCGATGTTCACGTTTGGATCTATTATCCCAAAGGCCCCAAAAGCACGGATACTTTGTGGAGCCACTTTGGTGACCAAGAAGAAAATCAACCATTTATACAAACCACCATTGATGTTCTTGATCATGTATCTTTTCCAAGACTAAAGAGATGAGAATGCACTCTTCTCTCATCCTGATAGAGTGACCATTTGGAATCGAATCATATTTGATGCCGTCATTTCAAAGAATGTATTTCAATATGCATTTTGAATTGTCCATGAAAATGATGTCACACACTTGGGAACCAGGTTTCTTCAGGTTCGGATGTGATGGCAGAAACTAAGCGGTTGTCTTCAGCAAAGAATAATAGCAAATCTTTTTCTCTCCTTTGATAAAATGTAACTTTTGTTCAAGGCCGAAGCACATTCTTTTCCTTTAGTCTGGAGACAAGCAATTCAGGAAACCCCTTGGAAATATTAAATCCTTGATCAGATCACGCAATTCATTCTGGTCAATATGTTCACCAGATGAATTTTTTGGAAATCACTGTCACTGCCTCCACTTCTTTATCTTGTGCGATGTCAGACTCTGGGAACCCTGGTAGTTCATAGAAGGAGGAATGGACACAGGATTCCAGGGCAGAACAATGTGCCTTATAGGAAACGAAACAGATGAACTGTTAGACCACATGAGCTATAATTTCTTACATACAGTTGAATTTATAAAATGTTATTTCTGCTTTTTAAAAGATGTCATAACAAGCTCTCTTATTTCACAATTCATCTTTTAAAAAGCAGAAATAACATTTTATAAATTCAACTGTATATAAGAAATTATAGCTCATGTGGTCTAACAAATGAAATTTTCCGAATCAACACTCAAAATAATCCCAGGAACAGGTCTAAACACCAAGACGCCAAGGGGAAAAAATGGGAGGGGTGTGTTTTCTTTTTGTAATGTAAATATGAGAAACACCTTAGTGGTGATTTATTAATTTCAAAACTAAGCCCTGGGTTCTTATTGTGGTCTACTAAATTTATCATAAACTTGCTTTCCTCCTACCCTTATTTCTCAGTGCTTTTCTGCTCATGACCACAATTAAACTATTTCACCTTCAAATTCTAGTTATGCTGAACTAATGATAATGTCTCGGAGTCATTATGGTCTCTCTAGCTCTGGGACTTGTACATATGCTAGCCTTCTAATAATCTTTTCAGATCTCTTCAGGCATAATTTGGTAACCACTTTATATGACCTAGATTTATCAGACTTAAAAACTCCTGATGATTTTTTTAAGACTCAGTTCAAAGCGAACTATCCGTAAAGCCTTTCTTTCCTTCCCTAGGCAAAACTAGGCTCTCCCTTTCCTTTGCTCTCCTTGCACAAGGCACTGTCCTCAATTATGACAATGGCTTCATTGCTTCTAAGTTATTTGACTGCTTTTTTTAGTCTT
Source organism: Echinops telfairi (assembly GCF_000313985.2). Classification (NCBI taxonomy): domain Eukaryota; kingdom Metazoa; phylum Chordata; class Mammalia; order Afrosoricida; family Tenrecidae; genus Echinops; species Echinops telfairi. Next base: position 10,871,491 of record NW_022111327.1, on the reverse strand, counting down.
TATTGTATACACAACATCCAGAAAGGTGCTGGATAAGTTAATGAATCAACCACTTAATTGACAGCCATTCACTCATGGCCAACAAGTCCATTTTGACTCTAAAGGACAGGGCAGCACTGCTCCTGTGGGTTTCTGAGGCAGTTACTCTTTACAGGAGTAGAAGCCTCATCTTGGTCCCAGGCAGCAACTGGTGGTTTCCAACTGCTGACCTGTAGTTAGCAGCCCCATGTGTAACCATTATGCCACCACAGCCACTAGCTCTTTTAAATAGTGATAGTCAAACAAGCAATTATAACGTAAAGAGGCATACATGATCTATCATAGGAATTTGAATGGATTCTCAGAGTAGTAGAGGAACAATGAAAACAGTATTACTTTTAGTGGCCACAATTTGCAAAAATTATCTGTCCTTCACATTATAAGAGATTTATGCAAATAAATGTTTATGCCTACAGCAAGAATATTGAGGATATCTCTCATTGAATTAATCTACAATAGATAATTATGTCAATTAATTGTGAGAAGAACTTCATGTACTCAAATGATTGCACACTTGTAAATTCTAAAATAGCTCATATTTTTTTCCTCAAATGTGTTATGTAAACATAGATAATTCGTACCATGGTAAATTTTAATTATAAATTCACCAGGAATATTAGAAACAGAGGAACTCCATTTATAGCAATGGAGAAAATTACTTTGAGACAATAATCATCCTAAGGAAACTTGAAAATCTGAATAACATAAAATAGCATCTCTTTGAATACATTATAAGATATACTTGTGGGAGGACAATTGTTAAAAGAAAGGGAATCTGGAGAAGTGAGACTAGCATCACGTTGTCCCTCAATGCATTTTTTCATTCAAGTGCAGTGTGACTGAAAGACAGAGAAGCTAAAATGCATGTTTTCACTATCGCAACCAAACTCCCTGCCATGAAGTCATTCAAAGTTATAGCAGCAACCCTGTAGGACAGGGTTTCAAGATGCTTTGGGAGAGTAAAAGCTGATAAGGACCCCTGGTAAACTCCTTAGGCTTTTATTTGGCATCCTGAGAGCTTATATATTAGGAATAAGGGTCAACCTTGGTTGATTAGCCTTCAGAAAGTTTAAAGTCAAACTTTATATAAGATAAATTCCTGATAAAATAATTTCCCCTTAGCCTCGATGCTTGCAGGAACAAAAGTGAACTGTCTCTGTAGTTTAATCATATCCAGAACTTCAAATAATGTTTATAATTTTTATACACAAAATTTAGCATTAAATAAAAAATAAGAAAGCCTGCACAAAGTCAAAGTTTGACAGAAAACCCAGGAGAAATAGACAATATTAATAAACTGGTATAAAATGTGGATATTAGAAATTTCAGAGAATTTAAAAATATATAATAATTAAAATAATAATGAATGAGTTTAATAACATTAAGAATGAAAAGAGAAAAATATGAATTGAAATATGGGTAAAGACTCAGGGGAACCATCTAACTTGACGTCCTAAGATGTGAAATGACAGATAAAAGCTCAAGAAACATAAGGGACATGAGAAAAGCCTGATGTACATATAACTGGCATTCCAGAACAAGAGAAATCATTAAAAGCAAAGCTTGAAAATACATTGGCTGAGAATTTTCCAAAACTGATGGTTCATACTGAACTATAGGTTTTGGGACAGTGTCAAATTCCAAAGAAGACCTGCTGGCACAGTGGTTTGATTCGAAGTTCCTGTGTTGAGAGGTCCATGGTTTGAATCCTCCAGCTGTCCCAAGGGAGGGTGATATTGCGGCCTGCTTCCCTAAGATGATAGCCTTGGAGTGCTTTGAGGCTACAGACTTGCTATGAGTGTGGATCAACCCAACAGGAATTTGTTTTGAACAAACCACGAAGAATATAAATGCCTTAAAAATGACACCTAGGCACATTATAGTAAAAAAACAGTCGAAATGAAGGTTTAAAAAGAAAAAAAATGCTGGGGGGGGGGAAAGAGGACCTGATGCCAAGGGCTTAAGTGGAGAGCAAATGTTTTGAGAATGATGAGGGCAATGAATGTACAAATATGCTTTACACAATTGATGTATGTATGGATTGTGATAAGAGTTGTATGATCCCATAATAAAACAATAAATAAATAGATAGATAGATAGATAGATAGATAGATGATAGATAGATAGATAGATAGATAGATAGATAGATAGATAGATAGATAGATAGATAAACTTAAAAAAAACAGCTAGAAAGGGGCATGGGGATAGCCACTATTACTTTATCATTAAAAAGTTTTCTCTTAGGATGACCTAGGTTGAACTTCCTAGGATGACCTAAGTTGATGACCCAACTTGGCCACGGAAGATACTTAACTTTTGATATACTGCTAATCCCTGAAAGTGCAGGTTACTTCCAATGAGCTGTCTCTTTGTTCTCCACATGTATGCCTCATCCAGTCTTTCACTTTTTTTTCAGACATAAAGCTAGGATCCTTCTTCCTCATGATGTCCCCTCCATGAAACACATATGAATCTTCTTTGAGACCTTCTAATTTGATATAATGAACTGAGTATGGCCTGATATGGCATGTGATGAGGTTGGAAAGGTAAATGATGACCAAATCATGTAGTGTCTTCCTGTTCATGGCAAATAATGTGTGTGTGTTCATGTGTATTATAAGTTATCATGAAAAGCAGTCCAAGAAGACAAACATTATAATGAAATGTGCCAAACCTGGAGTTAGAAAACTAGAAAGGAATAATATGCTCATTACATCTAAATCTGAAAGAAATGGAAAAATAATAAAGCCTTAGGTTGCAATATTGAAGGATTCAGTGGGGGAAATATTGGATGAAACAGGAAACATCAAAAGAAGATGGAAAGAATACAGTCTCACTGTACCAAAATTTTGATATTCAACCATTCGATGGTATTTAAGAAAGAATTCCAAGCTGCACAAAGGCATTAGCCAAAAGCAAAGTTTCAGAAATTTACAGAATAGCAATTGAAATATTTCAGTAAGCTTATGCAACACAGAAAACTCTGACTGCTCCGACCAACCAATCGGAAAATGGCCATTCTTGTGTCCATTACAAAGCAAGATGGGCCAAAAGAATGTGGAAATCATTGAAATATATCATCAGTATAACATACAAACAACGTTTTTCTGAAGATAATTCAACAACAGGGCAGCAGTGCACCAACAGGGAGTTCCAGAAATTCAAGCCAAATTTAGAAGACGATGTTCGTTGGGAATGTAATAGTTGACATCAGAATGATCTTGCCTGAAAGCAGAGAATACCGGAAAGGGGTTTATTTGTGTTTTATTTACTATGCAAAGGCATTTGACTGTGTGGGTCATAACAAACTATGGGTAACATTGCAAACAATGGGAATTCCAGACCACTTCATTGTGCTCATGATGAAACTGTCTGTAGTCCAAGAGACAGTCATGCATATAGAACCAGGGGATACAGCATGGTTTAAAATCAGGAAAGGTGTGGACCAAGGTTGTGTTTTTCACATTTATTGACTCTGTACATTGAGCAAACAATCTGAGAAGTTGTAGTATATGAAGAATGTGACATCAGGATTGGAGGAAGACTTATAAACAACCTGCAATATTCAGATGACACAAATTCTTTTGCTTAAAGCGGTTCTCAACCTGTGGGTCACAACCCCTTTAGGGGTTAATCGACCTTTTCACAGGTGTCGCCTGATTCATAACAGTAGCAAAATGAGTCATGAAAGTAGCAACGAAAATAATTTTATGGTTGGGGGGTCACCACAACATGAGGAACTGTGTTAAAGGGTCGCGGCATCAGGAAGGTTGAGAACCACTGGCTTAAAGCAATGGGGACTTGAAGCACTTGCTGATGAAAAATCAGACTGTAGTTTTTAGTATGGATTGCAATTCAGTATTAAGATAACTCAAACCCTCACAACTGGACTAATAGACAACATCATGATAAACAGAAAAATCATCAAAGTTATCGTGTAAGCAGAAGCCAAAAAATCAAGTGACATATTACAATTGGAAAATCTGTTGCAGCGCCAAGTGTTGAAGAGCAAAGATTTCACACGAAGCATTAGGGTGCACTTGATCCAAACTGCGGAAAGTCCCATCACCTCAAAAGCACGTGATAGCTGAACAACGAATTAAGAAAGACCAGAAAAGAATCAACACGTTCGAATTGTGGTGTTGGCAAAAATATTGAAAATAGCATGTACTGTCAGAAGAAAAAAACCCTCAAAACTATCTTAGTGGAAGTACAACCAGAATGCTCCCGATTCCTTAGAAATGAGAAGGGTGAGACTTCATTGTACATGTACTGAAACCTGTTATTTGGAGAGGTCAGTTCCTAGAAAAGGACATCATGCTTGGTAGAGGATAGAGTCCGAGAAAATGAGGACGACACTCCACAAGAACGATCGATCGAGCAGCAGGTGTCACAGTGAGCTCAAACAGTTATTTTGAGCATGGTGTACCATGCTGGGCAGGGTTTCATTCCGTTATACATAGGGTGGTTATAATATAGAACTCACTAGATGGCGCTCAAAAGAACAATTGAAGCCTGTGAAATGTGTTAAAAAGAAGTGATACAATGTGCATTTAAAATTTCAGTCTGGCTGCAGCTTGTAAGTTAGATTAATTGGACTCATAAGAAAGAAAACAAGGAGATGGATTGAGAAGTTACTGAGGTAGATCAGGCTAGAGTTTAGTGTAGGTCATACTGAATGGGGATAATATAGCAATAAGTGGGTAGTTTATAAAACAATATTTTATTTGGGCTATACTCTTTGAAGTGACTAGAGCTCCATTTTAGGGGAGATGCTGTTAGGACACGTTTATTGGTTTCATGTCAAGATATTCTATTTTTTTGTTTCCTTTTCAAATAATGGTTTTGTTATTTTTCTTCTTTAATTTGAAAAGGACTACATTCAAAGAAAGTTCGCATTTTCCAGCACATTTGGACAGAATAATCCTGGTTTTAAATAGTGGTCACTTTCTGGGGCTCATATTTTTCTAATTATGAAAGACATGCTCCTATTGCATACAATCAATTCTTGTACCATATAGAAAAGGTAAACCATTTACTGCTACATTCTAACTTAATTTTCTAGTATTCTGCTTTAGCAGTATTTATTTTCAAATTCTAATATATGGTTCTTTTCTCTATGTCCATCAGATATGGAATTTGGCAGATTCAGCAATGGCATTTGTCAATACATAGCACTGGCTTTTATTTTATTATACTGACCATGTCTATGAAACTCGTTCACGGAGACACCAAAATATTGTACTAATAGGGAACAGTTTTCTACCACCTGACTTCCTGATACTTGGAAGATAAATATTTCTATAAATGGGCAAAGGAATAAACCATATTCTCCAATTAGCTTTCATTTCTATGATGAACGCTATTTGGACACTGCAGTTTATTCCTAAAGTTGTTTATGAATCTGTTTTCTGTCTGGGGATATGGTAGAATAACAATCCCATTACCATTAAAAGTTAAGCAATGTAATTTCCTTTGGTAAATAAAATGTGTCACTTCTAGGTGAACATTGTGTGATTTTCCATTTTCCACCACCTTCCATTTCCAGTACTGTAAATATAATGGAATCTCTTCGCAAGATGAAGTGTTCACCAACCTGGGTTTCTGAGTTCTAAGCAGAACCAGTGGTCCCAGGTACACCACAATCTTCTTTAGGCTTATAGAATGGTGAGAATTTTTTATTATGTGAGGTGTTGTCAAGTTGGTTCCACCTCGTAGCGACTTTATCTACAGCAGAATGAAACACTGCCAAGTCTTGCATCGTCCTCACAGTCGGTATGCTTCTGCCCATTGCTGCAGCCCCTGCGGAAATGTCTTTGACGATCTTTCTGGCAAACCTACTTTAACCAAGCATGATGTCTTTTTCCAGGGACTAGTCATTCCTGATAACATGTCCAAAGTATATGAGCTGAAGTGTCATCACCTTCGTTTCTAAGGAGCAATTTGGTTGCACTTCTTCCAAGAGAGAATTTTTGGATCTTCTGGAAGTCCACAGTACTTAACAATATCCTTCACCAGCACTATAATTGAAATTTATCAATTGTTTTTCTGTCCATCTTTCACACATATATGAGGTAATTTAAAATACCTTGCTCCTTAACACCATAAAGAGGTCTTCTGCAGCATTTGTGCCCGGTGGAATGCATTTTTTGATTTTTTGATTGCTGCTTCCATGTGTATTGACTGTGGATCCCAAGCAAAATGAAATATTTGACAACTTCCTTTTTTTTCAGTTTATTGTGATGTTATCTATTGTCCTTGTTATCAAGATTTTAATTTTGTTTACACTGAGTTATAATATATTATTGAAATCTACATTTCTTGATATTCATCACAAGTGCCTCAAGTCTTCCTCACTTTTTAAAAAGCAAGGAGAAACTTTTAAGCCACTGATGTTTGGGGTGTTTATTATTACAGTAGAGCCTAGACATTCCCAATACAAACAAGAGTTTGGGTGAACCTCTCACTCCCAGCAGGAAACTTCTCTAGAACAACTGGGTCACTGGACATTTAACACTACAGTGAGATCTCACCATCTTTTGATGTTCCTTATGTATAAATGTTTAAATTATTGAAATGTGCTCTGAATTTGAGTAAAAATTTTTCACTAACTTCGATTCAACCTAATTTTTCCAGTGGGATTAATTTAAAATTGTCCATTTTTTTCTGTGATATTCTGCAATTTAAAATGTATAGCCTGCCTCAAGAAGTGTTCTGCTAAAACTATTTCCTGAAAGAGCCTTAGTTCCAAAAAGCAGAACACATCGAATGCAAATTAAATAGTGCTCTTGAGCAGAAAATTAAATTGGTTCCATGACATGGATTTTAAGGAAGCCCACATAATGTAAACATGTCTGCAAGTGACTGATAACCTTGGGAAGGCAAATGATACCCTACTTTGGTGATAAACAGTGAGGAACAGTAGAGTAATGTGCATGAGCAGATCGCAATTTAAATACTTTGATGCTTTTATCTTAACAGAGCCAGACAATATTTTCAAATAACTAACGTCATTTTAGTCCAGAAATATCAACATAGTATACATTTCAAAAATGATTTTTTTCCGTTGAGTTTTTATACGAAGAATGCCTACTCAACATAATCTTAAATTCAAAATTAAGCTTTTATATTTAAAGTCCTTGTTATTAGTCTGTTTACAAGTAGTTGAGAGGAATAGGTGACAAATGATCTATTACCTTTTCAAAAGCAATAGAAAACTCATTTTTTTTAAATGATAAATGTTTCCAAAAAGTCACTCACATTTTCTTGGGTTATAGTATTATTTACAATAAATTATTTCTTAGTTCCTAAAATCAACACAAATTAGTTCAATATATATCCAAATTAACAGGAAAAGTGGATGATTATGATCTACACAAAAGAAAAAATGCAAAATTAAAAAAAAAACACAGAAAGGAGAACACCACAAAACAATTACGTAAAAATATGATTGAAGTCCCAAGAGCTCAAATGGCAAATTTAATCAGCAAAATATCATTTTTACCTATGCTATTCACAAATATATTTTCACTAATCTCAATTATCATTTGGAATCTTCTTATGTACTCTTGAAAGCAGTGTGAAGTTATAGACATTTATTTGTTCATATATTAATTTAACTATTCATTTAATTAATTTTTTGTTGAAAATAAACACAGCATAGATTATCATTAAATATTTCATCTTCTTCACTTTCAGCTCGGAAAACACACACCAATTCAACCGTATCTACCTGTAAAGTCCAGTGACAACGATTACATTCTTTGAGTTCAAAAAGGACTCTTACCCTTCTTTTCTGAGTTGTTTATCCTCCATTGAAGTAAACGCACTGTCCCTTAAATCTACTATCTAATCTTTCAAGATGCTTTTGTAAATTTGACATCACGTGCATTAGTCTTGAAAGGGCACAATGCTCAAGGAAAACATTTATTATTAATTAAGCTAAATATTTTGTTTTAAAAAGACTTCAGGGTTGGTTTGGTTGGTTTACATTGATTTTCAGTAATGATTGATTTATTAACCTGGTAATTAATGAAAAAGCAGAACAATTAAAGGCAAATTAGTAATTAGAGCACAACGTGGACAAAGAAACTAAATATCTTAGGGACAAATGTTTTTGTCACTCATGCCAGAAAAGAAAATTAAATTTTCTGAAGTATTATTCAATAGTGAAAGAAATGTAGAATGTGGGGGGGAGGCCGGTCAATCAATATTTACTTACTGAGGTGGAAAGAGGGAACCGATTACAAGGATCTACATATAATCTCCTCCCTGGGGGATGGACAACAGAAAAGTGGGTGAAGGGAGACGTCGGACAGTGTAATATATGACAAAATAATAATTTATAAAGTATCAAGGAATCATGAGGGAGGTAGGAGTGGGGAGGGAGGGGGAATATGAGGAGCTGATGTCAGTGGCTCAGTGGAGAGCAAATGTTTTGAGAATAATGAGGGCAATGAATATACAAATGTGCTGTACACAATTGATGTATGTAAGGATTGTGATAAGAGTTTATGAGCCACTAATAAAATGATTTTTTAAAAAGAACAAACAAACAAAAAATGAATACCAGTGACATAGCTTTCAGCATCACAGTAACAAACAAGCCACCATAATACAAGAAACTAGCAGCCTCGTGGTGGTATCAAAGAGTAAAATTTCTATATTTTATCCATAACTCTAGGGATGAACACCTACATCAAGGGCATGATGTCAAACTCGGGGGACTATATAACTAGGAAGAATGGGGAAATTTGGGTAGAGGAAAGCCATTAGCCATTCTGACTGCCTCTCTGTCATCTTTAATTTGTGTTTTCACTCCATCTCCCTCAAGAAATCTGAGAGGATGAAAAAATGATTGGATTTGTTAGATTCTAAGATTTGATTAGATTACCTTTACAAGTGAACAGAGCTGGTGTGATATAAAGTCATAGACTGATCTTTTGATCTTTTCCATTCTTCCATCTTTTAACAGTGGCTAGATAGATAAATAGATAAGGACAAGTGGAATGATTAGGAAATTGAGTCAGGCTTCATATTCTCTCTTACAGATTCTCTAGAATTTAGGGATTTTTTACTTTGAATTCAGTGAAAGGATCATAGTCAACTCAAGACTTGTATATTAAGCACCGATCTGATCTTTTAGACCTATATTTTAATAAATATTTATTATTAATTGGGAATTAATACATATATCATTCCACAGTTCAATCACGTGAAACAGAATTATACAAATTGCTACCACAATCAGTTTCCAAACATTATTTTTCTTCGTGGACTCCTTGATATAATCTTCCTTTTACTCCCCTAATATCATTAATTTTTATGAGAGATTACTACATTTCTTATATTGACCTGGATAATATTTCACTTCTCACTTAGCATTTTCACATCATTATACACATAGCTTTCTAATGAATGCACAAAAGCTAATCTGTTCCACAGTCAGGATTTAACATTTTTAAATAATTTAGAAATGTAATCCACCATTCGTGTCAATTTGTCAAACTCTAGTGCCTTGCGCGTTGCTGTGACGTTGGCAGCTATGCCACCACTAGTTCAAAGGCCAGCAGTGTCATCCATGAAGGATCATTTTTAGCAGAGTTTTGAGACCAAGATAAACTAGGAAGGTAAAACAGGTCATATGCTTTTGAAAATTTTAGGATGAAAACCTTAGGAATATCAGCAGAATATTGTCTGAAATACTGCCAAAGATGAATCCCTTCAGTTAGCTGTTGTTGTTAGGTGCCATCAAGTTAGTTATGACCTATAGCTACCCTGTGTGCAACAGGATGAAACATCACCACATCATGCAATTGTTCTTACGTTTGAGACCATTGCTGCAGCCACTTGGTCAATTCATCCTGTTGAGAGTCTTCCTTTTTCGCTTCTCCTTTACTTTACCAATCATGTTGTTACTCTCTAGGGACTGGTCTCTCCTGACAACATGTCCAAAGCACATGAGATCAATTCTCCCCATCCTTGTTTCTAAGGCACTTTCTGGCTGTACTTCTTCCGAGACAGATTTGTCTGTTCTTTTGGTAGCCCATGGTACTTTCATTATTTTACCCACAACATCAATTCTTCTTTAACCTTTGTTATTCAATGTCCAACTTTCATATGCATATGAAAATACTATGGCATTAGTTCTCAAGGTAACATCGTTGTCTCAGGTTAGTAGGCGCTCTAAATAGGACTAGGAAGAACAACTGCCTCAAAGTAAAGTTAACTTCAATAATGGGATGAAACAAACCTTTCAAGACCTTTGTTTGTGGATGTGGTATAACTGAAAGTGAGTAGAAAGAGCTGAAAATATCTCTCAGTAATCACAATGTGGAATCTATGAAGTATTCATCTAGGAAGATTGGAAGTTGTCAAAAATGAAATGAGCAGTAATTAGAGATCAATTAATAACCATCAATACATGCATGAAAAAAAAAGAGGAGAAATCCAAAATCAACATCCTAACACAACACCTTCAAGAACTGGAACAAGGACAATGTAAACTGTCCAATAAAATAAGCGAAGAAATTATAAGGATCAAAGCACAAATAAGTGATATGGGGAAAAATGGAAAAGTAAAAAAAGACCAGCAGTAGTTGATTCTGACTTATAGAAACCCTGTAGGGCAAGAGAGAATTGCCTCTATGAGTTTCCAAGACTAACTCTTTATGGGAACAGAAAGTCTCATCTTTCTCCCTCGCAGCTGCTGGTGGTTTCAAACTGCTGACCTTGTAGTTAGCAGCCCAATGTGTAACCACTGCACCACCAGGGCTCCTATCTATTCTCACAGATGTAGTCAATTTGATTATTACGCATGCCATCTGGAGAGGTGTACCTGTATTATCACCATTTATGTTGTTGAGAAGGGTATTTACAATGATGAAGTCATTAATCTTGCGAAGACCTGTCATGCAATCTCCAGCTTCATTTCTGTCACCAAGACTGCATTTTCCAACCAATGTCCTTTTCTGTTTTAGTATTCCAACCACCAGTTGGACTACTAGTCAATGCATCAATACTAATTGGAATACTAATCAATGCATCTTGATTGCATATTTGATCAATTTCAGACTGAAGAAGTTGGTAGAATTCTTCAATTTCTTCATCTGTGCCTTTAGTGGTTGAAGAGTATATTGCATGATCGTTGTTAGCTCATCTTTCTTATAGGTTTATAAATATTATACTATCCCAGAATTTTACTTTTAAGACAGATCTTGAAATGTTCTGATGGTGATAAAATTGATGCCATTTCTCTTGAATTTTCATTCCCAGCAGAATAAATCATAGGATTGTCCAATTAAAAATTACCTATAACATTTCATGTCAACACAAGATCTAGGTTATAGAACTTTATGCTGTTTATTTCATTTGACAACTTCCAATTTTCCTAGATTAAAGCATTGTATATTCCATGTTCTGAGTATTAGTAGATATTTTCAGCTTTTTCTTCTCGATCTGCATAGTGTCTCAGCAGCATATGAAGGTCATAAAAGCTTTGTTCTTCAACATCATTAGGTGGATTCTAACTTGAGGAGGCAGCTCTTCCTGAATTCTGTTTTGAATTTCTTCCAACCTGAGGAGCCCTGGTGGCATAGTGTATTTATTACACACTGGGCTACTAACCATATGACAAACAGTTCAAAACTACAGCCATTCTGTGGGGATAAAGAAGAAGTTTTATACTGGGTGCTAAAGGGACAGTATTACTCTGTCCTGTAGAGTTATTATGAGTCCGAATCAACTCAATGGCAGGGAGTGTGGTTTGGAGTTGCGTCCAACCCGAGGGCCTCATTTTCTGGCATTCTATAAGACAATCTCTGGCTGTTATTCTTGGGATTTTCAGTGGTCAATCCCTCTAAAGTAGGTCACTTATTCTTTCTTCTTAGTCTGGAAACTCCAATGAAACCGCTTCACCATGAGCCACCCTGCTGGTATATAAAATACGTGTGGCAAGGCATACCTTCCAGGAGCACAGCGAAGCTCAAACTAATCACAGCATGACAAACTAATGGATGAGTGGTGCCTCATTTGGGGCAGTTCTCAGTTTTCCTATCGAATTGGATAATAATCAACACCTCAATGTATCCTCCGTACTATATCAAACTTTTAGAATACTGCTTATTGACAACTAAAATGGTGAGAGGGCAGACTCTCACATGTTACTTGGTTATATACCTACATGAGAAGACAGAAGAACATATTTATGAACACAAAGTAGCACAAAATATATTCTCCACTTATGTGTTTTATACCATTCTCTACTTCCTTCTGTTATATGACTTCTCACATTGGATTTCACACAGCTAGTAACTATTGTTATTTTGTAAGCTCCAAGATGGCATGAGCTATGCCCAAGTTATTTTTTTTACTCATAGTAACTACCACCTGGGAGCCCTGGTAGTGCATTGGTTAAATATTCAGCTGCTAATTGAGAGATAAGCTGTTTGAATCCACAACTAGCTCTGCAGAAGAAAGATGCTCTTGTAAATATTCACAGACTTTAGAAACCATATGGGACAGTTATATTCTTTCCTATAAGGACAATATGCATTGGAATAGACTCTGTGGAAAACTGTTTTTGAATAACTACTACATTTCCTAAAAATATACTATGCATCTGTGTTAGTCTGGGTACTTTAAAGAAACAAATTCACAGAAAATCATGTGTAAGAGAGTTTTTTAAATAAAAGTTAAGTGTGCATCAAGAACACATGCCAACACAGTGCTGCCCAAGCCCACGAGTCCAATATTAACCCATTAACCCATATGTCCAACACCAATCCACAAAGTTCTCCTCCATCTCACAAAACACATGCAAGGATGCCGACTGCAGGAGGAAAGCCAAGTCAGCAAATGTGTAAGCATCTCAGCGCTGGCAGGGGTCTCCACACGGATGCTCTAGCATCCAGGGTTGCATCAGGGTAGATCCATGTGGCTTCTTCTCAGGAATATCTTGCAGGAAGTCAGCCTCACCAGCTGAAGCAGGGAACTGCCTGAGGCAGCTTCCCCCTGGTCTGACCATCAGAAAGCAAGAGACCCGAGAATTCAATAGGCGAGGCTCACCAAGTCATTTATCCCTCCACCCTTCAGTTAACCCCACATGTGTTTATCAGCCAGGTTGGCACAATAAACTAACTACCACAGCATGTTACCTATAAATAGTGAATACATTCCAACCTGAGAAAGTTAAAGAAAAAGCCACTAGATTAATGAATAGGCCCAAAGTACTTGAATAATAACGTTGATCATAATATGTTTTATGGTTTTAAAAAGGCATTTAAATACATTTCTGTAACTCTATCATTCAAACTATAAATTGTAGATGAAATGAATGCTAATACTCGTCCAAAATGTGTTTTTGAACCAAAATTCTGTTTTCAACTGGTTTTCAATTTCCAACCAATTTTTTGTGGTATGATACACTTTGGGCATGTTATATCAAGAGAGACTAGTCCCTGGAAAGGGACAGTATTCTTGGTGAAATAGAGGGCAGTGACAAAGAGGAAGACCCTTGACAAAATGGGTTGACACAGTGGTTGCGACAATGGGCTCAAGCATAGCAGTCGTGAGGATGGCGCAGACCCAGTTGGTGTTGCATTCTGTTGTACACAGAGTCGCTATGAGTTAGAACTGACTCAACAGCATGTAATAAAAACAATATGGTGCATTGGCTTTTTAATGATTGGTTTGGAATTTATAAAATTAAATATGGAATATAGAAAGGTACCAATTTACTTTATTGAAGTCCTATGTATGTGTTATAAGGGTAAACCATTGCCACCCATTTACAGGGTCTGACAGATTCTTAAGAAAAGGGAATAATAAAAGTATGGCATCAGCATATCCACTGAGTTATTTTTCATTCTGCTTTAATATAAATGACAAATATAGGCCAAATTCCTTTTTTAGTCCTTTGGACATTTCAGCCAAGCCATAGAGAAGTCGCACCTTGTTGAGAGAGCTTGAAGGAGCCCTGGTGGTGTAGTTGGTTATGCACTGATTGGCCTGTTAACCTCAAGGTCAGCGGTTGGAACTCACCAACTGCTACACTGAAGAAAGATGATGCTTTCAGTTCCTGTAAAGATTTATAGCCTTGGTAACCCAAAGGGCTATCTCTACTGTTATCTCTAGGATCACTGTGAGTTGTAACTTATTTTTGATGGCAGTTGACTTTTGGGGAGATAGCTTGAATATCAGCCCAGAGTGCACCCCTCACACTATTAAATGCTCACATACACCACAGCTAGCAAAGTCCCTCAAATTATCCCTGAGAGTGACATGAGCGCCCTCATTTGACCTGCTCTTTATTTGTCAAAGTGGTTAATTGGAGGCTTCAGGTCATTTGCTCCTCATTTAACCGACAATTTCTCTATATACATTTTATGGCTTACTCCTTTTCAACAAGATGACATCTCACTGTAAGCAACAGTGAACACAATTTATATTCTTTAATGACTGAGAAGATAACTTGTCATCTATGCATAGGATCTCATGGATATCATAGTAGATTTCAAACATTATGGTAAAATATGTTATGTATAAGGAATTGATTGAATCTGATAGCTTCTAATTTCAGGGGAAAGTCATATTTCTTTATCTTATTTTATCATATACGTGCAATATTTAAATGAAATAGTGTAGTTGTTACAGCACTTACTATTGTATATCAATTAATTTTAATTTTGAAATTCTCAAAGTGAGAAAACAACAGTGAGGCTTACATGAGAATACTCATGTACTAAATATTGGTCTGTAGTTCACTTGCAGTATTTTTACCTGATGATTTTATCATGCTAACTCCTATGTTTAAAATGAGAAAGAATGGGATAAAAAGAAATTGGTTGATTTTTTTTCTTGGATTCATTAGAAAACAGAGGTTACAATGAGACAGATTAAGAAAGAAGTTAGATTCTTACACTTCCATTTTACAAGTTCAAATGACTTTGGGAATTTCCACAAGCCACTATACATGGGCTCAATCATATTCCACATCCAATGAACAATTTTCTCCTCGCTTCACCCCCACACATGAATAGCGCATTTCCTCCCCTGTAAGAATCCTGCATTTAGTTCCTCCGCCTGGCCACAGTCACTCACTTGACCACCTGAAACTGATAAAAAAGCAGAGACCTGTGGCCTTCAGCTGAAGCCAAGAGCAAAGAAAACCCAGACAAAGGACTGGAGTCTGAAGAACCAGCAGCCGGGCACATGTGCATCATCCCATAAACAATGACACCCTACCCAGAAGCCTGGCCTTTAGATTCCGTTTTTTAATTCCTGTTGCATGCACCCCCCCAAGTACCAGAACTCCACCCATGTAGCTCCATTCCCTGGAATTCTCCACCTTTGTACATGAATAAACATAATGGCTTTTCCACCTAACTCACTGCCATCAAGTCGATGGCGACTCATAGCAACCCTATAGGACCCGTAGAGCTGCCTCTGAATTTCTGAGACTGTAGCTGTTCATGAGAGTAGAAAGCCTCCTATTTCTCCTGTGGAGCTACTGGTAGTATTGAACTGCTGACCTTGCGGAGCTCAGTCCAATGTGTAACCATTATGCCACCAGGACTGCTGAACTCTCTTGTAAACCTTTTCTTATCCTTTGTTCATCGAGACTGTGGCCTGTTTTATCTTAGGGCCCCTATCCGTTCTCCCCTTACAAGGCGCTTCTTTAATAAGTCATTTTGCTTGCCTGGTAAACTGGTTTCCTGACATGTAACTCTTAACTGGGCAAGGGGAAAAACCCCATCTGTAGGGCACACCAACAAAATCTGACACCTTGAAATCTGAAAATAGGAGAGAATTCAGTTAGTCAGAGTTGTTATCTCTTGAATAGAGCAGAAAACATAAGAGCTATTCAGTGGTTGATGTTGTTAGGTGCCATTGAATCCGTTCCGAAGCATAACGACCCCATGCACAATAAAATGAAACACTGTCCAGTCCTGCACCGTCCTCACAATTGTTCCTAACCTTGAGCCCTCTGATGCAGCCATGGTGCCAATCCATCTCGTTGAAGGCCTTCCCCCTTTCACTGTCCCTCTATCAAACATGTGGTCCTTCTCCACAGACTGGTTTCTCCTGACAGACAACCTGTCCAAAGTATGTAAGACAAAGTTTTGCCATCCTTGCCTCCAAGAAGTACTCTGGCTGTACTTCTTCCAAGACAGACCTGTTTGTCCTTTTAGCAGTTCATGGTTCTTCCAATAGTCTTCTCATGCACCGCAATTCAAATGCATTGATTTTTTCTTCGGTCCAACTTTCACATGCATATATGAGGCCATGGAAAACACCCTGGCGTAAGTCAGGCACACCTTAATTCTCAAAAGCAAGTTCTCACACTTACTTTTCAATATTCTAAAGAGATCTTGAAACAAGTTGTTAATAAGTCTTCCTTCAATTCCGATGCCACATTCTTCTTCATAAAAGCCAGTTTCTTTGACTATTTGCTCAGTGTACAGATTAAGTATGGTGAGAAGACACAACTCTGTCACAGATTTTTCCTGATTTTTAATCCATGCAGCATTTCCTGATCCATTTGCATAATTGCCTCTTGATTCATGAACAAGTTCCCTGTAAGCACAAGGAAGTGTTCTAGAATTCCCATTCTTATCAAGGTTTGTTATGATCCAGTGAAACGCCTTGGAATAGTCAATAAAACACAAGTAAACATGTTTTGGTGTTCTCTGCTTTCAGCCAAGGTCCATGTGACATCAGCAATGATGTACCTTATTTCATGACCTCTTCTGAATCTAGCATGAACCTCTGGCCGCTCGCTGATAATGTACTGCTGCAACCATTGCAGGATGATCTTCAGCAAAATTTTACTTGTATATGATCTCAATGATATTGTTCTATAATTTGAGCACTCTTCTGATAACTTTTCTTTGGAATGGACACCAATAAGGATCTCTTTCAAGCAGTTAGTCAGGCAGCTGTCTTCCAAATTTCCTGGCATAGACAATGAGTGCTTCCAGTGCTTTATCAGCTTGTTGAAACATTTCAATTGTTATTCCATCAATTACTTGAGCTTTGTTTTTGTCTAATCCTTTCAGTGCAGCTTGAACGTCTTCCTTCAGCACCAATGGTTCTTTCTCCCGAAAAGGTGGTCAACTAATTCTTTCTGGTAGTGACTGTGTATTCTTTCCATCTTCTTTTGATGCTTCCTGCATCATTCAGTATGATGTCCATAGAATTTTTAATATTGCATTTTTCTTCCTGAGTTCTTTCAGTTTAAGCTATGCTGAGCATGTTCTTCCCTTTCAGTTTTCTAATTCAAGGTCTGCCCATTTCATTATATTTGGCTCTCTCTTCTCGAGCTGCCCTTTAAAATTTCTATTCAGCTCTTTGATTTCATCTTTTCTTCCATTTCCTTTGACCACTCTTTGACTCAGAGCAAGTTTCAGAGTCTCTTCTGACATCCATTTGGATATTTACTTCCTGTCCTGTCTTTTTTACTGACCTTTTGCTTTCTTCATGAGTGATGTTCTTGATGTCCTCCCCCAGTTCATCAGGTCTTCTGTCATAAGTATTTCATGTGTCAAATCTGTTCTTGAGCTGTTCTTGAAATTCAGGTAGGATAGACTCAAGATCATATGTTGGCTCTTGTGGACTTGTTTTAATTTTTTCAGCTTTATCCTGAACTTACATAGGAGCACTTGATGGTCTGTTTTATAGTCTGCACCTGGTCTAGTTTTTTAGTTGCTGATATTTAATTTCTCCATCATCTCTTCCTACAGATGTAGTAAATTTTATTTCTGTGCATTCTATCTGGAGAAGTTTATGTGTACATTAATCTTTGTGTTGTTGAAAAATGGTATTTGCTATGAACAAGTTGTTGGTTTTGCAAAATTCTATCATGAGCTCCCCAGCTTCATTTCCATCACCAAGTCCATATTTTCCAACTACCATCCCTTCCTCTTTGTTTCCAACTTTTGCATTCCAACAGCCAAAAATTACCAATTCATCTCGATTGCATGTTTGATCAATTTCTGATTGAAGATGCTTGTAGAATTCTTCAGTTTTTCATCACTAGCTTTTGTAGTTGGTGCATATATTTGAATAATAGATGTATTGATTGGATTTCCTTGGAGGCAGATAAATATAATCTTATCACAGCAAACATTGTACTTCAGGGTTGATTTTGCAATGTCCCTTTTGATAATTTCGATATTGCTCTTGATTGTGTTATTCCTAGAATAATAAATCTTATGATTTTCTGATTACAAATGCCAATATCACTCCCTTGCAGCTCACTACTGCCTGGGATATGAATCTTTATGTGTTTCATTTCATGGTTGACAACTTCCAATTTTCTTAGATTAATTCTTGGCACATTCCAGGGCCAATCATTAGCATATTTGTGCAGCTGTTCCTCCTTACCTTGAGTCATGCCCCACCAGCAAGCGAAGGTCCCAAAGGCTCCACTCCCATAGGCATTATCCCACTCACATCACCATGAGTAGAGTAAATCAGCCGAGAAATCAGCTCCTCCTCAGTCATATTTTGAGTGCCCTTGGACCTGAGGGGCCTATCCTACAGAGCTATCTCTGACAATGTTCTACGTTCACTCATTAGGCCTTCAGTATCTGCCAATGTTTCTTTGCTCTGCATAAGGTTTTCAGTGGTTTCTTCCTGGGGAGCTGAGTCATTCTTCGTTGTCCATTCTTAGTCTGAAAGCTCCGCTGAAACCTGTTCACCTTGGGTGACCCTGCTGCCTTTTGAAATACCAGTGACATACCTTCTGGCAACACAGCAATACTCAAGCCAACACAGTACAACTAGTCCAGTAGCCTAATGTACCTCATGAACATCGATCTCTATGAACCTGAGATCAGAACAAATAAAGGGTGCCTGTCTACAATTCCAAACTTCTGAGATAACAGAGACTCTTGAGTAGAGTGGGCGAAAAAAATACATAACAAAATCAAAATTATAAATGAGACCAGGCTTACTGAACAGGTGAGAGTTTGGTGAAATCCTTAAGACTATAATTCATATTCACACTTCAAGTCTAGAAACTTTCCAACAATAGACAACTCACAAAGACAACAATAACAAAAGAAGTATATGCCACTTAGAATAGCCAATCATTTGAGATAAAGGGGGCATTTTTTACCAATGAAAGAAGTGCAGAAGAGATCTGAGAGAAGGAGCAGTGGAAGCAGGAAACAGTGAGAAGGCGTGATGAGTCGCACTTCGTTTAGGGGAGTGCAGTGAATGAGATGAAGAAAATATATATCACTTGCTTAATAGTTGTTCTACAATCTGTAACCAATTCACAATAAAAATGATTTTTAGTTGAACAATGAAATGAAATAAAAAAGAAAATAGAAGCATTCCAGTGTCAGTTCCACTTGCAAATACTAGAAACCCTTAGAGAATATTTAGCTGACAACAGTTTCTATTCAAATTATTCCAGAGTATAGAAAAAGATGGACTGTTCCCAATTTCATTTTATGATACCCAAACCAGCCACCAACTTTGCAAAAAAAGAGAATCACAGGCCAATATCCCCGACAGACATAGAAACAAAAATTCTGAAAAAGAATTACTTGCCAACAAAATCCAACAATATATCAAAACATAAAACATAATGCACCATAATCCAGTGAATTCACACTGGATATACAAAGATGGTTCAATAATAGAAAAATATTGTGAAATACCAATGTAATCTACCACCTAACCAAAACAAGAGAACCACATGATTATATCAATCAAGGCATAAAAGACATTTGATGAGGTGTTACATTTTAATCTAAGAACATCTGCATTAATTCACTTAACAATGCACTATGTCTAATAGCAAGCTTATTCACATCCTTGGTTTAGTTCACTGATGACCCCTCAAATGGTTTTTGGGTTTTCACTGTCATTCATAGCCTTCTGAAAACTGGGTGTTCAGAATTTAAGCTCTAGGACTATTACTTCCTCCAGTCCTGGATCTTATTATTAACAATCTTTGGATCATACAGGTTGGTGTGTTTCGTTCATGTAGCCGTAGCTGACACTTCATTTATAAGACTGCTTGCTTTAAGATAAGCCATTAAGACCCCAGACACTATACTTTCTTATATCAGGCACCACGTGATTTCTTCCCCTTGTTTCCCTATAGCACCCATATCTTCAGTGATCTTTTCATGAAAGGTACCATGTGTTAGGCTGAGTTGGCTATAAAAACAAATCCAGGGACACTCATACGTGTGTAAGGGAGAGCTTTATATCAAGAAGTAATTATATATCAAACAAACATCCCAGCCTACTCCAGATCAAGTTCATAAGTCTGAAACTAATCCATAAGTCCAATACTAGTTCACAAGTCCCCCTTCAGACTCATGGAGTCACATATAATGATGCAGAATGCAAGAAGATCACAGCCCATTGGGTTCAGAGTTATGTTGATCCAATGGCAGTGACCACATCACAGGGCTCATGCAGGCCTCAGCATGGCTCTTAAACAGGAAAGTGAAGGCAGAGAGAGAGGGGGGCCTCCAGAGAGCCATTTATCTTGGTTGTACCTCCAAAAAAAGGTCATAAACCTGCGACCTGATTGACAGGCTAAACTCTACCCATATTTTCCTACAGGGGCCATGTTGGCACAAAAAAACTAACAATCACACATGTCATAAGAACTAATTGCTCTGAGGTTAGGGCAAGTTCAAAATCCATTCACATGTTTATGGTTTATGTATGCCAATGTTTCACTTTAGAGACAGTGTTTTCATTTTATTGGAGAACATTATAAATCATCTCCATGAAATAAAAGCTAACGCTATTGATGGTATCATGAACTTTGCATTGGTATAGAATTAAAGGCATTGTTGAGGAAAGAAGTTTTTACATGGATAAGACAGCCTTTTAGACCATAATACATAGATTATTGATGTGATTGGACACAAACAATGAGGGTTGGAAGTAGGGCAAATGTTTCTATAACACCCCTTCACAAAGGCAGAACCATGCCCACTAGACTAGCATGTGTCATAAAAAAGCAAAGAGAGCATGAAAATAGGAAACATTTGGTAGTCTGGATCTACCAAGCATTGAGTACGCACAAAGCCAGAGATCACAACTTCTAATTTCGCAAACTTGTAGTAGCACTCATCTGATTCTTCTTACACTAGAGCATTTCAAACTTAAATCCAAGGGGGCAGTTCAGCTCCTTAAATCACCTACAAGTAAGTATAAGATAAAGTTCAATTCACTTAGTGGGGATTCTAAATCAGAGCCTTCCAGTGTGGCCTATGAAGGATTTTGTGCACTGCTAAAGAACAGAGTCTAAAGTCCCAGTTTTTTATAGCACATAGCCTGAGTCACCAAGCACTAGGTCAAAGTGTCCAGTTAGGAACATAATACAGGATGTATTCTCTTGGGGCCTATATTAAGCAATGTTACCATTTTTCTTGATAGCAGATTACCTGGTCCCTCCATTTTACCCACCAACAGAAATGTAATCACCTTCTCCAAGACAGACATATTCACCCACCCACCCAGCACAGGTATTTCAGAGTCTTATGGTATGCATCATTTAACTCCATTTTGACCCTTTTTAATTTTTTCAGTTTTTAATATTTTCTCCTTTTTTCCCTTTAGTCTTTGTTGGGATTGTGTGTGTGTGTGTGTGTGTCTGTGTCTGTGTGTGTGTAACCCAGAAGAGGTAAATCTATAGTGTCAGTAATTGGATTAATCATTTTATAGGCATATAGTAGCAGGGCAGGTTAGGGGGAATGGGGAGATAACCATGCATACATGAAAGAAGAAAATGTTCTAAAATTGTGGTGATAATTGTACAACTCTTCTTAAATCATCAAATGATTGAATTGTATGATATGGGAATTATAAATTAATATAATTATTTTTTAAGAAAGCATTTGACAAAACCCAACATTTATTCATGGTAAAATTGTTCAATCAAATAGGAATAGAAGAGAAGTTTCTCAACATAATTAAGGGCATAATGAATTCAGTGGCACTGTATGTTAGGCTTTAGGCTGCTCACTGCATGGTCTGTAGTTCAAACCCAGGGTCAACTCTGTAGGATAATGATGGTGAGTGCTCCTATAAAACTTCACAGTCTCTGAAATCCTATATAGGGTTGCTAAGAGTCAGACTCCTTAGAAGCATAGATGATGAGACTTCATCTCACGTACTCTGGACATGTTATCAGGAAAGAGCAGTCCCTAGAGATGGAAACCCTCAATGAGATGGATTGACATAGTGGCTGCAACAATGGGCTCAAGCATAGGAATAATGGTGAGCATGGTGCAGGTCTGGGTAGTTTTTTGTTTGTTGTGCATAGGGTCATTAAGAGTCTTTCACTGCCCAACTACGTTACCAAGCATGACATCCAACACCAGGGACTGGTCTGTCTTGACAATATATCTAAAGTACATTAGATGAAATCTTGCTATCCTTGCCTGTAAGGATTACTCTCACCATACTTCTTCTAAGACAGATTTGTTTGTCCTTTAAGCAGTCCATGGTACTTTCAATATTCTTCACCGACACCACAATTCAAACGCATCACTTATTCGGTCTTCTTTATTCCATGTCTAACTTTCTCATGCATAGGAAAGAATGGAAAAATACCATGGCTTGGTTCAGGCACATGTTAGTCCTCAAATATTACTTTTCAATATTCCAAAGAGGTTTTGTTCAGCTGAGTTACTGCTACATCCATGTGCACTGATTATGGATTCAAGCAAGACAAAACCCTTGACAACTTTAACCTTGTCTCCATTTGTCATGATGTTAACTGCTGGTCCAGTTGTGAAGTTTGGGTCTGTTTTATATTGGGTTGTCATTCAGATTTAAGTCTGTAATCCTTGATCTTTTTCAGTAAGTGCCTCAAGTCCTCCTCATTTTCAGCAAACAAAGGTGTGTCATCTGCATATCACAGGTTGTTAATGCATTTTCTTCCAATTATGATGCAAATTCTTCTTCATATAATCCAGCTTCTCTGATGATTTGCTCAGCACACAGATGGAATAAGTATTGTGAGTGGATACAACCTTGACACACACATTTCCTGATTTTAAACCATGCAGTATTATCTTGTTCTGTTTACACAACTGCTTCTCGATCCATATACACATTCTACATAAGCACAAACAAGTGATATGGAATTCTCATTCTTCTCAAGGCCATCTACAGATAGTTTGTTATGATCCACAGTTGAATGCTTTAACATAGTCAATTAAACACAAGTCAACATCTCTCTGCGAATCCAGAAAACCTATATAGGGTTGCTATGTTAGAATCAAATGATGGTAGAGTTTGATGCTAACACTATAAACATATGGGCTTAGTACATGGCATAATACATTATCAAACATAGCCAAAAATACAGAGTAGAAGACAAACTAGATGACTGTGACCTCATACAAATTTGATACTTAGACAGACAAAAAAGATTTCACCAAAAGAATAAAAATAGAGCCCACCAACTGCAAAATTTTTTTGGAAATGACTTATCAGACATAGGATTAATCTCTAAATATATAGAAAACTTCAACACATCAACAACAAGTAGACAATCTGATTTTAAAATTGACAAATGACAAAAAAAGACACTTCACCAAAGAAGACATTTAAGTGAACAATAAATAAATGAATTCCCAATCATTGGTCATTAGAGAGATACAAATCAAACACCAACAAGATGTAGTCTCACTCCAACATGAATGTCAAAGTTCAAACAGAAAATAATAAATAATGGGGAGAATGGGGAGAACTGGAATATTCATATACTGCTGGCAAAATGAAAATTTGGTATAACTGCTTTGAAAATGATTTGGTGCTTTAAAAAGTTGGAAATAAAAATGTCATTTGATCCAGTAACACCACTACTTAGAATAAATCATTGATAAATAAGAGCTGTATGCACATCCATGTTCATCACAGTACTAGTCACAATAGCCAAAAGATAGAAACAACATAAATGCTCATCAGTGGAACAACGAATAAACAAACTAAGGCATATAAATGCAATGGAATATTATAAGAGTTGAGTTTTGTGTCAACTTGGCTGTGTCAGGGTTCTCAGTGGTTTGGCAGGTAAGGCCTACTAATCACTTATGATATGACCTGATACAGTGTAGTCAACATAATGAGATCTGCAGGGTAAGCCAATTGGTGAAAAAGGTTTAATACGGAGTGTACTCAGGTCACAACCTTGATGAAATTTCCTTGGGGGTATGACTTATGTAGACTCTGTGTAGAACTTGTTTGCTTTTGCTGGGTCTGGATCCTTTATCTAGTTCATCAACATCTGGTTCTTTGGCTTTGAGCCAATAGCCCACCATTTTGCCTGCTGACTCTGGCAACCATTAGCAGCCTGCCCTATGACCAACTGACCTTGACTTCATTGGACTCTGCCGTCACAAGCTTGACCTGCTGACCATGGGTTCATCCATTTCTGTATTCACCAGCCTGTGGTCTTCCTGCTTTATCTTCCTGCTTCTTGGTTAGTCTTCCTGCTCCCTCGTTCATTAGCCCCTGCAGCTGTGTGAGGGAGGAGAAGCTTCCAATTTAACACTTGAACTAGACTGGATTTACCCACTTCTTAAATTTAGTAAGCCATTTTCTTGATCTAATTTTTTTATGTGTATATATACTTCTCCAGACAACTTAACCTAACATAGATACTATTCAATGTTAAAGAACAACAATGAGTCTGCAGAAATCATCATACCATACCTGGATGAACCTAGAGGACATTATACAGAGTGAAATAAGTACTCACAAAAGGACAGATAGTGCATGAGATCACTACTGAGAGAAGTAAAAACAATTTTTTCACCCAAAAAGATCAAGGGAAGGGGTAGTATGGTAGATGTATATTAACGTGAGTGAAGGAGATGGTAATATACAATGAGGGAGGTCAATAAAAAAATGACAAAGGACGACACTTGGAAGATGTCGCAGACTGAGTTCTCCAGAAAAGCAAAACCAATAAAACATATATAAATATATATATAAATATAAATATATATATATATATATATATATATATATATATATACACACACACACACACACACACACACACACACACACACACACAAACGAAAAGTTCACATATTTGTATAGTTGGGCAAATTGTAAATCCAGACTCATACAGCTGGATGGGGTAATAAATCCAAGGTTAGATGGTAGGCTTCTGGCTGCAGAGGTAAATGAATCCAAGGTCAGTAGGCAAGATGTCAGGCTGCTGATGACTGCCAGGATCAGTTGGCAACACAACAGTCATCTGGCTCAAGTCCAAAGAGCCAAAGGCGAAATGCAGGATCCAGATTTAGCAAAAGCATTTTCCACGGTGTCTACTTATAATGGAAACAGGCCACACACCTGCAGATTGCATTTTGCTAAATCTCCTCGCCGGAGAATAACTATGTATTAACTACCAGACAATGGAAAATGCTGGCCCAGCTAAGTTAACACAAAACCTTAGCGGTAAATATTATTTTATACAATCTTCTAATGACAATAATCTATAAGTGGATGCATAGATATATACATAATCTGAACAGGTATGGGAAGGGGAATGGGATTATACTCATCAATCTATGCTTCTACAGATACCATAGTTATCCATTTTGAAAATATATCGATGAACATAGTAGAGCATACAGGTGAAAAAGTATGAAAGGCCATAACCAAACCCCTTCAGGAATGAGTCACTAGGGATTAGGACTATAATTTGGGGGACAACAAGGTCACTGGCATAAGTCAATAAAGACCGTGTTCTTGGTGAGTAGGCACTGGAGTCTGGAAAGCTCACGAGCAGCCATCTGAAGTGCAATTGTTTGTCTTTCTGTGCAAAATGAAGAAGTGTGCAGAACATTAAAGAAGCATGGAAACAGTCCCATGGCCTAATGGACTGTGCAGACCTCAGACTGCCCAGAAATCTGAGCCCAGAAGAACTGGATGGTACTTGACTACCCCTTTCAACAATTCTGAAAGAGATCACATTGCAAGGTCTTAGAGTGGGATAAAAGCATGGAACAAAAATGAAAACTGTGCACACACACATTATGCTTGGTAAAGAAGCAGGGCAGTGAAAAAGAGAAAGACCTTTGATAAGATGCATTGACACAGTTGCAGCAATGACTCCAATATAAGGATAATTGTGGGGATGGCTCTGGACCCGGCAGCATTTCATTCGGTTGTACATAGAGTCACTATGATTTGGAATTGACTTGAAGGCTCTTAACAACAACAACAGCACACACACACACACACACACACACACACATCGTACTCTCCCTTCAGACCTGAAACTGAACTCAACCCACAGCCCAAGTTTAACACAGACAGTCTATAAGCTTTATAGGAGAATAATAACACTAGAGCAGAATGCACTCCTTAGAACAATCAACTGAGACCAAAGGGGAAGTGTTTGTCTAAGGACAGAGTTCAGAAGGTTGGGAAAGCATGAATAATAGAAGCAGGGAATACAGATAGGAAGTGGGATAAGTGATGGTACGTAGAATTTCAATCAATTACATGAAACTAAATATTGTGTGAACTAAAGAATGAAAAAATGTATTTGCTCTAACCTTCATTTAATTCACAACTAACATATTTTTCAACAAACATTTTGAAATCAGTCAATATTAGGATGTATTTGAAAGACAGGTTTAAAAATTACCCACAACTGATGAATAATTATGATTCAGACTGAGGTTCCTACTTTTTGTATCCATACATTATCTGAATTTATTAAAATGTAGGCTCCACCCTCTAAATTAAAGTCCATCACAGACAATTACATGATCAGCAAAATAAAAATAATCATTCTGATGAAAAGGTCTATTTTAGATGTGTTCCCCGCCCCCCTAAAAATAGACCCTGACGTAAGCACCTTTTATCAAGAAGATGTTAGAAGGAGAAAACAAGAAGAAAGTCACAGAGAAAGGAAGAAGCCAAGCAGGGTTGACATCTTGGGAAAAATCCCAGCCTCGGCCTGATTCCATGGAGAACTGAAGAGCTTGAACTATACTTTAGAGGTCTCCTCAACTTTAACCAAGAGTGTGCTTTTTCATACCTACCCAATGTCCAGTCATAGACTAATGGATACTCCAAGGGTAATGTTCACTCTGTGGGACTTCTGGGTCTGTATGCACAAGTCCGAGTGTGTTCTTCCAGTGCCCTGGGAAGCCTCTGAAAGAAGAGTGTTGGCTTCAGGGCCTTATAAACTAATTCATAATCAAGCTGATGGAAGGGAAGAGATCCAAGCAATCTGGATAGTGTCAATGACATCTCTTATATGGTCTGTGGAGCACATTTTGAGAAACAGTATTTTTTATAAAGCAAATAAACATAAAAAGCAATGAGCTGTGAATGAGAAAGGATGGGCAGAGACTGGCGCTTTGCGAAAATGAAAAAGCTGGTACAACAAACATTAGTTCAGGGTAGTTTGAGACTCAGGGGAGGCAGATTTCTGAATTGAATTTTTTCAAAAGGATGGGGATCAGAGCCTAGAGTAGGAAATGTAGGTATAAGGTAATACATAGAACTAAATTAGGGTACATCCTTCCCTTGTTCATTCATGAACATATGAGTAGGAAGCAGGCTCTGAGATAATCCATAGATACCACAGATTCCTTAGTATTGTTTACTCACATTTCCCTGAAACCATTTCTATTATTTGTGTTTTGTACCAAGCTTCAATAGGACCAACAGAGGAGAAAGAAACTAAAGCCTAAGGTATGGCACCAAGACACATTCTATAACTTCATCCGCTCCATCTTTATAATTTCTCGAAATTTTCAATATTGTGTTGATTGAAAATGCATCTTTTTATCTGTTTGCTAGAATTAAAGAGGAAAAATATGGTCTCAGAGACTAAAGAATGTAAAAACTCTTGTGTGACTAGGGAACAGAAGAAAAAATAAACTTCACTGGAGGCGGCCCTGGTGGTGAAGAGGCCACTGGTTTGAACTCACACAGGTATTTTAGAACAAAGCCCCAGCACCCTGCTTTTGCAAGGCTGCAGCCTTGAAAACCCCATGGAGCAGCTTTAGTCCACACATACAGTGCTGTCACAAGTCGAAATTGACAAACGGCAAGAACAGTCATTTGAATTTATCACAAATAACCTACTATTTGATGCATTTGAATTATGGTGTTGGCAAAGAATACTGAAAGTACCTTAGAAAGCCAGTGGAACAAAGAAATGTCTTGGAAGAAGTACAGTCAGAATGCATCTGAGATTCAAGGGTGGCTTGCCTTTGTCTCACGTCCTTCGGACACGTTATTAGGAGAGACAAGTCTAAGGAAAAGGACAGAGTAAAGAATAGCAAGAGTGAAAACTAGGAAGTCCTTGAAAGAGCCGGATTTACACGGTGGCTGCAATAATAAGCTCAACTATACCAACAATTGTTAGGACGGCGAGCCCTGGGCAGTGTTTCCCTCTGTTGTACCAACAGTCCCTGTGAGTCACAGCCAACTAGACAGAGCCCCACAGTTACAACAGCCCCAGGATTTACTAAAAGGTTGATCAATAATTTCCCGGGGAAAAATGTTTTTCTCCATGGTTCTCTTTTCTCATGTTCACATTCACCTTTACTTAGCACTGGAACTAAAAGCCAAGGTTAATTCATCAAGTTACATTAAAGTCAAACTTTGTTACACTCCTGGACTTGGTTGAGATTCCCCCTCCACCCACCCTCTTATTCTCTCGACCTCCTGTGGAGGTTTATTTCCAACATGGGCAATGCTAAATTGGACACCATCTCAAAATCATTGCAGCGACCTCTCCTAAAGTAGCTCTGTCACTTTGATTTGGTTTCCCTACTGTGCAGGGTATACACATTCGTCAATACGAGCATTTGTTGCATGTGGCAGCTTCAGTGCTTAGTGTAAAGAACTGTATTGATGGTTTTTGCTTTTAAAAATAAACCTCTGGGGAATTCACTTAGAATAAGAGTCAAGGCTCCTTTGGGCCAATTGATCGAATTGAGTTTCTGACCCTGAAACTGTGAAAATCCTATCAGAGGACAGATACTCTTTGAAGCTTTTCTTACGAACATTCAATATGAACTCCCACTGCCCCAAACATTACCCGACCATTGTCATTGAGTCTGTTCTGAATTATTGCTATGGTTTCAGAGGCACTAAATCTCGATAGGAGCAGAAAACTTCATCGTTCTCCCAAAGAGTGACCAATGAGTTCACATGGTTGATCTTGTGACTAATAGCTGAAAGTAGAACCCCATTAACCAGCAGGCCTCCTACTCTAAACACCAGGCCTTATCATCTTCCTCTGCCTTTGAATACGACTGTGTTTCCAACATGTAATTAAAAAGAAATAAAAGCATTTGACATTTGGTTTGCTCTAGCTTCCATCCCAATGCTCTATATTACATTGAGGTCTATCATCACCTCCGCATACTATAATTCCCAATTTATTTCAAATCTCCAGGTCAAACAACTTCATAAGTCATATCATCTTTAAATATATTGCTAACCACAGTTTTAAATTTCACCTTTACTTCATGCTTAAATATTTCATTAAAATGCATTTCTCCGTCTAAGGGTAGTCATGAGACATGCCCAGCATTCAGTTCAATGTATGGCATACGACATAGTCTCAAAAAATCCCAAACTTATTGCCATCAAGTTGATTCTGACAGAGACCATATAGAAAGTATAAGATTTTAAAAGAGCAGAGCTTCGTCTTCATCCTTTACAGTTTTGTAGGCCATCCAATATTGAATTTTCACTGAAAAAACTATATTGTTTTCATTATATCCTAATTCTTCTAATCCTTAACTTTAGAAAATCATTTTTTGCTAAAAGCAAACTCCCCACAGCTACTTTATGGAATGTAAATATTGTGAGTACGAAACCTTGTCAGAGTTTAAGTATTTGGAATTTGGTTCTCTCAAGTTTTTTACATCACTGGAAACTGTTGACTGGTTTCTCAAAGCGAGTTTGAAACGTGTTCCCTCTTAGTTCACAAGATACTTCATTTTCCACTTCGACCCTCCGATTATGATCCTTCATATGTTTTGCTTTTCCTTTGTTTACTTTCTCCACACTTTCCCCAAATGTGAGCATTTGCTACGGAGTCAGTTCCTGGGTCTGAAATTACTTTTCTAAACTGAAGATGGTCATGAATCTTGTTTCATACCTTACTCTTTCTTTAGTATCTATAGGATTGATTTATCATCAGAGCTCAAGTTTCCTAATGAAAATGCCTGTTGATCATTTCTATCCATGTCTATGAATATATCCTCATTGTCTCATTTCCTTCAGATGAGCAGAGCAATTTATTTTTCTTCTTTATTCCTTCTCATAATCCATTTGCCCAGAACCGGAAATTCTTATTGTTTATTCTTTTTCACACATCTATCGTTTTGTTGTTGTTACTACCTTCAAATTCTCAGTTCTTCAGAGTAAAAAATAATTTTTCTAAGTCTTAGCCTACAGGTGACCACAAAATTAAATAAACACATTTCATTTCTTATCCTGTCTATGCCAATCATACCCACCCAGTCCAATGGGCCCCCAAATCTCATTCAACTCTCTCCTATGGACTTATGGAACATACCAGCGTCAGTGACAGAGCTATCGTAGCAGTTAGCCAGTTAATGAGTCTTTCATAAAATTATAACCTATTTTGGAAAGTGAACCCCTTGTCCATCCACAATTCTACTAGGCAGCACTGTTAAGCCTTCTAAATCTATCTCAAAAATCACTGCCATCGACTCAATATTGAGTCATTGAGACCCCCCTGTGGGTTTCTGGGACTGTAACTGTTTACGGGAGTAGAAAGCCCAGTTTCGCACCCGCAGAATAGCTGGTGCTTTCAAACTGCTGACCATGTGGATCGCAGCCCAACGCATAACCAATAAGCCACCAGGGCTCCTCTCCTAAAAGTATAGTGTCCCAAAGTTTTACTTATTCAAAATCACATATAAAAAGAAATAGTTCTTCATAAACATTTAAAGGTATAACAAAAGTACTTTTATGTAGAAATTACAAATCACTTCCCGTGCATTAGCTTCTTTCCCTTTTCAACAAATCCAGCTAAAGTTATTCCTGTACATTTTATTGTCATTCAAAAAGTTAAATGACTTGCTCATGTTAAAATATGCATGCTTTGGACAAAAGGTATCTATCTATGTGAAATATTTCAAAATACAGAGAATTAAAGAATATGCCATGCACAATTTTTCTTACAATACCATTAAACAATAAGATGGATAGTACACTTTCAGCCAACGCATTATTGTACAGCAACTAACAGATTGTTTGACTTCTTAAATATTTATTCAGCTCCTATATAGAATACTCTAACGAAAACATTTCATATCGTACTCTAATGTAGGGAGACTGTGGTAATTACACAATCTTCCGTCAACTTGATGGTATTGAGAGTGAAGGGGTAGAGTTTAGCCTGTCAATCAAGTCACAGCTTGATGACCTCATTTGGAGGCTTGAGGGAGAGAAATAGCTCAATGGAGGCTGGGCCACCATACTCTTTCTCATCTCTGCTTCACCTTCCTGTTGATAAGCCACATGGCAGCATGCCAATGGCAGTCAGAGCCTGGGATCTTCATTCACTGCCATGGAATCCACAGGACTCCCCCACACACACCCCCGGCCAGTGATCTTGCATGAGGCATCATTGCATGTGGTGCGTGAGTCTCAAGAGGAATTCATGGGCTAATATCAGACATATGGGCTAATAACAAACCTAAGGACTTGATTGGGACTGGGCTGGGATGTTTTGTTGATGCATAATTACTTCTTGATATAAAGTTCTCTCTTACAAATATATGAGTGTCGATGAATTTATTTCTCTGGTCAACCTGATCTAACACAGAGACATAAGAAATATAATTAAATAAGAGCATAAAATCTAACAAGGGTTTACATTAATGAACATGGGATACTCTAATGACCATGAAATGGCACTTGTAAATGTGTTTAATGAAGATACAATCACTGTGAAGGCTGGTCAGGGACATGTCAAAGTTATTCTGATAGAATGTAAATTAAAAAAACAACATACATCATTGAATGAACACTAAAGCAGCTAAATATTTTTTTGAAAAGAAAGACTATATACCAATATAATAATATTGGGTATATTAGGATACTAAAATCATGATACTTTTTCTCTTTCTATTAATAACCAGATGATGCACAGTGGTACAGATGGGAATTGGAAACGCAGGGAATCTAGGACAGATGAACCACTCAGGACCAGGGGTGACAGTGGCGATACCAGGAGGGAAGGGGGGGTGCAGAAAGGGGGAATTGATCACAGGGAATACATATAACCTCCTTTCTGGGGGACGGGCAGCAGAGGGGTGGGTGAAGGGAGACTCCGGGCAGTGCAATATAAGATATAATAATAATTTATAAATTATTAAGGGTTCATGGGGGAGGGGAGATGGGGAAGGGAGGGGCAGGGGAAAAAAGGAAAATGAGCTGATTCCAGGAACCTAAAAGGAAAGCGAATTTTGGGAATGATGAGGGCAACAGATGTATAGGTGTGCTCTACACAATTGATCTATGTATTGTGATGAATTGTATGTGCCCCAATAAATTGATTAATACATTTTTCTGAGAATCCTATGGAAATTAAGAAACAGGTACTATTTGTTTCTCAAATTTAGCAAGGTTTTGATTATCCACACTCACTTTGTTCCTAGAATCTTTTGTTAAAACCATTCTTTACTTTTTAAATTGAGAATAATTTAAAGGAAAGTCAGTGGAGCACAGGCATCATATGTGTACCATCCTGAAATATGAGCTCTGTCTATCTGCGCATAACCACCTATATGTCAAGGGATAGAACATTATATGTACCACATCAGGTCCCCTAAAGGCCCCTCCCCACTTATGTGCCCCCTCCATATCACTATTGGGATTTGGTTTTGTCAGTTTTGTTTTGAATTTTATTAAAGTAGAATCATACAGCATGTTTTCTTTTATTTAGCTTATTACTCAACATTATCTTCAGGAGACTAATCCAGTAGTTACACAACGCAGTAAGTTGTTTATTTTCCTACTTATGTAGTATTCTATAATATGGATCTGATGGCCTTTTGGATTGTTTCCAGTTTGGGGCTAAGATGAGTACAGCTGTTATAAGGACTTCATTCCTTATCTTTTAGTGAAAATATGCTCTCATTTCCCTTATATATTTATCTACCTAGGAATAAAATAATTGAATCATAGCTTAGGTGTATATTAAAAAAACAACCCGCTGCCATTGAACTGATTTTGACTCATAGTGACTCTATATAAGGTTGCCAAGGCTGTAAGTCTTCACAGGAGCAGAGAGACTCATCTTTCCCCCAAGGAAACCAAACCACAACAACAAACCCCACTGCCATCCAGTCGATTCCAACTCACGGTGATCTGATAGGACAAAGAACTGCTTCTTTCAATTTACGAGGCTGTAAACTTTTATAGGAGCAGACGGCCTCATCTTTAA
The DNA here is from genome assembly GCF_000313985.2 of Echinops telfairi. Taxonomy (NCBI): domain Eukaryota; kingdom Metazoa; phylum Chordata; class Mammalia; order Afrosoricida; family Tenrecidae; genus Echinops; species Echinops telfairi. The sequence goes on along the minus strand of NW_022111327.1, from coordinate 10,837,989 downwards.
CCCCACAGAGGAAAAACGTTTCTGTGTCGTTAACTCAGACCCATGACGATCCCTTATGTGTCAGGGTAAAAGTGTGTTTCATAGGGCTTTTTCAACGACGAATCTTCCGTCAGTGTACCTCAGTGTGAACTGCAATCTCTAGCCTTTCCGTTAGCAGCCAATGTGTTAACTCCTTTCCCCACTGAGGGACTCCACGTGTGCATTTAGCTCGGCTCAAAAGTGACAAACAGAAAAGCAGACATGTGAAAAATACTCACATGCCACAGGGAAAATGAGAAACTCTTGAGTTGTTGCTCAATAAACGGAATCAATCTAATAAATAAGGCCTACCTGAAGAAGAGTACAAGAGGATATTACTGGCTGTAATGATGCACTCATTTCAGTGCTTGAGTTTCATACTTGTATGATTTATGCTGGAAATTTTTTCAAAAACATTGAGGACCCATTTTCACATTATCCAATTCACCATATCCAAGGTCTTCTGAATGCAGAAAGAATGTAAGTGAAGCACACAATATACATCTAGGGCTTTAAACGCATCTTCTCACAAAGCAGTACAGTATACACCTTTAGAAATTTTTCTGTGCTGTAGAGTAGAAGATAGCATAGGTTAGGGTTTGTCTTATCAATTTCCCTTGATATTAAAAAATTAAATACATGCTAACAAAATAACAGTTGAAAAATTAGTCCATGGAGCACAATAAATTTGGTCACATTTCAACATAGAGTCAGAAGAGATGATTTGCAGTACATAGACACATTTCATTTTTCAATTCCATCAAATCCAAATTCAATACAGTCCTTTAAGCCACTGCTATGCTTTCCAGATTCATCACAGAAAAGCTTTCTTGTAGAAAATAAATATCTGCCTCATTGTAAAACTTGCACCTTGGTCATGAATCTTGTTTTCCAAAATTTTAAATGGAATGATCATAAGCCAATTTCTCTATATTTTACACATATGTATTTATTTTAACTATCTCTGCTAGGCATGCTAAAATGACACTTAACTGTTCTAGAAAAAAATGCTCTATGAAAACTCCAGGAGCAACCACAAAAATGAGTCGTTAAGCAATAAAGCTAATATTTAATAGAGATGGAACTCTGCTGTACTATGCGGTCTCACCTAAAATGCAGTAAGTCTACAAGCATGAAAAAAAAGGTGAACCTAAAAAATGAATTAAAAGAGCAAAGATCATTAATTATATTTTTATAAGTACAAGGAGCCCTGATGATAGATTGCACAGTGGGCTACTTGCTGAACTGCTAACCACAAGGTCAGCAGTTCAAACCCACCATTGGCTCTCCAGGAGAAAGAAAGCGTTCTACTGCCTTAAAGATTTGTAACCTAAGGAAGACACAGGAGCAGCTCTATCCTATAGGGTCATTATGAGTCAGAATAGACCCAATGACAATTAATTTGATTTTTTAATGCCCCTTCCCCACTTTTCCATGATCAACTCTAAAGTATGAATCTGGACTTTACAAAGGAAATTATTAGGAAAGGATCTAAGTCTAATATGGACAGAGGAGGCAGCAGACGGCATAAAACAGAAGTATAGTCATAGGACTACGTTTCCAGGGTTTCTCCATCTTGTAAAGTTTTGGATGTACCATTTTAAACATGCGGTCATTTGTGTTTCATTTGATTGTCTACTGCAGTGCTGGTTTTAGGGTGTCCAACAGGAATCCAGCAATTAATCTGAATGTCTTCTACTTTCATAAAGTCCTGGAGGAGTCAGCCATGTGCAATATCCCTTGGCAGTGACAGAGAGGAGTCAGTTAATTTCAGCTCTATGAAAAGGAAAAGTGACAGTTGGGACTTTCCTCATTCTTTTTTCTATGGCAGTAAAATCATTCCTAGAGGGCAATTCAACAGTTATCTGCATTTTATACAATAGTAGTTATTTATTTAAGACGTAATAGATAGCCTATGCTAATTAGTTGGACAAACAATGAAAATATCAGCAAAATCATTCTTGCTTTTGACATTTAACTTTTAATATAAAATGAATTTAAGGATGTCCTATTAATTCTCTGAATTTCAACGTCCTCCCCAAGTTTCCTGTTCTAGGGACCCACATCTCGGCTCCCGCTGGTTACAAAAGCTTATTCTCCAGTATTATACAAATATTCGCTTCTGTGTATTATACTATGTACAAGACAATTGACAAATGGCATTGGTGTGGCATCGTGCAGCATACCTTACTGCAGGCTTGAGTATGTTAAAAACAAAAACAAAACAGAAAACCCAACAACTTACATTGCAAGAAAATGAGGAGTGCAAAATTCCCGTGGTTACCCTAACAACAAATATTTCCAGCCACATATTTCTTAACAGTTCAGGCTCTGATCATTCTGTGCACGTGTGTTTCTTTTCCTCCCCCTGAGCCCACAACACTATGTTCACTTATCACGTTAACTATTTCTTGCTGCTGGTTTCTAAATTATGTTTAGGACCCTATCTTCCATAATTGAATAGCATTTCTTCTTTATTCCTAAACAAAGACAATTCCTTTTTTAAGAGGGACACTGTTACCAAGTGTTAAAAGGATATATTTTCACTCGGTTACCTACAGTGTGCTTTGTGTACTGTTCATGTTAACGTAGTAAATTAAGTATCGTTATCTCATTTTATAAATTAGAAAATAATTTGGAGAAAAGTTAAGTAAGTTGAAGTTAAAGTCATATCTAGGAATAAATTTAAAATCTATTTCCAAATACTGTGCTTTTGTAGGTTTCTATGTATTTCTAGTTATATATACTATACTGGTTGACCAAGGAAAATTGCAAAGTCTGAATCTGCAAAAAAAAAATAAGTCACATTCATTTATCAAAAATAGCATATTAACAGTGAAATAATGAATTGTAGCAGATAAACCCCAAATATACTTTCTACCTTTGAAATTAAGCAAAAGATCCCTTTTTATTTTGTTTTGGATTGGCATTCTTTGTTTTGGTGTAGTGCTCTGTTACCATAGAGGAAAAGAGGAATCACTTGACAAGTATGGTCACAGAAATCTAAGCTCTGACATTAAATTGATGAAATGTCATTAACAACTTCAAGAAATTTCCAAAGCATATTATTTTGCAGCAAAAATGACCAGCCAACTTGAGTAGTCTCTTTGAGCAGCTATATAAAAATGCTATTCTTTGAATAAAGTTAGCTCATTAAAATCATCCGGAGATGCAGAAATAAGAATTGATAATTATACAAATATGATTAGATGAGAAAATATGATTACCAGGACTGGTATTCAAAGAAGAGAGATAAATAAAACCTGCTAAGGTATTAAATTAATAAATAGTATAAAGAAACCATAGATATTCATAGCAAATGGTTACCTTAAAGTAGGTACTTACCCTGACTTTCAAAGGCACTAGTGTTTACAATTCGGGTTGCTAACTCAGGATAAGCAGTTGAAAATAACCAGCCACTCCATTCCACTCCAAAGATGAGGCTTTCTACTCCCGTAAGAGGTAGTCTTGGAAACCCATGGGGAAAGTTCTACCCTAACCTCACTGGCCTCTGGGCTCCCTCCATGCAGAGCAGGCTGCGTGGGCAGTTCGGTGCATACATTTGCAGAACCTAAGCTACACTTTTTGCCATATTTTCCCTCTTCCTCCTTCTTTCCTGCTTTGTTCTCTGGTGCTCACCACCACCCCCTACACGGCCCATCTCCCCTATGTGGCACACATATACACACAATCCAGGGTTGAAAGAAGACATTAAAACCTGTGATATGCAAATGACACGACCGTACTTGGTGTAAGAGGAGAACTTGAAAGATTGATTGATCAAGATCAAGGATTGCAGCCTTCAGTATGAATTACAAGTCATGGAAAAGGAGACCCAATTCCTCACAACTAAACCAATAGGTAACAACACGATCAATGGCGTAAAGGTTGAAGCTGTCAAGGATTTCATCTTGCTGCGAACCACTATCAATGCACATGGAAGCAGCAATCAAGACATCAAACAGCGTGTTGCATTAGGTAGCTCTGTTCTACAAGACCTCTTCAAAGTGTGAAAAAGCAAGGATGCTACGTTAAGGACAAGCATGTGCCTGACCCAAGCCATGGTATTTTCAATTGTCTCTTATGCATGTGAAAATTGGACATTTAATAAGGAAGATTCCAGAAAAATCAATGCATGCGAACTATGATCCTGGCAAAGAATACTGAAAAACGCACAGATCTGTCTTGGATTAAGTTGAGCCAGAATGGTCCTTAGAGCCAAGGATGAGAAGGCTTGGTTTCACATACTTTGGACAAGTGACCAGGAGTGAACAGTCCTTGGAGAAGGACATTATGCTTGGTAAAGTGGAGAGGCAGCCACAAGAGGAACGCTCTTGACAAAATGGGCCCGCAGTGTTTCAATCTGTTTTACATAGGGTCACTATGAGTTGAAATCAACCCAACGGCACCTATCAATTATAACATGGAAACCCTTTAATTTTATAAAAAAAGTGAAAGTTGATGTGTTTCAGTGATTTGTTCAAGGACACTCACCTTTCTACAATGTATTCTTTTATATTATTGTGACTGACACTTAATGTTTTATTTATTTATTTATAGTAATGATTGTGTATGAATGAGTGACTATGGCAATTTATCTTATTCATCTACTTTTCAAATAAAATCACCTATATCAGTGGTATCCAGAATATGAAAGCACAATTATTAGAAAATGCATGAGAATCTATATTTTTATATACTGTTGACTTGTGTATGTCTTCTTATTATATTTTATAATAAAAGTTCAAACCTTTTCAGTTTCCAAATTCCTTAGCTTGATAAATATTGATATTGCTTTAGTTCATAAACATGATAACATTAGCTCATTGGATAATTAATATATAAGTATTCTTAAAAATAGACCAGACAGATTTTAAATAATCTTTTTAATAGTAATCCAAGAAAGGAAAGGTATATTACAAATAAAATGTTATCTTGTTTCCTAAGGATCATGGACCTCTACCTGAACATAAATTAATAATTATATATTCCACGTTTTATTACCCTCAGTTCCTCTCATCCTTATATTCTGGATGGGTTTGTGATGTTGATGAAAAACATTTGAGGCCCTTCCTTCTCTAGGAGGGATTGGTTATTTTTGTTTTGTTTTGTTTGTGATTTTCTCTAGATAAAAGTAATAATAACCTTATACTCTGACATTTCTTTTTGAAAAGCAAAAGAGAATGTAATCATAGGGACAATGTGAATTTGGAACTGAGACTACATTTGATAACAAAAAACAAATGAGGAGGAAAAAAATGTAACTTCTTCAAGCAGCTATAATTAGAGGAGTAGCATAGAAAAGGTAAAGACACAGATCACAGAAAAGACCTATTAATAATAACCCTTTCAACGTGGTTATTTGGTAAGATAATATTTGGTCCACATCAAATAGTTTGTACACTCAAATTATAAAAACTGAATTATACAGATTGCAATCAATTTGTATCATTTTAATGAAGGCAATAGCCATATGAAGGTAAATTTATGTGACTGAACATTCCAGGGGACTTAGCTTTAATATATTTTATTTTTTATTGAGTGAACTTCAAAATAATCAGGACAAGGTTAAAGCTACAAAGTCCCATGGTCAAATTTCTATCATTTTTAAGAGACTGGACTGTTTTATTCCCCACATTCTGCAAGGTGAAAATTAAATATTAGCATATGTGAACATAGTTCACAGTAGTAAAATTTTGTTTGGGATAGTATTGAAAGATGTATACAGTGAACCCTCGCCACTTTGCGCTTCGACTTCCGCGGCTTCACTCTATCGCGGTTTTTGCGTAACAGCGCATGCTCTGTCATTACTGCCACTGATTGGCTCATACTGTACACGCTTGATGCCATAAATAATATAATAAATAATAAATGATAATTTTAACGTCCAAAATGTTTTACTGTATTTTCCCTTTTTCATTTAATAAATTGGGTAATACGAGTGTAATGGTGACTAAAGGGTGTTTTTTCATGTCCTCTATGCTCTAACTACGAAAATATTTGATTTACAAATAAGGAATCCTACTTCGCGGAATTTCATTTATCACGGTAGGGTCTAGAACCAATTAACCGCGATAAACGAGGGTTCACTGTAAATGAATAATTACTCTGTGGACGTTCTTAAACTTTCTCATATGTGAAATAGAGATTTAGTTAGCCCATTTCTAGCAGCAACAATGGGGTTCCAAAATACCAGGTGGTTAGTACAAGTACTAAAGGGCAAAAGAATGGGAAAAAGGCAAAATCAATAGCAAATCTCCCTAAAAGTTTGCCTTACAAAAATAAGCAAATAAAGAGCCATCCACTAGCAATTATAAACAATGTCACTGATAAAAAATATTCCTTCTCACTAGGGCTCCCATTGCACCTCTTTTCTTGGACACACCACTAAGAGAAAATGTTAAATATGTATAAAACCCTGTAAGTACCATTTATACATGTGCAGTCTTTCTCTCACAATGTGTGTTGATATGGTTTGCCAGGGGAGTACAGACCCCTCTTTAAATATTGTACTAATAAATGGATTCTGTTGATCTTTCAATTCTCTTGGATTTAAGTCATATGATATCTCCAGTTCCTGAGGTGAATATGTACCTGGAATCTGATTATTATCTAAATTAGCACCGACTGAACAAGAATATTAGTGTCATTCAAAAGCAGCTGAAAAAGACAGCTCTTTCAAACTACACTGGAACTAGTTAAACTAACTTTGCTACGATTTCAGGTCCTTTCCTTTCTCTATTTCAGTGTAAATACATATTCTTAAATTCTTTATTATTCATCACATATATCTAAAACAATACTTTTATATATAGTCTTTGAAATACCTTGTAAATAAATGGCTCTGTGATTAAATCAATTTAGGAACCATTGCATACCATATTCCCCTCTTTGAAAGTCACAATGTACATTACACATAAGCTCATGAAAAGAACCCAGAAGTCTTTGTAAGAAAACTACACATTCTTTATTTTAAAATTTATGAGATTTTTTTTTCCTTGCAAATGTTGAGCATTTCATGAAATTAATTTCCCTAGAAAATTAATGGATGTAATTACTTTAGTATCACATTACTAAATAATGTACTCATCCTTAATGGCATAAAAATAACTCAAAGTCAGCGAACTAACAACAGAGAGGACGATGGGGCCAGGCCCAAACCAAGCTATGTTAACCCTGTTCCTTAAAGAAGGCAATACATAGAACAACACTGAATATATAGCCCTTGGAGAGAGGTAGGTCTTTCTAGAACACGTGGGAGCGAACTAAAAGGGAGGGAGGGAAGGAGGGAGAGAGGGAGAGAGAGAGAGCCTCATCATGGCGCACCAAGCCCTAGGGACAATATCACTCCTCACAGCAGGGATGCAGATAGGACCATAGAGCCAGCCCCAGCACAAGACAAGATGTTCCCTCACTGACCCATAGTGCTACAGGGGCAGCACTGGCGACGTGGTGCAGAAAGTGTGCCCAGTCTGCCCCATGTACATCGGGGTGAAATGTACAGGGAGTGCAACAGGGTAGCAAGGGGAGCAAAGTAACCAAGTCCCTGAGGAATCCTGAAAATAGACTTCAGACTTGGGGGACAGGGCTTGGCACCTCATCCGACTTGACACAAAAACATACATAAAGGTCAGCAGACAGACCTGGAACTATCAATTGGTGGTTTTGGGGATTTTTTTGGTCTTATTTTGGTTTGTGTGGTTTTTGTTGTTTTTCTTTTGCCTATGTCTATCTATATAAGATACACAAGATGAACAATCCTGAGGAGAAAACGATGGAACTGGCAGTTCCGGGGGAATATGGGAGAGGGGTGGGTAGGAAGTGGGGGTGAGGAGCCAACAAACTCAGGGATAAGGGGATGACAAGAGATTTAAAATGATGGTGAGGAGGCCTGGCTGAGTGTGATCAAGTGAAATGTATCTGAGAGGAATTACTGAGAGCTGATTGGAGGGTGAGCATGAAAGTGGAATAGGAGGAAGGTGAAAGTAAATGGAGGAAAGAAATAGCAGGCAAAGCTATTTATAGAAATGTAGCTATAGGCATGTATATATGTAAATATACTAATTTATAATGAAAGGGATAGAGGCCAATGTACATATATTTATATGTTAAGTATTAAGATAGCAGATGAACTTTGGACCTCAACTTAAGGCATCCCTCAACACAAGAATATTTAGTTCTAATAACCTGGCACTCTTTGATACTCACCTTCCCAACATGATCACTGAAGACAAAATGGGTGCATAAGTAAATGTGGTCAAGGGAGCACATGATGCCCGGCTATTAAAAGATAAAGTGTCTGAGGTCTTAAAGGCTTGAAGTTAAACAAGCAGCCATCCAGCAGGGAAGTGAATAAGCCCACAAGGAAGAAGCACACCAGCCTGTGTGATCATGAGGTGTCAAAGGGATCAGGTATCAGGTATCAAAACATCCAAAACTAACAACTATATTGATGTGAATGGTGGGGGGTGGGGGTGGAGTGGAGACCCAATGCTCATCTGTAGACAATTGGATATCCCCCCAACGAAGGGTTTATAAGGAAGGGATGATTCCACCAAGGTGAAGTATAGCACCAATGAAACACACAGCATTCCTCTAGTTCCCAAATACTTCCTCCCCCCACTACCATGACCCAGTTTTATCTTACAAATCTGGCTAGACCAGAGAAAACACATTGGTACAAATAAGAGCTCTTGACACATGGAATTCAGGACAGATAAACCCCTCAGGACCAGTAGTGGAAGTAGTGACAAAATGAGGATAGGGATATTGTCGGGAGGAGGGAGGGGGAAGGGCGAGAGACAGGGAAACCATCACAAGTTTGGATATATAACACACACACCCACACATACCCAGAAAGGCATGAATAACAGAAATGTGGGTGAAGGGAGACAACAGACTGTGTAAGATATGGAATAATGACAATATATAATTGATTAAGGATTCATGAGGGTGGGAGGGAGGGGAAAAAAGCAGACTTATTCCAAGGGCTCAAGTAGAAAAATTTTTGGAAATGGTGATGGCAACATATGATGTGATTGATGTATGGAATGTTATAAGAACTTTAATATCCCCCAATAAAATTATTTTAAAAATACCTCACAGGTTGGTTATGATAGGCATATGTACGCACACACACACACATATATATACATATATTTAGTGCCTTCCACATTATAAAACCCCCAAAATAGCACCGAATGCTCAATCTATAGAATGATATCATTGTTATTGAACATGAGTAAAATTTTACTTAGCATCATCCAACAATGCTTTGACCGGGAACTGCCAGAAGTTTAGGCTGGATTCAGAAGAGTATATGAAACAAAGGATAGCTCGTTGCTGATGTCAGATGGATCTTGTCTCAAAGCAGAGAATACCAGAATGATGTTACATGTGTTTTATTGATTATGCAAAGGCACTAAACTGTATGGATCATAATAGACTGTGGATAACCTAGGGAAGAATCGGAATTCCAGAACACTTCATTGTGCTCATGAGGAACTTGTACATGGATCAAAGAGGCAGCTGTGTGAACAGAACAGGGGCTTGCTGCATGGTTTAAAATTAGGAAAGGTGTGCGTCAGGGATGTAGCCTCTCACCATATTTTTTTAATCTATATGCAGGGTAAATAATCAAAGAAGCTGAATTATACATAGAAGAATGTGGAATCAGGATTGGAGGAAGGTTTAACAACCTGTGATATGCAGATGACATAACTTCCTTGCTGAAAGTGAGGAGGAATTGAACCACTTGCTGATGAAGATCAAAGATTGTAACCTTAAAAAATATTAATCATTTTATTGGCACCGTGGCAGTTAGATAATATGTCAACTTGAAAAGGGGTGGAGCCTACCCTGTCAATCAAATTGCAGCTTGATGACCTCATTTGGAGGCACAAGGGAGATAAATATTTCCTTTGGATGTCTGGCCACTGACACCCGTGGACCTGGCTTATAAGAGCTAGGGGAGAAAACGAGAGCAGGTTGGCTGGTCTGAAATTTATAAAATTGTAGGGAACCTTAGCCTATGGCATGACCTAGCCCAAGGGGACTGAGGCTGTTGAGAATTTGTGATGGGTCCATAGTCTAAAGGTGAAGAGACCAATGGGCACCCTTTGAGGCAGCCCACATTGAGTTGACTAGAACCCAACCAGATGAAGATGATATTTGAACCTGTGAACTGGTGCATATTGCTGCTGACTTTATGGCTATGGCCTCTCCTTATTTGACTTTGCTTATGGATGCGGACCCACAAGGTTCCAACTGGAATGAAATTCTTCACATCAAAAAATATGACTGTTTCCTCAGACGCTGAGTAGATGTAAGTGGGCAGTATAGAAATTGGATACCAAAAATGGGGAGGATAAAGGCATGAAGTGGTTGGCTTACAAACTTTCATAGTGGGAGAACATGTTCATAGGATTATAAGATTAAGGTGTAGGTGTTACTTAAGTGCAACTGTTCTGCATAGAGTATTGTTGTGTTGTTCACTTATAGAATATTATATATAAATGGGGCAGGCACATATTGAAATATATGCTTTTTAGTTTTATCCTGTTGAGTATAGATATGATTGCATTATTGTGTTGTTAAAAACTGTCTGGCTAAAGAGTTGTGTCAAGTTGAGAAGAGGTGGTCTGTGGCAGTTATGTAATCTGTCAACTTGTAGCCTGTCAATCAGGTTTCAGCTTGATAACTTCATTTGGAGGTACAAAGCAGATAAATAGCTCACTGGAGGCCAGACCCACACACTCCTTGCTTTGACATTCTTGATGACAAGATTCATGGAGCTACACTGATACAGTCAGAGCCCTGGAAGTGCAGGAGCCACGTGAAGTCCCACACCAGCACTGAGATGCTTGTACCACCACTGGATCCACAAGACTTTCCACCCACTGGTCTGTGGTCTTCCTGCACTCAGTGTCATCACAGGTGTTGCATGAGTGTGAAGAGGAATTTAGAGACTGGTATTGGATATATGAGCTAATATCAGACTTATGGACTTGATCTGGACTGGGCTGGGATGTCTTCTAAATATACAATTTTATATAAATCCCTTTCTTATACACATATGAGTGTTTACGAATTTGTTTTTCTAGTCAACCCAGACTAAGACAGGGGGGCTCTTACAAATCTTAGGATAATCCTCATTCAATTGTATTAAGCACACTTATACAGATGCTGCTATCAACATTTTCAAAACATTTTCTTTCTACTTGTACCCTTGGTATCATCTCTTTTTCCCTTCCTTCTCCCACCCTCCCACCCTCTTGAATCTTTGATCAATTGTGCATTATTGTTTTTATTTTGGTTCTTACACTGTCCATTGTCTCCCTTCACCCACATTTCTGTTATTTGTCCCCTTGAGGGTGGGCTATATAGCCAACCTTGTGATAGGTTCCCTCTTTCTCCCCCTCCGCCCACCCCCACCATCCTCCCATCCTCATGCTATGGCTACTACCATTACTATTCATGAGGGCTTTATCTGTCCTGAATTCCATGTGTTGAAAGTTCTTATCTGTACCAATGTGTGTACTCAGGTCTAGGCGGATTTGTAAGGTAGAACAGGGTCACGGTAGTGGGGAGGAGGAAGCATTTAGGACCTAGAAGAATGATGTGTGCTTTGTCAGTGCTATACTGCACCCTGGTTAAATTGCCCCTTTCTTAGAACCTTTCTGTGAGGGGATGCCCAATTTTCTACAGATAGGCTTTGTGTCTCCACTCAAAGCCCCCTCATTCACATTGATTTTATTGTTTGTTTTGGATATTTTGATACCCGACACCTGGTCCCATTGACACTCATAATCACACAGGCTGTTTTGTTTCTTCCTTGTGGGCTTACTTGCTTCCCTGCTGGATGTCTGCTTGTTGAACGTTGAGCTTTTAAGACCCCAGACACTATATCTTTTGATAGCTGGGCACAATCCACTTTCTTCACCACATTTGCTCATGCACCCATTTTGTTTTCAGTGCTCGTGTCAGGAAGGTGAATATCAAAGAGTGCCAGGTCATTAGAACAAAGTGTTCTTGCATTTAGGGAGGCCTTGAGTAGAGGTCCAATGCCCATCTGGTAGCTTAATACTTAACATATAAATATGTATACACTGGCCTCTATCCCTTTCATTTTAAATTATTATATTTACATATATGCATTCCTATAGCTATGCCTCTATAAATAGCTTTTGCTTCCTACTTCTTTCCTCTATTTCCTTTCCCCCTCCTCCTGTCCCACTATCATGCTCACTCTCTACTCAAATCTCAGTAATTCCTCTTGGATACATTGCACTTGATCAAACCCCACCAGGCCTCCCTGTCATCATTTTTAGATATCTTTCTGTTCCCTCATCTCTGAGTTTGTTGGCTTCCCGCTCCCCCTCCGCCCACCTGTCCTCTTCCATGTCCCTCTGGGGATCACTGGTCCCATTGTGTTCTCCACGGGATTGTTTGTCCTGCCTATCTTATATAGATAGACATAGGGTGAAAGAAACAAAAAACATAAAAAAGCCCCCGATATTTCCAGATCTGTAGCTGACCCTTATATGCCCCCCGAGTCAGAAATCTATTTTCCGAATTCCTCATGGACTTGGTTACTTTGCTCCCCTTGCTGCCCTGTTGCAGTATGGATTATTACTCAATGTAAGGAAGACCAAAATCCTCATAATTGGACTGATAGGTAACATCTTGATAAATGGAGAAAAGGTTGACATTGTCAGGGATTTTGTCTTGGATTCTCAATCAATGCTCATGAAAACAGCAGTCCAGAGATCAAAGATGTGTTGCATTAGGTAAATCTGCTGCACAAGACCTATTGAGAGTATTGAAGAACTAGGATATTTATTTGAGGACTAAGGTTGCACCTGACCCATGCCGTGGTATTCTCCATGTAATCATATGCATGTGAAAGTTTGACATTGAATAAGTAAGACTGTAGAAAAATAGGTGTATTTGAATTGTGGTGCTGGAGAAGAATATTAAAAGTACTAGGGATGGGTAAAGGATAAATAGATCTGTATTTGAAGAAGTAAGCCCACAGAGCTCCTTAGAGGCAAGGATGGAATGACTTCGTTTTACATCTTTTGGACATATTGTCAGGAGAGACCAGTCGCTGGAGAAGGACATCATGTTTGGTAAAGTGAAGCCATGGTGAGAAAGAGGAAGGTCCTTGACAAGATGGATGGACACTGTGGCTGCATCAATGGGTTCAGGCACAGGAACACTGGTGAGGATTACGCAGGACCAGGCAGTATTTTGTTCTCTTGTACATAGGGTCATCCCGAGTCGGACACAACTCAATGGCACCTTACAACAAATAGTGCTGAATTATGGTGAAAAATGACAACAATGACACAGCACAGTCCCTGGTACAACACAAACTGGCAGATGCCCCCAAATTATGCTCTTATTCAAATCAGGCTCCACATGTTCTATCATTATTACACTAGGCAATATACCATGATAAAAAAGCAGACTAATTTTCTTTATTTTTTCCTGCTTTATGTCATGTAAAGAGTCTTTTCATTATAACATTGTGTTTATCAAAATTCCAAATGAATACCAACATCAAACATTTACGAGGAAAATGAAACTCAATATGAAGCCGAATGCAGTCAAACGTATGAATATTTAGTACATTTTGGTGCTGGGTATTCTATCAATTATTCTCAGTGTTAATTGCACATTATGATCATTTAAGAAGCTTTCAAAATTCCTGACGAGTTTGCCACACCTGAGTTCAAGAAAATCAGAATTTCTAGGTAGTAAAGAGCTAAAGATGAGCACTACTGTTCTAGATACCAACACCTCTCCAATATTGCCTTGAAGTTAATTCAGGCTCATTTGGATGGGTCCTATATGGAAGAGTGATAGGGTTTGCAAGCTGCAAAACTTGATGGACTCAAGATTGTCATATCTTTCTCCTAGAGAGCAACTGCGGGTTTGAACTGTGGATCTTTTAGTTAGTATCTTTGCACTGAACCATTGTGCTACCAGTACTCCTTGATATGAGTGCATGCCTACACTTGGCTAATTTCACCTTTGGGAAATTTGAGGATACTAGTTCTGATCATTAGGTTTTGCATCAACTTGGCTGAACTGTATTCTGGTGTTTTGGCAGATAACATCTACTAATCTCCCATGATTTGATCTAAAATAATGTAATGACAGCCAATTAATTGTAAGATTAGGGTCAGATACAACACTCTTTTTCAGTTCACAGTCATGATGCAATCAATTGAAAGGAAGGTTCTTTTATGGCCTACTTCCAATATAAGTGAGTGCACTGGAAAAAAAAAAACTTTGCCTGTCATCAACTTCTGGTTCTTTGTATTTGAACCAATGACTTGTCATATTGCCTCCTGATCCTGGGAGTCATCAGTGCCTGCCACCTCACCTGGCAATCTTGGATTAATTAGCTACTACAAGCCTGACTTGCTGACCTCAGATTCATTTGCCTCTACAGCCATCAACATTGATTATGGATCCAAGTACGACAAAATCTTTGACAAATTCAAATTTTCACAGTTTATTATAATATTACCTATTGGTCCAGTTGTGAGGATTTTGATCTTCTTGTCATTGAGTTGTAATCCATACTTAAGGCTGCAACCATTGATGATCATCAGCCAGTGTTTCAAATCCCCCTTACTTTCATCAAGCAAGGTTGTATCATCTGCATATCACAGGTTATTGGGCTTTCGTCCAATCCTGATGCCACATCCGTCTTCATAAAATCCAGCTTCTCTAATTATTTTTTCTCAGCAACCAGAATCAATGAATATAGTTAAAAGATACCACCCTGATGCACACCTTTCCCCATTCTAAATCACTCCCTTGCTCTGTGGACACAACTGCCTCTTGATCCCTGTACAAATTCCACATAAGTATAATGAAGTGTTCTGGAATTCCCGTTCTTCTCAAAGCTACCCCTGTTTGTTTGTTTTATGATCCACACAGTCAAATGCTTTGGCTTAGTCAACTAAACACAAGTAAACAGTTTCTTTCTTTCTTTCATTCTTTTTAAAAACAGGGGAGAGCCTGAACACAGTCCCTGACTACCACAAATTATGCAGTCGAGTTTCCCACATTTGGGGAAATGGCAGGGGTCAGCACACCCGCAGTGCAATGGATAAGCCTCGCCCTGGGAAAACCACCTTCGTGACCATGGTGTCTCCCCTGCCAGGTAAGTATGAAAGT
>NW_022111327.1:10729551-10819077 GCF_000313985.2 Echinops telfairi | reverse complement strand
CTCCAACACTTATTGCTTTCTGATTTTTTGAATTGGGCTACCTTTGTGGGTGTTAGGTGGTACCTCATTGTTGTTTTAATTTGCATTTCTCTTACCCATATCAATAGAAGAAATAGACAAGGTTATCAAGGGACTACCAACAAAAAAATCCCCTCGGTTCAGCTTTTGACTTCATCCTTTCTCCCATTTGCTTTAGCTGTTTTACAATGAAGGGCAAGTTTCAGTTTCTTCCGACATTCACTCTGATCTTTTCTTTTTAATGACTCTTTGCTTTCTTCAAGTGTGATGTTCTTGTTATTCCACAGTTCATCGGGTCTTCTTTTATACGTGTTTAGTGCCTCAACTCTGTTCTTGAGATTTGAGTGGGATATAGTCAAGCTCATATTTTGGCTCTCCTGGACCTGTTTTAATGTTTTTCATCTTGCTCCTGAACTTACATGTAAACCATTGGTGGCTGGTTCCACAGTCAGCCTCTGTCTTGGTATTAAGCTTTTCCAATGTCCCTTCCCATAGATGTAGTCAATTTAATGTATGTGTATCCCATGTGAAGAAGTCCATGTGTATGGACTTTTGGTAGCAAACTTTGAGTTGTAAAAAGAAGTTTTAAGGGTGAAGAAGCTATTACTCATGTGACTTCTAGCTTTTTTCCTATCTCCAAAACCACATTTTTCAACTACAGTTCCTTCTTCTTTGTTTCCAACTTTTGCGTTCAAGTCGCCAGTAATTATCAGGCATCTTGACTGTATGTTTGATTAATTTCAGACTGAAGATATTGGCAGAATTTTCCAATTTCTTCATCACTAGCTTTAATGACTGCTGCATAAATGTGAATAATAATTATATTGAATGGATTTCCTTGCATGCAGAAAGGAATTAACCTATCACAGACAGCATTGTACTTCCAGGTAGATTTTGAAATGTCCATTTAAAGATGAATGCAATGCTTTTCACCTTGATTGTTTCATTCCTGGCATAGTAAAGTATGGTTTTCTGATTCAAGATGGCGATGGCCAATACCAGTCCCTTTCAGCTCACGGATGTCTAGGATATAGGTCTTTATGTGTTCCATTTCATTTTTGGCAACTTCAAGTTTTCTAGGTTTGTACTTCGTCCCCTCCAAGTTCCAATTACTAGGTGATGTTTGTAGCCATGCCTTCTCATTTTTTGTCATGTCCTATCAGGAAATCAAGTTTCTGAAGGCTGTACTACTTCATGCTTTATGCCATCAGCGTCTTTATGGTCCACTCTACTTTGAGAAGGCAGGTCTTCCTCAGTCATACTTTGAGTGCCTTCTGAACAATGGGACTCCTGTGCAGGAACTATCTCTTACAAGGTTCTGCTTCTACTCATGAGGTTTACAGGAATTATGTTTCAATGCTATCCTTACGGTTTTCAGTGGCTAATCCTTCTGGAGGGCACTATTGCCTTTTGTTAGTCTGTTCTTAGTCTGGAAGCTCTGCTGCAACCTGTTCATTTTTGGTGATTTTGCTTGTATTTAAAATACCTATGACATAGCTTTCAGCATCACAGCAATACACAAGTCACTACAGTAAGACAGACAGACGTTTACTCAGTAGCTTTAATTTCTTTTTGTTTAAAAGTTCTTTTAATGATCATTTATGCTATTCATTTTACTACATATTGCCTCATGTCTTATAAGAGTATGAGTAAGTTTTATAGATGTACACACTGCATGTCCAATATGATTATGAAATTTTGAAAATCAAGGACCAGTTGCATGTGCTATGTTTTAGACACGCTTTCAAGAACTTCACATATAAAAAATCATTTTGATTTTAAAATGATTGCTTGCAGTTGTTGTTACTGGCTGCTGAACTTGTTTTGTCTCACAGGGACTTTATGTGCAAGAGAAAAACAACATGGACTAGTTTTGGACCATCTTCATGATCACTAGGATGTTTGAGTCTGTTGTCTTAGCTCTGTGTCCTTCATTTTTACTGACGCCCTTTACCAACACTGATGGCTTTTTTCCCTAGCAATTGGTCTTTCCTGATGACCAGTCCAGAGTAAATGAACCGAAGTCTCCCCATCCTCACTTCTAAAGAGTATTCAGGTTGTATTTCTTTTAAGACAGATTTGTTAATTCTTCTGGTACTCCATGGTATATTCACTATTGTTTGTGAATACTGCAATTCAAATGCAATAATTCCCATTCTGCCTTCATGCTTCATTGTCTAACTTTTGTATGCCTAGTGATTTTACAAACATTTACCAATAAGGAAACAACATAGAGAATTTAAGTGACTTGACTAAAGTGGGAAACATTAATTTACTAAGGGAATGGATTACAATTATAATCTAGGCAATCAGGCTATACAAGACATCTTCTTAACTACTAAAATCTGAATTTTTATTTATCTCTAGAAAACAGGGTCTCTTAGCTGTTTATGTGTAGTGTGTTGAGATAACTTTAGCAGTCTGGAGAAATATACTTTTTTTTTTTTTGCAGAATTAATTGTTTAATCCAGAACACTTCAGTTTCCCCATTAAACACGGTGTTAAACGTGCCTACACACAATTTTTCAGAATGAAATCCTTCTGGATTTCCTTAAATTTTTATAAATATGCATTCCATGAAAAAATTTCAAACTTACTAAAATATAATGATAAAGGGTAGCAGGCGGGAAACCTCTTTCCTTGCCTTTTTTTAGATAATCATTTTATTAGGGCCTCATACAACTCTTCACAATCCGTACATACATCATTTGTGTCCAGCATATTAGTACATATGTTGACTTCATCATTCTCACAACACCCACTTTCCACTTGAGCCCTTGGTGTCAGCTCCTCATTTTCCCCCCTCCCTCCCCACCCCCCTCTCCCCCTGAACCCTTGATAATTTATAAATTATTATTATTTTATCATATCTTACCCCATCCGACGTCTCCCTCACCCACTTCTCCACTGTCCGTCCCCAAGGGAGGAGGCCATATGTAGACCTTGTCATCTGTTCCCCATTTCTCCCTCACCTTCCCGCCACTCTCTCCACTGGTCCTGGGGGGTTCATCTGTCCTGGGTTCACTCTATTTCCACTTCCTATCTGTGCCAGTGTACATCCTCCGGTCCAGCTGGAAATGTAAGGTAGACTTGGGCTCATGGTAGTGGAGTGGAGGAGGCTTTTAAGAACTAGAGGAAAATTGCATATTTCATCATTGCTACAATGCACTCTGACTCATCTCCTCCCCGCAGCCCTTCTGCAAGGGGATGTCCAATTTCCCCCGGATGGGGCCTGGGTCCCCACTCTGCACTCCCCCTCATTCACAATGTCATGATTTTTTTTTTTTTTTTAGTCTTTGATGCCTGATACCTGATCCCTTCACTGCCTTGTCATCTTACAGGCTGGTGTGCTTCTTCCACGTGGGCTTTGTTATTTATCAGTTAGATGGCCCCTTGTTTATCTTCCAGCATGTGGGACCCCAGATTCTATGTAATTTGACAGCTTGGCACCATCAGCTTTCTTCACTGCATTTGCTTATGTACCCGCTTTGTCTTCAGCATTCGTGTCAGGGTAAGCTGGTGTGCTTCTTCCTTGTGGGTTTTGTTGTTTCTTAGCTAGATGGTGCCTGTTTGTCTTCAAAACTTTAAGACCCCAGATGCTGTATCATTTGATAGCCAGGCACCATCTGCTTTCTTCACCACTTTTGCTAATGCTCCCCCTATGTTCTCAGTGATCGAGTAGGGACAGGCTGGTGTGCTTCTTCCGTGTGGGCTTTGTTGTCTTTCAGCTAGATGGCTGCTTGTTTATCTTCTGGTGTTTAAGGCTTCAGGTGCTATATCTTTTGGTAGCCAAGCACCATCTGCTTTCTTTATCACATTTTCTTGTGCATCCATTGTCTTCAGCGATCGTGCCAGGCAGGTGAGCATCTCAGACTGCTGAATTGTTAGAACAAAGTGTTCTTGTGTTGAGAGAGTACTGGTACAGGGGCCCACTGTTCATCTGTTTTCTTAAACTTCAACCTATAATTATATGTACATAGATCTATTTCCCCCTCGTCATATATAAATATATTTACACCTTTATAAGCCTGTATTTACATCTCTATGACTACCCTTTGCCTTCTACTTCTTTCCTCTATTTCTTTGTGCTTTCCTCTTGTCCCACTATCATGTTCTGCCTTCATTTGGGTTTTAGGCATTCCTCTCAGTTACATTGCCCTTGATCCAGCCCTGCAAGGCCTCCCGCACCCTCCTTGACATTGATTTTGGATCACTTGTTGTTCCCTTGTGCCTGTGCTTACTAACACCCTCTTCCTTTCCTCTGCCTTCCCTACCCCCATGTTCCCCGGATCTGTCATCCCATTGTTCTCTCTTCTGGCTTGTTTATTCCGCCTATCCCTTCCAGGTAGACATGCTATGTACCATCACCAGACTGAGTGCAATGAAGCAACAACAGAAAGTAAAACAATGGCTACAACTACAACACACACACACACACACACACACACGCATACATGTATAACCGTATGAATAGTTCAGGGTCTGTTTGTTTTCCTTCACATGTGCTTTCCAGTCAAGTCTGATGGAGTGCCATGCCCAAGCATCACCTCTATCCCTGGGGACCTCACCACTCTGCTCCCCCCGCTGCTCTGATGCATGCCCCCAGAGGCTGGCGTTTGGCGTGGTGAGCTCATGACGGGCACAATTCCTGCCTTGTGTCTCCAGTGCTGTCCAGTGGTGTGAAGGGTCAACGAGGAACGCTGTGTCCCGTGGTGGGGCCGGCCCCATGGTCATCTCCGTGCATCGCTGTTCTGAACAGGCACATTGTCCCCAGGGCTCAGAGAGCCAGGATGTGCTCCACTCTTTCCATTTCTTCCCCTTCCCCCCTCATTGTCTCACATGCACTCCGACCAGACCAGTCCCCCTTCCCCTCTTCCTGAGCTTCAGCTTCAGTGCTGTCCTCTGAAATTAAATCCCCCTGGGGGAGGGTGGTGCTGTGCACCCAGTTGGTAATGGGGCCGACCCCTCAGGCCTCTCCCTTGGTTCCTTACTTCATATCAGTGTGTTCCGTTCCTGTCTTGGAGCTCCAGGTTGAAGTCTGGTCCCTCTTTCCCTGTGGAGACACAATTAACAACCTCCCCCTGTGTGGTTTAGTGCCCTGTTCCCCGATTTAAAAAAAAAAATAGGTTTCATATCTGTAGAACAAAATGCATAGGATTGTGACAAGAACCACATATGCTCACAAGAACACTTTGTGTTTTTATAATAAAAATCCAGCATTTTTTGATGCTCACCTTCCTGACATGATCACTGAAGACAAAATGGGTACATAAGCAAATGTGGTGAAGCAAGCTGATGGTACCCAGCTATCAAAAGATATAGCATTTGGGGCCTTAAAGGCTTGAGGATAAACAAGTGGTCATCTAGCTGAGAAGCAACAAAGTCCACATGGAAGAAGCACACCAGCCTGTGTGAGCAGGCATCTAAGACCAAGAACAAAACCATACCAATATTAATGGATGGGGGCAGTGTGGAGTGGAGACCCAAAGCCCATTTCTAGACAACTGGACATCCCCTTACAGAAGGGTTACAAGGAAGAGATGAGCCAAGCAGGGTGCAGTGTAGCACCGATGAAACACACAACTTTCCTCTAGTTATTTAATGCTTCCTCACTCCATTATCATGACCTCAATTCTACCTTACAAATCTGACTAGACCAGAACAGTTATACTGCTACAGATAAGAGCCCACAACACAGGGAATCCAGGATAGATAAACCCCTCAGGGCCAACACTCAGAATAGTGATACCAGGAGGATAAGGGGAAGGTGGGGGAAGAAAGGAGGAACTGATCACAAGGATCAATATATAACCCCCTCCAGGGGGAGGAACAACAGAAAAGTGGGTGAAGGTTGACGGAGGACAATGCAAGATATGAAAATAATAATGTATAACTTATCAAGGGTTCATGAGGGAGGGAGGGTGGTGGATGGAGGGGGAAAAAGGAGGAGCTGACATCAAGGGTTCAAGTAGAAAGAAAATGCTTTGAAAATGACGATGGCAGCATATATACAAATGTACTTGACACAGTGGATGCATGTATGGATTGTAATAAGAGATGTAAGAGCCCCCAATAAAAGTATTTAATAAAAACCCCACATATGCTGAAATACAGTTATTAAAGTATCTTTGAAGTTATACAATTTGGTAACACACAACTTTCCTTACTAACACATCACACACAAAAAATTATCTTAATTCTGGAGCAAGCTGGGCCTAAAAGTTTACTTCACAATAATTGTGACAACTTGTGTGTCACATCAAATGTTCTGTCTTTTACCAGAAATCATCGATGTGGCAGATATTACTGTGGTATGTTGTATACTTTCACAACTGATGGATTGAAAATGTTCAGTTGTACGACAGTGAAGATAAAGATGCAAAATTCTCCACTCAAGTCGACATATCAGTTTAATTTAATCCATTAAAACCCAGGGCTCATTTAACTTTAAATTAAAATCCCGTTTCTCCAAAACATCTACTGGAAATAAATTACAGGGACTCAGTAAGTGCCTGCAATGTCATGTTTTCATGGTTTTGTGTAGTGCAAATTAAGTTAGAAGATGTGTCTTTCTTTCAAGTAGCTTACAAATGTATTTTGGTTTTACTAACAGAAATTATTAGTGAAAGTTTGAGTTGCATTTTATATTTCCTCTTTACATCAGCAAGGCTATGAAAGCATTCATCAATGTATTTGATAACTGGCTTGTGCATTGGATAATTTTTTCAAAGATTCCTTTAATGATCCAGAGAAAACAAGTGGGAAAAGTAGAAGAAACTTAAAATGGTTAACCATTGCTAGCTATCTTTCACTTACACACAAAGTATCTATTAGACTGAAATAGTTGGAACTCTTTCATGCAAATTCAAATTTCCCAGGAAGGTCAAATTCAGGCTACAACAAATGTAGGTTATTTTTTAAGTCATTAGAGGCCAGGATTATGACAAAAAGTCCGTTTTAACTGTATCAGTGGGACCTTAAGCCAGATGCTGAATCGAAATTGGTATCCATCTTGTTAATGAGCACCAACATAAGTTTGCATATTATGAAATGTTTTCGGAAAAAGAATTTTATTTTCCTTTGGACAAAGTAATGCTTGCATGTAATATCTATGTTAATTATATGATTTTTACTTTATTTAATGAGTTCATTTTGGCTTTTATGAAGAAGTTCTATTAGAGGCAGTTAAGGCCATAGCTTTAGCTAAAGGTCTTAGAAGTGCTTGGATCGCATAGCTTAAGAGAGAAAATTATTTTCAGAGGAAAACAAAATAAAAGATAATTCTTATGATTGTGGGGATTTTTTTCTTTTCTTTTTTAAGGTGGCTGAAATTCTGTTAGTCTGTATTAAAGTTGTGACATTAAGTGCTTGATTTTTTATCCTGCCAGATTGCAGATGTCTCCCACCTGGTTTTCATAGCATAGATTTCCTTTACATTTTTGCACTCCCATTTGACAGTGTTAAAGAGCAACAGGGAAAGCCCAGCAGTAATTCAGACCAGATCTTTCATTTGAAACAACTCCAGCTAATTGAAATAAAATTCAACTTTGAAGAAGGGAGGGGATATAAACAGGGAACAGGGATATACGCAGAGCTTATGTAGCTACTACATAAGGGAAAATTAGTTGTAACTTCTTTCTGTGAACCTACCAACTACCATTCTGCTCCAATGGGCCTACCCATATGGCTGTATTCTCACTATTAAAGATATGTTCATTAAAACATGCATTATGTAGACTAGTCTGTGGGCTTTTTCTTATTATCAAATATTGGCACAAAGTACTTAATACGAAGGCTACATCAATAGAGGAAAATGTTGACAATTTCAAATCTCCTAAGAGGAAAAAATATTAGACATAAATTTATCCGTGAACATGAAATGAGCTAGAAGAGGTTCTGAATTTTCTAATTGTGATTTGAATGTTTATCCAAAAGCCATAGAGTAGAATAGAAATTGTTTACCAATAATCTATTTCACCTTTTTGACGTTAAACATCTACTGGAACTAATATGGTGTTAACAACTTTCTCATGGCTCAAATTAAATCTGAGACTATTTAATGATCACTTATTATTACTATTATTTTGATGTCATGAACAATGAACTTAAATTTAAATACAAAGCTCCCTATGATCCACCAGTCTCTAGTGTCTTCTCTCTGCAACATAATACACAGCTTAGATTATGATACAATACTTTAGTTAGGGCTAGATTTCCTAAATAGAGTTTGTCTTTTTGTAATTAAAAAAATCTTTAGTGTGAAGACAATCCAATAGGAAGGAAACATAATTCTTGGTAAAGCAGAGAGTTAGTGGAAAAGAAGAAGGCACTCAAGGAAATGAATTGACACAGTGACTGCAGCAATGGGCTCAAACATCCCAACAATTGTGCAGCTCTTTCGGGAGTAGGCAATATTTCATTCCATTACATGCAGGGTTCCTATGATTCTCAGCCAACTTGACAGCATCTAGCAACCGCAACTTTGATTTCCTCATCGGTACAATGAGATTAATCCGTATCTAATGAGACATTTGTGAGACTTAAAGGAGATGAGGTACTTAATATGCTTGATAAAAACTGTGTGTAGCTTCCTTCTTCAGGGCAACTTCACTGTTTGATTGCTTGGCCCTGGGTGTTGATTGTGGATTTAAGTAAAATGAAATCCTTGTCAATATCGATCTTCCTTTTTGTTCATTCATCATGGCGTTACCTTATTGATTCAGTTGGGAAAATTTTGTTTTCTTCATGTTGAGTTGTAATCCATAAGACCACTCCTCATCTGTATGCTTGTCATATTGTGCTGACTAATGTGTTATAATGAGGGATGATACCATGGACAAAGGTAATAGACAGATCATAAACTAGGCGAATGTATTTAGCATGTGTAAAACACAGTAGGAATCAGAATTTAGAATATGTTAGATGCATTCACAATTCTACTTTAAAAAGTCAGGAATTAAAGTAGAAGTATACACAAAGAATATGAACATTGTAAAGATGAACCCCCAAATGCCTAATAAACATACACAATGATGTCTAAACTATTAAGAATTGGGAAAAGTAAATTATTGAAGCAATAATATGTTACATACCACAATAGACTAAAAACAATCATAGAAAATTTGGCTATTGACTAGTATTGGTAGACATGTGCCAACATAAAAATTATCATGCACTTATAGAGACAGAGAGGGCAACAGCGAAGATGTTTTAGAAAATAATCAGGTACTACTAATTCCAATAAATTGCATAAATAAATTATGACTCATCAATTACACTCCTGTGTATGCAATGCAAAGAAAATCTTACCTGAGTTCAGAAAAGGACTTGTACAAGTCTATCCTTTGCTGTGCTGTTCCTGGTGTGGGGGAAATTAGTGCAATCTGAATCTCTATTACTGAGAGAGTGGTTAGGGCAACTGAGATGGGTGCTGAGACACAGTGAAATATTTAATATAGCTCTTCTAGCTACGTTGCTTCTGACTTCTACCAAATGAATTTTTGTCCTGATGGATCTGGGTAAGAGGTGGTGAGGATTATATGAGTCAGTTTTGAGTTATAATTAACGGGGCTAATTGTGATTGTAAAAACTTGGAACTCTAATATGAGGATTGGTCAATTTTGCTATGTATCAGTTAGAAGTCAAAAAAAATTAGATATATATACAGTAGCATGAACATGTAGTAAATGCATAGTACTTAGTGCGTGCATTTTTAAAGAAATGAAAGAAACCATTTTCTATTAAAAACATAACTTGAACCAGTACTACTCATTTTATGAGAAAATGTCCAAATTTTTAAAATACAAACACATTAAAAATACTTGGGTAGAGGAAAAAATACAGTGCAATATGGTGAGAAAAGGAAATAAGTAAGCAAGCAATGAAGTAAATTAAATAGCAAGGAAGAAAGCATGGACGAATACTTTGGAATACATTTGAAAAGAAAAGACACTCAAAAGAGTTTTTTGTTGTTGGTAAGGTCCTGCGGAGTGAGTCCCACGACATAGAGTCCATGCACCACAGTGCCACGCATGGCCCAGGCCTGTGCCATCCGCACATTTGATGTTGGGTTTGAGCCTCTTGTTGCAACCATTGTTTCCCTCCATCTCCTTGAGGGTCTCTTCTCTTTTGCTGCCCTTCAACTGTACCAATCATGATGGATATCCTTTCCCAGGGACGGCTCTCCCCTGATCACATGTCCGAAATACATGAGACAAAGACGTAAACAGAATTGATGCATTTGGATTATGATGTTGACAAAGAATGTGGAATATACTGTGGACTGCATGGAGAATGAACATATCCATCTTGGAAGAAGCACCATTCAAATGCTTCTTGTCTGGAGAGGCATATTTCAGCTGGAACCAGCCCTTCAAGGAGGACATCACACTTACTAATTAAAACACACTGAAATCAAGGTGATGCCGGCTCATAGGACCTTATAGAACAGAGTAGAATTGCCCCTGTGGGTTTCTGAGGCTGTCATTCTTCACAGGGGTAGAGAGCCCCATCTTTCTCCCATAGAAAAAGGGAACGTTTCCAATGGCTGACCTTGTGGATTACAGAGCAACACTATGGCACTATGGTGCCAGGGATCCTGAGCAAAGTAAGGGGTTAGTGTAAAAGCGAAAGGTCAATTGATACCGTGACTGCAACGGGCTCAAACATAGCAATTGTTTAGATGGAACCTGACCAGGAAACTGATAGTACCTAGCAATAACAGCGTGTTAGCAATCACGTTGCCACAGTGGTTATGCATTGGGTACTAACTATAAGGTCAGCAGTTCTAAATCACCAGCCTCTCCACGGAAGAAAGTCTCAGAAACCCACAGGGGCAGTTCTACCTTGCCCTATAGCATTACTACGAGTTGTAATAGACTTGATGGCTTTGGGTTTGGTTTTGGTTTGGAAGAGAAATTTGCATAAGTGACAGAAAAGATGTGTCCAATGACCCATACATCCCATTTCTGAGTATACTTCCTTAAGAATTTTCGTAAATATGTGATCTTAAAGTGACAGACTTTGTTTTTTCTAAGAATTGAGAAATCAAAAAATTCATCAGTGGTAGAGTAAAATTGTTATATAATAGCCACCTACTGCTATTGAGTCAAATATGACTCATTAAGTTCCTATCTTGGTATATAATAAAAGAGTACCCATTTAAACATCACAGACATGTTCAAATAAAAAGACATTGTGTAACAACACAAAATATGAAAATCTGCATTGAAGAGTTAGCATGATTGGCTACAGTGGGAATTGTTGAAAGAGACAAATTTAAAGACCTCTTTCCCTGAGCTTCTACTATTTGTTTTCTACTTTCCTGAGTACATCTTTCTCCTCACTGGAAAATAAAATTTCTTGCAAATATCTCTGCAATCTCTGAGGTCATTTCCAGGCCGGATTCCATTTTCTCTCTTGTCAATCTTCCCTGAGGATGGAAATCACAAGTAGGCAGATTGCTTTAGGGACTAGAGCCTTCTGGACAAGAGTGATGAGTGAATGACACTTCACGAAATGCCACTCTATGTTAAAACCATGGCGCTCGGTTGGCTGCAGGATAAAGCTCATTTGAGACCTTGCGCTGTATGGCTCATATCCACTCATTGAGCTTTTGGTCTCTTCTTGATGTCATTGAAGTGTCTCCTTGAAGATCAGGTGTTTGTGCAGATGTTATTTCTTCAACCGAACGGTCCTTGGGATTTCTGCCCAGGCAATAGACATTGTCCCCCATTCCTTTTTTCTAATTATTTTTATTAAAAAATCATTTTTTGGAGACAGCTCTTAAAACAATCCATACACCAAGTGTATCAAGCTTTTTGTACATATGTCGCCATCATTATTTTCTAGACATTTACTTTGAATTTGAGCCCTTGGTAGCAGCTCCTTTTTTTCCCCTCCCTCTCCCGTCCTCATAACCCCTTGATAAATTACAAATTATTATTTTTGTCATATCTTACATTGGCCACTATCTTCCTTCCCCCACAGTTTCTGTTGTTCATCCCCCTGGGGCAGGGGTATGTGTCCAATATTGTGGAATGTCACCATTGCCTATACCTCTCTCAGTACATGTTCACAAGTATGTTAAATGTGCATTTAGAAATATAACCCAAATTAAATCAAGACCCCATATGACCCAGTCCCTGCATGGAGTCACATTCAAAGAATCACATCCAGTAATAAAAGACATTTAAAGCAATTTAAATATCTTACTAGCATCTCTTGAAGGATGTCAAAGAAGGTTCAAATCATGATTAACTTCAACATCTCTTAATAGTCTCTTTTTTCACTATTCCTGCTTTCAACTTCTACCTCCCTCTGCAGCTTCACAAAGACTCCTTTTCCAGACCCTCATGATTAACCTCCAACTAAAACTCTCTGTAAGCCAGTCCACTCATGACTCGACTTCCTTTATATTCTTCTTGCTTCAAGTCCTTCTTTTCTTCAAAGTGTTTCTTTCCTGCCTTTCCACATTCTAGATACAAAATTTATAATAATTTATAAATTATTAAGGGTGCATGGGGGAAAGGGGAGGAGGAAGGGAAAGTGGGGGGGAAGGAAGATGAGCGGATTCCGGGAACCCAGGAGGCAAGAGAATTTTGGGAATGATGAGGGCAACAAATGTATAGATGTGCTTTACACAATTGATCTATGTATTGTGATTAATTGTATGAGCCCCAATAAATTGATTAATTAAAAAAAATAAATAAAATAAAATAAAATAATTTTAAAAAAAATTCAGGGAGTTACTAGTAGAGGAGGAAAAGGGTCCTAATAGTCAGATACAAGCTCTACTTTAGTCATCTGAGAAGCAGAGCACTGGTACCACTACCGGTTTCCTAGAGCTGATTCCTGTGCACACGGGCATCATGTGTGTCCCAGTAGAATTGTGCTCCATAAAGCTGTGGTGGTTTTGTTTTATGTGGTGTTTGTTTGTTTTTTTAATTTTCATTGTAAATTAGGTGAGGGTTTACTGAGCAGATTATCAATTTTGCATATTTTTTTTCAACACATTTATTGTAACTCCTTGCATTTCCTGTTTCCAACCTTCCTCCTTTCCTAACTCTTATGAACTTTGTTCTTGGGTGACTACTGCCCTTTTGATCTTAAAAGGTTGATTATTTTAAGGCATGCATACAACACTATTGTCATTGCTCCTCTTTTAGTCTTGTCGATTATTTGGCCTGAGCGTCTTTCTAATGTGAAGTAGAAACCAGTACAATTTTTAATTTTCCATAAAACCGTGGGCGGGGGAGGAAACCATGGGCATTGCAATTTTTTTCCAGTTCTTCCCTAGTTTCTTTTCGACTTAGCTTAATATAATAATCATCAATGACTATGACATGGCTGAAGCCCTGCTAAATATATTGCTTGATTTATGCCTTTGTCAGACAGCTGTACTCTTCCGCACTCCATGGTATCTGTGTAATACCAAACAGTCCTGTTCGAGGCAAGAGATAACAGAAATAATACATGTACTTACCTGGGCATTCCGGCTGAGGCAAGAGCTCAAGCAAACGAAGGGATCAATAAATTACGTATACGTGCTTTTGTTGCTCCAGCTATTGGTTCTGTGGCAGCTGCAAGGAATTCACTGCATGTAGGAGTTTGTGAAAGGAAAGTGTCATGTTTGCTGACCTTGGAAGGGGGTACAAGACGCAATGCTAAAGTCTAGGAAATGCTAGCCTCTAACGCACCTCAAAGGCTAGCCTCCCATCAGGTCCACAAAGTCACAGTCATTCAGCAGTCAGTCAAATGCACACTGATAGCAAGCATGGCATGGGGCAACCCCTGGTGAATATTCTCATGGGATTTCATGGAAGTGCCATATCATCAAATAGGCTGCTTATTGGTTTGCAATAGAATACATACCGCATGCATAGCAACAGTGAAATTCTGTCACAAAACATTCAAAACTGCTGGAAAGAAAAAAACTTGACTGAACTAAAGTTAAATAGTACACTTTATTTCTTTTGCTTCAGAACTTCAAAATTAAAATGCTGCAATAATAGAAAATGATAAATGGAGTGGATAGAATTGTGTTTTGAGTGTGCTGCCATCAACATGAAATTAGCTATCCTTTTTCTCCAGAGCGGCAGATTCTGAGATTGGTCTGACAAAATTGATCGATGAACAGCTAATCTCTAGTTTGAATACATCACAAGCTATATAAAGAGCACAAAGTTGGCAAAGTATAAAGCTAAGCATTGTTCACATGTTACATCTGAGGCCCTAGCCAAGTGTGGGGAGAAAGTGCCACTAAATTGGAAGAAATTATGGAAGAAACAAACAAAACATACACGCTCTTCCAGTTGTATGAGCCCCCAATAAAATGAGTAAAAAAAAACAAGCTCTTCTAAAATGCATATGCATACTCATGCCAGAGTTTCACCCATCCTTCAATGTCATATGATACAGCACAAATCATAGAGATTTTAATCACCACAAAACTGTGTGCATAAAGCTAGAGGGAGTGCAGTGCACATGATAATAAGCTATCTGGCTTTATCCTCGCAGCATATGCAGTGTGCTTTCATACTCATTGAAGTGACCTATCTCAGTTGACAATGAATAGGTAAAAATAGTTCAAATGAAGAGGAAATATTGGTGTGCAAAGTACAAATGCCATAATATAATGAGGAAATATTTTACTAAACATTTTATAGGCTTTAGCTGTATGTATATTTTAGTATTAACTTGTTTATAATATTCATCCTATGGTCTTAGCTTTTCCCTAATTCTATACATTAATGGGTCTTATGCTAACAAGGTCTCTGTGAGAACCTTTAGTACTACATGCTCTCTATGTGAAGAAAATGTCTTGATGTCAATGACCAAAAGAATTGTGAAGATTGTGAAAAAATATTACAACAAATGATGCGAAGCTTAAATAAATAATAACATTATCTCACCTCTTTATCAGTGTAAGTCCAAGAAAGTTCATTAGCATATTAAGAATTGAATTGTGCCCCATAAAATATGTTTGAGAACCCTGGTGGTCCAATATTAACTACATTTTTGAGAAGATCTTCCTTGCTGCCTGTTCCCTACTAGGGTTAAATTTCAACAAGCAAGAGATTTGGTTGCTGTGCAACATGTATGCTGTCCTTGTTTCAGTCAGCCATGACTGAACCTTTTGAACTAGTTTGGAGTTCTGTTCTGTAATTGTATAAGTTATTCTGAGGATATCTAATCAATAAAACTGCCATCAATGATTCAGAAATAAAAGCAGAGGCTTGATAAGAAGGAAGGCTATTTTTCCTTCCTCATGTTATTTTCTTACTTTAGTTATCTAATTCACCCAAGATTTAAAAATTGATCATGGCAGAAGACTACATATCATCGTGAGAGTCTAAACGAGTATCCCCAAATGCGTAATACTCCTTTGGGAGTGCTTCAATGATCCAGGGGAACTGCAAAAGCAGCAGCCTACACTTTTTCCTGGATTGTGAGCTAGAGTACAAAAGTGCTTTTAACTTCCAGGGGAGGCTGAATAATATTTTTTTCCTGAAAAAGGTAGAGAACCCAAATAAGTTTTGGAACCTAGAAGAACGAACTAAGCAAAACAGAGGACACCACAGCTCAAGAACTTTGATGAATAAAGGTATTACCAGGGACAACCTGCAATTCAGAAACAGCCAAGACCTTCTCATCGAGTTAAGTTACCATTGTTCACTAGTCAGAAGATGGCAAGGGTAGAAGAGGTGGTAAGTGGAAGGAAACTGGAAGAATCTGAAACCCAAAAGAGGAAGAGATTGGCTTCCTCACACACCTCTCCAGCACAAAGGTAGGTGAAGGTAGAATAGAAGACATTTCCCTGTCAATGGAAGAGGCCAGAGATACTGGAGATAATGCAGGGACTAGGATGTTCACACCACCTCCACAATGACTGAATAGACTCTTGAGCTTTGGTCTGAGACAAGAGCACCGCATGAAACCTGATAGAGTGTCAGACTCTCCATACCTGAAGGGAGGAGGGGCACTACAGAGGAGCAGCTAATAACCAACCGAAGGCCCTCCAGCAAGCCAGCCTTTCATGGAAAGTCCGCCATTTGTCAGTGTAAGGTCCAGCATTAAGTCTTGCCGGGCCTTTTAGACCAGCCAAAGGCCCTTTGACATCTTTCCCAAAGCATCCTTCTTCAATAAACTCACTCTGTTCAAACCTTTTCTCTGGGTTTGCTCTCTCACAGGAAACCATTCTTAGGCGCAAGGAAAGAACCGAGAAGTGGAGAGGCTTGAAACACTGAGCCTACCTCCTGGCAATTGAGTCCTTCCGAAACCAGCTCATAGAGAGCGGATTGCCTTAGATTAAATATGTTTTCTATACAACCACACTTTCCTAGTGGAAAGAAAATAGAACACAGAAAAGAATTTTTTTTTGTTAAACAATGCACAAGTCTAATTTGTCTTCACGCTAAGACTATTGTAAATCTCAAAAACAACACAGGATGCCATGAAAGGAAATTCAAAGTAGATAAAAAATAAATGATCAATTATTCATGTAGACATTAAGCCAAAACACCCAAATCCACTGCTAGTGAGTTGATCCAAATCTTATTGATCATATAGGATGAAATACAATGACCCTATAGGATGTTCCAGGCTGTAAAATGTACAGTGTAAATCTGTATGTCAACAGACTGACACATCTTTCTCCCACAGATTGGCTGGTGGGTTTGAACCATCAACTTTTTGGTTCGCAGCAAGGCACTTCAGCCACGGCATCGCCAGGTCTCTCTCCTTGACCAAATTACAGGAGACAGAAAATACAGTCAAGTAGTGCTTACTGTCTGAATCACAGATTCAGCGTTGTTCATTATATTCTCACACATGGGACAATTCAAGTCTGCAAAGTCATACTGCAAGCCACAAAGCATTCAGCTGGAACCGAGGTAAACTACCCCAGAAACCTAGCTTGGCGAGGCACTGGATTAAGCTCAGGGCCTCTGGCTTCCCCGTTTCTGGTAGGTGGTGACGCATCAAGCAGACCAATTAGGTGTCTTTCCCTGTCCTTGTCATGTATGGGATCAAACTGACAGCAGTAACTTGACAGTTTGGAAAACAATGAATATGAGAAGAAAATGTTCTGAAATTGATAGTAGTGATGATTGTACAAAGCATACAAAACAGGGCCAGTTAGAATTGTGCTCTTTTACAGGCCTGTCTAGAGGTTAGGGTTAGGATATGCTGACCCCTTTCCAAGCAGATCCCAATGACACCGACTTCTCAAGAGGAGCAGTGGTGGGGCGACAACACCTCCCTTGGTAGCCTACCCAGAAGATTAGAACCAACATCACTGAATTGTACATGAAGAAACTGTGTGATCTGCTGTGTATATTTTTAATCATGACAAAAAGAGAATATTTTTAAAGAAACTATGCAAATGGTAATTAAGCACAGAAAATGGTGCCCAACATCTCTACCCATCATGAAAGTTAAATCACAATGAAATTCAACACGCCCTTTGTTTTGGCTGTTCTTAAGTGTCATCAAGTCTGTTCCGACCCATAGCCACCCTGTGCACACCACAATTGACACGTAGCTAGTACAGAGACTGGGCAATGTAAGGACATAGTTGAGTCCCAGCTAGCCAGGGACAAGTGCTAACGAACAATTTCTGCATGTACAATTCAGTGATGTTGGACTCAGCCAATAAGGTTCGCTAGGATCCCAACCACAAAAATTAAACAAGCCCTGGTGGCATAGAGGTTATGATTTGGGCTGCGATTCGCAAAGTCCAGAGTTTGAAACCACCGGTCATTCCTGGGGCGAGAGTCAGAGCTTTGAACTTGCTCACAGAGAGTGTCTCAGCCACTCACAGGGCAGTTCTCATCTGCTCTGTGGGGTCTCTCTGAGCGGTCATCCAAACGGTGGCGGGATGGGGACACCTTCCAATATTGGCCTGGGATCCAGAGGAACTGCACTGCTCGTGCATTAATGTGCCGAATCATAAAATCATTTTGGAAAACTGGTGGCTTATTTTTTATATTGCAACTTTAACTAAGTAACTCGAAGGATAAGAGATGGATCCAAGAGAAAGAATAGGATACTTCCACGTGAAGATTTTACCAGAACTTTTTGTAGAGCTTTATTGATAATAGCATTCAATTGGAAAGAACACAAAAATCCTCAAACAAAGGAATTGATATTCTGATCGTGAGAACCAACCGAGGAAAGTTTAGGACTGGGAGATGAAGGAAAGGAAACATTCAGAGTTAAAAAAATCTCACATTTCTGCTTAATCTACCTTAACTTGAGTTGCTTGTTTTTAATATTTTCTGCTTTCTCTATGATTGAGATGATTTTTTATTGTCATAGTCTTCATATATCATATAATTTCATCATTCTAATCTCCAGATTATGCTTGTTTGGTGTGGTTTTTTTGGTTTAGTTTAGTTTGTTGGTGTTGTATGATTTTACATGGTTGCATTCTCTTTTGTATGCTTTTCTGTATTTGATAGGTAGATAGATCTCTAGAGACAGCAATTGGAAAGAGGCATGGCTGAGGAGGATGGGAGAAAATTGTTTGTTGAGTTGCTTTTTTTAGCTCATTGTAGTGCAGGCATTTGCCACCCTCACAATTGTTTCTATGCCTGAACCCTTTGTTGCTGCCCCCTGTCACACATTAGAAAAGCCACGCCCCCTCCAAAAGTGCAGGAGGGGGATAATGGCAGGGCTGCAGGGCTGCTCTCTGCTTGGCCTCTGGGGATTTCCTGCCCTGGGTTCCAAAAGCATTGTTTTCACAGGGGTTTTGTGCTCTCCTGAAGTGGCCACCTTCACTTCTGAGCTCCCAGGCAAGCTTCCAGGGGCTTTGTATGCCTTAAAGAAACAGCGTGCACTTTTTGAGACTGTAATATCTAAAACTTTCTTTTCCCTCGTGAAAGCACATATCGTAATCAAAGAGAAAGCTGAAAATATTAAAAACAAGCAACTGTAAAATGGGTCAAGAGGGAGATCAAATGATAGAGTATTACATTTTAACCAAACTCCATCTGCCATCTTTGACTCTACAGTGCACTCGAATAGCAAAGCATCCACATCCTTCAACTGTGGTCCGAGCTGCTTCTTGAAGTCCTTTTTCTTCGACTTTATTTTCTTATAAAATGTTGCAAGACAAACCATAATTCCAAATATATTTATCAAAATAAAGACAGCATCAGCATCTTCTTAACATGTTTTGTGGTTGTAGCAGTATAACTTCCTAATGAAAGACCTGTATTATAAAATTTTCTTCCAGTGTGTTATGTGTTTATTCCCCACTTTTGTAATTGGCAGAATTTTTTATTTTAATAAATCAAATTGATATCATATTCTCTTCAGGAACCCCAGGAACCCTGTGTGTTAGGTGGTGGGACGTTAACCATAAGATTGGCAGTTCAAACTTACTAGTCATTCCTTAGAGGAAAAATGAGTCTGACTACTTTTGGAAATATTTACAGTCTTGGAAATCCTATATAGGGTTAATGTGAGTTGGAATCAACTAATTTTATTTTTGTTTTTTATGGTTAGTAAGCGTTTTGCCCTGTAAAGAAATCTCTATATACTGTAAGTCACAACTATATCCAAGATTCGTCCAGAATATTTATATTATGAACTTTTATGTTTAGGTCTGTGATCCTTACTAAATAAATTTTAAGTATAATATGAAGCAGGAATTGAGCCTCATTTCCTACCATATGTTTATCTAATTCTTTCGGTGCCACGTATTGAAAATAAATATTTATTTTCTCATAGAATTTCTTGGTGCTTCTGTAAAAGGCCAATTGTTAGGGAGAACTTGGGGAAGATGGCATTATAAATCGACCATAGCTCTGGCTGGCCCCCACAAATACAAAACTAAATTCAAGGAGAGCATGCTTGACCTTGCAGGGTTGTGAATCAGGGAGCAGAAGGACGAAAGCAGCAGGGAACAGCAGACAGCCAAAAATCAGCAAAGCAACAACTATTTACATCCAGTAGGACAGTCGTTTCTCCTAAGGTTCTTGTCCCTTCCCTTAGCCATGCAAGCTGCTAGGTACGTTGAATTGGGGAGGAGGACCCAAACAAGGAGTTTGCTTCACTAATCACCACAATCTCTTCCTTACAAAGATGCCTTCTGCTCTAAAATCAGCAATGGAGATCGCTCTGGGGGTCTGTTTGGAATGCACCAGAACCTCTCCCACCTAGGAATGCGAGCTACAAGTCTACTGCAAATTGGTATAGAAGGCCATGCAATGGAGTCTGCTCTCATAGCTAATACACTAGCAATCTCCCCGGGCACTTCATAGTGCGGGTCTCTGAAACCAACGGAACAGACCTCGCAGGAAGTCAGTTCTGGTCTGTCCGCTCCCCCTTCCAGTCAGGGCTGAGGATTTCTGACAGACTGCCATGTCACAAGAACCAGGTATCTTAGATGGAGACCACATCCACAGCTAACAGATTACAAAGCATGCTCTAATAGCAACAAGCAGGCCTCGTGTGGATTCATTTGGAGTGTGATAACACTCCTTTACCCTCTTGGCTGGAAGTAGGGAATTACTACAAAAGGCCTGTGTAGTGGAATCTATTTCTAAACTAAGAAATTCGGTCAGGTTTCCTGCGTACCCCAGAGCTCAGGCTTCTAAAATCATCAAGTCAGACTGTCCTGGGAGTCAGTTAGGGTAAGTCTTCTCCAATTTTGGATGAC
Organism: Echinops telfairi; assembly: GCF_000313985.2. Lineage (NCBI taxonomy): Eukaryota > Metazoa > Chordata > Mammalia > Afrosoricida > Tenrecidae > Echinops > Echinops telfairi. The sequence goes on along the minus strand of NW_022111327.1, from coordinate 10,798,394 downwards.
ATTGACAACTGCTGGCCGAGGCAGAAAGCAGGAGTCTGGAGTGGCAACTGCCTTCACAGTCAACAAACAGCTTGAGGGACTCGGATAGAAACAAAGCAAAAGTCCATGGAGATCTGACCCCAGCTCGATACTCCTTCCCCACGTGGCAATGGTTGGTTGCCAGGCTGTTGTAGACTTCTACAAAAGGCCCTTGAAGGGCAGGTGCTTCTATAGTCAACATTCTAGCTGCCTCTCTCTGCACCCGTCACTCAGATCATGGAAACCAGCAGGACAAAGCTCCCTGAGGATCAGTTTGGGTCTACCTGCTCCCTTTACAATCATCAAGGAGAACTGATAACTGAGATTGATGTGTGCTAGGAAGCAGGCATCTTGTGTGGGGCCTACACACATAGCTAACATATGCCAGGTCAGGCTCTGATACCAGAAAGGCAGACGTTTCAGGGGTTCTACTTGCAGCCCTCCCTCAGCTGGTACCTGTTTACTCTTGGACTGATAGGAACTCCCGCAGAAGGTTCTCTACAGTGGAGGCAGGAGGTGGGCCAGTCTTAAATGGAAAGGGATTCCTCAACCACTAGAGGGCCACTGGGGCTAGAACACCAAGATGACAGAGGCTTTCTTGAGGGTATCAGAAATTTTCACACACACCCTCCCCCATCTCTCCCACATCCTGACACTGTGGAAAGCATTCTGCTTCGCCTGAATGCCACCTCAAATATAAGGAGTCTCCACAGAGCAAAGAAGGGAGCCTTGAGCAAAATGGCAGGGCAACATCCAGCCTCATAAGGGCACCACTGGTGTGTGCTTTCTGTCCTAGAAACAGAAAAGGGAAGGAATAACCAGAGGAGAGATTTCACCACCTGGTGGAAAGATTGAGTAGTGCACACACTTGCCTGAGTGTTGTTGCCCATTGGTGCGCAAACTGACCACAAGGTGGCTTGCGGTGTGTTTAGGAGAGCTTGAAAGTTGAAAACCAAGATTTGGAACGTTTGAATCATAATTAAACTAGGGAGAATGAAGGAGCTATTGGAGAGAGGAAGAGGAAACAGTAAGGAAAGATAGATGGTTCTGCCCATTTAAGAGTTTCTTGCAAAAAGGAGAAAGGGCAACCCAAACCTGGAGAAAATTGACAAAGTTAACACCCTAAAAATTTCCAGTGCCCTTATAAATCTATCACAAGACACACAAAGGAAAAAGAAAAGAGAGTCCATCGAAATGAACATGACAAAGGGTTTAAAACACATCTAAATAACAGCAACAAGAACTCATTGACAGCAAGTTGATTCGGACTCAGCATCTAGGGATGACTAAATAATGAAAATTAAAATGGAAGAATATAATATGGTCACACTAAACATAATGAAAGATCTAAGAGAAGACAGACAAAGAGCTAGAAGAAACAAGGAAAATAGTATAAGAACAAAGTCAGGATTAAAAAAACAAACAGATATTGTGATAGAAAGAAACAACAAATTAAAAATTCAATAGAAAGGTATACCAGACATATTTAATAAGCAAAAAATTTAAAAACATATTATGACATAAAACAGTCAAAATGATACTGGAGAAGAATAAGAGGAGGGCTCTGGATAGAAGAATGCAATTTAAGGGAATTATGAAACAGCATATCATTGTTTAAATTTCTTAGCATGGACAGTGAATGCTTTGCTTTCCGTCAGTGCTGCATCATCAATTTGTTGAAGTTTTTCCATTGCTATTCTATCATTCCCTAGAGCATTGTTTTGGGCTGTTGCCTTCACTGTATCTTGGACTGTTTGTTTCCTTAAGGATCATTGGTACTTGATCTTATGCTATCTCTTGAAATGGTTAAATGTCAACCAATTCTTTTGATACAGTGAGTCTGTGTATCTCTCCCATCTTCTTTGGATGGTTATTGTTTATTCAATATTTTTCCCATAGAATCCTTCAATCTTGCAACTTCAGGCTTGAATTATTTCTTCAGTTATTTCAGCTTGAGGTGTTCTTCCCTTTCGGGTTTTATGACTCCATGTATCCATCACTTGTCTGTCAGTTTGTCATACTGTGCTGGTTCAAAGTAAAGAAACAGTTGCAAAAAACTTCTAATGTTTGGAACTTGGAATATCCAAAGTATGAATTTAGGAAAATTGGAAGTGGTCAAAAATGAAAGAACACATGAAGGTCTATATCACAGGCATTAGTAAGCTGAAATAGACTGGTATTAGCCATTTTAAATCAGCAAATTATGTGATTTACTATGACGGGAATAACACAATCAAGAGAAATGGTGGGGCATTCATTGTCAGAAAGGATCTTGCAAAATCCATCATGAAGGGTGGTCAGCTTATATCTATCTGCCTTCAAGGAAATTCAAGCAATGCAACTATTAGTCAACCTTATGAACTTAACACAGAGGCCAGTGATAAAGAAATTGAAAATATCTACCAACAACTTCAGTCTGAAATTGATCAAACATGCAATCAAGAGGCATTGTTGGTTATTGATGATTGGGATGCAAAAGTTGAAAACAAAGAGGAAGGGATGAGAGTTGGAAAATATGGATTGGGTGATAGAAATGAAGTTAGAGATAGCATGATAGAATTTTGCAAACCCAATGCCTTGTTCATAACAAATATGCTTTTCAACAACACAAAAGGCTACTTACTATACAAAGGGACTTCACCAGATGGAATAGACAGAAATAAAATTGACTATATCTGTGGGAATACAAGATGGAGAAGTGCAAAATCAGCAGCTAAAATCAGACCAGGGCTGACTATGGAACAGACCACCAATTTGCTGATATATAAGTTCAGGGTAAAGGTGAAGAAAATTAAAACTAATACGCAAGAGTCAAAATACAAACTTAACTATCCCACCTGAAGTTCAAGAATATCTCAAGAACAGATGGGACAGATTGAACACTAATGACAGAAGACCTGATGAACTGTGGGAGGAATTAAAGAACATAATTCATGAAGAAAGTAAAAGGTTAATCAAAAGAAAGGAAAGAAAGAAAAGATTAAAGTATATGCCAGAAGAGACTTCAAAAGTTTCTCTTAATCATAGAGAAATCATAAAGAAAATGTAAGGAAGGGTGAAGTAAAGGAGCTGAATAGAAAAGTTCAGCTACTTGGCCAACTGACTGGAAGAGATCCATATTTGTGCCCATTCCAAAGAAACGTGACCCAAAAGAATGCTCACACTATAGAACGTTATCATTGATATTGCACACAACTAAATTTTTGCTTAAGACATCCAACAGTTACAGTGGTACATGGAGCGGAATTGCCAGTCACTCAGGCTGGATTCAGAAGAGGACATGAAACAAGGGATATCATTACTGATGTCATATGGATCTTGGCTCAAAGCAGAGACTATCACCAGGAAGATGTTTGCTTGTGTTTCATTCACTGTGTGGACCATAATAAACTGTGGATAACCTTGAGAAGAATGGGAATTCCAGACCACGCTATTATGTTCATTTGTAACTAGTACATGTACCAGTGGGAACACAACAAGAGCATACTGCATAGTTTAAAGCCATGAAAGGTGTGCATCAGGGTTGTATTCTCTCACCATAGTGTTCAATCTGTGTGCTGAGCAAATCATCTGAGAAGCTGGATTATATGAAGAAGAGTGTGGCATCAGGATTGGAGGCAAGGTCATTAACAATCTGCAATATCCTAAACGACACAACCTTGTTTGCTTGAACTGAGGAGAACTTGAAGCATTTGCTGATGAAGACCTGGGAGGCTGTAGGGAGCCTGAAATGCTCAGTAGGTGACCTAGATCCACTTGGTGAGCGGGAGCGGGAGAAATGCAGCAATAGAAAGATGGGTTGAGTCTGGCCACTGACACCGTGGACCGGGTTCACAGGGATTAGAGAAGTGATGGGAGCAGGTTTGCTGATCTGAAGTTTAAAATGTTGAGAGGAACCTGACCCTATGGCATGACACAGTCCAAAGTGGCTAGGGTTGTTGAGAATTTGGGAAGGGGGCTGTGGTTCAGAGGGGAGGCAGGAAACAGGCACCCTGGTGAGGCTGAGCAAGGCTCCCCACATTGAGTTGACCAGAATCCGACCAGATGAAGATAAGATTTTTGAGCCTGTTGCTGCTGACATTCTGGATTCCCTTCCCTGATTTAACTTTGCTCATGGATGCGGACCCACAAGGTTCCAACTGGAATGAAATTTCTTCACATCAAAGAACATCCTTGTCTCCTCAGAGCACTGGGTTGACAGAAATGAGAAGTTTAGGAATTCGATACCCAAATTGGTGGGTGGGGGCTGTGCAGATAAAAGGATGAAGACTAGTTTACAAACATTCATGGGTGGGGTAAGATGTTGATAGGATTATAAGATTAAGCTATAGGTATTCACATAACAGCAAATATTAGCTACAGAATGTTTTCCTTTTGTTCTCTTACAGAATATTTTGTTTAAATGGGGCTGGCACATTTTCAGTTCTGTGTATTTTAGTTTTATACCCTTTAGGAGTAACTATGTTATTATTGTTTTTTGTTTTAAAATGATGTCTGGAAATGTGTAACAATATCAAGTTGACCAAGGGTGTTCTGTGGTGGTCACATAATTTCATGTCACCTTGAAGATATGTAAAAGTGTTGAGGCATTAACCAACCAACCTGTCAACCAACCTGATGGTGTCTCCTGGTATGCTTGGCCTTTTCATAAGGAGGGCCTGGAGAACCTTCCTCTCTTTCTCTCTCTGCCTGGACTCTCCAGCTTGCTGGCCACACTGAGACAGGCCATGTTTCCACTGACGTTATATGCTCACAATTTTGCAGCCACAGCCTGTGATATCCCTGTATTCTGTATCATTACAGGTGACTGTGTGAGTCTGTGGAGGGACTTATGGAAGAATATTGGACTTGCGTTAGACCTGGCTGGGATGTTTTCTTAATACATAGTTACTTCTTGATATAAAGCTCTTTCTTCCACATATATGAGTGTCACTCGATTTGTTTCTCTTGTCAACCCAGTCTAACACAGTCCAGTTTGCTTCAAGCCTGGCTGTCAGACATTATGCTGGAGGTTTTCCCTGACTCACTTGCTGTCTGGTGCTGGGAAACCTGGAAGCTGGGAACCCTGAGAGCCAGAATATCACAGGCCGGTGGAGATGGAGTCTAATCAACAGATCAGATATTGTGGTAGGCTGCAGATAGCTTCCAAGATTGGCAGGCAATATTGTGTGCTAACAGCACATGCCTCAACAGGCCAGGCACAAGATCTAGGCCAGCAGGAAAAAGAAATACAGTTTTCACCAACCCCACCCCCTTCAAGGAGACATCAACAGACAGTGGCCTGCACCTTTATTGGGAAAGCCATATTGTCACACTACTGAAGATCTTGGTCCAATCAAGTTGACACAAAACCTATCACAAAATATTTTTTCAATTGTAATTTTAAGGGGGGGTTTCGATTTCACTAATCAACTTTTTGCTCAATATTTTACACTTGTAAGCAAACTCTTGGATATCTTACCCTATCCCCACTCCTTTGATTTATCCCTGTTGTGCATTATTGTCTTTCTCTTCACTCTGGTTAATATCAGTCAACCTTCCAGCTTCTTCTTCGCTCCCTTGTCCTCCCGGGGCCTTTGTAATCTTCAAAGTCTATACTCTTTGTTATGAAGGTCTTTTTCTTGCTGTTTTTCTTTACAACAGTGGTCTTATACACTATTTGTCTCTTTGTGATTGACTATTCTCGGGCAGCATAACGTTCTCCAGGTAGATCCATGCCATGAGATGCTTTGTTTCATCATTGTGCTTTTTTTTTAAGCGATGTATTATATTCCATTCTGTGTATATACCATGTCTTTATCCATTCTTCTACGGGTGGACATTTAGGTTGCTCCCATCTTCTTGCTATTGTGCACAATGCTGTAATGAAAATGGGTGTGCATATGTCTATCTGTGTTATGGCTCTTCTTTAGGGTATACACTCAACAGAGGTAATGCTCGGTCATATGGAATTTTTATTGCCAGTTGTTTGAGGTACTGTCGTATTACTTCCCATAGTAGTTACATATACGTTCCTTTCAGAAGTGTATGAGGGTGTATGTTATTTTCTTTGTTTTTTTAAGTTGGCTAGCATTATCAGGATAAGGTGGTTCTCAATGTTGCTTTGAATTGTATCTCACAGATGACTGGTGATCATGAGCATTTCTTCATATGTTTGTTAGCCATTTGGAAGCTATCCTTGGTGAACTGTCTGTTCATGTCTTATCATTTTTAATTGCATTATTACCGTACATACTCGAGTATAAGCCAATTTTTTCAGCACATTTTTAAAATCATTTTATTGGGGGCTCGTACAACTCTTATCACAATCCATACATACATCCGTTTTGTGAAGCACATTTGTACATTTGTTTCCATCATCATTCTCAAAACATTTGCTTTCTACTTGAGCCCTTGGTATCAGCTCCTCAGCACATTTTTAATGCAGTTTTTTGTGGTAAAATTAGGTGCTTTGGCTGATAGTCAGGTCGGCTTATACTCCAGTATATATTAATATTTTTCTTATTGAGGTTTTTTTTTAGAAGTTATTTTCTTTATTTTTTTAAATCATTTTATCAGGGGCTCATACAACTCTTATCACAATCCATACACACATCAATTGTGTAAAGCACATTTGTACATTCATTGCCCTCATCATCCTCAAAACATTTCCTCTCCACTTAAGCCCCCGGCATTAGGTCCTCATTTTCCCCCTCCCTCCCTGCTCCCCCCTCCCTCATGAGCCCTTGATAATTTATAAATTGTTATTTTGTGATATCTTGCCCTGTCCGACGTCTCCCTTCACCCACTTTTCAGTTGTCAGTCCCCTAGGGAGGAGGGTACATATAGTTCCTTGAAATCAGTTCCCTCTTTCCTACCCACTCTCCCTCTACCCTCCCAGTATTACCACTCACACCACTGGTCCTGTAGGGATCATCCGCCGTGGATTCCCTGTGTTTCCAGTTCCTATCTGTACCAGTGTACATCCTCTGGTCTAGACAGACTTGCAAGGTAGAATTCGTGTCATGATAGTGGGAGCGGGGAGGAAACACTTAGGAACTAGAGGAATGTTGTATTTTTCCTCGTTGCTACATCGCACCCTGACTGACTCGTCTCCTCCCTGAGACCCCTCTGCAAGAGGATCTCCAGTGGCCAACTAATGGGCTTTGGGTCTCCACTCCGCACTCCCCCCATCATTCACTATGGTAAGATTTTTTGTTCGGATGATTCCTTATTGAGGTTTTACAGTTTTCTCTAGATCTTAGAGATTAATACTTTGTCCATTATCCTGTTGCTAAAAAGTTTGATAAAGTCTTTTGAAGCACTTAAGTGTCTTATATTTAGTAAATTACATTCATCTACTTTTGTTTTCTATTTTTTATACTTCTTTCATTATATTTGATAGTGTGTCAATACCTTACAATAGTTCCCTTAAGTTTGTCCTTATTTTCTCATTGATGATCTTTATAGTTCCGGGGCTTACATTCTGGTTGTTGATCCACCTTGAGTTCATTTTTGTGTATTGGGTGAAGCAGAGAGTTCTGTTTAATTTTTTGCAGATAGAGATCCAATGTGGGCTCTACTATTATTGAAGGGACTATCTCCCATATAATGTTTTGTTGGCCCTTTGTCAAATATCAATTGTCTTGAGGTGGATGGATTTATTTCTAGGTCCTCTATTATGTTCCATTAGTCGTGTGCCAGAACCTTGTGCCAGAACCAGACTATCTTGACTACTTTGGCTGTGCAATAGTTTTCAAAATTGGGGACTCAGGGGCCTCTTACTTTATTCTACTTCTTGCGCTATTTGCTTATTCTGGATCTCTTCTTCATCCATATAAAATTGGTAATTAGTTTTACATTTCTTTAAAGAACTAAGATAAGATTTGGTTAGAAATTGCATCGGTGTGTGGATTTCCTTGGGCAGTATTGAAAAAGGGCGTACTGCCTGGAAAAGTAGAATGCCAACCAAAAGAGGAAAACCTCTAGCAAACGAATCGATGCCGTGGCTGCAGCAATGAGCGGCAACATGCCGGCACAGAACCGGGCAGTGAGTTCTAGTGCTCACAAGGGCACAATGAGGAGAAACTGGCTACAACAGCCATGCGATGAATTCCTGTGATGTTTTCTATCTCGAGATATTACAAAGTTGTTCTTCTGAATGAGATTGGAAAGAATATATGTTAGGGTTGGTAATTGAGTTTTATTGGACACCAGTGATTTATATAGTATTACATTTATGGCTAGACCTCTTACTCTACTGATTCATATCTAGGTTATTTTGCCTTGAGTTTTCCAGTCATATAAATATATCTACAAATAATTTTATTCATATTTCTTCCATTCTTACGGCTATGATTCTGCCTTCTAATTCAAAATCTGATGCATTGAATTGTGCAAAACAGGCATATTTGCCCATGAACTTGCCTTATTCATTAATTTAGTTGCAAAGTGAATATATTTTTAACAGTAGCTACGATGAAAATTTTTGACTGTAGGTACATTATCATTAACATAATAAATTTTTCTACTTTTAATTTTCTACGATTATTTCTCTATTCAGGAAAAATGCTGAATTTTATCTATTATCATTTTTACACTATGTAGAAGAGGCTATAGTCATTTGCCTTATTTCTGCTTCAAATTTTATTAATAGGTTTCTTTCCATAGATATATTTTTAAATTCCAGGAATGAACAATATTGGTTTGGGTATATTAACCTTTTTACCATAGAATGCTAGACTCCACTCTAATATTTTATTTAGTATTTACCTATATTTATAATTCATATTGGACAATGCATTTTATGGTCCTACTAAGAAAATTTTGCATTAGTTATCATGTTCAATTTTTTCAACTTTTAAAATAACCATAGAGATGACCAAATGTCACATTGGTGAACCCTCAATGGATTGGCCAAATTAAATTTTTGTTGTTGTGTTTTATCATTTAGTGTTAGAGGAATTGCTGAGGCTTTACAAGGTGGTTGTAGGATATTTTCTCTTATGATTTTAACAAAAAAATCCCCAGAATGTGTATAAATGTGGTTTGCATGTAATTTCTTTGTCACAAAAAAACGTGACACTGTAAATCTTTAAACACAGATCTCTTTATTTTTTTAATAATATTTATTTATGTTCAAAGCCATTTATCATATCATTCCATAGTTCAATCACATCAAGCAGTATCATACAATTGCTACCACAGTTACTTTCAAAACATTCTTTTCCTTTTTGAACTCCTTGACATCAGCTCCCTTTTACCCATCTCACCACCACTTTAACCCCCAGAAAACTTATTCAACCTGCTGTCCCTATAGGTTCATCAATCCTGGGTTTCAAAGACTGAAAAACAGAAAAACACAGAACAAAAATTTGAGAGGGTGACCCCCAATGATATAACATATCTGAGATGAAGCCCCAATATGAACAAACAAACAAAAAAGAAAATACAGAAAATGTTGAAAACTAGTTCAAGCCTATTGTGCATCAGAGGGGGAATAATCTGACAAAAATTTAACTGTTCAAGTCAGGTTTATCATTTTGATCTTCTATGGTTATTTCTCCAGTGCATTCTATTTGCTAACCACTTTCCTCCCATCCCTCTTTTATGGATAGAGGAAAATAACTGAAGGTTTATTTTCTATGTAGATCCCATAAATAGATCTTGGGCTTCCCCTGCCATCCATAGCCCTTTGCAAATGAGACTCTCACAATTTAGGTTCTGATACTATTCCCACCTTTGTCTTCGGATTATATAATTTACAATCCTTCGGTCACTGATGTTGGTGTGCTTCTTCCATGTGGACTTAGGTGACATCTCACTTAGTTGGCTGTTTGTTTGGAAACAAACCTTTAAGATACCAGACGCTATTTTATCTGATAGCTGGGCACCATCTAATTTCTTTACTATACTTTGCTATAGCACCCATATCTTCAGACACGGATTTCTGTAATTTCAGATTTTAAAAAATTGTATCTTTTAAATTTTCATTTGACTCTACTTTTCCTGCTTCTTCCTCATTTCTATCATACAATTTGTAAGGCTTTGTATTGCCTCTTTTTATTGCCTGAGTTTATTACTGCTGTCACTTATAGAAATAAAATTATTTTTGACAAGTGTAATTATTTTCTTATTTAATCCACGGTCGATGTTAATGCTATTAACATTTATTATTTCCTTCCAATATTTTCTTTCAACCATTTTCATTTACATCTGAACTTGTTGCTTCTTATGAATTTCTGTTCCTTTTCTCAATAAGTCATACTTTCTGTCTGAGGACATCAAGATCTTTTTAGAAGTTTTTCAGAAATATTCACTAGGCCATTAATTTTTTAAATGTATATTCCTCCATAGAAACTGTGGGTTTTGTGTGCATAGCTTTCATATCCAATCCAGTTTCAGCACCTATAACTTAGTATCATTGTAATACTCTGATGTGGAAAAATTTCCAACCATATTTGCTTGGTTTTCTGCCACATAGAATCAGTTGAGAACACTCTTCCAAGACCACCTCTCTCTCTGTTCTCATCCCTCCCTGAGTTCTCCTCAGAAGAAAAATGTATTTAAAAAAATGATAGCCCTTTCTCTTTGACCGATTATATTTTAATAATTGCTACTGATGTATATTATCTATATAAGAAACAGATACTTGCTGTTATAAAACTTAGTCTCTGAGTTATAGGCCTGAAACTGGTCCAGATAGTAAAGAATTTCCTGCCAGTTTAGAGAAAAAGTATTTTATCAAGTGAAATCTAGAACCTCATCAAGAAAAACCTGAAATCCTTATCATAGTCACCTTCATATGCATACAAACCTGCATACAGGCATGTAACATCCATAATATGAAAAAGGAAGACTCAGTGAGATGAACTGACACAGAGGCTGAAACAGTGGGCTCAAATATAGCAACAATTATTAAGATGGTGCAAAACTTAGTAGTGTTTCTTTCTGTTCAACATGGATTTGCTGTAAGTTAGAATTGACTTAACTAGGCAGCACCTAACAACATACAGACGATGATAGATGATAGATAGATAGATAGATAGATAGATAGATAGATAGATGATAGATAGATAGATAGATAGATAGATAGATAGATAGATAGATAGATAGATAGATGGATGCTGAGTTGAATGGACATTCCTTCCAGAATCTTGTATTAGGTCACTGTTAGTTTTCCATGGCAGCAAGAAATTAATTTTGATCTAATGGTGTAATCCACATTTCCTGATGAATAGGCATGGTCTCTTAAGGCATAAAGTTTCACGTAAATCTGCTACTACTTTTATTCATCACTGTCCTCAATGCCTTTAGTTTCCTGTATCCACAAATTTGCCTGCTATTTTCACTTGATAATATACTAAATTGTTTGTAAAGAACAGTTTCAAACCAGAGTCAAATGACATTATTCAAAAAGGACAACTGCTCTTATTTTCTTATTATCTTACAGTGAAACAGAACGCAAACTCCTTTCCTTCGGGGTAATTTTTCATCTCCTATCTCGTTTGTATTGGAATTTTCATGATACATTATCTAGAGTTTCCAGCCTGAAACAATCTCAACTGTACCTACGTGTCTCAGTGTGCATAGGCACAAACAACAAAAGTAGTATTGGGCTATGTGGGGTTTTAGAAAGCTTAAATATAAACACAATACTTAGAGCTTTATTTTAAAGGAAAATTGTGAACTATTTTCTCCATAGAATTTATACTCTATAATACAGAGATTTCTTTCTTTTTTTTCTAAAATAGTTTTATTGTCACATAATTCCCATACCATACAATTCAATCATTTAAAGATATTAAAAAGACTTGACAATCATCACCACAATCAATCTTAGGACCTTTTCTCTATTCTTGTATCCATTATTATTAGCTTTCTATTACCCCACAAACTCCCCTACCGTAACTCTAAGGAAGTATTAATGTAGTTACTGTCTTTATTGATTACCTATGCTGTATTTCATATAAAGAAAATCAAATATAAAACTCCAACAATGATAACACAATAAAACACTGAAAAACCTCATTCCAAAAGAAAACGAGTGATAATGGAAACTAGAAAAAATGAAAAATGGAACCTTTTACATTTTATATCAAGCAAAACTTGAAAAATAATGAATATCACATATCATGTGTTAACTAATGGCTTAGAGGTGCTCTTAGTTGTATTGCTAAAAATGAAATTGAGTGAAGAAGTTGGTGTTTGTTAGAAAAATTCAAATTACATTATATATATATAATATATAAGTTATATTTATATATATATATATATATATATACATATGACTTCCTTTAGGTGTACAAATATTCTCTTTCCACTCATAGAATTGTACTGCAGGATATATCTTGAAATTTTCTTTTTATTGATTACCACAGCTCCATTCCTCTTGAATTAATTTTTCCTGGTATAATAAACCAAACAATTGTCTGATTCAAAGTGGCCAACACCAGCGTATTTTAACTCCCTAATGCCTGGAATATCAATCTTTATTCCTTCCATTTTAATTACTTCTAATTTTCCAATACATGTGTGTAGCTGTTTCTTGTCATCTTGAGTTGTGCCCTGTCAGAAAAGGAAGTCCTAAAAGTTTTAAGTTGATTGTCCACATCATCATGGTGAATTCTAACTCTTCTTCAGTTGTATTTTGAGTAACTTTCAACCTCAGGGGCTCAGCTTTTTGCACTGTAGCTTACAACACTCCACTGCTAGTCAGAAGGTTGTCGGTGGCTAATTCCTCAGCAGACTATCCCTTTTTCGCTGTCTGGTCTTGGACTTGAAGTTCTGCTGAAACCTGTTTACAGTGACTGACCCTGCTGATATTTAAAATATTGGAGACATAACTTCCAGTATCATAGCAATGCCTAAACTATCACAGTTTGACAAACTGATAGACAAGTGGTATACTACACCTATATATTAGTCATCTTTATTCTTCTTTATTCTCAATGTCATTATCACCAAGCCTTGTCAATATTGAAAGTGAATTGTTTCTTTTGGATTTCTTCCTCTCTATGCTAATGCATCAAAACTTATCCCACCTTATTTTTGGATTAATGTTCGATTCCAAGCTGTTCTACTTCACACTGTTCTACCCAATACATACCTATTCATATAATCTACCAAAATGACACTTGTCATAATGCTTTTACAAAAGTTGTAATGTTTCCATCTCTTCTTGGAGCAAATATATATCACTCTAATTAGAATATTTTAATTTATAATTATAAATGACTTACATTTACTCATATTAATATATTATCTAAATTAAAACTCAAATTCAATATTCAATTCTAAAAAGAGACAACAATTAAGCCAATAATAAATCAAATGCCTTGTTAATTGTTAGGGTTTTATACAATTACCTTGTGGGATTATGAAGAGACTTCCCAGCTTTGTCTCCCCCAAAGACATGCCAAACATTAGAGGCTATTTGCCAGCACATGGTGGGAGGTCAGATGCTTAGAGACATCCTCCCTAAAGGCAGTCAGTTGCCAGACTACTGTCTGGTCCCACCGCAGGTAGGGCCTGCTCCCTGTTGCTAAAGACAATGGGCTACTTCTCCCTGAAGGCTTCAGGCTATAGGTTTGGTCCCTGTGGGTAAGGTTTACACCCTACTGATAATGGTTTCTATGGAGATCCAGAGAACAGATCAAACCTGCTCAGTGACATCCAATGTTAGGCTGCCATCCTGAATCTAGGGTCCACCCATCTTGTCATATGTATATCCTTATTATGTCCTCTTCCTTTAGCGTATGTTCCCTTAGATCACCCCCCTCCAATTACCGTATTACCTAAAGCACAACTCCTTCCTGTGATGTATATCTATCTGTAATTAGTGGGCTTGCATGCCCCCCAAAGGTATATAAAGCCTTGGTTAGCAATAAAGATGCCCTTTGATCTCTCCTCAGCTCCCTCTCCTCTCAGATCCTTTCTCCCCTGTTCCTTTTCTCCTTGTTCTCCTTCCCCTCCCCCGCTCTCCTGCCCTCCAGTCTGCCATCTCCACATGGATCACTGAACAGGGCTGAGGTGAGCATGCTACCATGAAATGCGTCTGACTCAATTATTTCAATCTCTAGTCTATCTCTCATGCTCTCTATGACTTTATTATAATCTTTATATATATTAACTGTACAATTGCACCTGTCGAACCCATGATTAGTTGGGGGGGGGGCTGACCTTTTCCCCCACATTACCTATTTTCTCAATCAAGATATAATATTAGAGTGCAGTTAATCATTAAAGATGCTGTTGTTGTTAGCTTCAAGTGAGTTGGTTCTCCCTCACAGCTCCCAAAGAGGATTGCTACAAGGCAGAGGTCAGACATGCCTTCCCCCTCCCTCCCTATTCAAACACTCACTGTCTATCTTCTAGCACTCTCCTGAGTGCTATGACTGCACAGAACCCATAGGCCGTGATTGTGATTATGAGCTTACTGGGGGAGTTAACCAGTTACAATTCAGGTCAGAAATGTTCAGGACACAGTTGTTCATTCAGGAAAATTTCTTGTCTGCCAGCCTTTAAGCAGGCCTCTCCGTGATTTTCAATTATTTGACCTGGCCTCTACCCTGCTCTGGCAATCTTACACAAGTATTTTAGGGCTGCCAATAAATTTACAAAGTCTCAACCAGAGAGCACTCACTTCAACCCCAAGGTAGCTTTTCTAATGAAGTTTCCAGAGGCACCCCACTCTACAAGCCAGTCTACTGCCCTAAAGCAGTCCGTTTTAAGTGCTCTGTAGAGTAGGAAGTCCACCTCTCTGTCTCATCCTCTGGCACCTGGTTCTGCTACTGATATTCCTCTGCCACTCTTCTGGTGCCGAAGCTTGGTTCAAGGAGGTTTAAGGTTCATGGATCTTAGGGTCCCGAGGACCATCTCTCTTGCTGACAGTGAGATTCCTTCTATCTTCTGAGATGACTGAAATGGCAAACACAATTAACCCTGGCAACTCCCAGCTGAATCATTTAATCCATCCAGTGTCTTCTCCCACCTTCTTATCCAGACCCATCAGGAAAATGAAGGTTGTCTGGTAGGAGTAACAACGGCTATGGCTAGAAGAGTCATATTCAATAATGTACGGCATGGAAGTATCTGTATGCACATCTCACTACCCTCTGGACACTCCTACCTACCTTCACTGTATTTGTTCATGACATGTTTTCACATATATGTATACAAGAAAGTTGAAACCACAATCATTATAAATTGTGATAATTGATTGTCTCAGAGGCTTGAAGTAAGGATAATTGATATGACTTGTCAAACTTAGGACCGCATGTTCTCCTAATTGAATACCGGTAGAATGATATTGCCTCTTTTTTTAGTCACTTGGTAATAGATGAAACAATCAAGGGAAGGTAGTATAGCACCGCCATGGAAGAGCAGCAAAGATGCAGCAAATGACACAGAAGACTTTATCTAACTTCCTCTGGCTTCCCTAATGCCACAAGGCAGGGGTCCGGCATGCCTTCCCCCTGTTCTGACATAAACCATTCCTCCCATGGTACTCTATCTACTTCTACGCTAGGTTTCATAATTGATTACCATGGCCACACAGAACTCACAGACTATACTCACAATTAAGGAGAATTCACAGGTTACCGCAAGTCCAGATCAACAAATAATGATACCATCATTGGACCACAGCACCACCTCTCCTCAACCAGCAGTCAATTGTCTCTCTGGTCCTCAGCCTTTTGGCCATGTATTCCTTTGACCTTTGCCTCCATGGTCCTGGAAACCCACCTGTGGCTCTGTCCCATGGTTCCACTGTCTCGGGCCAGATGTAGAGAAGGTACCCTGGAGTCTCAGCACTGCTCCTCCGAGTCTCTGTGCCACAATGTCTGCTGCCTGTGGTCTCAGCCTCTGCACTTTCAGGTATAGATCTCCAAAGTCCTATTCTGATGGTCCTGGGGTTTCTCTCTATGTCCAAGTTGGCTCTTATACACAAAAGAATAGCTTTGATGGAAGTGTGGTTTGGGGGTTTTAGCAGACCATACCCCCAAGGAAACAAAGGGTATGATTTGGTTCATATTATCTAAGGTCAGGACTTAATGCCAGAATTATAATGCATCACATAGGAATTATAACTAGAAGGACCAAATGGACTGACTCCATCTCAAAAATCTATTGATTCCTTCTTCTTGTTCTTTGTATGTATTTTTTTTAAAGTATTAACCAGAAGTTAATCTTTTAAAAAAAATTTAACTATTACCTTGAAAACTCCCAGTAGCAGTTCTACCCTATCTTATAGGCTCACTATGAGTCAAAATCAAGTCCATGGCAAGGTGTTTGGTTTCGAGGTGCCCTGGAGGTGTAGTGGGCTATGGATTGGGCTGCTAACTGTGTGGCCGAAGCTCAAAACTACCAGTCACTCTGCATGAAAAAAAAAGATTTTTTTTTAAACCCTAGAGCGCTGCTGATGTAGCAGTTAAGTGTTGGGCTGTGAGCTGACAGCCCAACTGAAAGGTGAGCAGTTTAAAACTATCAGCCATTCAGAAGGAGAAAGAAAGGAATTTCTACTCCCATAAACATTATAGTCTTGGAAATTCATGAGGCGGTTGTACCTTGTCCTATAGGGTTGCTATGAGTGGACATTGACTCAATGGCAGTGAGTTAGCTAGTTAAGAGTTAAAATCTTGGAACCACACAGAGGCAGTTCTACCTTGTCCTATAGCATCGTAATAAGTCAGAATCGACTTAATGGCAGTGAGTTTGTTTAAACAGTAGAATATAAACATATGGTAACAGAATGTACCTAATATTTCTAGATCAAAGTCTGAATAAGCTGCTAAAAATAAACAAAAATAAAACCATAGAGATCATACTAATCATCAATCATGACATCAGGGTAATAATAACTGACAGTGTTTGTTGAACATTTACTATATGCAAACACTTTGGTAAGTGCTTTATGTTTTGACATTGTGTAGCCTCATAATAAGCCTAAAAGGCTGATACTATTAAGATCACAATTTTACAGGTAAGGAATCTAAAGCACAGAAATTTATATAACTTTGCCAAGGTTACACATGTGTTAAATTGCACAGCTGATACTAAAACTAAGACCTGTACAACTTTAAAGCAGTCTTTATTAAAGAACATGATAAAGCAAGAACTTTCTCTTTATTTAATTTTTTCATACATGTCTCATTATCATTAACTCCAATTTCTTTTCTGGAAAACAATTTAGATATGTGTTTGGTATACACAGTCAAGTAGATCCAATTACAACCAGAAATAAATATGTTTCAAGTACCTCCTAAGGAGATAAGTTTAAATTTTGATTTTAAAGATCATAGACACATAGTCTTTGCCCACTAAGATCTTAACAGTCTTTGTGGTTACAAAAAATAAGATTCCTTATTCTATCAGCAAACCACCCAGCAAATCTTAAAAGGTAAAATTGAAGCTAATAGAAAATGCTTTAATAACTTTTTTCTTTTTTATAGTTTCCACAGATTAAAGTTCATTATAAATATTAGAAAGGATGTGAAAGATTTATTTGAACTTTGATTAAAATATTGGTTAAAAGACATATGAGATACAGTATATCACAGTGATCTAGAGTATAGACCATTTACTAGCAAGAGCTGAATCTTTCTAAATCTCAATTTACTTATGTAAAATTGGAAAATGAATCATATCTCATATGAATTTTGTGAGAATTAGATAACACAGTGTATATTAACTACCTGGAATACAAGCTTTCTAATTAATTTTTCTTTTCACCTGCTTATATTTTAGGCACCAAGGGAGACAGGGGATGTTGGAAATATATAAATATATAACAAATAAAGAAAACAAGTGTGTGGTAGTTACATAATTTTGTGTCAACTTGAAGATATAAAAGTGGAGTCTAGCTTGTCAATCAGGTCACAGTCTGATGGTGCCTGATGGGAGTGGCCTTCTCATAAGGAGAGTCCTGGGAACGTTCTCCCTCCTCCCACACCTCTGCTTCCCCTTCGTTGTGAGGAGCCCCTCGGAGACCTGCTGGAGACCTGCCAGACCCTTGGAGATGTGTCCAAAGCCATTGGACCCACAAGACTTTTCACCCACCGGCCTGTATTCTGCATCATTGAATGTGGATCTGTGAGCCTAAACAAGGACTTGTAGTCTAGTTTTGGACTTATGGACTTAAGTTGGACTGGACTGGAATGTTTTCCTGACACGCTATTATTTCTTGATATAAAGCTCTTTCTTTGAGTGTAATTGGGTTTGTTTCTCTAGTTAACCCAGCCTGACACAAAGTACTAAATTCTGATGGAAGCATTTCACATAATAATCCAACATATTTATTTTCTATGTATAAAATGCCCTCACAAATACTCATTCCACTGTATTTGTACCTGATCAACTCTATATTATAAAGAGAGGATGTAGAATAAAAAGATACATGTTTCAAAATACAGTCACAGGATTTTAGAATCTAATTGAGGAGTAAAAAACTTCACTGCCATCAAGTCATCGATGCTGACTCATAATCGAGGAGAAAAGACAAATCAATGAAAGGTCATTTATTAAACAAAATACCCACCTGAGTAGATCTGGACAAATGGCATTAGAGCAAAGGGAAAGTAAATCTAGGTGTAGGCTGAAGTGGACTTCTGTAGATGTGAAAGAAGGGGGTGGGTATCAACAATGTATTTTATTTGCTTTTCTTTGTTTATTGTTAGGCATGGACATAATACAAATTCATTTCTTATGTAATGGACTGTGTTAGGCCGGGTTGACTAGAGGAACAAATCTGGTGACATATGTATAAGAAAGAAGCTTTATACATCCCAGCCCAGTCCAACTCAAGTTCATGTGTCTGATACTAGACCATAAGTTCCTCTTTAGATTCACACAGCCATATGCAATGCTGCAGAATGGAGGTAGATCACAAACCTGTGTGTGAAGAGTCATGTGGATCCAATAGCACAGTTCATCACAGGGCTCTGGCAGGTCTCAGTGTACAGGCACAGAAGGCCATTTATCTCGGCCCCACCTTCAAAGAAAGTAATCGAGCTGCGACCTGGCTAAATGCCAGTCATGGCTTCTTACTAGTTGCATAGGAGCCTGGTGAGGTAGTGGTTGGGACTCTGCACTTTGACTGGTTGTAGAACCTTGGGCAAATTACTATATTTTGAGCCTCATCCAACGCAAAATGGAGACATAACAATATCTATCTCACTTTCCCATTCATTCTTTTACAAAACTACTTCTACAAAATTTATTCCATACATACTTATTGTTCCGGTAACTGTTTTAGGAACTGGAGATCGTACAAAAAATGAGTGACAACACTTACCATCCTTGTGAAATTTATGTTCTAGTGTAGTAAATTGGAGACCCAAAATTAGGGGGATAAAGGCATGAAGTGGTTGGGTTACAAACTTTCATAGGTGGGGGAACATATTCAAAGGATCATAGGATTAATGTGTAGGTGTTACTTAATTGCAATTGTGAGGTTAAAGAATTATGTACAGGTGCCAAGTGGCAAGAGGTGGATTGAGGTATTTATTTTATTGTCGGAGCCTGCCGACGAATCAAACGGTCCTGAAAGGGGGAGTGAGGATTAAAGAAAAAAAGAGGGGTAGAAAGTATTGGGAGGGCAACAGTGAATACTGAAGCCTTGAGTTTATTCTACATCTTCCTTTTATACATGTAGAAACAACATATAATTAGTATATTATGACAATATATCAGAAACTCTATTTTCTGCCAAGTCAAGGAGTCTTTGATAAAAATTAAACATTCTGTTTTCCCAGAACTTGCATACATCTTTGTTCTTTTTCTTAGTCTCAATGTCAAACCGCAGAAGCAAACAGAAGATACTGACACCTGGGTCATGATATCTCAGCCGTTTCAAGGCTGAGTCTTAATGGCCTTCAACAGTTTATTGTGCCAACCTGGCCAAAAAACATGGGGGGATTAATTGAAGGGCGGAGGGATAAATGGCTCCATGAGCCTCACCTTTATAGTTCTCAGGTCTCTTGCTTTCTGATGATCAGAACAGGGTGCAGTTACCTTAGCTAGTTCCCTGTTCAGCTGGCAGGGCTCACTTCCTGCAAGACATCCCCAAGGAGAAGCTGCATGGACCTGCCCCAATGCAGCCCTGGGTGCTGGAGCAGCCATGTGGAGACCTCTGCCAGCGCTGAGATGCTTACATATTCACTGACTCCATTTTCCTCCTGCAGTCAGTGTCATATTGTGTGTTCTGTGAGATGGTGGAGGACTTTGTGGATTGGTGTTGGACATGTGAGTTAATATTGGACCTGTGGGTTTGTGCAGCACTGGGTTGGGATGTTTTCTTGATGCACACTTAACCTTTATATAAAACTTTCTCTTATCCATATGTGTTTCTGTGGATTTGTTTCTCTAAAGTGCCCAGAATAACACATGTGGGAAGACAGAAAATAAATGAATGAATAAATTATATGTCATATGAGGAGGTGACATGTTTTATGGGACAAAAGAGTAAAGGCAAGAAGATTAAGGAACCCACCCAAGGGCAGTGTGTGGGTAAGGAAGAATGTAAAAATGTAGGTCATACCGAGAAAATGGCATTAGACAAAGGTTTTTAAAGAGATGAAATTAGCCATGATAATATATGGAATAAGAATCTTCGTACCTGAGGTAACAGAATTTCCAAATGGATAGAAACTTCCCTTTGTTCCACAAACTACGAGGAGGCTATTATGTCTGAATCAGAGTAAGGGAAAGAAGTAGCCAGAAACAGTATCAAGGAGGTAACTATTGGTTCAAGAGTATAGAGATGACTAGGTCATGGAAGGATTCTGACATTTTCTGTAGCGGATAGGGGGAAACATTGAAGAGTTTTGAGGAAGAGTAATGCCATCTGACTTAGGTTTTAATGGGTTCATCCTAGCTGCAGTGTTAATGTAAGTGCACTATAGAGAAGCTAAGGTGAAATAAGGGCTACTGGTTAGTATTTTATTGAACTAATATTGGCATGGACAAAGGTGATAGCTGTGAGAGAGAACAAAAGAACTTGAATTCCATAAGAATTTCTATAGCCAAGCCAATAGTATATACTAATGTTATGAACATGCATGTGAGAAAGAGAAATCAAGAAAATAGCAAGCTTATTGATAAGTAGGTGTATTAATCTATTTTCTCTAGAGAAGCAAAACTAGTGATATTTGTATGTATATAGAAAGATTTATATCAAGAAATGGCTCACGCAGTTGGAGAAGTGGTTAAATCCTGTTCACGTCTGTGGGCTGGATGTTAGTTCAGAGGCATCTCCTAATAGTGTAGCTGCAGGAGTTGATGAAAAGAAACCAAGAAGATGAAGCAGGAAAATTGTAGGCTGGTAGATGCAGAGCTGAATGAATTTGAAGTCTGCTGATGGCTCCTGGAATTGAAGTCAGAGAAGAAGCTGCCAGACAAAGAGAAGAAATAAGCAATGGATGCTGAGGTGTGGACCTATAAGCATGGTATCCTGGCACAAAGAGGGGTATCTTGGGAAGTAAAGTGGAGAATGTGTTTATCAGGAGGAAAAAATGATTTTAACTTTCAAATGCTGCATATGGATCAAGTAAGATAGTAATAATTGATCACTGAATTTAGAATTGTGGAAGTTAATGACCTTGACAAGGATAATTTTGATAGAGTGTCATGGATGAAAGATTGCTTAGAGAGGGTTGTGAATCAGAATTAATGTGATGGCAGTGAGTTCAATTGGAGTCTTGGAGAGAGAATGTGAAAGAATTAGGAAATGAGGGTGTTAATAGAAAATTGTTCACTGGCTGGAGGAAGAAATTAATCAAAAATCTCTCATTCAAATGACAGAATTAAGAGTGTGGGAAAGCATTTTTGATCAGAGAACTTAGAAACTTACATGACATAAATACTAGTTGGGGTTGGGCAAAAAAGGAGGGTCAAGAAAGGGAAATGAAATTAAAGATTTCCCCGCCCTGAACAAACGGCATCAAGTGGCAATGGGTCATTAGAGTATTAAGATAAAGAGTCTTTTACAAAAAAACAAACAAACATCAAATTGCAGCAGACAAGTATATTAGAAAAAAAACTGTGACTTTGGGGGATGAAAAATAAAGTAGCTCCTTATTCACTTAAACAGCTATGGCAGAGACATAGATTGAGTTATAGGACAAAGGATGAGCACTAATAGAATTTCATGAATTCTTAAGGGAATTGCGCATTTTATTATAATACTTGGTCCATAGACATTTTCTGTTCAGCTTTTACTTCATTATTTATTATTATTATTATCCACTTTAGATACTCTATGTTTAAGAGCAAGTTTCATATTTTCTAACTTATACCTATTCATTTTTTCCTGATGACATCATAAAACAACTAGGCTAGTGTTCAGTGTGTCAAATTTGTTCTTCAGATGATCTCTATGTTCAGGCGTGGAGTATACTTAATCTATATTTTGGCTCTCATGGACTTATTATTATTTTCTTTAGCTTCAATCTGAGCTTACATATGGACAATTGATCATGTATTCCACAGTTGGCCCCTGACCTGGTGGGGTTTTTTTTTTTATTATATTGAGCTTCTTTATAGTCTCTTGCTATGGATGCAGTTCATGTGATTCCCATGTATTCCTTCTGGCAAGGTCCCTGTGTATAATTTCCATATGTGTGTTGAGAAAAGGTTTTCTCAATGAAGAGGTTGTTTGTTTTGCAAAATTCCATCATGTGACCTCAGCTTCATTTCTGTCAGCAAGATCATATTTTCCAACTACTCATCCTTTCTCTTTATTTCTAAATTTCAAATGCCAATTACCAGTAATGCTCAATGAATCTTGAATGGACGTGTGTTCAACTTCTGACAGAAAACAA
The DNA here is from genome assembly GCF_000313985.2 of Echinops telfairi. Classification (NCBI taxonomy): domain Eukaryota; kingdom Metazoa; phylum Chordata; class Mammalia; order Afrosoricida; family Tenrecidae; genus Echinops; species Echinops telfairi. Next base: position 10,775,577 of record NW_022111327.1, on the reverse strand, counting down.
AGTAGTTGGATTTTTTCATTTATTTATCATTGAAGTTTGTGGTTGGTGAGTAGATTTGTAAATTTGAATAACAGTTATATTAAATGTCCTTTCTTGGGTGGGCATATAGACATTGTCGTATCAGAGAAAGCACTATACTCCAAGATAGATCTTGAACTGTTCTGTTTGATGTCATTTCTCTTGAATTTGCCATTCCTAGCATAGTAAGCAATATGGTTATCCAATTAAAATTGTCCATGGTAGCTCACCATGGACTAGGATATTTATCTTTATGCATTCCATTTCATTTTCTATGACTTTTACTTTTCCTAAATCATACTTCGTACATCTCAAAGTCAGATTATTAATGAATGTTCTCACCTGTTTCTTCTCATTTTGAATCATGTCTCAGTAGTCAGTAAAGGTTTCAAAAGCTTTACTTCATTCAGGTGACTAAGTTTGACTTTAATTTGAGGAGGCAGCTCTTCCTCAGTCATATTTTGTGTGACTCAGTTTGTCAAACAGCTCCAAACTCGAATTTTCCATGACAGAGCCATGGGCACAGTCTAAGGGTTTCCCTTGCTCAGACAACATACAGTGCTCATGTTAGTGCATCAAACCATTTATCATTGTCTTTTGTTTTTTCCAGCCAGGCTCTGAAGAAAGCTAGAGCTCGCAGCAGTAAAGCTAGGAGGCACACTGTGAGAACCATGAGGGGTTACAGAAAGAGCACAATTGTGAAATTAGAATCAAGTCGCTGCTTGTCTAACTGGGCGGCTAAATACAAAATGGCTAAGTTGATATTATCAATATTTTTAAGAGGAAAAAAAGTCGTTTAAGCAGCTAATGTAGTGAAAGGTGTGAAACCGTTAACCACAAAAGGAAGAACCCAGAACATTTAAGAGATTGAAAAATCACTGTGAATTTAGGTAAATCAGAAGCAACTCTATGGCGATAGCATACCTGAGTGATAATAGAGAAAGCTAAAAGCCTCCCTAGTGAATTTACAATTGTAATTTTTGGACAGCAGAGGCAATTATTTGATTTTACATTATTTCTTATGAGAAAAGTATGTTCAGTTTTTTTTTTTTCAGTTCTTCCAAATTTGTGATTGAAACAGATTGCATTCGACAGCCAAGGTATCACTGTACCTGTTACAGAGCTTCTAACATTATAGCAAGCCACCACCATACAACAAACTATCAGACTAATGTTGGTTTGAAACAGGTACTTAATGTAAATGTCTGACTAATATCTTATGAAGAGGTGACTAGCAATTATTTCGTAATCATTTGGGAAGAATTTTAAAGAATTTTTATGAACTTTATAAAGACCACAGCATTTTAAGAAAGTATCACCTTTACAAAGTATAATTTACAGAAGAAAATAATGTACTACAGAAAGGTTAAATAACTTAGCTACATTCTTGTTGTTATTGTTAGATGCTGCCAAGTTGGTTCTGCATCATAGCAATCCTCTGTCTTAAAAAAATGTAAAACTGGCTGATCAGAAGAAGGAGAAAACTCACAATTGTTATTGTATTTGAGCCTATTATTGCAGCCAATGTGTCAATTGACCTTGAGGGGTTTCTTTTTTTTTTTTTACGCTGACCTCCTACTGCAGCAAGCTTGATGACCAAAAAAAGTATGGAAATGACCAAACAATATCATCAATATCACATTCAAGTAAAGTTTTGTTGATTATTTAACAACAGTTAGACAGGATTCAGAAAAGGACATGGGATAAGGGATATCACTGCTGATGTTAGACAGATCTTGACTGAAAGCAGAGAATACCAGAAATATGTTTATTGGTGTTTCATTGACAATAAAAAGGCTTTGGCTGTGTGGATTATAAGAAACTATGGATAACGGTGAGAAGAAATGGGATTCCAGAACATTGCATTGTGTTTATGTGGAAATAATGTACAGAACACGGGACAGTCATTGGAATAGAACAAGGAAATGCAACTTTGCTTAAAATGAGGAAATGTGTCTGTCAGGGTTGTATCCTTTCACCATACTTATTCAACCTGAATGCTGAGCAAATCCTCCAAGACGCTGGACCACATGAAGAACATAGCACCAGAACTGAAGGAAGGCTATCCACAACTTGGGATAGACGCATGACACAATCTTGCTTACTGAAAGAAAGGAGGACTTGAAGCACTTGTTGAAGATCTAGAAATGCAACTTTCAGTATGTATTACAACTCAATGTAAAGAAAAAATTTCTTACAACTAGACAAGTAGATATTATGATCAATGGATAGAAGAGTAAAGTTTTCAGGGATTCCATCTTCCTTGCCTCCACAATGCTCATGGAAGCAGTGGTCAAGAAACCAAATGACATATTGCATTAGGCATATCTGCTGTGCAAGACTGCTTTATAGTGTTGAAGAGCAAGGATGTCATTTTGAGGACTAAAGTCTGTCTGTTCCAAGCCATGGTACTTTCAATTGCTACATATGTTTGGGGAAGTTGGACAATGGATAAGGAAGACAAAAGAAAAAGGTATGCATTTTAATTTTGGTGTTGGTAAAGAATATTAAAAGTACAATTGATTGCTAGAAAAACAAACAAATCTGTCTTGGAAGAAATATAACCAGAATGCTCTATCTGTTTCCAGCTGCTGTCCCCTTTTATTCATTTCTAGTTTTTGCATTCTAGTCACATTTAATTAGCACTGCCTCTTGATGGGCTGTTATTGTTAGGTGCCCTAGAGTCAGTGCCAACCAATAGTGGGATAGAATGAAACACTGTCTGGGCCTGAGCCATCTCAATAACTGTTGCTATGCCTGAGCCCATTGTTGCAGCTACTGTGTCAATTCCTCTCCTTGAGGGCCTTTCTCTTTTTCACTGCCCCTCTGCTTTATCAAGCGAGATGTCCTTCTCCAGGGACTGATCTCTCCCGACAATATGTTTCAAATATGTAAGATGAAGTCTCTCCATTGTGGCCTCCAGTGAGCACTTTGGTACTTTTTCCAATCAGATCTATTTGTCTTTTGGATGTCCATGGTACTTTTTTTTTTTTTTTTTTTGGCCATGGTACTTTAATGTACCTCTTTAGCACCACAATTCTAATACATCAATTCGTCTCTGGTCTACTTTATTCTATGTCCCACTTTCACATGTGTCTGAGGCAATTGAAAATACCATGATTTGCTTCAGGCTCACCTTAGTCCTCAAAGTAACATCTTTGATTTTTCATACTCAAAAGATGTTTTATGCACAGATTTACTAATGGAATGTGTAGAGATTGCCTGAGTATGAATTTTCAGTGGTTTAGCAGTTAACACCGAGTATTTCCCCATGACCTGATCTAACACAATGTAATCAGCTTCATAATGAGATTAGCAGGGAGCTGGCAATCAATTTATATTTCTATTGGTGGACAAGTAGGGAGGAGCAACCTGATATTGGGAAGGGACGCTCAATAATAATACAGAGAATGAAGGGGAGAATTAACCTGGTTCTATGATCTTGCGCAAACATTTTAAAGTTAGATTCTGACCAACCATTGATGAACCACGTGGTGGACTAGGTTCTATGATGACTTTAGACACTGGCCTTATGGGGAACATGGCCACACCAGAAAGATCTGTAGCCCTTGGACGTCAGAGTGAAATTTCCTGATGAGGGAAGAAATAAAATGATGGCCACCCCAAGACTGTTGAATTGGTGGTTGTTGGAGCTTGGTTCGGATCCCTGGCTTAGCAGACATCCAATGAAAAGGGACTCAGAAGTCCTATATAGTTACTATCTCAATGTCCTCCTTGAATTATATTAGCATGTATTATTCTGAAAGACAAGGGTTTTCCCTTGTAAGGAATACTACAGGGGATTTTTCCACTAGCACCAATCCCCAGGCTCAATATAAACAGAGCTCAATCATGTAAGAATTCAATTTGTACAAAGCAACAACTCATGGATTGTGGTTTGAAGCTGCACTATACTTGCATAACCTCAGTAACTTAAATTCTATGCCATAGGATAAATTATTGATGCTATCAATGCAATAGCCTTATAACCTGGGGGAACGGCTGATAATATTTGGTTGGTTGGTTGGTTGGTTGGTTGGTTGGTTGGTTTTTTGGTCAAAAAATGATATAATAAGACCACAAAAGTAAATCAGAGTCATACATAACCCCTAGACAATTGGATGGATTCTGGGCTCCAACTTAATTTTAGGACTAATCCAAGAACTATCAGTTTGTATAACATGGTCCAACTTGATACTCACCCTCAAGAAGATATGGGTGCTGAATAGAACTGTGGTGAAGAAAGTAGATGGTGCATAACGATCAATTGGAATAGTTTCTGGGGTCTTAAAGGCTTGTACTCAAACAAGCAGCTTTCTAGTGAGGCATCAACTAAGTTCACATTGAAGAAGCCCACCAGCCTGTGTGATCCAAAGATGACAAATAACAAAATCCAAATATGATGAAGGAAAAGGTATCAGAGCTCAAATTGTGAAAAAGTAGCAGAAGGCTGCATAGGAAAGTGGGAGCCCAAAATTCACCTGCAGAGTATCTAGGCTGTTCTCAATCTGTGGGTCGTGACCCCTTTGGAAGTCGAACACTCCTTTCACAGGGGTCGCCTGATTCATAACAGTAGCAAAATTACAGTTATGGAGTATCAACAAAAATAATTTTTTGGTTGGGGGGGTCACCACACATGAGGGACCATATTAAAGGGTCACGGAATTAGGAAGGCTGAGAACCACTGCTCTAGAAGAGCCCCTCTGGCGAACAGTCAAGGGACATGAACAGCTTTGCTATCAGACAGAGATTATTGTAAATGGTGCTAAGTTTAATAAGATATTGGTCAATTGACCTCCCTCTTGACGTAACCTGAATTTGCTGAATTCAGTTGTCCCACAACAGAAATTTTCTCTCTGGTGTATTTTGATGTTCCTGGTAGTGTTTTCTTCCTTCCTCTATATTTTATTTCTTTTTTTTAAATACTTTTATTGGTGGCTCTTACATCTCTTATCACAATCCATACATTCCTCCAATGTGTCAATCACATTTGCGCATATGCCACTATCATCATTTTCAAAGCATTCTCTTCCCACTTGAGCCCCTGGTATCAGCTCCCCATCCCTTACCCCTCCCTCCCCTGGCGCCCTCCCTCAAAAACCCTTGATAAGTTATAGATTTTTCCCATATCTTACATTGTCCTCTGTCACCTCTCACCCACTTTTCCGTTATTTTTCCCCCTGGGAGGGGGTTCTAGGTTGATCCTTGTGATCGATTCCCCCTTTCTCCTCCCACCCTCCCTTAATCCTCCTGGTATCTCTACTCTCCTTGTTGGCCCTGAAGAGGTTATTTATCCAGGATTCCCTGTGTTGTAGGCTCTTATCTGTAGCAGTGTGCATGTTCTGGTCTAATCCTATTTGTAAGGTAGAATTGAGGTCATGATAGTGGGGTGAAGGAAGCACCAAAGAGCTAGAGGAAAGCTGTGTGCTATACTGCACCCTGACTGGCTCATCTCTTCCCTGTGACCCCTATGTGAGGGGATGTCCAATTGTCTACAGATGGGCATTGAGTCTGCACTCCATGCCCCCCACCAATTAACATTGTGTATGATTTTATTCTGGGTCTTATATGCCTGATACCTGATCCCATAGGCACCTCATGATCACACAGGCTGGTGTGCTTCTTTCATGTGGGCTTTGTTGCTTCTCAGCTAAATGACCACTTGTTTATCTTCAAGCCTTTAAGACCCCATATGCTATATCTTTTGATAGCCGGACACCATCAGGTTTCTTCACCACATTTTCTTATGCACCCATTTTGCCCTCAGCAATCATGCCAGGAAGTTGAGCATCACAGAATGTCTGATTATTAGAAGAAAGTGTTCTTGTGTTAAGGGACTTGAGGCCCAATGTCCATCTGCAACCTCAATTCTTAACATATAGGTATGAGTGCATTGTTTTATTCCCCTCTCAATATATATATATATATATATATATATATATATATATATACATTTACATATGTACATGCCTGTTGTTAGGCCTCTATAAATGCACTTTCCCTCCTGGTTCTTTCCTCTATTTCCTTTTTACATTGTCCTTGCCGCACAGGAAGTATGGAGGAAATACGCTAAGTGAAGAACGTCAAGCACAAAAGGGCAAGTGCAACATGAGTCCGCTGAGGTAAGCTTAAAAAAAAAAAATGGGGCACAGGGGAAAAGCTACTATATACATACGTCCCAGCAACTATGGCAGGGGTCAGACCCAATCCAGGGATACATACCGAAGCCAACTAAATAAGAGGGGGAAAGAAAGAGAAAAAAATACATGAGTAGAGGGGGAGCAGGGCACTAATCCATGCAAGGATAGGGTATTGTTTTTATCTGCACAGGTGAAGGAATGAGAGACCAGGAGAAGGAGTGAGAGACCAGATTTCAACCCGATGCACCAAGATGTGAAAACAATATACCGGCATGTGCCAGGGAACCAATAGAGAGGTCTCCGGGGCCGGCCCTAATCCCAACTATGTGGACACCCCCCTTCCCACCTTAGAAGAATGCACTTCAGAGGCAGCACTGGGGCTACAGCTTGGGGAGAAGGTCCTGTGGTATTAGAGCACACGGGAAACATGCAAAGAGATGGAGAGGGAGAAGAGGACATCCTGGCCTACCAAGCCCCAAGGACAATGGTCCTGCTCAGAGCAGACAACGCACAGGGAAGACCATAGAGCTGGCCCCACCGTGGGTCACGGCATCCCGCACTGAACTATGATGCTGTGGGGGACAGCACTGGAGACACAGTGCGGGAATAGTGCACAGTCTGGCCCCATCACGCTGGGGTGAAGAACTGAGGACATGCAGCAGAGCAACACGGGGAGCAGACTGAAGAAACCCCTGGGGAAAACCAAAAATAGACTTGGGAGACAGTGTGGCACCCCATCAGACTCGACTGAAAAACACCGGTAAAGGCCAACAAACAGACCTTGAACTATTGACAGACTTTTCCATTTTTATCAGTGGCTTTCTTTTTATTATTGTTATTTTGTAATTCCTTTCTGATGTTGTTATTGCTTTGTTGGTTTTGACTTCCTTCATTGTTTTATTTGACTTTGCCTGTTTTTTGCACTTATTAATGTATCTCCATGTCTATCTAGATAAGATAGGTGGGATAAATAATTCAGGGATGAAAAGAACGGGACCAGTGGTTCTGGGGGGATACAGGAGAAGGGGAGGTGGGGGAAAGGATTAAGGGGGAGTGGGGAACCAACCCAGGGACATGGGAACAACAAGTGAACTAAAATCAATGGAAGGAAGGTCGTAAGATGCCTAGTGGGGCTCAATCAAGGGCAATGTAGCTGTGATTTTTATTCTTATTTTATTTACTTTTTTCTGTTTCGTTTCCACTTTAGATTTTTTCTGACATGTTTCCCAATTTATGAAACACAGAAGGATTGTATGCATAGAGACGATAACTGATGTAACTGTTTATCAGGGATTGGGGGGAGGTTGAGAGGATTTGGGGAGCAACTAATGAATGCAGGAGTGTGCACTAGAAAGGATTGTGATGATGCCTGTACAACTCTCTTTAAAAGTAACTTAATTATGGAACTAGATGAAATGAAAATTTTATAACAATAAAGTTATTTGAAAAATACACCTGTATTATGGTAATGTATGCATATAAATTATCACGCAATAAAATCGTTGAAAAAAATAGAATGTAAAAGCAGAGCTGCCAATCAGGTACACTTGAAAGGAATTTCCTCAGGGGTGGTTCCTGCTTCCAATATAAGTGGATGTTGTACAAAATCATGTTTGCTTTTTGCAGGGTTTTGATCATGCATCTGGCTCATTGACCTCTGGCTCTTTGGAGCTGAGCAGTAGCTTGCCATATTGGAGCTTGGGAGCCATCAGCAGCCTGCCATATGACCTTCGGCCCTTGAATTCAACTACCTCTCCAGCTACCAACCTGTGGTTTTATGGCTGATGTTGAGTTTATCAGCTCTAGAAGCATGCATGTTAGGAGAAGCCTCTGGTCTAGCTTAATATTTGACCCTTGAACCTGGAATCTACATGGATTTGGACTTAATCTGGAAGAGGCATTGAAATCTGTTGTCCTTGGGTGACCCTGCTGGTATTTGAAATATCACTGACATAGTTTCCAGCATCAGAGCAATGCACAAGCCACCACGGTACAACAAACTGACCAAAAAGTGTAGCTACCCTACAGAGACATTAAAGAAACGGTCAGGATTATATTGTAAGATCCCTAATTTATAAGTCTCTGTCCTCTAGACTTGTCCTGATTAATATGGAAGCCATTAACCATATGCTACTATTTTTTACATTTAAAAAATGAAATTTAAAAGTTAATTTCTTCAGTCTACAAGACAATTTCAAGTGTTCAATAGTCACTCATATCTCAGTAGGTAGTAATTACTGTTTAAAAAGTGTAGAACATGTTCATCATCACAGAAAGTTCTATTGGACAGTATTGCTCTAGACTACGCTGTATTTCTCAATGAAGCACAAAACAGCACATGCACAGAAAGACCAATACAAAAAGTAAATGTTAAAATCTGGTCAAGTTTAATGCATTCAAGCATGAGAATGGGAGTGAGTTGCCCATCATAAACTATTCAAATGTTATTGAATAGCAGAAATACTATAAGCAACTATAGTTGACTGTAAGTTTTTACTAATAAATATAAAAATATTCATTCTGAAATTCTAATTTATTATAGAGAATAGTAACTTATTATTTGATTTTACCAATACTTTGTGCTACACTTTCAAAATAAACACAATTACTAAAGAGGTATTCAATTTAAAATGTCGATGCAAAATTAAGTCATATTCATTTGTCAATACTTTGAACAAGAAGTAAACTTTATTCCATATCCCAAATAACAATGTAAATATAACCCAAAGTTAAAAATCCCAACCTACTAAGAAGTATTGTAGACAAAGAAAGAAAATATATATTTACTTTGATCCTCTAAAACTAAGATTCATATGAAGCAATTACAAAATTAAATGATTAAAGAGAGCACAACTATCCCTTATTGGGCCTTAGGGAAATGATGCCAGAACAAAGGGGTCACAAATTCTGTTTTGCAGGCTCAGACTTTGAATCTATAATAACTGAAAAATTTTACTTCATAGATAAAAACCATAATGTACGACCAGAAATTTGACAGATGTACATAAAGGGACATGTCTCTTGTAACAGACTATCTTGGGTGTCAATTCCGTTTTTTTAATATTGGGCTTCAAGTATGTAAGTGCTCCCTTCAATTGGCATAGCTTACAATATTAAGTGTTATATCCTACCATGTTCCACTCAGCATTCTTAAAAACACTTCAAATGAGACTATTCTCCCTTACAAGGACCAGTTTTTAATTGATTGGATGGTTGTACCAATCTGAGATTTCTCCCAAATGGTAAAGGCCTTAACTGATCTATCTTTGGGGTCTCACAGTACACAGACATCTTGGAATGGATATTATTGATGTGCTCAGTCAGATCAATCACAGCTGAAAGCAGAGACTATCCAAAAAACATTTACATGTGTTTCATTGACTCTACATAGGCATTCAACTCTGTAGACCCTAACAACCTATTGATAACATTGGGAAGAATGGTACTTCCAGAACACTTCATTGTGCTCCTGCAGAATCTGTGCACAGACCAAGAGGCAGCGGTTCAAACAGAACAAGGTGATACTGCATGGTTTAGAAGCAGGGAAGATGTGCATCAGCGTTATATCTTTTCATGATACTTATTTAACCCGTATCCTGAGTAAGTTATTCAAGAACCTGAACTCTATGAAGAAGAATGTGAACTCAGGCCTGGAGAAAGGTTTATTAAGAACCTGTGACATGTACATGGTACAACCTTGCTTGCTGAATTTGAAGCAGATTTGAAGCACTTTATGAAAATAAAATTTTATAACCTTCAGAATGGATTACAACTCCATTTGGTAAAGTAAACCAAAATCCTCACAAATGAACCAATACACAATAACATGATGGATGGGGAAAAGCTTAAAGTTTTCAAGGATTTCATATTATTTGGATGCATAACCAATGTTCATGAAAGCAGAAATCAAGAAATTAAATTAGTGCTTACTTCAGTGGCTGGCACATATACTTAAATTGGAACGATACAGTGAAAATTAGCATGACCCCCGTGCAAGGATGACACGCAAATTCATGAAGTGTTGTGTAATTTTAAGAGCCCACAACACAGGGAATCCAGGACAGATAAACTCCTCAAGACCAATAATGAGAATAGAGATAGATACCAGGAGGGGAAGGAGAAGGTGGAGGGAGAAATGGGGAATCAATCACAAGGATCAATAGTTAACCCCCTCCCAGGGGGACGAACAACAGAAAACTGGGTGAAGGGGAAGAGCGGATGATGTAAGATATGAAAATAATAATTTATAGTCTATCAAGGATTCATGAGGGAGGGAGGGAGGGAAAAATAAGGAGCTGATATTAAGGGCTCAAGTAGAAAGAAAATGCTTTGAAAATGATGATGGCAACATATGTACAAATGTGATTGACACAATGGATGAATGTATGTATTACGATGAGAGCTGTAAGAGCCTCCAATAAAAGTATTTAATTTTAAAAAGAAATTTATTCATTAAATCTGATACAAAGACCTCTTTAAAAAGTTTAAAGAACCAAGATGTCACTTTGATAACTAAGCTGCATTTCACCCAAAACATGACATTTTCTTTCTTTTTTTTTTTTTAATTTTTTTAACATTTTATTAGGGGCTCATACAACAACTGTTATCCCAATCCATACACACATCAATTGTGTAAAGCGCATTTGTACATCGTTTCTCAAAACATTTTCTCTCCACTTAAACCCCCGACATTAGGTCCTCATTTTCCCCTCCCTCCCCGCTCCCCCCTCCCTCATGAGCCCTTGATAGTTTATAAATGGGTATTTTGTCATATCTTGCCCTGTCCGACGTCTCCCTTCACCCACTTTTCGGTTGTCTGTCCCCTAGGGAGGAGGTCACACACAGTTCCATGTAATCGGTTCCCTCTTTCCTACCCATTCTCCCTTTACCCTCCCTGTTTTGCCACTCACACCACTGGTCCAATAGGGCTCATCCGTCCTGGATTCCCTGTATTTTCAGTTCCTATCTGTACCAGTGTACCTCCTCTGGTCTAGCCAGACTTGCAAGATCGAATTTGAGTCATAGCATCATATGCGTGTGGAAGCTGAACAATACATAAGGAAGACAGGAGAAGAATGTATGCATTTGAATCATGCTGTTGGTTATGAATATTGAAAGTACCATACACTGTCAGAACAAACAAATCTGCTTTGTTCCTAGGAAGGAGGGTTTCTTGTTCCTTGTGCCATCATGTTCCTAGGAAGAGAGGACACCGAGACTTTGCCTCAAAAGTTTTGGGCCTGTTATACAGAGAAACCCGTCTCTGGAAAATGGTATCATGGTACCAACAACAAAGTAAAGGGTCAGCGAAAAAGAGGAGGAGTCTCAATGCAATAGATTGACACATTGGCTGCAATGAAGGGCTCAAGTAGCAATTGTAAGGATGGCACAGGACTCAAAAAAGAAAAAGCAAATTCACTGCAATTGAGTCAATAACCACACAGCGACCAGATAGAAGGAAGTGGAACTGCCCCTGTGGGTTTCCGAGAGCGTAGCTCTTAGGAGAGTGGAAACCCTCATTTTTCTCCCTGGAAGCAGCTTTGAACGGGAACTAGCACCACTTTTATTTAATATTCTGGACGTTTTAGCTAGAGTCATAAGACATCAAAAAGAAATTAAAGGTGTTTGCACAGGCACAAAATAAATATTTTTTTATTTGCAGACAACAAAATCTTATATGTAGAAAACCCCAACGATTCAGTTAAACAATCGCTTCAACTAATTGGTTAAGTTGTGCTCATGCAGAACCTGAGTATGGATCAAGAGGCAGCTGTGTGAACAGGACAAGGGGATACTGCAGGTTTTACAATCAAGAAAGGTGTGTGTCAGGTTGTATCCTTTCCTCCAATGTATTCATTCTGTGTGCTGAGAAAATAGTCCAAGAAGCTGGACTATTTAAACTCAGCATCAGCTTTAGGCTTATGACCAACCTTCGATATGACACATTCTTGCTTGCTGAAATCAAGAAGGATCTGGAGCGCTCATTGATGAAGACCAAGGTTTTGAAAAAGACAAAGAAGAAAATAGATGGACACAGTGTCTTTAACAGTGGGCTCAAACAACAATGATTGTGAGGAAGGCACAGTATCAGGCAGTGTTTTGTTCACTATGGATTAGAATTGACGGCACCTAGCAACTGAAACCCAAAGTTGGTGGTTTGAACCCACCATGGAAAAAAGAGGAGGCTATCTGCTCCCGGAAAGAGTTGTGGTCTTGGAACCTCCAGATAGGGTCACTTTGAGTGGGTTTAGACAATGTTGCAATGGGAACCTACAGAAAGAATCATGAGGTTTCAATGATATGGTATGTCCTTTAGAAACTGAAATACAATAAGTATTTAATAAACACTTGCTTCTTTGGTTAATGGCTACACCAACACTGTGAGATATGCCCTCCTAGTAGCATGAAGCTTGAAATTAGCATTGATAGATTAAGGGTTTTTGTATTCAGTTTTGCCCTCCATGTTACTTTGCCTCACTCTTTCTTGCCCTTCAAACCCCAGAAAGCAAACTAACAGCTATTAAATTGATTCTGACTTACAGACCCCATATAGGGTTTCTGAAAGTGTAAATCTTTATGGAAGAGAGCTTCTTCTGTGAGAAGCTGACAGGTTTGCACCTCACACCTTGCAGTTAAACACTAATGTCTAGCCCATAATGCTACCAGGGCTCCTTTTTTTGTCCTTCAGCCTCCTTTACAATCATGGAAATGCTTCATCGACCCTCTTTCCTCATTCGTCATTCGAATGAACTTGCAGTTTTGCAAATATGGCTTGTTCTCCGGGAAGGAGCCCAGGTTCTTCCCTCGGCTAGGAATACTCCTCACCTTGCTTCTCACTCATCCTTTTGGCCTTTCTTCACGAAGTACTTCATAAGTCCCTAAAGTAGTTTCGATGGCCCTTTTATGTGTTCCCATATGTCCTCTACTCTACTGTTAATCACTCTAGTTTGTTTGGTTTCCCTGTATATTGTAAATGCTGTTACTGCTGCTATGATATCTGCCTTCATCACCATGATAATATCTCACTGACGGTCTTCTTTAGAAGGCTTTGAAGGGCACCTTGCTCACTTTTCAAGTTTATAGATCTGAACTTGTTTAATTGTGAAACATTGGCTTCCTAATGGCCTCAACTGCGACTTTTCTCTCAGATGCATCATACAAGCCAGTGCAGTTTTTATAAACCCCATTGTTCTCAAACTGAGAAAATATTCGTAGTGAGCTAAGTAGTCTGATTATGACAATCTGAAAGGAAGCCATACAGCCATAATGAAAAGAACACTGAGTTGGGCGGGCAGCAATTGTGAATTCAACCTATTAATCAAGTCCTCGTAGTTAATTCTCATTGCCTCCCTGAGGCTCCGTGTCCTTATATTTAAAAAGGAAGAACGACACAAGTCATAATTATTTCATGCAGCTGTTAAAAGGATGCAATGACAAATGAGATGCACAAGAAACCGAAAAAGCATACTTTTATAATGCCAAGGAAACGTGATGAAAAAAACCCACACACTTATCTAGAACTTAGAAACCTTGCAATATATGGGGAAAAAATCTACTGTATTCTGTGGTAAATTTCCATGGCATAAAGCAATTCCATGATTAAAATTACACTGAAAAGTATTGATCATGTTTTCTCCTTTTTATAATTTATGTTACAGTACATTTTAAAATGAAATATAGATATGAAAATATTTCTGAATCTTACATTATTATAGCTCATATGAATAAAAATGATACCTATGGAAATCTCTCTGCTATATAGTTTAAAATTTAGTCATTTCAAATACAATAATAAAAAATAGATCCTGATTTGAAATCTTGAATATTTAAGCTCAAAATTATTCATAAAATGTACTGTCTACTTTTCAGCCTTTAAATTAAAGTGCCTGTTTGAAAACTATTTTAAAATATGTCTTTCAATACTGTTGAAAGCATGCTTTCTATGAGGCTGGCTTTTTCATATCTTCCTAAAAATCTACATTTCCTCCTAAGTCAAAAAGTAGACAGACTTCCAGCCCACAGACCATTTACTTTCATTTTTATAGAACCCTAAGCTCTTCAAATTTCTAGTATATTTTTATGTGCAGAATTATGATTCCACTCTTACTAGTGTCATTAATTTCCATTGGAAAATAGCCAGTTCTAATTTTTACCCAGAATCTAACTACCTGATGCACAGAGAAATTGGCATTTCTTAAAGCTGAGCTTTCCTAGATTTAATTTCATGCATCCTTGACACCAACTCAAATAGCATCCAGATTCTGAATGAGGCTTGAAATATGTACAAAAATATTTCCACATTTTCTGTTTACGTAAAAAATATGCAATATCTGTAGGACCCAGATATTTTCAGAGAAATCAAGCTCAAAAAGTCTTTCAGCAATTTTTTTCACCTTAATATATATCATACCCTTTTATGAACAAAGAAGTACACATTCGCTCCAAGGAATTAAGTTTTGGATAGAACTGTCTATTTTAATAAGTCAAATTAAAAATTACCTCTGAAATGTGATATAAAATGTGATATAAATGTGATTATAAAAATCATGAATAAAACCCCTTGACTCTAAGTCTTTCTCAAATTAGACTTAACATTTCATTAAATATTCGTACTACTAAATGCTATATTTTTTTCAACCTTATCTCTAGGCACTAAGCACCTTGCTCTCTCTGTTCCAATGGGGACAGCTTCTTTGTCCTCTTCACTAGCCAAGATTAACTATGAGATGTTTCTGTGTAACATTTCCACTGTCATTTCTGCTTCCTTGTCTGGCAAAGCCATCAGGTTTCTTATTCCTTTGGGATGATCCAGAGACAAAATGTAGGAAACAACTAGAAGTTTAACTCAAAGGAGTTTAGCCTAGTTTAAAAAACAGAATTTGCTGCAATACATAAACTTGACAAGTTTGAACTTTAGGACTATAGACAACACAGGACAATACAAATAGAATCACTTTGAATTTATGGGCAAAAGGTATAACTGGGTCTAACTGTAACTATACTTGAATGGGAGGTAGGGAGATCATGAAGTAAACAGTAGAATACTGGTAAAAGAGTCCCTTGGGAAAGAGGAAAACATTCCTTAAATCAAGTGAAAGAAAATAAGAGAAGGGTAATGCAAATAGAAATGAAGACGTGTAAGAAAAAGTAAAATATGTTTGAGACAATTTTTTTTACTTTGTAATTTTCCCTTGTCCTCCAGATAAAAAATTCTGATAATATCAAAGTATTGATAGTGTGATGTGAGAAAACATAGATATCTAAGAAAACTGAGTTTTGGAATAGTAGGATAATTACACCATGGACTAAAAGTTTATCTCGCATATGTTCTGTCTCCGTTATCAAATTAAGTGTCCTGGTGGTATAGTGGATTATGAGTTGGGATGTTAACTTCAAGCGAGAAAGATGAGACCTGCCTGTGCCATAATGATTTACATCCTTGGGAGCCCAAGGGGGCTGTTCTATTCTGTTCTATAAGGCCCACTATGAGTTGGAATCGACACAATGGAAGGAGGTAGGTTGGACTTGGAATTAAATGGGGATGATATATTCAAACACATATTATCAAGTGACTTTCCAGCAAATATTAAAACATTGGTTTACTGAATCTGATGATTGTCCCTAGATGCCATGCCAGTACAGGAAGACGGAGGTCCCATCAAGATAATGCATGGCTTCCTTCCTTCCTTTTTTTTTTCTTTTCCTGAATACATTTATTTAGAGAACCACTTTTTTTTAAAAGAAGGGTCCCTGGTAGCATAGTTGGTTCCACGTAAGGCTGGCAACATCCAGGTCAGCCGTGAGAAACCATCAGTTGCTCCATGGGAGAAAGCTAAGACTTTGTACTGCCTTAGGATTTACCATCTCAGCAACTCCCGGTTACCTTTTTACTCTGTCCTATAGGGTTAGAAACCATCCAATGGTACTGAGTGAGTCTACTTTAAGATAATGAATTTCTTTTTTTTTTTGTTTTTGATAATACATTTCTTAACGTGGACCCTCTAACAGTTGCCTTTCTTATAAAAAAAAACCTATTTCCTGGAAATTGGGACAAGAACGAAAGTAGCCCAGATATTGTGTGATTATAGACGTAACTGGGCTGTTTTCTTTTTAGTTAGAAGTGTAAAATTGCACAGTTCTTCTGATATTAAATATGAAAAAGGAATTTCAAAGTTTCAATTTTATGAAAACTTTTGAAAAAGAGTGAAATTCATTACAGAGTACCCAAAACCAAATCCATTGCTTTCCAGTCTGGTCCCCCTACAGAGGAGAATTGACCCCCACAGGATTCTCGGGCTATAAAGCTTTACAGAAGCAAACTACCATGTGACTGGTGGAATTAAATCACCAAACTTTCAATTATCAGCCAAGTGCTTTACCAGTAAAAAAGCAGAACTTTTTACAAATTATACAGGTTATCCATATCAATGGGTTAATAATAATAATAATTTTAATTACTATTATCCATATCAATGGGTTAATAATAGCATACACGTTGAGTTCTGAAACTTGAAATTAAGGGCAATGCAATGAAAATCTAAGAAGTCATGTAGCATATGAATAAATCATTATGAAGGAAATTGTCATTTGTGCATAAGACCTGTCTTAATTCTCACATAAATTTTTGCTTATTTATCACAAAGGATGTTTTAACCCTTTTACTATTACCTTTCCTTTTTTGTGTAGGTATAGTTTAATTAACCTAGTGTGACCAACTATGCTGAGGAATTACTGGGGACACATAACTTTCAGGGCCCAAACTAGAATGATTTCAGGAAAATTTATGCTGACGTCTATTCAATTTCTGCAGTCAGGTACCAATTTATGTGGGGTTTTTTGACACAAATATTTGTGTAGACATTTAGCCCTGCTCAGAGAATGAAATTCTCGTGGCACGTGGAATTAAAAATAAAAAATAAAATAAAGTGATATTGGGTCTCATTCTTCCATCATTATTTTCTAATATTTATGTATACTGAAAGTGTGGTAGAGTAAAATTTCTTAATAGGGGTCTTTAGCACAAATTTCTGTAACTCCCACCAAAGGATTGCATAGGACTAGGCAAACAGGGCATGAGTAACACTAATAGAGGGGATTGGTCAGTTTTCTTTACCACCCTCCTGGCTATAAGGGTGAGTCATCTTTGAAGCAACAAAAGATAAAAAAGAAGCCTTAGGATCTTGGAAAAGCATGTTCAAGATCTATCTGAAATGGCAGAAGCCCTTGAGACCAGATGCATCACAGGCTGTGGTACAAAGATTTAGACTATAAGGTACCTAACCTTAATCGGGCCTGAGACTATGGAACTGTGGGACAAAGTGACAGGTGAGCTGACTTCCTGTTCCATGGAGGCAAAGGCCAAGGGACCACGTATCTGAGAGACTAAGGACTGGAGAGAGATTTTTGGCTGTTGGCTGAGGAGACCAACGATTGTATTCTTACTGTTTGTTGATCCCGATTTGTTGTAATCTACTAATTGCTTTAAAAAAAACCACCTTAATTGGGAGTGTAGTACGTGAGCTCTGTGTGGCCATTGAAACAAATTATCAAACCCAGCATAAATGTAGAGTGGAGTGGTTGGAACGTAAATTATCAAAATAGGAAAAGAAGGAGGGCCCATGGAGGCTTGTCTGACTCTTGCGTCATGGCAATAGGGAAGCCAGAGGAGGTCAGATACGTTTATTGCAGAAACAATTTAGCAGTTGTTGAAAATGACAATAGATGAGTCAAGTTGAAAGACCATGAGCTTTAATGCTGGTCCACACAAAGTTTGAAATCTTTCTACCGCACCCACCAGCCACATGACACTGAGCAAAATACACTCCCCAAACTCCAGATTCCACATTTGCAATGGTGGAATGGCACTAATTACCTTATAAGGCTGGTATATATAAAAGCAAGGTGGTTTCTACTAAATTGTTTTTGATGGTTAATTTAATCTTCACACATTTCATTTGAGATTTTAAAATGAAAAGAGAATGATGTCATTTCTTTCGTCTCAATAATCCAGTGATTCTCTCAACAGGCTTAATCTCCACTGGTGTTTGTTAGGCGAAGGTTGTCCGTGCTCTCTGGGTTAAGCCTAGGGTGTTCATAGATGATTCTCAGTTCATTGCATCAGGTTTTAGAAGTAATTCCATTTTGTCTAGATAGGAATCTTTTATTGCCGTGCTTAGGTGCCAGGGAGTCCGTTCTGGCTCCTAACAACACGACAGAAGGCAACACTTCTGGGTCCTCACAGTCATTGTTGTGCTTGAGCCCGGGTTGCAGTCGTCACGTCAATTCTTCTCAGTACGTGTCTCCCGCTTTTGCTGCTGACCTTCTGCTTTCACAAGCACGATGCTCTCTTCCAGGGCGTGATCTCTCCTGACACATGTCTACCATACTTGGGTCCAAGTCTAGCCTTCTCACTTTTTTTTTTCATCCTCACTTTTAAGGAATATTCTGCCTGTACTTCTAAGAAAAATCTGTTTTTTCTTCTGGCAGTTCATCATCCTGTCAGTATTCTTCATCAACATCATAATTCAAAGCCTAGAAATTCTCCTGACGTCTTCCTTTTCCATTGCTGGACAATGTATATGAAGCAATTGGAAATACCTCTGCCTGGGTCAGGCCAACATTATTCCTCAAAGTGACATCGTTAGTCTTGAACACTTTAAAGAGGATTCCTGTGGTAGATTTTCCCAATATGTTACATTGTTTAATTTCTTCACGACTGCTGTCATAACCAATGACTGTGGGTCCAAGCAAAGAGAAATCCTTAATAACATCAATCTTTCTCCATTTATAATGATGTTGTATATTGGTTAAGTAGTGATGAAATACATCAGCCTAGATCATTGATAAGGCATAGTATTAAATCAAAGAAGTCAATGAGTTCTGAAAAAGTGATCACAGGCAATTAAGATAGCCATTATGTATGACAGCAGATATTGAATTTGGTGGTGGCAAGCTGAAAAGAACCTGGGAAGAAGAATGCAATGATTCAAAATGCATAAAACTAGTATTTGTAAATGATTGCTTGTATTTTGATATTTGTGCACGTTGGACTAAAATGTTCTTGTTATAACTGAGTACAACTGAGTTTTCATCTTTCACTGGAGTGTTCATCATTCATAAGAAGGTAATATACACGAGAAAAAATTATTCCAACTTAGCAAGATGCTAAATGTCATTCTAAGTAATGAGAGAAATGGAGGAAACTTTTAATGAGTGGAACAGTCTCCTTGGGACTTATTATACTCTGGGTAATTTTAATCTTTTTCCACAATAAAGGTTAACACAGAGATAACTCCTAATTGTTCTTGTCGTTTAAAAAGCATCCTCCCCCCAAAAAGAGTTCAAGATAATGGTATATTTGCAACATTTCAAAGACACACCATGTCCTTTGGGGAAATTATGGTTTCATTTATATGATCAAGATTAGACATTTATTGAGTATTTTGCATTTGTAGGGCAGTGGGCTAAGTGCTTAGAATAATGACGTTTAAAAAGGCAATCCCTGTCAAAGAAGTCTCATTACCATGAGACATCTATCTTCTCCTCCCTTACACACTATCTTGTTATCTGAAATTTCACATTTACAAAAACAGTAAAATATATATTCCTTACCTTGACAACATACATCTGGAATTAATGAATGCTGAAATGCAAGTTGAGATTAATGCTGGCTGTGATAGCTAAGGTTTGTATCAACTTTGATGGGCCCTGGTTCTCAGTGATTTGACAGTTTTGTAATGATGTAATTTATCAGTTATGTCATGATGGAGTAATCTTCCAGTTTGTTCATCCTTATTTCCTTCATTTTCTCATAGCACTGATTTTTGCGTAATGACTGTTCTTTGAAATGTAATCATATTGATAAGTGAAGAGAGATTGTGTTTTCTTCAGAATACAGATATCTGATGAAATGGGGACTCTTTCACTTTGAATAAATATTAAGTCCGAAAAGACTCTTTATGACTCAATACAACACAAATAATTTAAAAGCTAATTATTGAGCAATTATTACTATTCCACTATACTTTAACAACTGCAATTTATAATTGATACCTACTCCGTCAAATTTATGGAGTAGGTGTTAAGACAATCTCGGGCGTAGTGATAGCTTATTGAAATAATGTCCTTTTTAAAAACTTATGTTAATTCCTGTGCCTTTCATACTAGTCAAAATGATAGGAAAACTTTCTTAGAAACTCAGTGGGTCATATATCTCATTATCCATTGATATAATTTTCAAATATGTGTTGAGTCATTTCCTGGATTTCCAAACTTCCATCGTTCATCATTCTGCATAAGTTAATGTTAAAATTGTAAATGAAAATATTATTAAATCATCTGCTAAAAGACAGAGAGGAGAGAAAGACTTCATTTTGTTGATACATTGCTCTTTGAATGGACACTGACTGATATACTCAGGGGATGTGGCACCGCATAATTGATCACTGATGACTTGTTATAAGAAATACAATTCAAATACATAGCTAACCACTTGCAAAATTGCACAATCAAATTTCAAGGTAGAAAGGAGTGTAGATATTTACTTTTAGTATCTTGCTTTAACAAGTCACTTTTATATACTCTACCAAACACTTAAGCCTCCATTGCCCTGTTATTGAACTCTATGAAGAGGCAAAGGTCTTCTGGTTCTGGGATAAGATAGCATAAACTCATTTTTACAAACTCCTCCTCTCTGCAAATAACTAAATATCCTATAAATAATTCAATAAAGAATAATCATAAAAAGATTATAAAAGGCGGGAAAAGGTGGAAGACTCACTAGAAACCATATCACAATGGGCCCCCAGCGTTTTCCCTTTATCTGATATACAACACAGTATGGGCACTATATATGCATGCAACCAGGCATCTTCAATGTGCCTGGAGGGATAGGGAAACAAGAAAAATGTGCTCTCTCTGGCCAAAGAATATGGAAAAGAAAGTCTAGCACCTGCCAATCCAATGTACCATAGCAGAAGGATCAGTGTTATTCCTGCCCAGCAGCAGTCAAATCCACAACAGCCATCCGCAGCAAAATCTACCCTACATTGAGGTGGGAGGTCTTTGGGGACAGCAGTAGCCAGACCATCTGCAGCATCAGCAAGGACCTGTGAGGAACTAATTCCCTCTTCTGTATGAAAATCATCTCAGCTCAGAGCAGCAGTAGCAGCAGAGTTTTAGTCCCACACACAGGCAGCAGCAAACTGTTCTTTACACAACCATTCCTGAGCTTCCCACCCAGTGACACTAAGCAGCCTAGGCAGCACCTACAGTGATGGAGCAGAAGATCTAGCTGAGCCACACAAACAAATCTCCCTAGAAAAGAATTGAAAGGATTGTGAACACAAGACTGTCATTGGAACTACAGCTGACAAAATTAGGCAAAAACCCACATGTCTATCTTAAATAAGTAATATTTTAAGTACGTAAATTTAAATAAGTAAATTTAAATAATTAAATAAGTAAAATTAAATATCTAAAATTTTTCTAAAATTAAATCATCCATGCATAGCTGGTGTGAATTTCACTTGATTATGATATATCATATTTTCAATATGTATTTGGTTTCTATGTAGGAGAATTTTTGCACCTATGTTCATAAGGTTTATTAGTCTATGATTTTTCTCTTCTGGTAATTTCTTTGCCTGGTTTTGGTATCGGGGTTACACTTGCTTCATTAAATGAATTCAGAAGTTTGCTATCCTTTCCTATATTCTAGAATAATTTGAGTAGAACTGGTTTCAGCTCTTCTTTTAATGCTTGGAAAAATTCTCTTGTGAAGCAATCTGGTCCAGAAATTGTTTGCTGTTGAGAGTTTTCTAATAACGCCATCTATTCTTTTCATGTGTTATGGGTCTGTTGAGGTCTCCTATATCAGTCCTGTGTTAGTTTAGGTAGGTAGCGTATTTCTAGAAATTTTTCCATTTCTTTTAAGTTTTCAAATTATTGGAGTCCAGTTGTGTTATTATTTTTTATGTCAGTTGTTTTTGTTGTGATGTTGCCATTTCACGTTTTTGGTGTGATATGTGCATCTTGTCCTTTGTCAAACTTACCAGATGTTTGTCAATTTTGTCAACCCTTTCAAAGTATCAACTTCTTGTCTTGTGCTTCTTTCTATTGTTTTTCATTTTTATATTCATCTATTTCTGCTTTTATTTTATAATTTCTTTTCTTCTGGTGGCTATTTTCATGCATTTGTTCTAATTGCTGAAGATGCTGTGTTAAGGTACTGATTTTGGTCCTGGCTTCTTTGTTTAATCTATTGCTGTAAATTTCTCTCCAATCCTGTTTTTCCTGTGTCACAAAAGTTTTGATGTGTTTTGTATTCATTTTCCATTTTCAAGGAATTTTAAAATTTAATTCCTTACTTCTGTAATTACCCAGTATTTAAGCCGAATATTGGTCAGTTCCCATGGTTTTGTTTTTGTTTTCTTGGCCCTGATCTTCTTACCATGATTCCTAATTTTATAATGTTATCATCTGGGAAAATTGTTTGTAATATGTCATTGGTTTTAAGTATATTAAATCTTGCTCTTTGGCCTTAAATATGATTTATTCTGGGGAATATTTCATGTGTACTAAGAATGAATATTGTGCTGTTGTTGGGTGGAATAATCTGTATATGTCTAAGAAGTCAATGTGATTATGTTGTTTAATTTTTCTGTGTCTTTGTTGATTTTCCTTCTAGGTTTTCTGTCCTTCCTCAAGAATTGTGTATTGAAGCTCCTACTAATTTTGAATAGCCTTGATAATAATGGGAATTCCAGAGGACTACATTGTGCTCATGCAGAACTTGTACGTGGATCAAGACACAGGTGTGAAAACAGAACAAGGGAATACTACATGTTTCAAAATCAGGAAAAGTGTGCACCAGGGTTGTATACTCTCACTATATTTATTCAATTTATATGCTGAGAAAATAGTAAAAAAAAGCTGGATAATATGAAGAAGAATGTA
Source organism: Echinops telfairi (assembly GCF_000313985.2). Taxonomy (NCBI): domain Eukaryota; kingdom Metazoa; phylum Chordata; class Mammalia; order Afrosoricida; family Tenrecidae; genus Echinops; species Echinops telfairi. The sequence goes on along the minus strand of NW_022111327.1, from coordinate 10,752,463 downwards.
GCATCAGAATTAGAGGAAAGCTCATTAACAGCCAACAATATGCAGGCGACACAACCTTGCTTGCTGAAAGAGGAGGAATTGAACCACTTTCTGATGGAGCTCAAGGATTGCAGTGTTCATTATAGATTATAACTTAATGCAAAGAAGACCCAAATCCTCACAACTGGATCAATAGGTGACATCATAATTAGCAGATAAAAACCAGACGTTGTCAAGAATTTCATCTTGCTTGGATCCACAAATAATGCTCCTGGACACAGCAGTCAACAGATCAAATTGCATTGGGTGAATCTACTGCACGAGACCTCTTTAAAGGGTTGAAACGCAAGGAGCTTACTCTGAGGACTAAGGTGTGCCTGAAGCAAACCGTGGTATTTTCAATTGTCTCGTATGCATGTGAAAGCTGCGCATCGAATAAGGAAGCTGGATAATTGATGCTTTTGAATTATGGTGCCAGTGAAGAATATTGAAAGTCCCATGGATTTCCAAAGGAACAAACAAATCTGTCATGGAAAAGTTCAGGCAAAATACTCCTTATGGGCAAGAACGGCGAGACTTTGTCTCAAGTACTTTGGACATGTTATGAGGAGAAACCAATCCATGGCGAAGAACGGCATGCTTGGTAAAATAGAGGGGCAGTGAAAAAGAGGAAGGCCCTCAACAAGATGGATTAATTAACACAGTAGTTGCAACAATGAACTCAATATAAGAACAATTGTGAGAATGGCAGAGGACTAGACAGTGTTTCATTATGTTGTACATAGAGGCTTTATGCGGTGGAACTGGCTCAACAGCACCTAACAACAAATAAAATTATAGAACTGTTGATTTCTGTCTTCAATGCCACAGGAGTTTTCTCTGAGTGAATAAGGAGCTCTGGTGGCATATCAGATTAGGGTTTGGGCTGCTATCCACAGATCAACAGTTTGAACCTACTAGCCAGTCTGAGGAAAAGAGATCAGGGTTTCTACTTCCATAAAGATTTACAGCCTCAAAAATACAATGAGGGCAATTGTGTCCTATAGGGTTGCTCTGAGTCAGAGTTGACTTGGTGCCAGTGAGCTTCATTGATGACATGTATTCATTAAGGTTATGAGTTCTTGTTCATTTATTCACATAATCATGTAATGATTCTTTGTTTCTCATGATGGATTTTGCCTTTAAATCTATTTAATCAAAGATTAATATTTCCACTCTAGCTTTTTTTATTGTTATTATCTTAATTTTTTCCATCCAAGAATTTTTAGTATATTTATGTCTTTATGTTTCTTCCAAGCAGCATTTTCCCATTTTCTTTGATTTTGCCTTGTTATTTATTATTTTCTTCCCAAGTGTAAAATAGTCTGTTCCTTCTTGAAAACTACCTGACTTTTTGTCCACTTGAATTGTCGGTGTCTGCACTGTTCCCTTCATTTACTTTGCAAATGATTTCATTATGGAATTGTATCTCTGGCACCTTATTATCTGTATTTTAAGTTTATTTTACTTTGAGTATATTTTTAAGTGATTGAACTTCTGGGTATGTCTTGTATGTTAATTTATGGTTGTCTGCTGTTGTTGATTTTCCTTTCAAATAACCCCTCTTGGTATTTTGTTTTAAGGCTGGCCTTATTTTTACAAATTCCTTTATTTTCTCTTTATCTAGAAATTGCTATTTGACCAACATATTTGAATGAAAATTTAGCTAGACATAAAAAATTTTGGTTGCCAATTATTTTTTCTTTCAGAGGTTAATATATTTGCCTGATTTCTATTGCAAAAACAGACCTTTGTCTTATTGTCTTTTGTAGGTTACTTGTCTTTTCTTCCATTCTCATTTCTGGATCCTTTCCTTGCTTTTGACATGGGAAAATTTGATAATGGTGCGTAGTTATGATGACCTTTTGGGTCCTATTGAGTTTGGGGCTCTCTCAGGTTCTTGAATGGTGTTTTTCTCGTTTTGATAGTGTTCAGAAGAAATTTTCTCCCAGCAGCTCTTGGAGTATTTTCTCTGAGGGTGTTCAGTTTGTTTCTTCCTGTTCTGGAATTCCTATCAGGTATATGCTATTCCTCTTGCTAGTGTCCCATATAATTTTAGACTTTATTAATATTTTTTTTCGGTTGTTGTTCTTTGTATGGATTGTTCTTCTTGCAGATTACTATCCAGAGATTTGTCTTCAAGCTCACTAATTTGGCCTTCCTTTGCTTTAATTCCAGTCCTTTGTTCTTTGAAACTGTTATCTAGCTCTAATCTCTTAATGTAAATTATCTGTATATGTATTAGAAATTTTTGGTTTATTTATGGTCTCTAATTGTCATTTATTTCATCAGTTTTCTCTTGAAATATATTCTTGAATTCTTCTAAAAAATTTTCCCTCTTAGTCGTCTCTCCCCACCACATTGTTCTTTCAAGCCTTTTCTCCATCTTTTAAAAGTACCTAAAATCATTCTTCTAAATTTCCTTTAAAATAGTTCCCATGTCTTTTCTTCCTAAGGAAGGCCTATGGGTCTGCATATTGTTCATTTTTTTTTGTGCCACTCTATTTTGCTTTTTAGTTCGCACTGAGATAATATGTTGTCTCTCTGGGATATAGTGTTTTTTTATATTTGTTTCTATTTGTTGTTCAAGTGATAACAGGGTAGACAATGGTCCTTACCCACTAGTTGTGGCTGTTGGAGATGCAAGAGTGGTTGTGTTATGTGGGGACAACCAAATGATTGTCAGGTGAAGTGAGAAGAGTGTCATAAAGCAAATCAAAACACAAAAAGCACTAAAAGAAAGCAAGTAAGCAAGCAAATCCATAAGTGGAAATCATAAACACACTCACCCAAAACACCTCCCAGATTGTGCACAGTAGGAGTGTAGGTGGATATGTGAGGGTGGAGTAGTGACTTTTCTGATTAGCATGGGGCTGTGGGGAATTAGGGATTATTTCTCCCCTCTCACATTCTATGCCTCTCTGCTGGTGCTTATCAAAATAATAAAAGAAGAGAAAACAAAACACAAAACCAGAACTAGCCACTGCTTTTTCTCAAGACTTCTCTCCTTGGTTGACTTTTGGGGTCATCAGAGCATATGAGTGTTAATATTATTTCCACCCCTATTTCAGCTGTACTAGAGGGTTATCAAACAAAAGGAAGAAGGAACAAAAAGGAAAAGCAAACAAACCCAGTTATTCATCACATCTTTTTACCCTCAATCACTTTTCAATTTAATCAGAAATATGGGGATCCAAGGTGGGTCCATTTTTCTCATTGTCAGACACCCAAAATTGCTCTGCATTGTGGGAGGAGATGAATAGCTCCTGGTTGATCAATCGAGAAATCTCCACTATCCTTTATGATTGTCATGTATCTGAGATTAGCCTCCACTGGAGTCAGAGCAGTTTGATTTGCTGCCAGCCAGCAGAGAATTTACTGGTTTGCTCTATGCCTGCTGGTGGATTTTGCACCATTTTCCTCCATTGGTGTGTTAGGTTCACTCAGCACCTCTTTAATCAGAGACCCAGGACTCCAGGTCTCTCCTTTTGTGCACTTTGTTATAGAGAATATGTCCAGTCTATTTACATTGTCACCTTACCAGAAGTTCCTTCTCATTCTAATTCTTGATAATTGAACTCAAGAGATTAGCATTAACACAATTCTATTATCTAACCTATAGATGTCTATCAAATATCACAAACTTTTCTCCTAATATGCCTTTTCTTGTCCAATACCAAATCCTGAATCTTGCTATATCTCCTAGTCTTGAGAGTAAATCCGTCTTAATGTCAATGTACAAGTGTCAGCAGGTGAATGAATTGGAAAGAGGTTAAATCACATTTGGGAAGATCACAGAACACCATAATATCATTCATTCATCTAACAGCTTTCTTTTATCACTTGAACATGCATCATGTGTGTTAGGTATTGAAAATAGTAGAATGAATATGCATAATATCTTCCCTCAATCAGTTCAGAATCTGACTCAAATATTAACATCTCTTATTATTCTGAACACAGAAGAAAAAAAATACATTAATTGTTTAATAATTTACCTCAAAATACTGCCAATTATAATCAGTTATGGCAAGGACTCTCTTGTCAAGTTGTAAATTTTACACTTCCCTTTGCACATTGTTGTCATTCAATAAAAGTTAATAAATAATAGGATCAGCATCATTGTCTAAGGTATCTGATCACACATTCATCATCCCTCCCAAATATACAGAGTGGAAACATGAATCAATTTCATTCCTTTTATGAGATTTCACATAGGGAAAATTTAATGCATATATCACCATGAGGTGTCATGCTAATAGCTAAACCATGATTGTACTTTAAAACAAATGTTTGTACTCTATATTAAATAATGGCTAGTGAAATGCTGAAATTATTCTGCCATGAAGGAACATGAATTATGAATGGCACTCTATGGCTACTCACTATCTATGTGATAAAACAAATTGCTTAGTTTAACATTCATGCCTTTTACAACCTAATTCTGACCTTTCCAATCATTATATATTTTCTAACTCACATGGAACCTTTTTTTCACCTTCAACCAAACTTCCCCCTCAACCTGTATTCTGGTTCTCCCATTTGTGCTGTTCATTCCAAATTTGATACCTTCTTTTTTCCCCTCTACTTAGTGAAAGTATACCCATCCTTTATCCCCTTCATTTAATAATTGTACAATACTTGTTTACTCACTAGTCTTCATGAATGTTCTCTAAGTTTTATGTTGGAGGAAGCATAACATTCAGAATATTACTATAAGAACACTTACTTGAACATGAAATCCAGGATAGTTACATCTATAGAGGTAGTAACTGGGCTAATGGCCTATTGGAGCTATGCAAGGGGAAGGCCAAGGGAAATGGGGAGTTAATAATGAGTATAAGAAGGAAGACAATGTTTTAGAACTGATGGTAGTAATGATGATAAAATTTAATATGACTGAACTATGTAGGTGTATGATTTGTGAATTATACATCAAAAAAACGATTTAAAAATATACCCTTACTTGAACCTATTATCAGTGAAGTAAAATTACTTGGTATGGCTTTTTGATTCATTGTCTTTATAACCAAATATCTGCAAATACAGTGAAGAAGACTCTAATTAGGGAATTGGTCAGCCTTGCCATTTCACTGTGTATAAGAGTAAACCCTCTCAGAAGCAGCAACAGCAAATCGAAGATCATCAAGCAAGTAGTCTTACAATGGTCAGGCACACATTTAGTCTTCAAAGTAACCTTCTTGCCTTTCCACACTTTAAAGGGGTCTTGTGCAGATTTACCCAATGTGATTTGTCATTTGACTCCTTGATTGCTGCTTCCATGAGTATTGACTGTGGATCCAAGCAAGATAAAATTAGACAGGGCTATAAAGTGAATGGTAAGACCAGGGAGGTGTTGGTACTAATCGGTATGATCAGCCATATGTTACCAAAAGGCATTTGCCCAAAAAACAAAACTCAAAATGCAGGATGTGGTAGGAAAGAAAGAGGAATCAAACTAAGAAGTGCAGGGGCAAAGTGGGAAGAGTGTTCTGGGGCATGGCCTACTTTCTAATAAAAACTATGGAGGATTTCTTAACCTCTTGCTGGACTGGATTCTGCATCTGGCTTACCAACCTCAGTTCCTTTGGACTTAAGTCAATGTCCCGCCATAGTGCCTGCTGACCTTGAGAGTGTTCAGAGCCCGTTGTCTCAATCGCAACCCTTAAATTCATCCACTTCTGCCCCACCAGCTGTGATCTTATCTAATCTTCCTGTTTCTTAGTTCTTCTCCAGAAGCTATATGATTAAGGAAAAGCTTCAGCTTAACATCTGACTTATAGACGTGAACTTGGCTGGAATGGACTGACCTGCTCCTATAGCCATGTGAGCAATTTTCTTGATCACTGGTCTTGCTCAACTAGAGAACCCAGCATAACATACTAACAAAAAAAATTGGTCAGCATTCAACAATTTGAAAAGGTACCACGTGCAGACTAATACTTGTGGACTGAGGGCTAGCCTGTGGTGAGTAGAAATGTTAATCTTGACCTACATAAATCCCAAGCAGCGCACTGGCTCAGTAAAATATAAAAGGGTGCTACTATGATGTCAAGACTTCATTTCACACTTTAAAAAAGGGACAAAAATAACCATCTTTATGTTTCTTATCATAAAATATATAATGGGGAACTAAATCTCTAGTTTTAACCATGCACAAATCCTGATCTTGTGGTTGCAATGCCTTCATTTTACTGTAACCAGCAAAAGCAACCCATAGTTATGAGACCAAAAGCTATTTCTCTTTTTACTGTTGCTATAGTTAGAGAAAAATATTTATATTTTGAAAGCCCATACATGATGAAGGACTACTAATGCTCAAAGCTAGGTCAATACCCTTGAAAGTTGGCAGATAGTACACCTGATACTCTTTTAGCATTTTCACAATGAAAATACTGTTTTTCTCAGGGAAAGAGGAAGCCCAGTGTTGAGATACAGGGATCCAATCTGAGTTGGGTACTGGTTGAGATTGTCATCATGGACCATCAGAATAATAGGAGGCCATCTTATTACCATGCTTTTGGTAGTTTATTATGCCGATTTAATACCTCATCAGAGGTGACAGAGATGACCACTCTTATTCAGAATGCCTAGACAGCACATGCACTCTACCTTAACAAATGTGCCACTTCCCATCTTGAGTCTCTCTCTAAAGCTATAAGAAAAGCTTTATTAACAACTTGTGATATGCAGATGACACAACCTGCTTTCTGAAAGTGAGGAGAACTTCAGAGACTGGTCTATCCTGACATGGCTAAAGTATGTAAGACAGTCTTGTCATCATTTTCTCTAAGGAACACTCTGGATTTACCTCTTCTAAAACAGATTGGTTTGTCCTTATAGCAGTTCATGGCACTTTCAATCTTTTTCTTCACCACAATTCAAAAGCATTGATTCTTCTTCAATCTTCTTTATTCAATGTCCAACTCTCGCATGTATAGGAGGCAATGAAAAATGCCATGGATTGGGTCAGGCACACTGTGCATAGGGTCACTATGGGTTACAGCCAACTCAATGGCTAACAACAACAAGAAAGAAAATGTATACATGTTGTCAATAAAGAAAAAAACGGAATAAATAAAAATTATAAGAAAAGCACATGTAATAGCACGAAAGAAAAATAAGAAGCACAAAAATATAAATTAAAAATGTAAATATAGTAATGGAAAGGAAAAAAGCAAATAAAAAAGAAAAGCAAAAAAAAAAACCTGCACTGAGACTGGGAGATAACTTAAAGGAGTCAAATTCAGCACAACTAAGATTTGTTTACTCATAGTATTATTCTCTTATCTCAATTCATTATAGTGCCAGTGAGCAATTATATTGTTTTGATAAGCCCACACTGCCTTCCTTAATGCGTTTGTTGAGTCTCCCCTGGTCATCAAATTCATATTTATATAATCTTCACTCCAAATAGTGTTACACTTGAACAGAGAGTTGGAAATCTAAAAGGGGGCATGGGAGACGGTATCAATGTCTTGAGCCCAGTAGAATGATGTGCTTCAGGTGCACATCATGGTGGTGCAGCAGGAGTGGTGTGAACTGCCCTGACCAGTTCTTTTGCCTGTGCATAGCCATGCAAGGGCACCTTCCCTCACCACCAGCCCTCTCAGCTTCTGAGAAGGAAAGATAGCCGCTGAGAATTGTTCAACCATAACAGGGAGATGCCAGTGTGTATTTCTGTACTTCTTTCTAGCCAAGACTTCTCAAATAGGCCATTTTCTGCCTGAGGAGGGTAAAATGAAGACAGACCTACTCCTTCTCCTACCCTCCCTTTTCTCATTTCCTCTCCATTCAAGCAGGGAATATGTTTGACTTGCAGAGAAATAAGCAAGGTGTTTAAATTGTGTCCCCAGGCTATACAGCAACGAGAAAGAGTATAATTGAAACCAGCTTAGTGTTAAGGGAAGGGGTGGGAGGAAAGCTATTCAATACCAGAAAAATATTCTTTGTGGAGAAAGAAAAAAAAAAGGCAATAGAAATAGCTTTAGTCTAGCAGCTAGTCCCCATGTCAAAAGCAGACAATCTTGAGGAGATGGGGATACAGCTGTAAAGAGCTAGCCTCTGTTACTCTGAACTTTGCCAGAAGTTGAGTCTCTTAGGACAGTCAGCGCATTTAAGTGGCATCGAAGCGAGGCTAGTGCACAGGAGTGCTAGACACATGTAAGAGCGAAACTGAGAAGAGGGAAGAATTGCAGCTGAGCACAGATGACGACAATGGATTTTTTATCTTCCACTTAGCTGTCCAGTTTGGAAAAACTGTGGGTAAAAACTATGAAATCGCTCAAGTTGCTGCCCAGAGGAGGAAACAAGCCAGTCCAGAAGATATTCTTACTTAGGAAACACTGGAGGAACATGTTAACTGCACGTTTGCCATGTATGTGTGTCTGCACATCTGACTCAAAGTTATGGTGAGCCTATGCTTGGCCTTCTTCTGCTCTTGACTCTCCACAATATAGAAATAGCCAATGCTATAAGGGCATAAGAACAATCTAAGACTGCTTGGGTTGTTGCTACTATGGCTTCAAAGAAGGGGGCTTGGACTCATAATCCTATTTAGTGGCCCACCACTCAAGTGCAAAACCAAAAGGATCTATGTTAGAAGATACTTGGCTAAGTAAAGTCTTTCCTAGAAGTGCAGGGGTAGATCATTTGAGCTCACTCAATTGAGCTGATTTTACCAACGGTGGCAGAGACTGTGAAAAGCCTATGTTTTCTCATAAGCTTTCCCATTAAAGCAGACAATAGAGTAGTGATCTTGGGAGGCTTTGTTGTCAATCATTGTGGAAAGGGTCTGAATTTATGACATATACACATCATGCAATGGCAACTGACAGACTAACCCAGCAGTTTCTTAAAATGAATGATGTTAAGAACTGTGGAATGTTTCAGTTCATTACACCGTCCTAGCCTAGCAAACAGCACAGTAGCCTTGAGTATTAAAGGAAAGTGAAAATACAGCTTGTGTCTGGGGTCCTTACGAAAGGCTACAGGTGACATATTTGGGGAGATGAAAAGTATGTAGACACTTACTTTATATCCATTTCATTAGATAGTAGCGAATTGGATTATAGTATCTTTCAATGTAGCAGTATTTGCCATAAATCAGCAATTCCTTGGTAATTTTAAAAGTATATCTTCCTTTCTACATGATTTTTCCACCACAGTCACATCCTCCCACATCGGGAAACACTAAGTGTGTTGACTGCTGAACCATTCTTTTTTGAACGTATCTTAAGGTGATGGAAACCACAGTGAATTGTGAAGTAGGGTATTCTGGTCTAGCATCCACTCCCAGCTCCCTGTGGGCATTTGGGCAAGTACCTCACATCTTCTTATGGACAATGACAAGTGAACCATTAAGGAATCACCGATTACTCAAATCCTATGATTTCCAAATATTGTTCTCAAACTGCTTCATGCATATGAAATTATCTCAAGTTTGAAAGAGACCTTAATAGTCTTGTTCACACACTCACTCAATGCTCTAAATACTCTAGCATTGGTGCCAAATGCCTACTCAGCCTGTGCAGAAACATTTCAGTACATGGACAGCCATTATACACTGAGGGTAGCTCATTCCATCTGCTTATAGCTCAGACTCCTATAAAGTTCTTAAAATGAATAAAAGTTATGTATTTTTGCTCAATAAAAGACACTAAAGATAACATGAATGAGCATCTAACTAACTAGGAAAACTCTAAAGTGTTTAGAATGACATCGAATTAATATTTAACATCAGTGCTAGTTACATAATTTCATGTCAACTTGATAAATGGAGTTGAAGGGGTGGTGTTTCGCTTGTCAATCAGGTCACAGCCTGATGATGTTTCCTGAAGGATGTGACCTTCTCATGAGAGTTCTGGGAACTTCCTCTCTTTCTCTCTGGAGGAAGGCCACACTCTCTCTCTGTTTTCACCTTCTTGTTGACAAGCCACGTAGAGCCACATTTATGGCAGCCAGAGCCCTGGAGATGAGTCCACCACCATTGGATCCACAAGAATTTGCACCCACCAGCCTGTCATCTTCCTGCCCTTGGCATCATTGCTGTGCTGCATGAGTCTAAAGAAGAATTTATGGACTTATATCAGACTTATGGGATTGATCTGGATTGGGCTGGGATGTTTTCTCAATATACAATTGTTCTTTGATATGAAGGTCTCGCTTACACACATATGAGTGTCTCTGGATTTGTTTCTCTGGTCAACCCGGTCTATCACAACATCTAAGAGACTGCGTCAAATAAACTAGAAAAATTATTTAAATAACAATAGAAAACTGTGTAAATCATATGTTTAGGAAGTTTGCCAATGAGAAAACCCAATGTTAATAAACGATTGAAAAAAAATAATGAAACTCATTAATCATCAAATAAATACAAATACGAACAGTAGCTTCTCACTTTACATCTAGCATGTTGACAAAATGACAGAAATAAATGCCTCATTGGCAGCAATATGGCCTACATCAGACATCAAGATTGTCCACAGGATAAATAAAGCCCAGATTTATTTTTGTACAGCCTGAGTTTAAGACTATTTTTTAATATTTCAATAGATTCCAAATGAATAATATGCCAGAAAGCCTACAAAGCCTAACCTATTAGTCTACTTAGATCTTTACAGAAAAACTTCCTCAATTTTGAATTTCAGGATCCCTCATGTACTGTGGGGGTAGCATCTACTCCAGAGAACAATCTAAAACTATGTTGTTATGAAAAATGTATACACAACATACTACGCAGGATATACACTTTCACACACACAGTATATGTTTGCAATTATTCATTGCAAGCTGTTTTGGCAACAGTAAAGTGGAAGTAATCAGGACACTCATCACTGGATTTTTTGGATAAGCAAAATATGGTGATCACATAGTCTTTTGAAGTGACATGATAGATAAACTAATACAAGCTGCAAGTTAGAACTCTGAAAAAGTCAAATTAATAAAGGAAATAAATAGAATGAACTCTATATCACAATAGCATTTATGTAAACTAAATTACACCAAACCCTCTTCCAAGAATTCACATTTTATAAGTAGATTTAATCATTAAAAGAGTAACACAATTGCCTAGGGGGATGAGGAATGGGAATAGATAAAAAGAAACGAACAAATGAAGTTGTATCTTGCAAGCAGCAATGATACGAAGTTTGCAATCAACCGAGGACGGTGATTAACTCAACTCTTCTCAACAGAGGTGCAGTAAAGAAAACAAAAAGATGTTCTTAAAATAAGATGAATTGTTATTCCATGTAACTTCCATTCTCTCCTTGGTCCCAATTATATGAAGGGGTACCCTCCCAAAATTAGAATTTTTTTAAAGCTACATATTTACATCTTAAAAACAACAACAACAACAAAAACATCCTTATCACCTTCAAAGTACTCTCCATTACACTTCATACATTTGTCAAATCGGCAATTCCATTCTTGGAAAACTGTTTTCAAACTCTTCTGTTTGGATAGCTGACAGGACCTCCCTTGTTTTTCCTTCATCTCTGCTATGTCATCAAATAGCTGTCCTTTCATTGCCCTGTTCATTCGTGGAAACAAAAAGAAGTTTCATGGAGTGATGTCAGGTGAGTAAGGTGTGTGCGGCAAGAGAGGCATCCTGTTGTTTTGTTTTTGCCAAAAAATGGTGCGCTGAGATGGCTGTGTGAACAGGTGCATTGTCGTGGTGGTAAAATCAGTCCCCATCTGCCACAAGTCAGGCCTTTTTAGTCACACTCTGACACTATCTTTTCAGAACCTCTCAATAGAAAGCTGGATTAACAATCTGACCTGGTGGAATGAACTCCAAATGCACTATCCTCCTCACATCAAAAAAACAACTGAGCAACATATTTTTGGAGGGTATCGCCTCATACTTATGTAAGATCTTTTCCTTTTTTCTATTTCTCAAAATTTGTTTTTCAAGTTACCCTTTCATTCTAGTGGTCTTCTGCACCATATACTTTGAAAAACCTCCTGCTGTTGGGAGGGAAGACCACTATTTTTGACTAGCAACATAATGGTTCCAGTAAAATATGTGTTGTGCAGTGATATCTTGTGGTTCTCTTTTCTTGTTCAGTCCCCAAACTCCACTACATAGCTCAATTGTCTGTAGTTTCTGGAGCTATTACAAATTCACTTATAATGACTGGTTCAGCTATGTTTGAAAGTCACATAACAGAATCTGCTTACACGTAGGTTAATACAATGTATTTTAAAGAAGCACCACTGTAATCATTACTTTTAATGAGCTGTCTACTCTAAAAAGAAAAATGTGGCTAATGGTTATGATTTTTCAAGTAATTATTGCTAACAGAGAATTATATCAATATTTTATACTGAAGAAAAGAAAAAGAGGAGAACTAAAAGAGAATATTCACAGTGTTACTAGACTTACAGGTAGTATTTTTATTATTTTTATTATCACTGTATTTCATAGTAGAGAATGTTTCACCTCCTCTCCAATCAAATACAGATTGGAAAATAGTGTAAGCTTTCACTTTCTCTTTCCAAAATTGAGTTTACTTATGAGACCTGGAATGCATTTAAAAAAAAATCATGCTCTGGCTATATATTTGCCTGGAAACTACCCAACCCAGAAACTAAGCATGGTTGGATAAAGCTCATTTGCATATCTGCAAGTCCACAGGGCCACCAAAAAGCTTCCACAATCAACAGAAAATACCAAATTATAACAGTTAAATGTGACTCTAAACTTGAATAAGTCTCATGAGCACCTGGAGATAATCCATCTTGCAGTCTCTTAATTGCCAATAGGTTTATCACAGCTTCCACATTTTGATTTTTAATCAGACTGAACTGAAAATGTGTTGTTGTAACAAACTTACTAAAATGTGTAATGCAAGTTGAAGAATTATGTTCATTTTTTTAAAGACAGAATGAGGAAGTCAAGAAAAGAAATACATTAACTTTTCCTGGATACTTTAAGGGCATATGTAGGAGCCATAAAACTGCATTGACACGGATTTTTAACAGATAAAAGAAAGGAAAAAAGTAGTTAGATTGGGAGTGTCTGTCTGTTTTTATTTGAGTCTGAATGAATTTGGATACATGCAATTGTGATAAGCAAGCTTTCAGTTACAATAACGATTTGAGTTGAATGTCAGTACACCCAGTATTTGGCATTACTAATAACATTTTCTTTCCCGATATGCACATCAAAATTATAGTTCTTAATTTATTTGAAGTGTGTTGAATATTTACATCTCTGGAGAAAAAAGTTAGTACACAAAATCCTCTGGACCTGTTAGTTACCTACTAAACTTCCACTTCCCTTTACCTTCTTGCTTGAAAATACACAAATTACTTCATGTGTTCACTCCTGTCCCACATTATGAAACAGCTTGGAATCCTATCCTCATCCCTATGTATAAATCTTGATTATTCTAGACCAGCTGTTGTGGTCCTTTTCTCATTGCCAGTCATTGGCTTAAAAGTGATTGGATTGAACAAATCCATAAAATACCACTTTGAAATCTTAAAGATCATAGTTCCTATTTTGATGTCTAAAGTTAAACTTACCATATATACTCGTGTATAAGCCAAGTTTTTTCAGCACATTTTTAATGTAGTTTTTGTGGTAAAATCAGGTGCCTCGGGTGATATTCGAGTTGGCTTATACTCGAGTATATATGGTACCTAAGCCACAGTATTTTCAATTACCTCAAATGCCTCTGAAAGCTAGACAATGGAAAAGAAAGACCTAAGATGAATTTTGTTTTTTATTTATGTTGATGGAAAACAATAATACATACTTCTTGGACTGTCAAAATTAGGAACAGATATGTTTTGGATGAAATACTGGCAAAATGTTCCTTCAAAGGGAGAATCCTGAGACTTTGTTTCCCTTACTTCAGTAACATTATCAGGGAAGAACAATTCTTGGAGAAGGACATCATATTTGGTAGACAATCAGCAAAAAGCGGAAGACCTTCAATGAGATGGACTGACACTTTAGTTGCAACAATGGGCTCAAACATACCTACTATTATGAGGATTGAGAAACCTTTCATTTTATTATTCTTAAGGTCACTATGAGTCAGCGCTTACTTTACAGCACCTAACAACAATAACATGTGAATTTTGTACTGTGAGAAATAAGTATCCATTGTGTTCTCCTGAGAAAGATTTCCCCATTCTTCAGAAGACATTGTGAACGCATGATCCCGTTTCTCTTGACTCCTGACATTATCATGTCTGCATGGGGTATATGAATCAGCTACAACCATCTAGTGAGCATATGGAAAACTGATTATAGGATGAAGCTATCAATGAGTTCTAAATAATGGGGGGGGGGCAATGATTAATGCACCTGATCATTTAAGCCTCATTCTACACAGGCTTTTAATAAATGCCATTCATAAAAGTCCATTACAATTACCCACTCATCTAAGTCATAGTCCTGATTGCACAGTGGTTCAGTATTCAGCAGCTAACAAAATGGCTAGTAGTTCCAACCCACAAAGTACTCCTTGAGAGAAAGACGTGGCTGATTACTTCTATAAATGTATACAGCCTTGGAAACCCTATGGGATAGAAACAGAAACAGACAAATTAAACAACTTGCCTATAATTTTGAAGGTGTTCGTAATGATACAGCAAGAATTAAAAATTCAGAAGACAGGATGGAAGAAAAGGAAAGAAGAACAAATGGAAGTAGAGAAGATGGAGAGGAAGTGGAAATAGTGCTTTTATATTGAGTAGATTATAACTAATATCGCAAAACAATAAAGGTATCAAGTGTTAAATGGAAAAATAATTTGCTATGTAAATTTTCATCCAAACCCCAATAAAAGAGAAGTTCTGAAACAACTAGAAGAGAAGGTAAAAAATATGAGAAATATCAATATAGTTTTGAAAAATAGAAAATAGATGAGTTTTGACAAAAGAATGATGAATAAATCGAAGTCTAAAATATAAATATATGTATCTCTATTGTTATATATTAATATATTTATATATATATACATGCCTATATTTATACTTCTTTTTTCTATATTTTAAAATAGTTTTATTGGCATCTGCTTCACATATCATACAATTGAATTATTTAGTCACATTAGAAAGATTTGGGCAATCATCACCACAATCAATTTCTTATTTTCTTCTCGTACTCATTGCTAGCTCCCCATTTCCTCCATCATCCTCTGCCATGCCCCCATCCAGTTACTGGCTGTATAGATCTGCCTGTCCTGGATTTCAAATATAGAAAGCCATGCAAAATAAAACACAATTATACTTATCATACAAAGTAAGCAAACAAACATTGAAAACCTCAATCAATTAGAAGGAAGAACATATTAAAAACTTAAACAACTTTAAAATAGGTCAAGGGGAAGATCAAATGATAATGTATTACATTTGAACATGACTACATCTGCCATAATAGACTTTACCATGCTTTCTGTATGGTAGTAAAGCAACCTTTGAGTATGGTCAGAGAGGATTTACTGGAGGCTTAATTCATCTGAGGACCCTGAAAACGGATTTTGGGTTTCCCCTGTCATCCATAGCCTTCTGAAAACTGGGTGTTCCTAATTTATGTTTGATCCTATTCCTTCCTTCAAATTTGGGTTTTATTATTTACAATCCTTGGACTATATGTTAGTGTGTTTCCACGTGGACTTAGTTGACATCTCACTTAGCTGCTCATTTGAAGACGAACCTTTGAAACTCCAGAAACTATTCTTTCTTTCTTTCTTTTTTGCTAATCTTTTTTATTATTAATATATGTATATATATTCTGTCAGACAATATACTTTCTGATAACTAGGCACCATATGTTTTCTTCAAAACATTTTGCTGTAGCACCCATATCTTCAGTGATCTCTTCATGAAGGCAAGCATTAAGCAAGGTCATATCATAACAGTTAGTTGTTCTTTGATTGGGGCTAGAATTAGGTGTGAGCCCCAAATCCATTCATTTATTTATGTTTTACGTATGTCTCTAGTTCATTTTAGAGAAATAATTATTATTGTATGATAGAGATCATTATAAATCCTTCTCCTGGGACATAAAGTAATTTTACTGATAGCATCATTAATTTAGCAAATGGAATTGAATTTAAAAGATTGTTGAGAAAAGGGAATTATACAAGCATTGGTCAGCTTCAGATTGCAATACATGAATCATTGATTTATACAGATAAAACTCTTAAGTGACTGGCACTATTTACACAAACAATGGGAGCTGGTAATAGGGCAGAACTTTAAATAACTTCATTCTAAAAGGCAGAATCTCATCTACACGCATAAGAAAGCATAAGAGAACCATAAGAAAACAAGGAGGGCAGTAACATAAAGATGTGGTAGTCCCCAGCCACTATTCCTTTGACACCCTCATTGTCTTGCCATCTTCGCTTCCTTTTTTCCCCCTTTCAACATTTTTATCGGCACACAATTTACATATCATACAAGTAAATAGTTCAACCATTCAATCATATCAAGGGGAATTGTGCAATCAGCACCACATCTATCTTAGAGCATCCCAGCCTCCCTCCTTTGGTTAAATTACCTTTAAAATGAGTAGTGCGATCATGATCAGTTCTAGTTCCACCCTCCCCTCCTCCAACCTTCATTACTTACTCCCGAAACCCCCTTCCCACCCTATCATCCATCCCTCTGCATGCATTCCCTATAACACTCTGTAACATTTATTATCATCATACACCCACTCCTCCTGTGCTTCACAGCTGGGAATCCTCGCAGAAAACAATGAAAAGCAAATTGCACTAAGGTGGTAAGGATAAGATCATATTAGTATAAAGATGAAAATACAAATAATGCATGAGAGGGAGAAGAGCCCTGTCAACACTCAAGAACCCAGGGACGAAATTTCTCTCATAGAATAGCTAAGAGATACGTTTTTGTAAAAAATATTTTATTGGGGCCTTTATAGCTCTTATAACAATCTGTGCATCCATTGTATCAGGCATATTTGTATATATGTTGCCATAATCCTTTTCAAAATATTTTTCTGACTTGAGCCCTTGGGATCAGCTCCTCATTATCCCCCCTCCCACACTCATGAACACTTGTTCAAGTATAAATTATTTTCATATCTTACACCGTGTTACTTGCACCCAGAAGAAATTCAGGTTGTGTCTATATGAAAGTCAGCTGGACAAGTATTGAGTTCTTTGATCCAGCATAACCAAGATTACAGTGGTCTCTGCCTGATAGTAAGGCTGTTCCAGACTCTTGCCCTTGGCTAGAGTGGATCTGCCAGTGGGTCAGTCTGACTAGATACTCTGCAGATGGATTTTGGGCTCCCCTTTTTCTCCATAGCCGTCTACAAATTGTGTGTTCATGATTTTAGCTCTGATACTTTTCTCTTCACCATATTCAAATATTGTAATTTTCATCTTTTGATTACACAAGCTGGTGTGCTTCCTCTCTATGGACTTAGTTGATGTCTCCCTTAGATGGCTGCTTGTTTGAATACAAGCCTTTAAGACCTCAGATACTATTCCAATGGACAACTGGGAACTATCTACTTTCCTCACCACACTTTGCTGTAGCACCCTTATCTCAGTGAGCATTTCATGAAGGTGAGTATTTCACATATATTTTCCATCCAGCTGGGCCATGATATAAGAACTAACTGTTCTTAAGTTTGAGCTAGGATTCAGTGGTAACCCAGACTCATTCCTGGATGTATGTTTTTTTTTTTAATTTACTGGAACTGGGGAATTAATACACATGTCATATCATTCCATAGTTTAAGCATGCCAAACATAATTGCTTCTATAATCAGTCTCCAGACATACTTTTCCTTCCTGGGCCACATGCTTCGGTATTGCTGTTTAGCCGTGGTCTATATAGGTGGGTGGTAAGACGGAGTTCAGTGCTGTGGTATGTAGTAGTAACTTTATTTTCTTCTTAATATAGCATGGCGGTTATGATACTTGGCTTATGTAGGAATCTGTAGTTCTTCATTTTTAATAGTTATCTATAATACTTTACAATGTTTTAGGAATTCTGGTATAAAATATTAGTTAAGAGCATGGACTTAGAAGTCACACATGGATATATTTAAAACTAGACTATCCCCATGTATCTAGGGCCAGTTGATAGTTGACAAAGATGTCAAGTCCTTTCAATGGGGTGAAATCAGGTACTTGCATAAATGGTGCACAAACAACCAGATATCAAAGGCAAAAGAGTGAAGTTGGCCCAATCCTTCACACTTACAATGCAGCGAAGTCACCATATCCTTTGTTCCTCCGACCAAATGACCTTTGTTTTTCTGATGGGTCAGGGTAAGAAGTGGAAGAAAATATTGATTGCATTATACAATTCAGCTGTGAGTGATTATTAAGAGGGGTAATTGTGATTGCTACCCTTCTGGGTACAAAAGAACCATATTAGAAGAAGGGAGGGGGATTTCCTACCAGTCTGAGAGAAGAGCCAAGAGTAGACTCTGGCTCTTCCCTCGTGCTGGTAGTGAAATCCTTTGGACCCTGATATTCCCACACATTGAATCTCTATCCAGGAGAAAGTATTGACATCAGAGATACATACAGGAGAAGAAGAACCAGAAGCCAAGGCATTAGATAGAACAGTGAACATCCAAGCCCACAGAACATGTCAAAGTTGAGGTTGGCTTGTGGACTGGGGCATGATTTCTGACCCATGGAGCTGGAGTTGAATGCCTTCAGGTAGAAGCCTATTGTAGGATGGTATGATTTGGGAGTAATTATTGGCCACACCAAAAGAGCTTTGTAACATTTCCTAAGCAGAGCAGAAGCCAGGTCAGGTGGCTGAGGACCACAGAGAGACCTGCTTGCTAGCATGGCAGAAAAGAAACTGTCCTAACTGAACAACTGTATCCTAAGCATTTCTCTCTTGGATATAATCTGTTAACTTCATCTGTGAGTTCTGTGTGGCCATTGCAATGGATTATCAGACCCAGTCACAGAAGTAGAGGGTCATGGGAGGGATGGATGGTGGTAGAATAGGGCAAAAATGGAAGAAGGTAGAGGCGTGTCTGACCTCTGCCTTGTGGCCATCAGCCTTGGGAGCCAGAGAGATCAAATGGAGCCCAAATGTCTTTCTTTCAACAACATATACAAAACTGACTACAAATAGCTCAGTTATGTAAATATAAGAGCCAACAAATGCTTTGCACCTTAGTTTTTAGCAATAGATTCCTAAATATGATATTAAAAGCACCAGCAAATGACCACAAACAGGTATCTTGGATTTTAACCAAATTCAAAACTATTTTTCAACAAAGGAATTTATCAGTATAGTGAAAAGATACTGGAAGAAATAATGAGGTTCTATATATCATATAAGGGTTTGATATTTAGTATGTATGAAAGAAACAAACAACAACAAAAACGTGTACACTCCAATCAAAAGATATATAATTTATTTCAATAAAAATCTCACCAAAGAGGATATGCTAATGACCAAAAACCGTATCATTAGTTATTGGCGAGATCCAAATCAAAACCCCAATGAGATACCACTTCATACCACTTAATGATGGCTAAGATTTTTTTCTCCAATGGAAAAACATGTGTTGGTGAATATGTGGAGAAATTTGAACCCTTATCAATTGCTGAAAAGATTACAAAATTATGCAGCAACTCTGGAAAACATTTCGGGCTTTCCTAAAAAGGTTGAATATAGAAATGTTGTATGTGCCAACAATTCCAAGAGTCTTGAAAGCAGTAATGCCAAGAGAGACATGTGTGTATACCAATGTTTATTGTAGCAACATTCATTGCAAACAAAAGGTAGAATCAACCTAAATGTCCAACAACCAATCAATGGATAAATAAAATACTGTTATACATGCAATAGAATATTACTCAGCCACATAGACAATTGAAATCCTGAAACATGCTGCAACATGGATAAACTTTGAAAACATGAGAACAAGTTAAGCCAATCACATAAGACCGCGGTTCTCAACCTGTGGGTCGTGACCCCTTTGGGGATCAAATGATCCCTTCATAGGGGTCACCTAAGACCACCAGAAAACACATAAATATTTCACAATATATAATTACATATTGTTTTGTGATTAATCACTATGATTTAATTATGTTTAATTTTGTTCTGTTTGTAACAATGAAAATACATCCTGCATATCAGATATTTACATTATGATTCATAACAGTAGCAAAATTACAGTTGTGATGTAGCAACGAAAATAATTTTATGATTGGGGGTCACGACAACATGAGGAACTGTATTAAAGAGTCGTAGCAGTAGAAAGATTGAGAATCATTGACATAAGAGCTACCATTGCATTATGTCCCCTACATGACCATTGCATGATGTCCCTTACATGAGATATGTAGAAAAGCTAAATACTCTGAATAGAGACCAACATTTATTACTGAGTACTAGGGAACCTTATGCCACTGATGAAGTAGTGACTTGCTCTTTCTGGTGATGAAAATTTGACAATTACTAGAAAGGATTCCTTAGCATGATTAATGTAATTGACATAAAAAATTGTACATGTGCAAAAGGTCAAATTAGAAAATGTGATGTATATGAATTCAAATTTAAAAGGACTTTAACAAATAAGTAAGGAGGCAAACCGTAAAATGGAAGAAAATATTTGGGAACTATGTATTTGATAAGGGTGTAAAATCCAGAATATCAAAATAAAAAATTCTTCCTAGGACAGGGACTCACAACCCATTCAAGAAATTTACACAGAATTTGAATAGATATTTTTTTCCAGGAAGATTTACAAATATCCAATTAGCACATGAAAAGATACCCAAAGCCATTAGTCATGAGGAAAATGACTATTCTTTTATTTAAAAAAATAGAAGCTAATAAGTTTTGGTGTAGATGTAGAGAAATTGGAACTCATTTGCATTGCTGATGGGAATATAATGGTACATCTGCTATGAAAAGTAATGTGATATTTGCTCAAAATTTAAAATTAGAATTGCCAGAAGACACAGCATTTCCATGATTAGGCATATATCTGAGATTTGCAAATGGAGTTAAATAGTTATGTGTACACTAATATTTATTGTAGCATTGATCATGATAGCCAAAATGTTGAAACCACCCAAGTACCTATCATCAAATAATGCATAAACAAAATGTGATATATCCATACAATAGACTTTTATTCAGTCATAGATAGAAATGAGGATCTAGTACATGCCACGACGATAAGGATTAACCTTGCAAAGCTGATGAGGAGCGAAAATAGTATAGTGCGAAACAAAAGGGCATACACTGAACCATCCCATTTCTGTGACATAACTAAAATAGGCAAATGCATAATGACCCGAGTTTGTTAGTGGTTACCAGGGACTACCGGTTGGAGGTAATGCAAAACTTGGGGAATGGAAAGTAGTGATGGTAGCACAACATAGTGAAAGTAATCAATGACAAATAATTGTCTAATTAGAAATGGTTAACATGACAAGATTAATAAACAAAACCTGACCGCCCCTTACCAGGTTTTGATCTTAAGAAGTTACTGAACCACTGTAAGCCTCAGTAAGCTCATCTTGTCATTTAATTTGAGGGGTAAAATGAGTTAATATATGAAATTTCATATACCCCAAATTCCAACATTTAATAAGAAATGTAGAAATGGTAGTTATTGGTATAATAAAACAACGGAAAAGAAACCTAGAAATTCCAGAAGAATATAATGTATTCCATCCTTTTGAGAGATACAACCCTTGACCAAAATAATAGGTTGCCTCCCTTTTGGCCCCTCTGCACTCTGCCCCTCTCAAATCCCAATGCACACACTCACCATTCACTGCCCGCAAGGGTCATTTTTCACTGTAAGTGCAGCTCTATCAGTCTGATTTAGAACTTCATCAGTGTACTCCAGTATCTTACACCACAGCACTTGGTCCAAGCCAAACATTATTCTTGTGAGAGAAAAAGATACATTTTTATTATGTCAGAGATGTCACATATCACTGAAGTAACCCACAAAATAAATCGATTTGGGGAAATGCTATTTCACTGGAAAGTCTGAACCTCAACAACTATAAAAAGGTTTGAAAATGGGTCTGGATCTCAGGGAATCATTATCCTATACAGCAAATGCTGGTCTTTCACTCTATTTTTAAAAGACTGAGGAGAAACAAGAAGGCATCTGTAAATTTCATAACTATTGTTCTTGTTGTTAACTGTCAGCAAATCAGTTTCGAACCATAGAGACCTTATACACAACAGGAGGAAACATTGCCCGGTCCTGTGCCACCCTCACAATTGTACCTATGCCTGAGGCCATTGTGACCGCCACCGTGTCGATCCATCTTATTGAGGGACTCCCTCTTTTGTGCTGCCCTTCCACTTTACTAAGCGTGGTGTCCATCCTAACTACACTCACCAAATACTGCTGCTCCTATGTAGCTCCCTTTTTAATAATAAACTAAATAATTAGTTGAGACATTGAAAGATTTATCAATGCAGGACTATCGTTAAATAAGGACTTACATAAGACAAAAGTTTCTTCACTGACGCTAAGCCCTGTTTGCTCTTGCTTCAAAGGAAAAGTGTATCTTTCTTCCCTGAAAACTCTAAGCATTTCTCCACTTTCCACCATCCCATCCAAGTGCTTATCTCTTCTGAAAACTTGCATCATCAGCTACCCATTTTCTCTCCTGTATCTTCAAATCTTTACTCTCTATAAGAACCTTCCTCTTTGTCGATAAATACGCCCCAATCCTTTAAGTCTTCTTTGTGCTAACAAAAACAATGTCTCCTAACTGTACTTTCTTGTATTTCTCCTTTTTCAGTTCTCCTTTGCAAAGAAGCTCTTTGGCAACTGTATTAGTCTAGGTACTTTGGAGAAACAAATCCACAGCGACTCATGGATAAGAGAGAGTTTTATGTAAAGAAAATGTGCATCACGAAAACATCCCAACCC
>NW_022111327.1:10710565-10729166 GCF_000313985.2 Echinops telfairi | reverse complement strand
CTGGCACAATTAACTAACTCAATCCACCCCTTGCCAACCTGGCACCTGTATATAATTCTTAGCTTCACAATTGCAATGAACACCTATACCTTAACCCTATCATCCTGTGAGTTTTTCCCCTACCTTTGAAAGTTTGTAAGCCAACTGCTTCATGCTTTTATCTCCCCCAATTTTAGTTATCCAATTTATATACTGCCCACTTATCTCAACCCAGTTCTCTGAGAAAACAAATCATGTTTTTTGACACGAAGTCTTCATTCCAGTTGGAACCTTGTAAAGTCTGCATCCACAAGCAAAGTCAAATCCGGACAGGCCATCCATAAAGTCAGCAATAATATGCACCAGTTCACAGGCTCAAAAGTCTCCAGCTGGTCGGGTTCTGGTCATCAACTCAATGTGGGCTGCCTCACTCGGCCTCTACAGGGTGCCCATTGCTCGCCTTTCCTTAGGCCATGGGCTCTCACCAACTCAGCAACGCTCGCTGATGTCTTGATGCCACACTAATGAAACTGCATTTGCAGAGACCATTGCTGTTGCTGGTGTTTGCCACTGATTTCATTCTCACTATAGCATGTCTTCCATGATGCTTCCCAAGGGGTTGGCAACACCAATGTTTGGGCTAGCAGTCAAGTACCTAACTCATTGTGTTACTTGTGCAATTTAGAGACCACTAATAGCTCAAATAAAATGGTAAAAAGAATCATGCCAACAAGCGAAAAATGTCACATTGAAGACTAAAGTGTGCTCGACCTAAGTCATTGTATTTCCAATCACCTCATCTAATGGAAAAATTGGACAATGAATAGAAAGGCTGAGTAATTTATCCCTTTGAATGATTGTGTTGGCGAGAACTGGTGACTACACCATGGACTGTCAGAAGGATAAGCAAATGTATCTTGGAACAAATGCAGCCTGAATGTTCCTTGGGAGTGAGTGCGCTGAGACTTCCTCTCAGGTACTTTGGACATATCACCCAGAGGGAAGAGTCCCTGGTGAAGCACCCACCTCATGATTGGCAGTGCCAGAGAACAGAGCAGAAGATCCTCAGCCAGATGATTTGACACAGGGGCTGCAACCAACCCTGGGCTCAAACAGCATGGGGTGGGGATGACACGGCTGCTGGCAACGTTCTCGTCTGTTTTGCAAAGAGTTGATGTGCACCGGAAACGACTGGACATCACGTAACAACAGATATTTATTACTAAGAGCTGTCTGTAGTTTCTCCTTGAATAGCTTTCTTCCCCTAAGCTGTATTGGACATTTGTCTCCTGATACTCCTCTTCTTCTAGTTTTTCTGTTTCCTTAATTGATCCGTGTACTCTCTGACCATTCCTTAAATTTTAGCATCCATCAAAATTCGATTATCTTTTGGTTCTCCGTTTTGCTTTTTTTATACTCTCTTCTGGATAATGTCATCTACTTCTATAATTACATTAGCACACCTAGCATGGGTGGCAACTGAATCCTTTTGTCTTCAACCACAATCTCTTTCCTACATCCCACACTATAATTTCCTAATGATTGCTTGGCAACTTCACGTGTGTAAACCACTAGATGACAAAATACAGCATGTTCAATCTATCATTATATCTCACCAGTCCTTCAATATATTCTTCAAATAGTGCTTCCTTTCTCCTACAATGTGTAAACCTAGTTATTGAAGTAAAATCATTTCAAAATCACCTTAAATTCTTTCCTCAGTCATTTAGTTTCATTGATTCCACGGGAAAAATAACGCTGGGATCCTTCTTCAGTACCAAAAACCATTTTTTGATATTCAGCATTTTCAAGAGGAAGCACATGATCAAGAACCAGTAATATTGAAGAAATAAGTATGCTCAAGCTGCACTGAAGGCATTAGCAAAAAATAAATTTAAAAGCCTCCAAGAATTGAGTGAATACCAATTTCACTGTTTCAGCAAACTCTTGCCACCTGTAGGTACTCATTCATCTGTGCTAAGAAATTTGGAAGAGATCTATATACACACATTTCAAAGAAAGGTGATCCCACAGACTGTGAATATTCTCAAATAATAATCTTAAATTCACAGGCAAGTAAAATTTGGCTGAAGATAATTTAAAAACAATTGCAGTAATATATCAACAGTGAACTGCCAGAAATTCAAGTTAGATTCAGAGTAGGGATCTCATTGCAGTTATCAGTAGGTCTTGGCTGATATTAGAGAATACTAGAAAGATATTGTCCTGTATTTGATTGACTATGCAAGGACATTTGACTGGGTTGATAATAACAAATTACAGACATTGCAGCTCTTATTGCACTGGACAACTCCACTGCCAAAGATCTCTAAAGCTGTAAATAGCAAAATGTCACTTTGAGGTCCAAAGTGCACCTGATCCAAGCAACAGTCTTTTCATTCACGTTATATGCATGTGAAAGTTGGACGCTGAGTAAGGAAGAACAAAGAGTAACTGATATCTTTTAATTTTGGTGTGGATGAAGAATAGTGAGTGTATAATGGACTGCCAGAAGAACAAACAACTTTGTCTTGGAGGAAATACAACCAGAATGCTCCTTAGTAGGGAGAGGCATACTTTGGACTTTTTATCAGGAGGCACCAGGCCCTGAAAAGGGGATAAAGGTTAGTAAAGTAGAGGGTCAGCGAAAAAAGAGGAAGATCCTCTATGAGGTAGACTTGAAGCAGTGGCTGCCAGAAGGGGCACACACGTAGTAAGACTTGTGGAGATGGCACCGGGCAGGGTGTTCTATCTTTTGCACATAGCATCACTCGAAGTCTGAACTCACTTCATACCACCTCACGCCAACAGTATCCTGACACACTGTACAAAAATTATACTCAAGGGTATTAGAGCTCATTGGGAATATTCACTGTGATTATATCTTGCTTTGGCCTACATTTAATTTCCTGGGACAAGTTAATATTAATCAGCTAATCTTTGAAAAGTCTGCACAATCTCATAGTTGCCACTAGAAGGCTCAGCGAGAGCATTAGTACTGTCTTTCTTCCAGAGAGACTAGAAGACCACCTTGGGCAGTATTCATGAAGGGAATTTGGCCTGCTAGCCAATATCATGTAGACTCAGTCAATGGATATAAGATATTGCGGTCAGTATATGTTCAAAACACAATTTCAGAAAATCCAACTTTTAATATGTGAAGTTATCTAAACCAAAATCACTGCCATTGAGTCAATTCTGACTCAAAGCAACCCTTTATAGGTTTCCGAGACTGTAAATAATTATGGAAGAAGATAATCTTATTTTTCTCCCATAAAACAGCAGTTGAGCTTGAACCACTGACAGTTAACAGTCCAATGCTTATCTAACAGCTCCACCAGGGCTCTTCAAATAAAAAATAGATCAAGTAAAATTATGTACGGACAATGGACAGGACATTCAGAGCTCCACGTGGCGGAAAAATGCCTCAGGAGACATAAACCAGCTGATAAAGCACTGGGTTAATGGAAACCTTTTACGTGGAGTATGTTAAAACCTTATTGCATCCACGCCCCCCCACCCCCCACCCCCACACAGGTCCCCTTCAGTGAGTCATGAGTCACTCTCTGAGGAAAAAGGATCATCTACTGTAATTGTGTACTTGAGGAATAGCTAATTGTGTAATTAGCTATTGCCTCTTTTGCTTAGTTGTGGTAGTTAGGTGTCCTCGAGTTGGTCCTGGTTAATGGCAATACTATGTACAACAAAATGACGCACTGCCTGGTCCTGCATCATCTTCACAATTGTTTTTGTGTGAGCCCATTGTCACAGTCACTATGTCAATCCATCTAATCAAGGAGCTTCCTCTTGTCCAATGACCCTCTACTGTGCCAAGCATAATGTTCTTTTCCAGAAACTGGTCTCCTCTGATAACACATTCAAAGTACATGAGAAAAAGGCTCGTCATTCTTGTCTCTAAGGAAAATTTTGGCTGTACATCTTCCAAGACCGATTCAATTGCTCTTTTGGCAGTCCATGGTACTTTCAATATTCTTCACCAGAACCATAATTCAAATACTTCAATTCTGCTTAGCTTTCCTTATTCAATGTCGCATGCATATGGAGCCACAGAAAATACTACGAGTCAGGCAAGCGTTACCCTTCAAATTAGCATCCTTGCTTATCAACACTTTAAAGAGGTCTTCTGTGGGTGAGTTACTCAGTGCAATGCCTCCTTTGAGCTCTTGACTGCTGCTTCCATGAGCATTAATTGTGGATTCAAGCAAGAGAAAATCCTTGACAACTTCAATCTTTTCTCTATTTATCATGATTCTACCTATTGGTCCAGTTGTGTGGATTTTTGTTTTCTTTATATGGAGTTGTCATCCACACTAATGGCTGCAATCCTTGATCTTCATCAGCAAGTGCTTCAAGTCCTCACTTTCAACAAGCAAGGTTGTGCTATCTGCATATCAAGCTGCTTCGCTCAGCTCTCTGCTAATTCTTACTGAATTTCCCTAATGCTGGCTTTACCTCTGGAGTTGGCTGCTCCTCGTAATTCAGGGATTATGATGACCGCTGTTTACAACTCCCTAAATACCTTCCAAGTCACTGGGCATGCTTTCCTCCTCTTGCTGTTGTTGTTAAGTGCCATCAATTTGATGCCAACTCATAGCAACCCTATATACAACAGACTGAAACACTGCCCAGTTCTGTGCCAATCTGCCAATCCTTATGTTTGAGCACGTTGCCACAGCCATTGTGTCAATCTGCTTTGTCTAGGGTCTTCGTTTTCACTGCATCTCTATGTTAGGAAGCATGGTGGTCTTCAGGGACTAGTCTCTCCTAATAACATAACTAAAGCACATGAGATGAAGTCTCCCCACAGTTGCTTTGAAGGAACATTCTGGTTGTACTTCATTCAAGACAGATTTCTTCATTTGACGGTCCATGGGACTTTCAATATTCTTCACTAGCACCACAATTCAAATGTATCTATTCTTCTTCCGTCTTTCTTCTTCAATGTCTAATTTTCACATGCAATGTTTACTAGTGCTCTCTTAATTTAAAATTGTCTTAAATTTTATTAATTATTGCTAGTTATCCTGAATTTCTCCATTATGCAAAATAAAGTGATTAATAATTATGTTTAATATGTACATTCACAACCTTATTTATCAAAATGATCTGATCATTAAGCCCTGAACATTGGATTCATTTGTCGAGCCAAAGAGGGAAATTCTGAAATTACAACCTAAAGCACATTCTGGGCCTAAAGAGTGGTTCAGGAAGAATATTAAATAAACTAGCTTCCTGGTTTTCTTACTGAAGACAATCTCTGGAGCACACTAGGATAGAATTTGGCAAGGATTAGCAAAATATATCTTTGTCATCATCACAGCCTTAAGATATTTGAGAATGATGAGGGCAACAAATGTAGAGTGTGCTTTACACTTATGGATTGTGATAAATTGTATGAGCCCCAATAAAATGATTAATAAAAAATTTAAAAAAGATATTCAACCATTCTAGGTCTTATAAAAATCTCAAAATTGTTTTTCATTTATGTGTACTTGTGGTTAACCCATTACTGTTCCACCAGCTATATCAAGTTCCAACTGCACAAAGTCATAATCATTCTTAAGATAAAACCAACATAATTATCCTTATTTGCTCTATCATATATTTTCTAATTAAACAAGTCTACGACCAGAGAAGGGAATTTAGAATTTTCTAAGATAATCAGAGAGGAAACAGAATGTTTCTAAATTTATACAACCAAAAAATGGACTGGGAAATCATACTTTCAAGCTTATAATAATTGCTCATCTTCTTCCCAACGCCCCCAAACATACCACCAACAGAATCTCAGTAGAGTGATTACAAATGTAAATGCTGCCATTTGCTGACACCTTTAGAGATTAATTCCCATCTGCAAAACTTGTTGAATACATTTGTGAATGTAACTGAAACCAAACAACTACCCTGGGGAAATAATAACCCCACACATCTCCAGAATGTGAGTAGTCATTCAGCAGCCTTTATGGAAGTTTGACAATATGTCAGACACTGCTCCGCGGACTATGGGCACACACACACAAAGGTGCTTTGGCTGACCACAAGAAGTGCTCTGATTTGTGACTAAATAGTTGAAATATCAAATTGTTGTGGGCACTGACAAGAACCGGAGGACTGACAAGAACTCCCCTTTGGAGTTTCCTAAGCAGACATTTTTCTCCTGTGCAGCAGCAGTGTGCTCTACGTGATGACCATTCCAATAGCAGTCAGTGCTTAACCAGTACACCACTAACTCAGCCAAACCCAAACTTAATGCCAGTAAGTTGATTCTGATTCAGAACAACACTATAGAGTTTTCAAGACTGTGAATGCTTACAGAAGTAGTCACACGTTTTTCTCTTAGTGGGTGTGAACCACCAAACTTTAAGATTAGCATACCAATGCTTGTCGCACAACACCATCAGAAAACCAAACCTACTGTCATCGAGTCCATGCCGACTTATAACAACCATACAGGACAGGGTAGAACTGCCCCTGTGGATTTCTGAGACTGTAACTCGCCATAGGAGTAAGAAGACTCATCTTTCTCCCATGGAGCAGCTGGTGGTTTCAAACTGCTGACATTGAAGTTAGCAACCCAACCAATATCCCAGTATGCCACCAGGGCTCCTTTAAAAATGAGAAACATTGACTTAAATGGTTAGAACTTTTTCAGTTGATCCCCAGTCTGATGCATGTTAAGGCATGATCTGGGTTTCAACATTGTCTGTATGTTGTTGGTTTTTGTTTGTTCATCATGGGATTTCTCTCAGATGTGTTATGTCATTGGGGGTCACCATCTTAAATTTTATTAAATGCTTTTTTGTTTTTCAATATATAAAACCTAGAATTGATGAAAATGTAGGGAGATAAATTAGAATAAGGGTTTCTTGGGGTGGAAAGGGGAGCTTATGTTAAGGAGTTCAAGAAGGAAAAGAATGTTTTGAAAGTGATTGTGGTAGCATTTGTACAATACTGTGTGATGTGATTGCACTATGGAATATTATGATATCTGAATTAATCACCCAATAAAATGGTTTTGAAAGAAATAAAAATAAAATACAATGCAGTCATCTTTAAAATAAAACTATTGCCTTTAAAGGAGTCCATCTCTACATAACTTGGGAGTAGAGCACCTGTAATGCAGTTGTTAAATGCCTTAAGTTATATACATCTAATGTCAAATGTCAATCCTGTCACTAACCTAGCATTGTGTCTTTAGGCAAATTATTCATCACTCTAAGTCTCAGTATCCTTATCTGTTAAATAGCAATATAAAATTTCCAAATTGCCAATTAATGTTCAGTTGGTAACACTACAGAAAATATAAGTTCTCAGTTATTGTTAGCTATTATGATTGCATATATTGCTGTGTACAGGATAATCTCTATCCCATACAAGAAAATCCAGACAAAACAAAATATTATTCAAAGTGCTGAAACAGCAACTAAAGCTAGTGATGCAGAAATTGAATAAGTATATCCATAGTGATGCAGAAATTGATTAAGTATATCCATGATTTAAGTCTAAATTTGATCCAACATGCAATCAAGATGAATTGATAACTATTGGCAATTGGAATGCAAAGGTTAGAGACACAGGAAACGAAATCATTGGAAAATATGATCTTGGTGATAGAAAATAAGCTGGACGTTACATGATAGAATTTTGCCTAACTAAATTTTTTCATCAAAAATTCCTTTTTCCAATAACAAAAATGGTGACTATACATGTCGTCCTTTCCAGGTGGAATACAAAGAAATCAAAGTGACTACATCTGTGGAAAGAGAAGATGGAGAAACATAGTATTATTACCTAAAATAAGGACTGGCTCACTGTGGAACAGATCAGCAATTGCTCATATGTAAGTTCATGTTGAAGCTGAAGAAAATTAACATAAGTCCATGAGAGCCAAAATATAGCCATGAGATTTGAGAACATCTCAAGAACAGATTTGATTATTCAAACACTAATCACAGAAGACCTGATGATCTGTAGGATAACATCAAATACATCATATATGAAGAAAACAAAAGACCATTCAAAAGAAAGGAAAAAAAGATAAGATAAAAGTGGCTGTCAGAAGGGAATCTGAAACGTTTTCTTAAATGTGGAGCTAAGGAAAATTGAAGAAATAATGAAGTCAAAATATTAGAAAGACAATGTGAAAGGGCAACTCGAGAAAACTAAGCAAATTATTATAATGTGATGTGTAAAGACCTAGAGTTAGAAAACAGAAAGGAAGACCATGCTCTGTATATCTTAAATGGAAAGACCTGAAGAAAAATAATTGAAGCCTTACGTTACAACATTGAAAGATTCTAAGGATAAAATATTGTAGATGCAAAAAGCATCTACAGAAGACGGGAAGAACCACAATCACCACACCAAAAAAGAACTAGTTGAGATTCAACCATTTCAGGGGGTAGCATATGAGCAAAAGCCAATGGTGCTGAAGGAAGAAGTTCAAGATACCCCAAAAACGTTAACCAAAAACAAAGCTCCAGCCATTGATAGAATACCAACTGAAATGTTTCAATAAGCTGATGAAGCACTGGAAGAAGCACTCACTCGTCTATGTCAGGTAATTTGGAAGACTTAATGGAAGAGATCCATATTTACACCCAACAGAATGCTCAAATTATAGAACAATATAATTAATGTCACATGCAAGTAAAATTTTTCTGGAGATTATCCAACAACAGTATATTGTAGCATTACATTGACAGGGAATTGTCAGTGGTTCAGGAAGGATTCAGAAGAGGACACGAAACACGGAATATCATTGCTGATGCCAAATTGATCTTGGACGAAAGCAGAGAATACTAGAAAGATGTTTTCTTGCAATTTATGGACTATACCAAAGTATTCTACTGCATAGATCATCCAAAATTATGGATAAACTTGAGAATATTGGGAATTCCAAAACACACGATTGTGCTCATTTGGAACTTGTACATGGATCAAGAGACCATTGTGTTAAGGAATCGTGTGTGGTTCAAAATCAAGACAGGTGTGCGTCAGGGTTGCATCCTTTCACCATACTTATTAAATATGTATGCTGAGAAAATAATCAAAGAAGGTGAATTATATGGAAAAAAAGGTGGCATCATGATTGGAGGAAGGCTTATTAACAACAGATGATCCAACCTTTCAGGCTGAAAGTCAAGAGTTCATGAAGCAATTGCAGATACCGATCACGGATTTCAGCCTACCATATGGATTACAATTCAATGTAAAGAAGACCAAAATACTCACAATTTTACCAATAGGTAAAAACCAAATTTATTGCCATCAAGTTGATACCAACTCTATCGACCCAATAGGACAGGGTAGAAGTACCTCTGTGAGTTTCTGAGACTGTAACTGTTCGCAGGAGTGGAAAGCTCTGCCTTTGTCCTATGGAGCAGTAGGTGGATTAGAACTGCTGATCTTAGACTTCCAGTCCAACGTGTACCACTACGCCATCAGGGTCCCTTGGACCAATAGGAAACGTCATGATAAGTGAAACAAAGGTTAAAGTTCTGCTGAAATTACAGCAATTGTTATGGCAATGTTTTTAGCTGACTGAACACTTTCAGGAATTGCATAATTCACTCAAAACCTCATGGGAATTTGGGATGTAACACAAAGCTGAAACAAATTACAGCATGTCACCCTCTGGTGGTTTGACACTATTTCTCTTTATGGTCTATGTTTGCAGTACCAAATGCAAGGGCATAAAAATGTAGTATTTCATCAAAAATGTACCAAAGTTTACAAAATGAATAAATAAATATTACAAGCACCATTCTATTTTTTTACACCTATGGACAAAATGAGAATTGCTACGGGAACTTAGAATACATTGTAGAGATGAAAGTTAAACAAGAGTAAGGAATGTAAATTTGAGATTTTCATATTGGACAGCTGCTCTGCAGACCAGCTTAGAGAGAACCCTGATTACAAGTGTCATTTTAACAACCTGTGTGCCAAACTCAACAAAAAATTAAATATTGGTCCTGCCAAACTGGTTCAACTGGCTGAATCCCACCACTGAGTATAAAGTAATTCTATTAATAGTCTCCTTAATTTATCTAATGGTATGCAATTTAACACACTGCTATGAAAAGAAGTTATGCAAGCACATAGACTGCCTCCGAACAGCATTCCATGAATTGTTGATTTGTACAGATTAAACCCTTAAATTATTTATCACTATTTATATTGACAATGGAGTTTGGCAAAATTTCCATTAACATTCATTCACAAGGACAGAACCACATCCATAAGATAAGGCAAGGAGGGTATTAATATAGCAAATATATAGTGGTGCTGGTTCTCTTTTCATTGGATAACCTTAAAGCCAAGGGTCCAAACCATAGTCCATTGACCAACACATCCATAGCCTGGGGGTGGCAGTGATCTATTTCTTCTCACATAAGGCGTTTCTGTCTTAAATCCAATGGTTATAGGTGAGTTTGAGGTAAAGTCCAATTCATTTAGTGGGGTTCTCACATGGTGTGGCTATCAAGGATGTGTTCCTGGAAACGACAGAATCTGAAGTTTATAGCATACTGTGTTAGTCTAGGTAGACTAGAGAAACAAATTCATAGACATGCATGCGTGTATAAGAAAGAGCTTTATATGCAAGAACAATTGCACATTGAGAAAACATCCCAGTACAGTCCAGATCAAGTCCGTAAGTCCAATACTAGTCCATAAATTCCTCTTTAGACTCACACAGCTATGCAATGAGGCCAAATGCAGGAAGATCACAGGCCATGGTGAACTTTTGAATATTAATATTTATGTAGCTGACATTTGAACTCTGCCATAAAGCCAAAAAGAAATGAGACAATATTGAAAAGAGTAGTATGAAAAATGAACAGTACCATGACATAAATAGAAAAGTTGACAATTGCAAGCACAATCCAGAAAATAACCCTTGGATTACTTGTGAATTACAACTTCTGAAATACTACCCAATGTGGTAGTGCACAAGTGGGAGCTTGAGCTAATCTTCAAGGTGATTGCATTCAATAAGTCTGAGAGATAACTGTTCTATTTAAATTGTTTTTTTCCAAATAGGGCTTTATTTCTAGTTGCTTGTAATTCTGTTTAATATTAAGTGGAGTGTGAGAAACTCTAAAATTCTGAATCAGCCACTAGTACTAAAGGAAGCTAAATCTAGTGGCCAGTCACCATATGCTGAATGGTCGTTCTTTATAACTTCAGGACTACATTGATTCCATGTGAAATATTGTTTTGAAGTCATATGATATATCAGACTATCTATAGTTTTGTGATACAAGAATTGCAGTTTGATAAGTACTGTGAGAATCAACCATTTTTCAACTTGCTCTTAGTTGGGGGTGGGCTGTGGAACTAAATAAAAATAGTTTTGACTGGTTAAAACACACTTCAAATTGTTGAGGGCAGGGTTTGATATTTCTCATGTGACTGGGTGCCCTCAAGTCAATCCAACGCATACCAACCTAGCCATGTCCCTTGACACACGTATTCACGTTTGTATGTTTAAGCCTGTTGTTTTAGCCAAATATCAATCATCTATAGGAATCTTCCTCTTTTTGCTGATTCTCATTTTACCATCATCATGCTGTTTTCCAGAGGCTGCTTCTCCTAATGACATGCACATTCTCTTGGTCCTTCCTCCAAGACAGATTTATTTGGCAGTCTGTGGGACTGATGATGTTCTTTGCCAACACCATAATTCAAATGCATCAATTCTTCATTCATCTCTCTGATTCCAAGTCCAACTTTCACATGCATATGAGACTATTGAAACTATCATGACTTGGGTCAGGTGCACCTTAGTCTTTGCACTGTAACCCTGTAAAGAGATATTGTGCAGTAGATTCTTCACAATGGTCTGTGTCCTTTGATTTTACTGCTGCTTTCATGAACACTGATTTTGGATACACACAAGATAAAATCTTTGACAGCATTAATCTATTCTTGGCTTATCATGATGTTGCTCAGTAGTCTTTAGTCTTCATCAGTAAATAATTCAAAGCCTCTTCATTTTCAGTAGGCATGGTGATGTTATCTGCGTACTGCAGCTTGTCAACGAGCCTCTCTCCGATTCTTATGTTGCAGTCTTCTTCACCTAATCCAGCTTCTCTGATTACTCGTTCAGCCTACATATTGAATAAATTTGGTTAAAGGACACAACTGGGACACACACGTTGTATGACTTTAAGCTGTGCAGTATCATCTTTTTCTGTTTGACTATCTGCCGGTCGGTCTATTAGAGGTTCTGCATTAACATAGCTAATTATTCAGGAATACCCATTATTCCCAGTGTGATCCACATTTCGTTATGATGCACACAGCCAAACATTTTTGCCTAGTCATTAAAACACAAAAAAACATCTTCCTTGTCTTCTCTGCTCAAAAGTCATCTAATCCCTCATTTCTTAACCTTGTTGGAATCTAGCTTGAATTTCTGGTAGCCTTCTGACTGTGTACTACTGCAAACATTTTAGAATTATTAGCAAATTTTTACTTGCATGCAATATTATTACTTGTATTAACTGGGTTTCCTTGTACATGCATTCTATCCCAGACAATTTAGCACTTTAGTTTCTGAGATATTCTTTTTGAAGATGAGTATGAATTCAGTACTTTTGTATTTGCCATTCCTGATATAGAAAACCATAGGATGATTTTATTCCAAATGTCCAGTACTAATCCATTTCAGCTCACCAACTCCTAGGGTATTGATTTTTGTGCATTTTATTTCATTTTTGATGACTTCCAATTTTCTTAGTTTCAAACTTCATATATTGCACAGATTATTAATGGATGGTTGCAACTTCTTCTAAGTTGGAATTAGATCTCATCAGCAACTGAAAGGTCCCTTAAGTTTTGCTTAATCCACACCAACGAAGGGACTCTATTTTGAGGAAGCAGCTTTTCTTTAGTCATATTTTGAATGTCTTCCAACCTATGGGGCTCCTCCCCCTCAATAGATCAATGTTCTACTACTGTGCATCAGGGTTTCAGTGGTTCACTCCTCAGGACTGCATCCACCACCTGTGGTCTTCCTGTTTCATCTTCCTGATTCCTGGTGTGTTTTCCTGCTTATTGGTTCTCAGTCTTTAGGTTAACATGTGAACCATCGACTTGAAGTGGACTAGGCTTATCCACTTGTACAATTTTGTGAACCATTTTCATGATATAGATGCAAATGTAAATGTAAACATAAATACTGTAAATATTACTATAAATATAAAATAAAAATATATTTATATATGTATGAAACTGGTTTTGTTTCTCTGGAACCCAGCGCAACACAGGTTCAGTGGGGGAAATGCATGGACTGTGTAAAGTGAAACTTGCAGATTTGCAAACTTAGGGATACCAGTGGAAACTACAGAAAAACTCAAAATGAAATTGAATGTGAAAGGTTATTGCACTGGTGCATTTCTTTAAAGAAAATTGTTTTATTTATTTCTTAGTAAATGAAAGCTCATTTCGCCTTAGAGTTGGTGACAGTGTGCCAGGGTATGAACAAGATGGCTATATGATTGAGAAAAAGTATTATATCCTGGTAAATGTATCATTACTTAGGGACCTCTAACCCCAACGTTGTTGGTTCAAACCCACTAACTGATCCACAGGATGAAGATGAGACTATTTGCTGCCATAAATATTTAGATTACCAGAAACCCCATATGGGATCACGATGAGTCTGAGCTTACTTTATAGAAGTGGGTTTGGTCTAGGCTTAGAATGTGATGATTCTTTTCCAGTGGAAATATTATGAGAATTCTAGTATGAAATAGACTATTATTAATTTACAACAGTAAAATAAAATATCTTTTTAAGTTGCTGTAATATTTGTGTTTCTGTCACATTGACTTCTCCTGGTATTTTTCAGCAACCCTAGAAATCAGATGGATAATTTGAGGATCTTTTGATCAATGCGGTGTCACAAGAATTTGAGGTGGATATGATTGAGGGCAATTCCATATAAATTACAATAAAGCCTTTGTATCATTTCTGCTCCAATACAGAATGAATTTCACTTGTGTCTAAAATCCTTGTGTAGCAAAGAGTTTAAACTCTTCAGAATGCTATGTGTGACTCATTAGGCTTCTAGGCCGTGATCTAGATACATGTTCCTAAAACACTTCAGACTACGGGACTTTTAGGCAGGCCAACAGATTCAGGGTCACAGCATTTTCACTTCATTTAGAAAAATGAACTCGATAATAACAATGTTTTCTTTTAACTCATACAAGAATAATAACAATCAAATGGCGTTACAAATGAGAAAGCAAGGATAATGTAGAAGAACAAAGCATCTTTCCTCAAAAAAACACACATTAAGGATTCTATTAGAGGACTTGCAATTGCTTAACATTTAATGATGGTATGTAATGTTATCATTTTCATACATCCTAAAAAACAATTTTAATACAATACTGAATTAGAATATTAACTAAGTAACTGCTGTTACCTGTCTTTAAGTGTATCTCCATCACAGGGACTTCATGCACAATGGAGTGAAACATTTAGGGTGGTCAGCAGGTTTCAGTGGCCCTTCCAGCGTTGCTATATTAACTAACTGTGCGCCTGGCATTCTAGAGGGAAATAGATTTTAATAGTTGCTTTCTTTTAAAGTTTGCATTTAAATATATGTAAAAATAAAAGATTTGAAATGGTAGAAATGATTCATCCATCAATAAGAATGGGGGGAAAAAACATTAATTTTGCATCAATTCTTGACCCTCCTAAAGCTCAAAGGAGAGTTGTAAACCATTTTTTTAGAACAAATTCTCTAGTAAAGCACTTCTTCTTCTTCTTCTCCTTCTTTTCCTCCTCCTCCTCCTCCTCCTCCTCCTTCTCCTTCTTCTTCTGTAAACAGTCTTTTAACCAAAAAGCATGTAGTAAAGATGGTTAGGTTTCTGTTGCGTAAATTGTAACCATAGTCGAGTTTGGGAGGATTCCAATTCCCTCATGTCATTTTCAAAGTGCTTTGATGGCTATATATTAATTATATGTGGGTGAGCTGTTAGAAGTCATCATAATTATCAAGTAATTGGCAAACAAGTAGTACCTTACCAGGGAAGTCTTCGAGGAAATATAGCTAGAATGCTCCTTAGAAATGAGGATGACAAGATTTCTCCTCATGTCCTTTGGACAGGTTATCAGAAGACACCAGTCCCTGGAAAGGTACATTGCATTTGATAAAAGATCAATACAAAATGAAGAAGACTCTCAAGGAAACGGAATTACACTGGTGGGAATAATGGGCTCAAACCTACCTCCAATTGTGAGGATGGTGCAGGACTGGCCAGTGTTTGTTTCTATTGTACATAGGCTCCCTGTGAGTAAGAGCTGACTAAATAGCACCCAACAAGAATAATAGTGAAATCATGTACAATAAAAAAAACTCATTGGCATTTCATAAGCGTATTTTAAGTTTTGCAAGTTGTTTTAAATTTCATATCCAGGATC
Organism: Echinops telfairi; assembly: GCF_000313985.2. NCBI lineage: Eukaryota > Metazoa > Chordata > Mammalia > Afrosoricida > Tenrecidae > Echinops > Echinops telfairi. The sequence goes on along the minus strand of NW_022111327.1, from coordinate 10,713,722 downwards.
CAGATTAGCAAATATTTTAACGTGTTCAGAGGACTAGTCAGGGGAACAAACCTCTGTAAAACAGCCACCATTGACAACATAAATACAGAGTTCTATCTAATGAATATGCTTATTACTCTTCTCTGCTGTAGTTTTTAAGCTGCTAAATTTACATATATGTGATGACTATATGCAAACTATCTCAAAGGGATCTCAATGTTTACTGTAAAATTAAAGGAAAATGCCATGGTATAAACTAAGTTCACTTATAGACATCGCTTGTGAGCATGTCTATTCCACAGCAGCTGTATCTGTAGAACAATGTGTTTCAAACTATAGTATGCCTTGTCTTTGGGTATCTTTAATTGTGCCATAGGACAAACTATACCTTTTTGGAGCTTCATTTTCATTTATTTTAATTAAATTAAATATATATGTAGAGACAAAGAGAAAGAGAGGAGTAGAATGAACAACATTTACATTTTTCACGAAAAATGGTGAGATCACTTCAGGTTCAGAAGTGTCTTCTTAATGCACGCTAGTTACCCTGGGAAGCAGCATCATGGCTCCTTGTATTAGGTTTGTATTAGATTTGGTAGATATTAGTAGCAGTGAACTTTATTTTTGTTTCTTAGTCAGTTTTTACATAGAGTTAGATGTCACTTTGAAGACACACCTTATTTACCATACTTCTAAGAGAACATGATGTTTTCGGTTCATTTTATTTTGCATTGCTAATAAATCCATTAGTATATAGTTTATTTATCTTTATATATCTTCTGCCATATCTAGTTCATGCTTGCACATGGTAGTTACTCATTTAACATTAATTGATTACATTACTAAGTGTATGCATAACTCACAGCTCATGTTTACAAATAAACATCTTGCTTGTAGGTACATGTTCATTGGTACGGATTGATTTCTGACCCTAGTGTTCCAAATAACATTGTCTTGTAGCACTGTGCTGACTGCAAGGTGCTCCACATGTGTTCATGTGTCTGTTCAAATCTGCTCAATTAATTTTTTTTCTTTTTATTACTATTGTTTGGTGATGCTTCCTTGACATGCAAGTACTGGTCAAAGAAGCTTTACAAATCAATAGTCAGAAAAGAGATTAGAGGGGATTTTTTTAAAACACAGAAGAAAAAGAAAGACTAATACAGATATAAGAAACTCTGAAATTTGTTCTTGAATGTAGAGTAACTAAAGGAAATGGAAGAAATGATGAAGTAAGTGAGATCAACAGAGATGTCAAAGGGCAGGGGGAAAAGAGAAACTATTATAATGAATTGTGCAAAGCCCGGGAATTAGAAAACCAAGAGGGAAGAACATGCTTGACATTTCTCAACCTGAAGGAACTGACCAAGCAACATTGAAGGATTCTACGGGCTAGATGTTGAATTACATAAGAGGCATCAAAAGAAGATGGAAGGAATGCAAAAAGTCACTGGACCAAACGTAACTGGTCAGCATTCCTCCCTTTCGGGAGGTAGCCTACCTTAAGAACTGAGCATACCGAAGATCTCAGGGGCAGTTCTGCCCTGTCCTATGATAGGGCTGTTTGCTCTGAGTTGAAAGTGACCCCATGGCAGTGAGTCTGGCTTGATAATGAAGAAGGAAGTCCAGAAAACTGCACTGAAGGCATTTGTAGAAAAGAAGCTTTCCAGAGAATTTCCATAAAACCAGCTGAGATGTTTCAACAAACTTGGGCGACGCTAGAAGTGCTCCCTTGTTTATGACAAGAAAATTGGAAGAGAGCTACCTGGCCAACTGACCGAAAGAGATTCATATATATACCAATTCCAAAGAAAGAGAATCCAACCGAATGTGGAAATCATTGAACAGTATCATTCATACCACATGTAACTATGATTTTCCTGAAGTTGGTCCAAAAATCGTTGTTACAATACATACCACAGAACTTCCTGAAACTCAAGCCAGATGTAGAAGACAACTTGAAACCGACCATCACGGAGTTGATTTTGAATCACAGCAATCCCGAGAGACAGACTAGAACTGCCCTGTAGGTTTCCCAGACTGACATCTTAACAGGAATAGAAAGTCTTATCTTTCGCCTGTGGAATAGCTGGTGGTTTTAAACTGCTGTCCTTGCAGTTAGCAAACAAACGTACAACTCACTGTGCCTAAGAAGTTGGAAGGAGGAATATAATTGCTGATGTCAGCTGGACATAAAAAAAAAAAGACGCAGAGGTAACAGAAAGTTGTTTATTTGTTTTTATTGACGACACAACAACATTTGACTGTTTGAATAACATAAAGAATGATGTTGATAAATAGACCAAGAGACAGATGTTTGCACAGAACAAGGATTTACCATATGTTTCAAAATAAGGAAGAGTATGCATCAATGTTATATCCTTTCACCCAAATTATGCAATCTGTATTCTAGCAAATCATCAGAGCTGCAAGGCTATTTGAAGAATGAGACATCAGAATTGGAGGAAGCCTCACTGATAACCTGAGATATGCAGATGACAGAACCTCCCTTGCTGAATAGGAAGGTGATTTGAAGCACTTACTAATGAAAATCAAAGACTCCACACTTAAGTATAGATTCTACCAGTGGTGGGATTCAAATAATTTAATTTAACAACTGGTTTGCTGCTCTAATGACCCTTTGAAGTATAAAAAGACAATATGTCAAAAGGCAGTTTATTATTTCATGCAGTTAATATTTAAACAAGAACAGTAAAAGGGGTATACAAAAGTAGATTACAAGTTATAAATGTTAATGAAACCTGGTGGTCACACAGGCTGATATATAAGGCATCAAAGAACAAAAATCATATCATTCTAAATGAGGGGGAGTGCAGATTGTGGACCCAAAGCCCATCTGCAGGCAACTGGTCATTCCCTTACAGAAGGGTCACAGGGAGGGGACGAGCCCGTCAGGGTGCAGTGTAGCAACGATGAAACATATAACTTTCCTCTAGTTCTTAAATGCTCCCCTCCCACTATCATGATCCTAATTCTACCTTAAAAATCTGACTAGACAAGAGGATGTACACTGGAACACAGATAGGAACTGGAAACACAGGGAATCCAGGACAGATCCTTTCAGGACCAGTGGTGAGAGTGGTGATACCAGAGGGTGGATGGAAGGTGGGGTAGAAAGGGGAAACTGGATCTACATATAACCTCCTCCATGGGGGAC
>NW_022111327.1:10622786-10710465 GCF_000313985.2 Echinops telfairi | reverse complement strand
GACAGATGATCCCATCAGGATCAATGCTGAGAGTGGCGATACTGGGAGGGTGGAGGGAGAATGGGGTAAAAAGGGGGAACCAATTACAAGAATCTACATATAACCTCCTCCCTGGGGGATGGACAACAGAAAAGTGGGTGAAGGGAGACATCAGACAGTGTAAGATAAGACAAAATAATAATAATTTATAAATTATCAAGAGTTCATGAGGGAGAGGGGAGTGGGGAGGGAGAGGAAAAGTGAGGAGCTGATACCAAGGGCTCAAGTGGAAAGCAAATGTTTTGAGAATGATGAGCGCAACAAATGTAAAAATGTGCTTGACATTCAAAGGATTGTGAAAAGAGTTGTACAAGCCCCTAATAAAATCATTTTTTAAAAAGGTAAATGAAAAACTATTGAATAATGCCTGACAAGAAACAATAAAACTGTTACTCAAAATATTTCCATATTGCTTCTTGATTGCTCTTTAATTTTATCTGAGCATCACTGAGCATTCCATATTGCTCTTTAATTTTATCTGAGCATCACTGGCTGTATGATTTATCCTTAACCATTGTTCACCACAGGAGTAGGATTCAATTCCTTTAGAGGTATGCCAATTACTCAAATAGTCTTTGTGTTTGATTAGATTAGAAACAGGAGACTTCTATTCTTTGAAAATCCCCTTCATGCTCCTGCCAAACCTACAGCAATTGATCTGACAATAGTTTTTAGTTCTTTGAACACTTTCAGGAATAATTCACTCATAATACCTCATAGGAATTTGAAACACGGGACAGAATGTCACCTTCGGTCTGTTTGGCACTTTCTCACTGTCTTTTCTATGTTTGTTAACTAAAGCAACAAACGCAAGTGGATTAAAATGTAGTATTTCATCAAAAGTATAACAAGTTCTATGAAATGAGTCAATAAATATTACAATCATAGTTCTGTCTAATTTTTTATACCTATGATGGAATGAACATTACTACAGGTGCTTAGAGTACACTGTTGTGCAGATGAACATTAAAAACGAGTAAGGAATGTAAATTTGTCATTTCTACATTGGGCAGCTGCCTAGATACCCATCTTACAGAGAACCTTTTGGACAAGTGCCATTTTAGCAACCAGTACACTAATCCTGCTGAACTGGGGGGAACTGGCTTAATCCCACCTCAACATAAAGAAAATAAACCCTCTCATAGCCAGTCCAATATGCAAGATCATGATGGATGAAGAAAATATAGAAGGTGCAAAAGGGCTTCAATTTTACATGGATTCAAAATCATCACCCTTGAAAGCATCAGTCAAAAAGTCAAAGCTCACATCTTATTGCATAAATCTGCTGCAAGACATTGAATAAATATGCTGCCTTCCTTCAGTGTAGCCGAACTCTTCCAGCTCTCCAGCTCCCTCCTTGGATTCCTTATTTCCACTCCTCATTCTTTCTTGCCCCCGCTGGGCTTCTGAGAATGGTACAGAACTGGTTACAGTGTTTAATAGAACAGGTATGACTTTCAGGAATAAGATGGACCTGACCACCCCCCCTATGGTCTTTTCAATTGCACCAAACGCATTCGAAAAACTGAAACAATTGAATAGGGAAGACTGAGGAACAATGGGTGCCTTTGAATTCTGATGTTGGTAAATAATACGGAAGATAGCAGGACAAACAGGGGAACAGATTAGTCTTGGAGGAAGTACAGAGATCATGTGCCTTAGAAATGAACTTGGAAAGACTGTTTGTTATATACTTCGAATATGTACTTAGGAGAGACTCGTCCTGGAGAAGGACATCAAGCTTGTCATATTAGGCCCGCCAAAGAGAGAGGGAACCTGAATGAGATGTTAACACCTATTGGCTGCATCAATGGTCTCCGACTCGGCAAGACTGGGAGGATGGCACAGGGCTGGACAACATTTGGTTCTGTTACAAAAACGACAACAAGGGTTCCTTATAAATCCTAAATACAAGTCACGTGTTAGGTGTCTGTTGTTAGGTGCTGCTATCTACAACACCATGAATCACTGCATAGTTTATGGTGGGCCTGTTAAGAGCAAGGTCAGCGATTGGAAACCACCAGCTGCTCCGCAAGAGAAAGGTTCGCCTTTCTGCACCCATAAGGAGGAAACCAACAGGGCAGTTTTACCCTCTCCAATTCCAAGAATTTGAATTGATTTGATGTCACACATCGGTGATGTCACACATTGAAAGTCACACATCGGTGACTTTCCACCCTCCTTTTCTTCTTCTTTGGGTGGAAGTTCATAGAGCAAATTAGCTTTCCATTCCACAATATATTTGCATTTTCTCCTGTAATATTGTTGGAAATTACCTTAATGTAACAGAACTCTTCCTGCTTCCTCCTTAGAATATCTGGTTCCACTCCTCTACCTTCCTTGCTCCTTCTAGGTTTCTAAGCTTTGTTTGGGGGGAAAGTACAGTGATTCTTTAAAACTTTGCTGTCTCGTGGTGATCTTCCTGAGGTGTCTGTTTCTCAGGAGTGTTATCGCTCCCCTTAAAGATTTGCCTGCTATTGGCTTCAAGATGATCCCTGGGTGGTAGTGAGGTGGGATTTTGTTCCAAGCTTGAAAGGAGTCTATGCGCTAGAGTCTCTAGGGTTCTGCCAGACTCTGTCATAGTAGGAGCACTGGTGGTGCCCTGGGTTGATTTGAGGGCAGATAACCTCATAGTCAGTGATTCAATTCTACTGGCTGTGTGGGAGAAAGATGAGGCTGTCTGCTCTGGTTTTGGAAACCTACTATGTTCTATAGGGTCACTATGAGTTGAACTTGACTCAATGGGAGTTTTATTTTTATTTTATTCTTGATAGCCCTTAAGATCCCAGTTACTATTTACCACATAGACAATTGTCTTCGTGAATTATGTTTTGCCAGTTTACCTGGATTTCCCCCATAGACTGTGTCTTTTTACTTTTTAACAACAGTATTCAAGGAACATATCCTCAATTTGATTGTGACCAATGTATCAATTATTTTGGAGGGTTCATACTTTTTGTGTCTTAAGGATATATCCTTAACCCAAGGACACAGACATTTCTCCATTTTGTATTCTTATAAAAGTTTTCATTTGAAAATCTAAGGTATGTAATATAATTTGAATTGATACGGAATGAGGTCAGGCTTGAAATGCAATGCATTTTGTAATTTTCAGTATACTGGTTTTAAATTAAGGAGACCAGTTGGTAGGTTGGGCTAAAAATTGAGCTGCTAACCTCAAGGTCAGTAGTTCAAACTTACCTGACATTCTGCAGGAGAAAAATGAGACTGTCTGCTCCTGTAAGTTGGAATCTATTCAATGGAATTAGGGTTTTTTTTGTTTCAGATTTTTATCTGCTTTTTTGGTTGTTGTTGTTTTGTTTTGTTGTTTTAAATCATTTTATTGGGGGCTCGTACAACTCTTATCACAATCTATACACCCATCCATTGTGTCAAGCACACTTGTACATTTGTTGCCATCATCATTCTCAAAACATTTGCTTTCTACTTGAGCCCTTGGTATCAGCTCTTCATTTTTTCCCCTCGCTCCCCCACTCCCTCGCTCACGAACCCTTGATAATTTATAAATTATTATTATTATTATTATGTCTTACACTGACTGATGTCTCCCTTTACCCACTTTTCTGTTGTTCCTCCCCCAGGAAGGGGGTTATATGTAGATCATTATGATCAGTTCCCCCTTTCTACCCCATTTTCTCCTTGCACTCCTGGTATGGTAACTCTCATTATTTGTCCTGAGGGGTTTATCTGTCCTGGATTCCTAGTGTTTCTAGCTCTTATCTGTACCAGTGTACATCATCTGGTCTATTATCTGTTTTTTATAAGTTAATCTCTATTGCATGCTATTTAAAGCCATTATAAATATATTTTAAATTTTATAATTTTTATTATATTATAGAGTTGAAATTTTACAGAACTTTTGTCTTGGAATTGTGTTACACACAATTTTTTGAGTAACTTTTAAAACATCTTTCAGCTTTTTGTTTGTTTTACACAATCATGATATCCATTAATACAGATATGTTTCCCTCCTTTCAGTATTTATGCCTTTTACTGCTCTTATCTTTCTTTGATGTACCGCTTAAATCCTACAGTGAGCTGTAGAATAGAAGTAGTGTGAGCAAATCTTATTACGTTCATTATTTATTATTGTATGGAATCAGGGTTCAGTAGTTGGCCATTAAGTATGAGGTTGGTTTGGGTTTTTTGTAGATCTTTGAATTATACAAATTTAAATAAAAGTATTGCTTCAAAATCATAGATAACCTCTCTCTCAACAGGGCTTTTAAAAAAAATTAGTACCAGAGTTTAATCAAAGATAATATTAATGGAAAATCATTATACCTCAGGGGGATGATTGATAAGACTCTCTACTAAAATTGACAAGGTTTAGAAAGGGGGCCAATTTCAGGTAAAAAATACATATATATCTAAGGGATGGGTTTTTGGCTCACACTACATCTTAGCTCCAATTTAAGAACAATCAATTCTTACAGCATGGCCCTGCTCGATACTCACCCTCAGGAAGGGAACACAGAGATAAGGGTGCTTATAGAAAAATATGGTGAAGAAATTAGATGGTATCTGGCTATCAGATAAAATAGCATCTGGGGTCTTAAAGGCCTGTTTTCAAACAAGCAGCCATTTAAGTGAAATGTGAACTAAGTGTGGAGGAAGCACACCAACATCCCTGACCCAAGGATTGCAAACCATAGTCGAAGAAGGGCATGGTATCACAGCCTGAATTGTGAGAATCAAGTTTGCAGAAAGCTATGCATGACAGTGGTAGCCCAGGATACATTTGTGGGATATACATAGGAAATGAGCCTTTGGTGATTCTCCTCTATCCATAATATAAGGGCCGGAGGAGAATGGTTACTAAATAGATAAGGCACTGAAGAGTTGACTATAGAAGATCAAATTGATAAACCTGCCTTGAACTTTTAAAACTTTGTCCGTTGATCCCCCCTCTGATGAACACAAGTCTGATCTGATTCTCAACAGTTTTTGGTATTTTTAAATTTTTTGTTTGTTCATTTTGAGGTTTATCTCAGATGTGTTATGCCATTGGGGTTACCCTCTTGAATGTTTATTATAGGTTTTTCAGTTTATGAAACCCAGGATCAATAAACCAATAGGAACAGCAAGTAAAATAAGGGCTTCTGGGGGCTGCAGTGGTGGTGGGAGCGTCAAGGGGAACTGATATCAAGGAGTTCAAGAAGGAAACAATGTTGTGAAACTGTTTGTGGTAGCAATTGTACAATGCTGTTTGATGTAATTAAACTATGGAATGATATGATATTTGTATTAACTCCCACTGAAATGGTTTTGGAAAAAACCCTCATAGATATCATTATTAAACAAAGATAGCAAATGTAAAATTACTGTTTCTAGAGATATCCTTCGTATAGTTCTAAACACTTCTTAAGGCAGTTTTTCCATTTCTCAAAGCCTTTCACAAAGCTTTCTGTGCTCTTTGATTTATAGCAAGTGAAAAAATTCAAATTTGATTCCTTTTCAAGTTTATGCGACAACTAAAAGACTGAAGAGTCAAGGACGGGGTTGGAAGGTGACTTAGGCACTGCTCTCCAATGACAATCTCAGAAGGCACACCTTGCTCTGTTCCCAGAATGAATACGTGTATTGTTGTGATGGGGGAAAAATTCCTTGGCACAAATTTCCTATCCTTTTTCTTACCAATGCAGTTTTCAATTTGCTGAAAACTTCTTCCCAATAAGCCCTCATAATCATCCTGCATACTCTGAGAAAAATATATCAAGATTTTCCATTTGGAACTCACCCCAAACAATCCCCATAACCTTTTGAGAATACCTCTCTGTCTTCAACTGGCCTGTCCCAAAAGTTCCCCTTGGAAGCCATTGTCTTGATTGGATATATTTTTAATACACTCTAATGAGACTAAATGGAGCCCTGGTGGTGTTGTGGTTAAGTGTTGGGCTGCCATCCTCATGTCCTCCCATAAACAGTTTCCATCTGGTAAACCCACAGGGCGTCGCTATGAGGCAGCATAGTCCCAATGGCAGTGGGTCAGTTTGAGAATGAGGCTAAGACAAGTAAGTGTATTACTGACAGAACTTGTTTACCTCTATCCATTCATTGAAGAGACGTGTTAACGCATGCTTTGTTTGGATAAGCCTGTGCATATATGAATTGGAACTCTCGTAGCAGCTTTTCAAAATGTGCCCTTGTATATTAAATCATTAAAGTCACATTATAGAGATGCATTTTTTCTATGATATACTTTGTGCAATATCGCTCTTATTTCTGATTTGCTGTTATAACAGATTCATAGCACGGAAAAATGAAGTCATTTGGCCCTGAAATTTTCTTTGTGGGTGTATTTCAATGAAAATATTTTATATATTCATATATATGTTGAATTGATGTACTGTATGGTAAATCTACATTTTTCATAGGCCTCATCTTTTTTTTAAAAAACACCTATTATATTCTGTTACCTGAAAATATGTTATTAGCCTGATTCCACCAAACCATCATATTTAAATTGCATAAGTAAAGCTGATGGAGAGATGCTGAATCATAAGGGGATTAATGAGAAAATAACAATGACATAATATATAAAGTATGTTTGTAACAGTTATGAAAATAATTTTAAGGGATAATGTTTTATGTGCTTCTCAAACCTCAGATTTATTCTCATAAATAGTCTATTTTGCTACTTTAAAGTTTCTTGATCAGACCCTAACCTTTTCAACTTTATTTTGTCTTCTAATTTCATATCTGTCTATACCTTAATTCTAGGATTTTCCCATCTTCTTAATGTATGCCATTTTCTCCTCTTTCATAAGGATACTGCTAATACAAAGATGGATTCACTACACTCTAATCTCTTGTTAATGTTAGTGGCAAAGTCTACAAACATCTTGCTTCCAAACAAGATGACGTTCACTGGTACTGGGAATGGGGATTTCAAAACATCTTTGGGGACAGGGGGTACAATTCAGTTCATTACACTGCTGTAACAGATTATCTTTCACTGAGTGATTTAAAAGAATACTAATTTACTTTCTTACAGCCAGGAGTTCAGAAATATATCATCTTCTTCAGTGACCTAAAATACTATGTTGTAGATCAGTGAACTCCCTAGAGGGTCTAGGGAAGAATCTACTCTTGCTTCTTCTGCTTTCTAGTGGCTGCCAGCATTAGTTAGTACCTCACTCCAGTCTCAGCCTTAATGGTCACATGCTGCTTCTTCTCCTGTTTATCATCTAACCTCCTCTGTTCACCTTCTGAAAGATATGTTATTGAATATAGAGGTCATCCAGATAATTTAAGACACTTTCCCATTTCAAAAATTTTAATTTAAACACAACTGCAAAATATTTGCCATGAGAGGTAGCTTTCAATGTTTGAGATATAAGAAGCTTTCAATGTTATTGAACCTACCACAAAATGATATTCCAATATATCCACCTGAATAATACATTATCATCGCTACTGTTGTTAGGTGCCATTGGGTTGGTTCTTACACATAGCGACCCTATGCACAACAGAAGGAAACACTGGCCACTCCGGCACCATCCTCACAATTGTTCCACTTTTGCAGCCACTGCGCAACAAGATGTGATCCATCTCGTTGAAGGCCCTCTTCTTTTTCACTGCCCTTCTACTTTACCACGGAAGGAGCCCTGGAGGTATGGTGGTTACGATATGGGTTGCGAACGCTAAGGTCATCATTTCAAAGCCACCAGCCAGGAGAAAGATGGAGCTTTCTACTCCCATAAACATTTACAGTCTCAGAAACTTACTGAGGCACTTCTATCTTGTCCTACAGGGTCACTATGAGTTGGCATGGATGGAATGGCAGTGAGTTTAGTTTAGTTTTGTTTCTGTTTTACCAAGCATGATGTTCTTCTCCAAGGACTGGTCTCTCCTGACAACATGTCCAAAGGATGTAACACAAATCTGCCCCTCCTTGCCTCTTAGGAGCACTCTGGCCATATTTCTTCCAGGACACAGTGGTTATCTTTTTAGCAGTGTATGATACTTTCAATGTTCTGCACCAGCATTACATTCAAATAGATCGATTTCTTCTTTGATCATCCCTATTCTGCGTCCAACTATTATATGCATGTGAGGCAATTGAAAAAAACATAAGTACTGTGAATTATTTTTCCATAAGGGATTCTAAAAAGGATACAACATATTTATTCTATTGATTGATTTAATAGTGATATTTATCGCTCTTGTCATTGTTTTGTGATAAATAATACAAAATTAACACTTTTGAAGAAATTTGGATGCTCTTACAACAGATCTTCTTAATTTCTAGATGTTTTACAGCATGTGATTATAATATGCTAATTTAAACCAAAGATGCATAGCTGCTATTCCTTTGTGTTTGATAAAAATGTGGAGTTTGCAGGATTGAAAATATTGGAAAATTAATCAAGATTAATTTTTTATAATTCAAAAATTACTGAGTTATCATTTCATGGGTTATTATAAAAATAATTCTTTGCTCAAATTTCAGACTTATTTGCTTATCTGTAAAGTGAAGTATGAAGAAACAAATTCTTGAAAAACAAATACAAATTATCGAGGGCAATTAAAAAAGTTATTACAAATTTGAATAATAGCTCTCACTCAGCTGTAAAAATGCATTTTTCATTTTATGAAACTGATCATTTGCCTGGACTTTCCTGCACTAAATATAATTTTAATTAAAATCATTTACAACCAGTTGTGGTTCAAACCATTATTCATTATTGGATGAGGTAAAAGTCAGTATTTTTCATTTGAAGAGTCCTTTATAATTTTCAAAATATTTCCATACATATTAATCACATTTGGTGAATAAAATATTCCTGTAGAGTGAGCGATTAAATGTTATTATTCTCATTATGTAGATATTTAAAAGACTTTTCCAAACCATGGAGCAAGCTATAACAAAGTATTTATGCAACCCAAGTCTACTGGCCCTTTTTACAATCCCCTCCACTTCTCTGTAAAGTCTGGGGTAGGCTGGTAACTTTGAAGATGTGAAATAAATTATAAAACAAAAACTTTCAACAGACTTTCTCCATCATAAGACATGAAACATTTGGACTTCAGGAAAAAGCTTAGAGTTAAGTATCTCAACACATAAAAATGAATGGTATCTGCAACAAAAATCATTTTCATGGAGATAATTGTTGAATCTCTGAGGCTAGATGACTTCTCTAAAGAAAATAAGATACTTTGTCAACTTATGCTACCCCTGGATAAAACCTTTGGCAGATGTTAGACCTTCTACAGTTTTTCTAGGATATTAATGAATATCTGATTTTTTAGTATTAAAGACAGTGAAACTCTGGGTTAGGTGTTGGGCTGCAAGCCACAAGATCTGTGGTTCAAACCCACAAGCTGCTCAGAGAGAAAAAGATGAGGCTGTCTGCTTCTGCATATCTACAGTCTCAGAACTACGATATAGGGTCACTACAGTCAGAATTGGCTGGATGGCAAGGGGTTGGATGGCAGGGGATTGGGTATGCTAGTTTAATATAACTTTCTTTTTTCATTCAACTCTGTCTTAGGCTGTTGAAATAGATAGGATTCCCATGGTGCCCCCCCTCCCATAATAGTCCTGTCCCATAGTAATTCAATTAAACACTAAGTCCACATATGAAAAGACTTTGCAAATGGAAGCAACATTGTGATTCAAATGATTTTACAATAGTGATATTGCCTTGGATTATCACGGTGCGCCCTATGTTATCCAGCAGACCCTTTATAGGTTTAGAGAAGGAGGAAACAACCCAGGAATCAGAGGGAGGAGTTGGGAATGTAATCAGTAGCATGAAACAAAAGGACCTTCTATTAGTAGTATCATTGATCAACCCATGGTACTGTACTCATTTTTAAAACACAATTGAGAAAGGGAGATTGAACAAGTATAGGCTCATTACATATCACAATACGTGAATTATTTACTTATACAGAATAAATCCTTACACGACTGGATGCTATTTACACAAACAATGGGAGTTGGTTGTCAAGCAAAATGTACACTAATATTCACTGACAATGTCAATTTCAGATATGCCAGAATAATATATGTCTTCATACAGCAAGTAGAGCACTGAAGTAGTAGGTTAACGTTGTTCCCCTACTGACAGTTCAATACTCTTGGTACAGCTGTCTTCTGCTTCTACACATACCATGTGATTTCAGTTCTAAGCCCTCGGGTTACAGTATGTTTGAAACAAGGTCCAGTTCACCTCTTGAGGTTTCCACATTAGATCTCTCTGGTATGGCCTTTGCATCATGCTGTGCACCTTGAAGGTCCAGGATTTGATGTTCCTGTGCTCTATGGCACTGGGCCTGGGCCTGGGCCTGGGCCCCCAGGGAGTGTACACAAACTCAGGCCAATGTGACTTATTAGGTGCATATGACCAGGCACATTCCACACTGCGGGTCATTGAAAGTATTGCTAATAACTCCCCACCCCCTCCGCCACCCGCTAGGAAGTTTGGCCTCCTCCATTTTCTACCAACAGATATGCACTTGTCTTCTCCCAGATATGTGCGTTCCCTTTGCACCCTCATGACTTGACTTTCCCATCAGTATCCCTCATCCCTCTGTCTGTAGGGGGACCTCACCATAACTGTGCATGGCAGCCACTAAGGGTCAACTTCCACTCCCCCTATCTTGAAAAAGATCCCAGGTGAATTGAGGGCCCCTCCACCAAAGTGACCTTCGAGGTGCACCCACAGGGAGGATGGGGCATGGTTCATTGGTACCAGTCAGATTCTCTACCAAGCTGTCCAGCAGAATGGATGGACTTCAAGTCTGAGCCTGCACCCGTTCTGGTGCCTGTCTCTATAGCAGTGGATTCATACAGTTGTTGTCCTTTTGTGATTGACTAACTTCACTCAGCATAAGGGATTCCAGATGCCTCCATGGCATGGTGTGTTATTCATCACTACTTTTCAGGGATGCATAGTATCATATTGTGTATATATACCAACGTTTTTTTTTATCCATTCTTCTACTGTTGGGCCATTAGACCATTTCCAACTTCTTGCTATTGTGAACTCTGCAGCAATGAACATGGGAGAGCGTACATGTGTTCATGATCTGTCCCTTATTCCTTTGGGGTATACGACCAGCAGTGGTATCGCTGTGTCATATGGTATTCCTGTTGCTAATGGTTTTAGGAATCACCATATCAGTTTCCGCCGTGGTTGTACATATTCACAAGCCTGCCAGGAGTATATCTGAGTTACAATCTCTCCATAACCTTTCTAGCATTTGTTGTTTGTTTGCTTTTAAATGGCCAGTGGTGATGGGTATCTCACTGTAGCTTTGGCTTGCATTTCCTGGAGGGCTAGTGAACAGTCCCACCATATTTTAAAAAACAAAGAGATGTAAACAAGACAATCAACTAAACAACATTATTTGGCTTATCGTTGGGAGGCGAAAAATAAAAACAGACATAGTCATGAGATGCCGGTCCCTGTGTGATCCTGTCCAGCTTTGTCTTCCACAGCTTTTCTTCTTGTCTACTCCTAGAACTACACCACCTTCCTTTACGCAGAGTGATCGGTTTACAGTTTGATGGGGCAGGAAGTCCTAGGTTTGGGCAGCCAGCTCACCGAGGGCCCAGTCCTCTTCGAGCTCATTCAGATTGCTAGCAGAATTCCTTTTCTTACTGCCAGGCACGGGCCACTCTCAGCAACTGGAAGGCACGCTCATGTCCTTTTCCAGTAGATCCTTTTATCCCCAAGAAAGCCAGAGTAACCTACATCGTCCTCCTGATTTGAATCTCGAACTATATTCTGCTATGAGTCAGACAAGACAAACCCTCTGCTTTTACAATTATAATGAGATCAGGTCAGACCCAGCTATCTAATCTCCCTATTTATAACAACTGATCAAAGATCTGAATTAGAATTTCAAAGTTCAGTGTACCATGCAATAGAACCACAGGAGAAATGCCCAGGAAAGACGACCATGGAGTCATTTAGAGTTTTGATTGACCTTGCTTGGTATGACATCCATTTCTATATTGAATTTGGGTGGAACGTTGTTTAAGAGAAAAGACTAAATCGTATATTTCTTTTTTCTTTCCTGTAGTATCTTACACAGTCTACGTCTTCAAGTACAATTTTGCAAACACAGAAGCTATTTGTAAAATATTTGTTGACTAAACTAATGCCAATTATTTGTTCCTCACTCTGAAAGTTTACACAGCCGAGAGTGAGATCATTCTTCCTCCAGAACATACTCTGTGACCTGTGGATTGTGGCAGCACATCTTCAAATTTGAATCCCATAATCCACTTGCCAATTATGAGGGCTCCGGTAAAAACTGGTGGTATGATTTCATTAATGATGTCATTCATTGGACATGTTCTCTGAGAGAAACTATTTTTCAAATATTGGCATTAAAATAAATCACAAGAAATATGCTAGGCTTCCATTAATTTTGGCAAAGTATTTAGAATAAATGAATTAATTCATAAGATGACCCACAATCCATTTTTCCCAAGTGTATGCATTAATTACTTGTATACATATTTGCATTGCCTACTGGAAGGACAAGTGTATTTACATGTATATATGTAGCATAAATAAGTGTACTTGCTTTACAAGTACTATTACGCTACCAAGGAGCCCTGGTGGTGTAGTGGTGATGTGTTGGGTATGCTAATCATAAAGTCAACAGTTCGAAACCACCAGTCACTCCATGGGAGAAGGATGGGGCTTTCTACTCCTATAAAGAGTTATTGTCTCATAAACTCACAGAGGTAGTTCTACTGTGTTCTGTAGGGTCATTATGAGTCAGCATCAACTTCATGGAAGTGAATATCATACTAGCAAGATAAACTTGCAATTTTACAATCCTATCACATCAAATTTTGAGAAGGCTCAACATTTTGGAAACTCTAATGCTTCAGAACAAGGTTACCTGTCTCTTACTGTCTCAGGGGAAATTTGTTTGCTTCGAAATCTGCATATCATCAGGAACTTCAAAGCACAGCATTGTATCACGTGCCACCTCAGCATCTCTCTAGTCTCAATGAGATTTTTAAAACTTTATTCTCTTACCCTTTGTTTAATCCTAGAAGTTTAAATACTTATTCTTGTCTTCTCATGACATTGCTTTGCTGTTTGGGGCACCATGAAAATCAAAGCCATATAAGTTAATGCATTTTCAATTTAGGCATTTAATTAAGAAAAGAAACCTACTGTTTAATCAATACATAATCTTTAACCTATGTGCTTTCAGAAAACACATCATAACAAAGCATTATCTTCCAACCATGTAAGCCATGTATACTTGTATAATGTATTATAAAATGATCTTGCTGAGTCATGATGGAATAAATAAATTGGTATTACCTTAGTTTACCTATCTCCACAAAGTGTGCGATTCCCTCGATCTGAATATCCTAGAACTTGGTTTTGGGGAGATTAAAAACTCAGAACCTGTTTTTTCTCCATAATTATTTTTAAATCCATTTTGTTATTTTCTTATATATTTCGATTCACACTCTTTCACCCTATGCCTGCACTCCGAGTATTACTTTGCTGTCTCTAATTATAGTGGTTATATAAGGAGATCGATGTTGGATTCCGCCTGCTCCCACTCAGTAATCACAAGAAGAAGATTTTTAATTTTCAAAATTGACACAAAGTTACAAAAAAAGTTAACACAATGTTAAATATTTTTCTCCAAAAAGAGAATTGAGGCTGCACCAAATTAAAATCATATAAATATTTACTTGATATTGTAGATGTGATCATTTTATAGTGTCTCCCTAAGATTGTTGTTTTACTAGAATTTTTCTGCATTAAATAATTCATGAATAAGGAGACTATGAGCAATGACATGCAAAGCCTTTTTGCTGACATTAAAATGGTAGAAATCGGCTCACATCAATTGTAACGCAATATTAGCCAAATGCTCCCGAACCACCCTTTTCAAGTAAAGATATTAAAAACCAACAAACAAAGCAGAGAAGAACCAAAAACTTGAATTCTGAACCTCCCAGGTAGGAGAGACTCCCACCCCTCACCCTAGCCCAGCCAGACACAGACTGTTAATTTAGAGTTGGGAAACTTGGGCAAGGAGACCCAGAAAAACAGCATATTCTTGGCAGTTCTGATATGGCCCTGCCAGGTAATACCTCCAGCAACATCCAAGTCCATGGGATGGGAAGGTAAAGGTTTGATCTAAACCCTTGCTCCCCACACGTCTCCAACCACAAGACTGGATCACAGAAGACACCTGGGAGGGCAAATCTGGATCCTGGATCTGGGATCTGAGGGAATTGATGAAAGAGAACCCAGAGTTGGGAAATAATGGGGCCTTATCCCTCCTGGTGGTTCTTCAGTGGCCTCCTCCTGACCCTACAGTTTCTGTCATCTGGTCCTACCTCCCTGCAACTCTAGGCTTAAAAAGACACAGTCCACATATTGGTTCCGAGTCAAGGAAAGACAGTTTAGATAAGTGGTTCTCAATCTTTCTAATGCTGTGACCCTTTAATACAGCTTCTGATGTGGTGGTGACCCCCCCCCCCCAACCATAACATTATTTTCGTTGCTACTTCATCACTGTCATTTTGCTACTGTTATGAAACTGGTGACCCCTGTGAAAGGGTCGCTTGACTCCCAAAGGGGTTACAACCCACAGGTTGAGAACTGCTGCTTTCGATCCCCAGGCCCCATTCTGATCTTCACCTTGAATGGTTATGAAGGCTCCTATTAATCATTGGGGCAAAGACATCTTCATAGAGGGAGAATGGGCTAAGTTTCTTGGACTTTGTCTTATCCCTTCTTTCATGACCAATTGGTATTGGAAGACAGACCTGTCAGTCATTGACCTGCACTTGCTAGCAACCTCGTGACTGGGACCTTGACAAAAAATAGCAATGGGGAAAGTGGAGGCCTCTGGCCAGGCTGGGTCCCGACTCAGGGCCACCTTCCCAGAGGTTCTGTTGGCATGGCGGTGGTGGCCGTGCGGAGGGCATAAGATGGTGAGAGCAGCGACAGAAGGAGAACAGGCTGGAAGATCTGTCAGAGCAATTGGATGGGGACTTCCCCAAAATCCAATGCTGGTTTCACCATCAAAGGAATCAGAACAAGCCTCCAATGCTCAGGAAATTCTATGAAGCATGTGGAGATTCGCTTTTTATTTCTTCATGTTCTGCTATGGAATTCGATATCTCTGCTTGGCATCTTGGATCTGAGACACCCAGGGCTGGCATGTTTATTTGTATCAGCCTTTCCCCAGGGGGATTTATTACTATTATATCATGGAATTGGCCTTCTATTGGTCTCTCATGTTTACTCAGTATACAGACATTAAAAGAAAGGACTTCTTGATCATGTTTGTGCATCATTTGGCCACCACTGGACACAACACCATCTCCTAATGCAGCAAAATGTTCCGGGTGGGAACTCTAGTCCTGTATCTACATGATGCTTCAGACTTCTTGCTGGAGGCAGCCAAGTTGGCTAATTATTCCAAATATCAGAGGCTCTGTGACACCCTTTTTATGCTCTTCAGTGATTTTTTTTTCGGTGATTACTCTTCTAGTAATCTATCAATTCTGGAGTCTGAAGAATGACCCTCTTTGAGAGTTGGGAAATAATTGGACTCTAGCCCTCCTGGTGGCTCTTCAATGACCTCCTCCTCACCCTACAGGTTCTACATATCTTCTGGTGCTACCTAATTGCTCAAATTGCTTTCAAGGCCTTGATCGGAGGAAAGGTATCTAAGGATGTTTGCAGTGATGTGGAGAGCAGCTCAGAGGAAGACAACAACCTCCAAATCCCCCATGGTAGCAGCCCCGGCAATGGTGCCTATCAGTTCAACAATAAAATGGGAGGCAACTATTGGGTTGGTATGGGGACTTCTGCACACATGGACTTGCATGGCCACTGGCCACCTACTCTTCTCAGACCTCCCCATACCTTAGCTAAAGGAACTGTAAGCACTGAGGAAAAGCAAGCAAATATTTTCACTTAAAAACAGCAACAACAAATGCTGTCATTTTGTACTTCAGAGCCTCCAGTCCTTTCAGTAATGTTATTTGGGGATGTGTGTGTGCGTGTGTGTGCAGCTATGTGTGGAGCCCATTTCCTGGGGAGGGGTAGATTTCTGAACTAGGTCAACTGAGCTTTGAGTAGCCACCGTTGTCCTAACCTGAACCCCAGATTTCTCTATGTGTCCTGAATGAAGCTGCCCTTGTTGACTTGCCCATCCCTATTGTCCATGGCTCTTGAGATCCTAAGACCCTGTACCATCTGAATGGAGTAGCCAAATTCAGTTTCAGGTTTCTGCGCTGCTTCTTCATCAGAACTGGAGCACTACTCCTAATGGTGTTATATGGATACAGAGCATCATGGACGCATGGATGGCCAGGACAGTTGTGGGCCCTCCCAGGTTGCCCTGCCTGCCATCTGGTTGTGACAGGGAAAGTACTCAGATCCTGCTTCTTTACTCAATGGCACACAAGGAGGGGTGGTGAGAGAGGTGAAGGCGAGGGGCAGCTATTAGCCACTGGGTGAGCTGTTAAGGTTTTATATTATTGTTTACTCTTCTGTGATTAAAAATGCTTCAAGTTTAAAAAAAATACTAATGAACTCGCCATCAATCCTTTCTCAGAATTGGATATAGCCACACATTCCAGCCCGCCCCCCTGAAGTTTCAACAGCTACCACTAGCTCACCAACACCTCACCAAAATCCAACAGTCAATATAACTCACTGCCATCAAGTTGATGCTGAACCATCAGGACCCGATAGGAACAAACTCTTCCCTCTGAGTTTCTGAGGCTGTAACTCTTTATGGGTGAAGAAAGTCCCGTCCTTCTTCTAAGGAGTGGCTGATGGTGTCCACTGCTGACTTTGCAGATTACAGTCAATGTGTAACCATTACACCACCAGGGCTCCCGGCAACGAGTGCACAGGGACTATTATCCCCTCTAATACCACATGACCAACAAACAGAGACCAACATAACAGAAAAATAGTACAATGGCTCAGAAACAATAGGATATTTCAGTGCAAACGAGAAAGCAAGAAAAGGCCACACAAATGAGTGGCCAAAAACACAGACCACAGAACAACTTCCAGATGCAGAAAAGGCACTAGAGCTACCTATTACGAGACTTCAGAAGAAGGATGTTCCGCTGCAAACAATGGATGGAGGGGGGAGGAATCAATGGAGCTACAAAAAGAAAAGAAAAAAAACAACTAGAATGTAGGGAAACATGGTCAAATAAATTTGACAGTAAATGAAAAATTAGGAATAATTCAACAACTCCAAATAGAAAGCCATAAGAAAAAGCACTGAGATATTAAAACTAAATTACTTTCTGAAAGAAACAGTAGAATTGAAGAAATGAAAGCACGATTCAGTGAGCTTGAAGACAAATATATCAAGTTCTAATAGACTATCAGAACAGTCTGTTAAAAGAACAAAAACTCTGAAGTAGAACTAAGATTTTTGTGAGACACTATCAAAGGAACAACTTAAGTTTGGTAAACATTCCAGAAGAGAAAGGAGGGGGTGGGACAGAGAAAAAAAATCCAAGAAACACTGAAAGAAAGTTCCACTAACATCAAGACAGAACAGAAAACAACCAATCACTAAGTTGAAGGAACTCAAATTGAATCAGCTCCAGAAGAAAATAACCATGACATACCACATTCAAATTTTCTAACATCAAAGAAAAGAATCCTAAGAGCAACTCAGGAAAAAAAGTGTCTATAAAGGTAAATCAATACGAAAAGCTTGATTTTGTTCAACAGAACCCATGCTGGCAATGAGATAGAATGAAATATACAAAAACTAGAATGAAAAACAAAATTGCCAACTGTGTTAGTCTGGGTAGACTAGAGAAACAAATTCACGGAGACACTCATATGTATATAAGGGAGAGGTTTATATATAAGAGCGATTGAACATTGAGAAAGCATCCCAACGGAGTCCAGTCCAAGTCCATAAGTCGGATATTAAGCCATATGTCTGATACAAATCTATAAAGTCCTCTTCTGACTCACAAAGCACATGCAATGATGCTGAATGCAGGATGATCCCAGGACAGTGAGTAGAAAGTCTTTGGATCCAGTGACATTGTAAGCATCTCAGCACTGGCACGGGTCTCTACATGGCTTCTCCAGCTTCAGAGGTCTGGTTACATCAGGGTAGGTCCACGTGGCTTCTCCTTTCAGGGCACTAGTGTAGTTCCATATGTCTTGTCAGCTTCAATGTCTCCCAGGGAGTGGCAGAGAATCTCCCAGGGTGTGAGCAGAGAGTCTCCCACCTCCAAGGAGGAAAATCCAGCAATTGCCAGAATCCTTAGGGGAAGGCCATGCCCACACAGAGATCTCATTGGCAATATCCTGATTAACAGCGTAAGCTCCACCCCTACACTCTTAATCCTCAAATTGACATTAGATTATGTAACTACCAGAGCAACTAAGAATCCCATATTCAGCAAAATTATTCCTCAAATCTGAGGAAGAAATAAGGACATTTTCAGACAAGAAAAAACTAAAAGAATTTGTAAGAATAAGACCAACCATACAAAAATTACTAAAGAGAGTTCTTTGGACAGAGAATCAACAACAGCAGATAGCAACAGAAGATCACACTACCATGAAGAAATCAACTCTCTCAGGTAGCACACAAAATGACACAAACCAACATCATTGAAAATAGGGAACCAGACAAAACATTCCACAATGAACAAAACAATATAGTAATAAAGCGAACATTGTAGATATAAGACAGTTGAATGGAGAAGTTGAATAGTTGTCAAGACAGAACAAATTAACTTAAATTTGAAAAGAAAATAATAAGTAAACTAGCCTCAAAGAAAATGATAAAGCCTCAACAATAAAAGAGGAGAGCCATAACAATTTACTACACTGTGAGTTTTTTAAAAAAGAAAGAAAAAATGACAAGAAAGCCCACAAACAAAATGAATTCAACACAGGAAATCATGATGAACAAAGAAGCCCACAACACCATTCGAAAAGAGTGAAATGACAGCAACAAAATCATACTGCATTAGGTTGTGTTCTCTAGAGAAACAAATCTAATGATGTTTGTTTACATATACATATAGAAAAATATTTACATCAAGAAATGGATTACACAATTGTAGAAGTACGTAAGTCCAGAGGTCAGGTGTAGGCTGAAAGCTTCTCTGATTCTGTAGTTGTGGAAGCTAGCAAAAAGAAGCACGGTGATTAAACAGAAGAGCCACAGGCTGGTGGATGCAAAGGTAAATGAATCCAAGGTCAGCTGGATGAATCCAAGGTCAGCAGTCCACTGGCAGCTCTTGGGATCAGCAGGTGACCCAAAATGATATTGGCAGATCAGATGCTGGATTCAGATCCAGCAGAAGGCAAAAAGGCAAGAGAGAGCTTAGCTCTTCTCAGTCTCTGTTTTATACAAAATGTCACACACCCAAGGAGTTATTAACTGGCTACAATATGATTGATGGGCTGACTCCACCCCTACCTTCATCCAATTGTATCTAGCTGACATGAATTCTAACCATCATACTTACCCATTAATAACAAATTAGAATGTATATGAATAAAACTCACCAGTTGAGAAAGAGACTAGCAAAACAGATAAGAAAACAAGGCCCATTAATGTGTTGCTTACAAGAAAAATACCTTAGCAATAGAGGTAAAATTATACAAAAATCCAAAGGATGGAGACAAAAGATATCAAACTAACAGTATTCAAAATGAATCATGAATAGCAATATTAATTTCTGATAAAATAGATATCAAAGAAAGAGCAATCATGAGAGAAAGAAAAAAGCCATTACTGAACAAGACAAAGCCACTATTGAACAAGACAACATAACCATAAATTTTCAGTCAATGAAAGATCCTAAAAATACATTAATCAAGCTCTTATGGAGTTGGAGAAATAAATAGGTAATAATGCAATAATAACAAGAGACTTTTGTACACCACTCAAGAGGAAGATCCTGAGATGATCATGTCTAGTTTTGTCTTTAAAATTTGTAAAGAAAATCACCAAAGATACAAAATAATTAAACAACATAATCATTCAGCTTGATCTTTTAGACATATACAGAACACTTCACCCAACAAAGCACAGTATAGATTCCTCCCCAGAACAAATGGAACATCAAATGAAAACCAAATTCCCTGTGAGCCAGTGGATGCTGATTAATAACAACCCTATAGGGCAGGCTAGACCTGCCCCTGTGAGTTTCCAAGTCCATAACTCTTTATTAGAGCAGAGAGGCCTGTCTTTCTCCCAAGAAATGACTGGTGATTTTGGACTGTGAATCTTGGTAGTAAGCAGCCAAACTCATAAACACTACATTACCAGTGCTCCTCACATGGAACATATTACAGAATAAATCACATGTTGGCCAAAAAGCAAGCATCAATAATTTGAAAAAGATCAAGATATTACAACCCATTTTTCAGATCACTATGCTATAAAATTAGAGGAAGATCAAACAAACCCCCCTAAAAAAAACCCAAGGAAGTAAACAAACAAATATATGGAAATTAAACAGCTGTTTACTTAAAAAAGCAGAAAAATTGAAGAAATAAAAGGTTACAATTTTAAAAGTCCTCAAAATAAATGAGAACAAAAAATTCTACGTGCCAAAATCTTTGGAACACAGCATACATGGGTTAGCCATTTCTTCAAAATAAAAGGGTGAAATGTTATATATATTTGTGATATCCCTTTATTTGATCCCCTAGCTACAATTCATAAACTGATGTTGCCATTTAGTCCTCATTATTCAGAGAGATATTTATAGCAAAAACATACACATAAAAAAAAAAGAAAAACCTCATCTTAACTCATGATCAACATCTTAACCCAACCCTAAAATAATTAGCATAAGAGGTACAAAATAAACATTTAGCTACCAGAAGAAAATAAATAATACAGATCAGAGTAGGGACAAATGAATTAGAAAACAGAAAAACAATTTTAAAATATCTACCAGAAGTTAGTTCTTTGAAAGGAGTAACCAAATTGACAAACCACTGACAAATTTAACAAAGGAAAAGTAGGAGGAAAAAAGAAATATTACAAATAGGAAATGAAATGTGTTAATCCACCATAGAACCATCAAAAATAGTTAATTACACATTATAATGAAAAGCCATATCCTAACAAATTATAAAATCCAAAAGAAAGAAAGAAGTCTCTAGATATGCAATGCCTACCTAAGTTAACACAGGCTAATATAATAACATTAACAGATCTATAACACAAGAGAAATATATCAGGTCATTAAAAATTCCCAACAACATAAAGTCTGGGACTAATGATTTTATTTAGGAGTTCTAGCAAGAATTAGGAGAAGTGTTAACACTAATTGCATGCAAACTATTCAAGAATATAGAAATGAACCATAAATGATCAAACTCTTTTTATGTAATAAGTATAACCCTGATACCAAAACCAGGCAAAGACATTACCAGAATGGAAAACTGTAGACCAATATCTTTTATGAACATATATGCAAAACTTTTCAACAATATCCCACCCAATATAGTTCAACAACAACAAAAATGTAAATAATATAATCTATGTTATTTGTACCATCTATGCAAGGTTGGTTCAAATTTAGAAAAAAAATAATCACTGTACTTCACCATGTAAGTTAAACAAAATGAGCAAAAAACTTAATTATATAAATTTATCAACATCCCAGCATTATTCTTCAAAGGAATGGAAACACTAAGCACCAATTTATATGAAAAAAAAAATCCAGGATAAGCAAAAAACTATTAAAATACAAAATACAAGGCCTCTAACCCCTGATTTAAAAATCAATTACATTCTACTCCCAATCTGAGCACAATTTATTCATATGGCATGGTCTGACTGGAAATTTGCCTTCATGAAATGATTACTGGGGATTTGGGCACTTTAGCAAAGTGTGAAGAAATCAGATGGTTGTTTTTAAACTGATTTGGGTAGCAATTTTACAATACTGCTTGAGGCGATTGAACTATGGAGTAGTAGGGTGTCTGGATTAGCTCCTAATAAAATGGTTTAGAGGGATGGGGGGGAGACCAGATGGTGCCTGGCTAGCAGAAAGAAGAGCATTTGGGGTCTTAAAGCCTAGTCTTAAAACAAGCAGCCATCTAAGAGAGGCATCAAATAAATCCATATGAAAGAAGCATATCAGCCTGTGTGATCCAAAGATTGAAAATAATAAAGTCCAAATCTCTAGCAGGGAATAGTATCATAGCTTAAATTCTGAGTACTCAGATTGCTATGGATGACAATAGATGCCCAAAATTCATTTTTAGAGTTCCCACATGGTGAGCCCCCTACGACCATAGTCCAAAGATGTGATTAGCCATGCTGGCAGAGAGGGAGCATTGCAAAGTCAATTATGGCAGAGATATTTCAGTTCAAATGTAACACCTTATCATTTGATCTCCCTTTTTACCCATTTTAAAGTTGTTTGAGCTTTTACTATTTTTTGCTTTCTTTTTGAATGAGGGTTTTCTCTGTTTTTCTTTGTTATTTAAAAAAATTCTTACTGTTTATGTTCGGTATGATTTTCTGACTATAAAATCCAGCATAGGTAAAACTATAGACATAGCAACTGAATTAATAATAACCTAGGGGCATACATGGGTCATTGGGGGAAAATGGGGAGCTAGCACCAATGAACAAAAAAGAAAATATTCTGAAATTGATTATGGTAATGATTTCACAATTCCATTTTATATGGATGAATAAATTGTATATTATATGTGAACTATATGCAAAAAATTATCTTTAAAAACCAGCTTGATAGTTGTACAATAGATGAGTAGATGATTGTACCAGAATTGAAAACCCAGAACGAAAACCTACAGTTATCTAATATTTGATAAAGTGCTAAAACACATTAAATAGGGGAAGGATTGTATTCTTGCAAATGGTACTGGAAAATTGGATCTTGATCTGCAAAATAATAAAACAGGACCAATATAAGATATACAAAAATTAAGTCAAGATGAATTAAATAATTCAATGCAAACTCTAGAACTATAAAGATCATCAATTTTAAAAAAATGACAAACTTAAGGTCCCAAATAGAACACATAAACACAAATAAAGGAAAACTCCCACAAGACAGAAGACAAAATAGATTGGGCCCTCCTAAAAATACAACATTTATATACATCAAAAAAGCTTTACCAAATCGTAGAAAACAACCCATAGAATGGGAACACTTTTGCAATGAGAATATCAGAGAAAAGGCTAATCTCTAAAATACATAGGAAACTGCAACATCTTATTGAGAAAAACACAGATAATCCAATTAGGCTCATGAAAGTTGAAAAACTTTCTTGATATTACTCACCACGCACGTAGACAGAAGACATGAATAGACCATTCACTAGAGATGACTTCTAAATGGACAACAATCACATGCAGAAATGCTTGAGATTATAGGTATAAGAGAAATGCAAATTAAAATAACAATGAGATACACTGACGCTGATAGGATTTTTTTTAAGCAGAAAAGAACAAACACTGGATTAGATGGAGATAGTAGAACCCTCGTACACTACTTGTGGGGTTGCAGAGTTGTACAGCCATGAAGGAATACAGGATGGTGCTTCCTTAAACAAATGTGATTAGAAATATCACATAACCCAGAAATCCTTCTACTTTGTATATACCCCAAAGAAACAAAGAACACACCCATTTTTATCGCAGTGCTATCCACAATAATCACCTGTACATACATACAATGGAATATTATGCATCCTTAAAAACCATTGATGAAACTCAAACACTTCATAACATTTGGAAGACATTATGCTCAACAAAGTCAGTCAATGTTATGAAGCCAGATGCCGCTTCATTGGATTTTCATACCAATAGAAATAGAGTTTGATGGTTACAGGGTACCTGGAGGAAGGGAGAAGGACAGAGGGGGGAAGAAATAAACAAACAAACAAATAAGAGCGACACACATAGATATAAACAGATAGAGACAAATGCTTAGAAGCACACAGGGATTAACACTTGGGTAGGTTAAAATTTTGGGTAGACAAAATTTTAGGCTGGAAGTTTACAAACGTTCGTGATGTGACCACGTTTGCAGAGATAAATCTTGTGCCCATGTTCCAACTACAAATATTATTTCAGGGTTCATACCCACGCCCACTCCCACCCCCATACCTACTCCAAAAGCAAGTCATTCCGCTTCGGGCTTTCCTTACATATATGGTACAAACCAAACTCACTGACATTGAGTCAATGCTGAGTCATAGTGACGGCTTTCTGTGACTGTTAACTGTTGTTTACCGGAGTAGAAAGCCCAGTCTTTCTCCCATGGAGCTATTGGTGGCTTCGAACTGCTGACCATGTGGGTTGCTGCCCAGTGCATAACCACTACACAACAAGGGCTCCTTTATATGATACAAGTTACATTCCATTCCAATGTGAATTCCCTGGCTTTGTTTTTATAGTTTTCTAGAGCCAAATTTGCTTAGCTTAGTGACTCTTCATTCCTTAAAACTTCGCTTTCCAAGGTAATGGATTGTAGCCATAGGAATTAATTCACAATATACAAAATAAAGGGAAGTTCATGAACTTTTCAGTCTTCACAATCAAGATACAGAACACTTCCATTACCTCCACCACAAATTGTGAGGCTTTTCCTAGTAAATATCTCCCTACATCCTGGCCCCAGGAAACCACTAATGTACTTTATGTCACGTTGCATAGATGCAGGTTTTCTAAATTCATATCAATGGAATCATGCAGTGTATTTATTAGCTGCTATCAAGTATATCTCCTTAGTTTTCCAGGGCTATGTATCAAATTTCAACAAACAGGGTGGTTTAAAAACCAAAAACCAAACTCACTACCATTGAGCCAACCATAGCTCATAGCTGACTCTAATTGAGTCAACAATTAGAACCACCAGCCGCTTGGTCGGGAAAAATGTGAGGCTGTCTGTAAAGATTTGTAGACTCAGAAAATTTAGGGAGCTGTTCTATTTTACTTTATTCTTTTGGTTCTATTTTATTATAGGGATACTATGAGTTGAAATTAGCTTGATGGTGGTGAGTTTGGATTATTTCTAACCTAATAAAAAACTATTTTATATTTCTCCTCTTCACAGACTTAAAAATTAATCTTGGTGGTATAGTGGGTTGCTGTGATCATTAAGTTTTTTGTCACCTTGGCTGGCCAGGATCCTCAATAGTTTGGTAGCAAGCCCCTCCCCGTAATATGCAGATCAGAGCCTCCTGGTGTCTCCTTGAGGATGTGGCCTCTTTCATATGAATAAATAGGTGTTATGGAGAACTCTGTTTTTCCTGCTGGTCTGGATTCTGCATATGGTTCCTTAACAATCCTGTTGGATGCCCATCATGTGACTTACTGACACTGGGAATTGCCAGTGCCCTTTCATGTTGCCTGCTGATCTATATTGGATCCCTTTGATGGGGCTGACACCAGCCTGCCTCCTGCTTTGTTCTGCTTACTGGTTCATAGTCTGGCAACTGCAGGAGTTAGGAAGGGCTTCCAGTTTAGCATCAGATCCACGGACTTTAATCAGACTGGGTTTACCCACTTTGTGGCTGTGTAGACTATTTCTTGATATACATTTATTTCTTGTATCTGTGAGTTTCAGTGAATTTTGTTTTTATAGAAAAACCAGCCTAACACAATGTCAATGGTTCAAACCCATCAGACCCTCTATGGTCAAAAGTTGATGCTCTCTGCTCGTGTAAAGATGCACAGTCTTAAAAACCTTACAGAGCAGTTCTAGCCTATCCTGTATGTTTCCGAGTCAAAATCTACTTGAAAGTGGTTGTTTTTTTAATATAATTTATATATAAAGGCCTTTATATAATTTATTTCCAACTCCTTAAGTAGATATTGCATTAGTATGTTTATTTCATATCATGGAAAACTGAGACTAGGGCAGGGAGGGTGACAATTTGTAATGATCATGTAGTCTATAAAAATGAAATTAACATTTGAAGCTAGGCGACCTACTTTCTTCAATACATACCACTGTACACTTTTCCTACTGATTTTACTAAGCATCCCAATGTTTATGATTATGCAAATAACCATTTCACTATTGTGAGGCATCCAATTTTAACATAGTGAGGCATGTATATATTTTTTTACATTCCATTTCTGCAACCAAAGTAAGCATACATAAATAGACTTTTTACCTTTGTTGCTTTTTGATATATCTTGTAAAAAGAAGTCCTTGGTGATGCAAAGAGTTAAGTGTTTGACTACGAGTCAAATGGCTGGTGGTTTGACACTATCTGAGGGGCCGTGAGGAACAAGCCTGGCAATCTACTTCTGGGAAGTCACAGCCTTGGAAAGCATACGGAGCAGTTCCACTGTGCACGCATCAGGGGGAATTACCTCAACCAAAATGAACACCACCACCGCTACCATGTTGCCTACTTAAAAAACCCGCATAGATTAGGGATAGCGGGAATTCAGAAAACATTTATCCCCAAACCAACTAAAGGCATTTGAATATACACTAGTACAGCAACTCTGCACAACCCCATTGCCAATATGAACAATGCCTACTGGAATTCAGTCCAGTGACTTCCAATCCATTTAAAAAATGGCCTTCCTGAAAGTTGCACCATTTGACATATTGCTGTACGAAAACGAATCAAGTTTTCCACCCAATAGTTAATGTATCTTTCGGCATAAGCTTCATAATTCTGTGCATCTAGGCTTCAAAGGGTTGCTATTATAATGAATGGAAATCTATATCTATATTTACATAATTCTCTATTTCATTCATCAGTGCATTTCCTGACATTTCTTATTTTTTGGGTTCCTGCAGGAAATAGCTTTATCAGGTGTCCTTATAATGCCTGAAATTTCCCTAACAAGTCTCTGCCTTCACCTCATCACCAATCATAATTACAGCTGCGCTCCTGTCACAGGCAGCTGTGAAGGAAGCAGAATGTTGAAAGCTAATCAGTTTGCAGCTGGTCTAAACTCGCTTACCAGATTTAGATAAAATTTATGGATTATCCCAATCAAAAGCAATCTAAACAGTTTATTGTAAAGTCTAAACAAAAAATAAAATAAGAACTAAGTGATTATAAATCAATCATTAAACTAAAGTGAAATGAAAACTATTTTTGGGGTGAATATATAAGAAGTTAGTCATTATATTACCCCAAACAGAAAATGCCTAAAGTGTTTGCTGAGTGCCATGAGGCTAAGTGAAATAAAACTTAGTAGAATGTGGTTTCTCCAGAAACCTAGATATGTGGGAGTCACACCATTTTAAACATGCCCAACCATTTGATTCCATTTAATTTTTCTGACTATAGTGTACATCTTAATTGTGCCTTTGTGTGTATAATTTTGCAAATTTTTATAACTGCAAAGGACTTTTTAAATTATGTAGCCTCTCCTCACCATTTTGATACCAATACTGAGCCCTGGTGGTGTAGTGTTTATAAATTGGGCTTTGATCTGAAAGGTCAGCAGTTGGAAACCACCAGCTACCTCACTGGAGAAAGACGGGCCTTTCTACTCCCATACATAGTTATTGACTCAGAAACTCACAGGTGCAGTTCTACCCTGTCCTACATGGTTACTATGAATTTGTTTTTCGGTCTATTGACAACTGAGTCACCCAAGAGTCAGTGACAGAGCTAGACTTAGGTCTCTGACATTGGGGTCCATATTGATTTGATGATACTATTCCATTTCTTATGTACTTAATGTCTTAAGTGTGTTAATTTTATAAAATTGCCATATTCCGGAAGAAAATGCTTCATTGACTGCACATCAATTTCCTCACTGAGTGTCAATGAGGCAACTAGAAGCTATTTGGGGGTTCATAAGGATTATGCTTTTGTGATGGAATATAATGGGTCACTAGAAATCATTCACTTTACTTGGTTCCATAATAAAGATGCAGCAGTCAAGAAATCAAAGGACACATTGCATTGAGCAATCTGCTCCACCAGATCCCTTTAAAGAGCAAGGATATCATTTTGAGGACTAAGGTGTGCCATGGTATTTTCCATTGCCTCATGTACAGGTAAAAGTTGGGAATTGAGTAAGGAAGAAGGAAGAAGAACAGATGTGTTTTAATTAAGGTCCTGGAGAAGAATATTGAAAGTATCATGGACTGTCAAAAGAACTAATAAATCTATCCTGGGTGAGTAGAGTGAAAGCGCTACTTATAAGGAAGGATGCTTAGACTTTATCTCAGATATTTTGGACATGTAATCAGGAGAGACCAGTCAGTGGAAAAGGACATCATTCTTGGCAAAACAGAAGGTCAATGAAAGAGAGGAAGACTCTTGACAGGATGTACTGACTCAGTGGTTGCAACAATGGGCTCAACCATGACAATTGTGAAGATGGTGCAAGACCGGGCAGTGTTTGTTCTGTTATTCATAGGGAGGGTTCCTATGAGTGGGAACCAACTTGATGGTACCTAACAACAAGAAGGTAGTAATTTCAGGAAGGAAACTTTTCGAACTTATTTTTGGGGCAAAACAATGGTCTCATTAATAGCCAAATGTGATCTTGCTTTCAAAAGTCATGATAAAAGCTATTGGGCATTGCCTTAGTTCTACTCTGTCCTATGGGTTGTTATGAGTAGAAATTGGTTCAAAGACTGTGGGTTATATTACACATTTGTTAAATAAGATCTCACATTTGTTAAATAAGATCTATTGTGGTACTGCCACTCTTCCCAAGTTCTGTTGGCTTTTATGACTGACACTGTGGAACTCATCTGGAGCTTATGCTTACTAGAGGAGAAAAAGTTGAAATCACTTTATGCAATGGTTAGCAATATGCTAATTATAAAACTCCTATTATTGAAAGGACACATGAAATGGATTGCAACCAATCACATTACTTCTACTTCGGAGTAGGCACTTTGAAGGGTTCTCATTCTCATGGTAAAAGTCAGCCACTCGGGGGAATGATGTTATTAAGCTGACAGCATGCTTATGTTGAATTCATTTGTCAAATATTAGAAGAGAGCATTGGCTTTTAATTAAAATGATGAACATAAATTGATGTTTTTGTTTAACATTT
The DNA here is from genome assembly GCF_000313985.2 of Echinops telfairi. Lineage (NCBI taxonomy): Eukaryota > Metazoa > Chordata > Mammalia > Afrosoricida > Tenrecidae > Echinops > Echinops telfairi. Next base: position 10,681,386 of record NW_022111327.1, on the reverse strand, counting down.
GACAACTAAAATGTGTGCCCATCTATAATAATGTTAGAGATTATCTACCCGTTATACTGCATAAACTTTGATCACTAGAGTCAAACTGGAAGAGTATAGATACTTTAGACAGGAGCAAAGAGGTGAATTATCTACTTGAAGAAAAATGGAGTAATATGTGAAATCATAGGGATATGTGACTGAGAAGAGTGAAAGCATCTTTTACAACTTACAGCAGGAATCCCTTGTGACCCAGTGTTTTAGATTATAGGATAGTATGTGAGTGTTAAAAATACAAGCTGGAAAAAAATACAAGCTGTCTCTCATAAAATACAATCCCTCCTATGAGCTACTCCGTAGAAGGCAATTAAACATTTTCACTCCCGAGGTGTGAACAGAAGCCTATGTTTTAACTGTCTTTCTCCTCTATCACAAGGTGGATACCACTCCAGATAAGAGTTGTTCCTAGATCCTCAATTGTGCGGTGCACAATCCCAGCTGGCCTATACATACTTTCATCGAGGTGATTCCAGCCCACGGTCATCCTCTAGGACAAAGTCGAATTATCCCTGTGGGTTTTCAGGACTGTACATTTTCACAGGGGTAGAAAGCCTCCTAGCCAACATGTAGTGTGCAAGAGAAATACAAAATTGTAGTTGACAAATCTCTGAGTTTGGGAATTATGTGTCACTGCCGCATAATTTGGTCTTCACCCCACATTGATATGCTCTCATCAGCATCACTCCATTTAAGTTCCTTTTACTAAGCATTTCTCAGACGACATATTTTAAATGGACTTATCTGAAAGCTTTCCTCTTGCAAATACATGGAAATGCCAAAGAAAACAAACCTCTCTTTTGCATATATGGTCGCATTTAGAAGAAACCTGTAATAAAAAGGTCAGGGACCACACAGAAAGAATGAACTAATCATCAGAGTGCTAGGCACATGAGGTGGCACTACAACAACCCTAGGATGAAGAGAAAGGAGGGGTGTCGTTATCTGAACCGTGGACTCTGAGAGTTCCCATGGTCACTCAAGATAAAAAAGCAGAGCTTTTCATAACGTGACAAACTATTACTGAGACATTTGCATAAACAGAAATCAGGGCTTCCCAGCTGGAATATGCTGGGGATTGATGTTAGTGTTCCCAACGAACTTTATATATTTAATAGATTATAATTGTTATATTGTATTATGTATATATCACAATTTGAGTGCAAATATAATTGTTTAGGAGACTCTAGTTGAAAACATCAATAGTTATAACCTCCAGGAAAGAATAAAAAAGTGGAAAATTGTGTGTCATTGAGATTTTGCGTATATAGAACAAGATTCACATGTGGATTGCGATGTACAATATACATTATATACAGGACTTGAGAACCCCTAAAGTGGGATGTCAGCCTATGTTCCAGACTGGTGATACCATAAAGCAAATGCCAGATACAAATATAAAGCCAATCTCAGTATGCACACTCTAATATAATGAAAGAGTCTCACAGGAAAAACACCCTACTTGAGGTGAAATGAAGCAAAAAAGATTTAAACAAATAAGAATGTAAAACCCAGAAGGATCATTTTCTTGCGACCATGTTATAGAAGGTACTAAAAATATACTCAAGAAATGTGTAATCTATAAAGTAAAAAATACCACTATTTTAAAGAAGGAAACTTGAAAAATAAATAGAATGTATAGAAATGAATAATATAGTCATTTCCATTTGAATAACCTATGTGAACAATAGCATAGGCACATGACACTAAAAGTCCAGGAGGCTTATTTGCTGAAATTTCCACAATGCATCCTATGTATTCATATGCAACATATGAAAAGGTATTAAGAAGCTGGAGACCTAAATAAGAAGACCTAGCATATAGCTCATAGGGTTTCTGATGGAATACAGAGAAAGTGCAGAAAGGCAAGTGCTATGAAGAAAGAAAAGGATAGCTGTAGCTAAGAACCAAGCTTTAACCAAAATTCTTAACACCAAAAAATAAAGATATTTTTATAAAAAGCAACCAGACAGAAAATGGCAATTAGATTGGCATTAAAGTTCTCAATACCAAAATCTGAAGTCATCTTTTTGTTCAACCAACTGTACGAGTATATTTCCTCCAGTGTGCCATGACTTATTATAGGTTTTGTGGATGCAGGAATGAACGAAGCCCAAACCTGCAGGAAACGTGGATTCTAACACTGAAAGATAGACAAAAAATAAAGACCTAAGGAAATCAGTGAGGCAGTAATAAGTGCTAAGGGAATAGAAAATACTGCGTGTTGCGGTAGAAACTTGCTCTAGGTAAAATGACTAGGGAAGGCCTCCCAGAGAAGATGATTTTGAGCAAAGAACTGAAGAAATAGAGGCAGGAAATGGGGCTGCTAACATGAACTTGTATCAGTCTACGATGTGAAACTACCTACAGTAACCACACTCAAAAGTCAGAATTCAAAACAATTCCAAGAAAACACTGAAAGTGTTCACCATTAATTCCCTGTTCAAGAAAAAAAAAAATCTGAAGCATGTACCGTAGAATGGCGGAAAGTGGATCCCCAAGGAGGAAGTGTGAGACAAGAAACTGAACAAGTGAATATATTTAAATAAATCCCTGTCTGTGAAGTCAATTTCCACCTATGACAAGCCTATACATTCCATAGGGAATGAGTGCTGCCTAGGTAAACTCATGAAAATAAAGCAAACTGGTTGTAGTGAAAGGGGAACCAAACATACAATTTTGTTATGTTAGGGTTCCAGGAAATAGAATGGCAGCTGAAAGAGAGGAACAGAGAGGATTATCTTTATCAAATTATTGTTTTAATCCTGACGTTAATAGCGCACTTCAGTGTATTTATGAAAATGACACAGTAGTAAATGAGATTGCTGAAGCAATAGAGAAAGAAGAGTTCACTGAAAAGCAAAATGTCTGAGAAGATGTTAGGGAAGAGGGTGTAGAACACATTTGCAGTACTTGGTCCTATATTCTCTTAGTACCTCATAGCGAATCTATAAAACAAAATAGAACTACACCATAGGATTTCCAATGCTGAAATACTCATGGAAGCAGACTGTCACATCTTCCTTCCATGCAGCAATTGGTAGGTTCAAACCCACAATCTTTTGGATAGCAGTTGAGCTTTTAACCACTGCATTTGAGTCAATGGTGATAGGAGTAAGGGATTTTGCAGAAAACGAATGCAGTTTTTCTTTCTCACATGATACCCAGAGTTATAAAAGCTGTTTGAACTCTTCAAACAGCCTCCCTTCTGCAAGTCTGCCCTGTATTACTAGAGATGTAGTGCAGCTTAAAAGTCATTCCTGTTTGGTTTTCTCCACAGCTGTCTGGAGCAACTGGAACAAAAGGTTACAACCTGATTACTGTGTCACCTCCCCAATACACAGATTGATTTTTTTTCCTGATGAAAGTGATTTGCCACAGTAGCTGGAAACACATGGCATATCCTGAACAGTCATAAATTTGCTTAAATATGCACCACATGATATGTGTGACATATACGCTTCTGCTCAACCCTAAAAAGCAGAACATGAAATGGTGGGGGGGAGTGTCATCAAAAGCCCAGTGCCATTTAAGTAGTCATTGTTAGAGGCTAAGGACACAAGTTCTGGCACATCATATGCTCTTTCATTTACTTCAATCAGACAATCAGATCCTATTTCATTCAGATTCATATGGTGCCAAGCTAAGGGATCATAAAATCAGAAGACAGTAATAAACGACAATAGAAAATTTAAGAATCATTTCTTTCAAGCCCATTCATTTTCAAATAACCCAATCCATACATAACCAACATGTGGATGCCAATGGGATTTACTTTGTATTCATACTCTAATTAGGAAAGATTTGTTAAGCACAAAATCACTCTTCCTTGATGTTCTCATTCTTCCTGCTAGCTGCTATGGAGTTGGCCCCCATCCAGGGTGACCCCATGCACAATGGAAGGAATCACTTCCTGATTCTGCACCATCCAAATTGGTTGTGGATCTGGCCATTTTGCTCCATGGAGTTTTCACTGATTGATTTTCAGAACTAAGTCTCCAGGTCTTGCTTCTTAGTCCAGCTTATCTGGAAGTTCTACTGAAATCTGATTTGCATATTCATAGCACACAGCCTCTACTTAGAGATGGGCATTGGCTCCCATGAGGTACATAAGTAGAGACTCAAACCTAGGTCTCCCACAGAAGAAGATGAGAATTCTACCATGGAACAAGTACTGTTCTCCTTCCTCAAATTATTCTCTACTCATTTCTCAAAATCTTTATTTCTCACATGAAGTTTTAGATGGACTTAGTCACCAAGGTTTTTCCTGCCCTGTTTACTTTACTTCCTAGTTGTTGACATCTAAGTTTAGGAAACAGTGTTGCACATGGGTTGCTATGAATTGGGTTAGAACTGATGGCAGTGGATTGGGTTTTTTGGTGACATTATAGTAAATGTTCAGATAATATTTCAGTATTGAATACAAAAATGTTTTTTTCCCATGATAAAGAAAACACAACATTTTGTGGAACACAGGTATTGTTCCTCTTAAGATAACAAACATGTGGAATAGGTATGCCTGTGCAATTGTTTATGTTGCACTAAATAAAACCCTCACTGCCATCTAGTCGAGTCCGATTCCTAGTAAAACTTTAGGACAGAGTAGAAGTGCCCTTGTGGGTTTCTGAGACTTTATGTCTTTTTTTTTTTTGGTAGCTAAAACCTCGCTTCTTTTTTAAAAAATCATTTTATGAGGGGCTCATACAACTCTTATCACAATCCATACACACATCAATTGTGTAAAGCGCATTTGTACATTCATTGCCTCATCATTCTCAAAACATTTCCTCTCCACTTAAACCCCTGGCATTAGGTCCTCATTTTTCCCCTCCCTCTCCCCTCCCTCATGAGCCCTTGATAATTTATAAATTGTTATTTTGTCATATCTTGCCCTGTTCGACGTCTCCCTTCACCCACTTTTCAGTTGTCTGTCCCCCAGGGAGGAGGTCACATATAGTTCCTTGTAATCAGTTCCCTCTTTCCTACCCACTCTCCCTCTACCCTCCCTGTTTCGCCACTCACACTACCGGTCCTGTAGGGATCATCCGCCCTGGATTCCCTGTGTTTCTAGTTCCTATTTGTACCAGTGTACATCCTCTGGTCTAGCCAGACTTGCAAGGTAGAATTCGAGTCATGGTAGTGGGAGCGGGGAGGAAACATTCAGGAACTAGAGGAAAGTTGTATTTTTCATGGTTGTTACATCGCACCCTGACTGGCTCATTTCCTCCCCGAGACCCCTCTGCAAGGGGATCTCCAGTGGCCTACTAATGAGCTTTGGGTCTGCACTCCTTACTCCCCCCATCATTCACTATGGTAAGATTTTTTGTTCTGATGATGCCTTATACCTGATCCTTTCGACACCTCGTGGTTGCATAGGCTGGTGTGCTTCTTCCATGTGGGCTTTGTTGCTTCTGAGCTTGATGGCCGCTTGATTACCTTCAAGCCTTGAAGACCCCAGACACTATACTTTTTCATGGCCGGGCACCATCAGCTTTCTTTGCCATATTTGCTTATGTACCCCTTTGTCTTTAGTGATCCGTTTGACACCTCGTGATCAAACAGGCTGATATGTCGTTCCATGTTGGCTTTGTTGCTTCTGAGCTAGATGGCCGCTTGTTTACCTTCAAGCTTTTAAGACCCCAGACACTATATCTTTTGATAGCCGGGCACCATCAGCTTTTTTCACCACACGTGCCTATTCACCCGCTTTGTCTTCAGCGGTTGTGTCGGGAAGGTGAGCATCATAGACTGCCAATTCAACAGAACAAAGTATTCTTGCATTGAGGGAGTACTTGACTGGAGGCCCAATGTCCTTCTGCTACCTTAATACTAAACCTATACATATAGGCTCATAGATCTATTTCCCCAGCCTCATATAAATATATTTGCATATGTACATGTCCTTATCAAGATCTCCACAAATGCCCCTTTCCTCCCAGCTCTTTCCTCCATTTCCTTTGATTCTCCTCCTGTCCCATGATCAAGGGGGATGTAACAAAGAGGAAGTGCTGAAATCCTGGTGGGGACTGAGCATGATAGTGAGACTGTATGTCTTTATGGAGGTAGGATGTCTCAATTTCTCCCAATATGTGGTTGGTGGTTTCCAACTGTTGACTTTGGGCTCAGCAGTCACATGTGTGGTACACAGTGCTACTCATCATTGCATCCAGTATCACTAGGCAGTTTGAACTTACCAGCAACTGTGGGAGAGAGAAGAGTCCATTAGATTCCATAAAAATGGACTCCTTTCACCGTCATCTAGTTGAGTCCAACTCAGCGACCCTCCCTAGAGCCTTGGTGGCATGGTGGCCTATTCATTAGGCTGCTAAATGCAAAACCTGCAGTTCTAAACCACCATCCTTTTGCAGGGAGGAAGATGAAAGCTTTAGAGTCCCAGAAACCCACAGGGGCAGTTCTACCCTGTCCTTAGAGTCACCATTTGTTGGAATTGATTGACGCCCGGTTTTGTTTGTTTGTTTTCTCTTTATTCTGGATTGGGTGAACATAATTGGACTATGAGGATCATATAGAAGTAGTCACACACAGTGCCCAAACACTATATCCACTGCTTTGAATCAATTCCAACTCATAGAGACTCCATTTGAGGTTTCTGGGGCTGTAAATCTTTACAAGAACAGATAGGCTCAACTTTCACCCTCCTCGTGGGTTTGAACCACCAATCTTGAGACTACCAGTCCAACTCAACCCAATAATTCCCTCAGGGCTTACATATTATTTAATCTCCTACTTCTCCAATAACCTTTGAAACAAATTGTGAGGCTACTTCATATGAAAGAAATATATGGATCTTCACCTTGCAAAAAAATGTGAAAGCACACTAATTGCTATATTATCTCAATCAGTATTTTGGGGAAATAGGAAGACAGAACTAGAAAGGGAAAATGCCACAATGAGCAGAGTGGCATTAGAGGAAGAAGCCATCTTCACTTCTGATATTTTTATCCCATTAAGCGATTAAATTTCCCTTTCAGTTAAGCATGTCTGCATATAGAATGACAACAACACTTTCAAAATCTGTTCATTTTCTATTAGAGAATCAATATTATATTATGATGCTTATTAATTATTTAATTTAATCAACTAATTCATTAATTTCATTGCCTAAAATCATTATTTTAGTTAACATAAGAGTCAAAGCAAATTTCATTTAAATCTGTTTTGTTTTCCTGAATGACAAGATGTACTAAATCCTCAACTTTGCTAATGAGCTACTAAAATGTAAACACATTTATATTTATTGAAAGTGGGAAATCAGTCATTTTCTCCAGCTAATTAACTCATCTATCTCTGTAATTTGGATGATTAATTTGGTAAACATGTAGCAAATTTTGTCCAAACACTGTATGTTAAACTGGGTAGATCAACTCCAGTGAGAACAGGAAGCCTTTTCAGCTGGAACAGTAGCAAGAAGCAAATTACAATAGATTATATTTGTCTGTCCATACTTTGTATTAATTTTTCATACGGAAAAAATGAGAATTTTAAGATTATATCAATTTTAGTTGTAACATTTGAACACTAAGATTTCATTTTTAAATCTCAGACTAAGAACCTCGAAATACTCTTCTTGTTTTATCTCACCAATAATGGAATCATTATTTTTAGTTCCTGTGGAAGTAAAAATGGAATAGTTTAATACAGTTAGCCTTCTGTGACATTTTTGTTAGTTTTATACAGGTTGAGTTTTACTTATTTCTCAATTCCTGTTGTTTGATGACTGCATTGTGTTAAAAATTTCATTTGCAAATTTTACGAAAATGTTGTATTGTAGGCTTTTTAAAACAACGTGCCAATGTGCAAAACACTCAGGCCATAAAAATCTAATAGAAATAAACTGGAGGGAAATATATTTATTTATAGTTTGATTCTATTTCTTTCCATGCCCTAATATTTTATGTTCATTTCTCAATTGTCCTAAAAGTACATAATCATATCTATTTGGCATACAACTGAAACATAAACTAGACTATGAAAAGTAAGCATAAAAAATTAGGAAGATAATTCAGACATTCAAAACCAACGCTGTATATATTAGCATTCATAGTATTCAAAGTTCCAATGACCCATGAATTATCTGAATGTTCTCACATAAAGGAAATAAAAAACACATTTTATATAGGGTGCAATATTTTATATAATGTCAAATTCAAATATGTTTTATAAAAGTATATTTCCTACAGGTTTACGCATTCTGGTATAATGTCATCTGCACGTTGAATTACCAGTAATGTAATATAATGGTGACAATCAATAATAACCAGCCATTTGGGCATTCTTTATGATGCTTCATCACCGAAGGGCTGAATAACCTTGAATAAGACAATTACCCTCTCTGATCCTGGTTTACTTAATTTAGAAAGAAAATCCCATGAGGCTCAGAAGAAGAAGAAGAAGAAGAAGAAGAAGAAAAACAGCTGTACCATTGTCATGAAAACATAGCAACATACCAATTAAATTGATAAAAAAGAATAAGTTCGAGACTTTTTTAACTGTTTTCATGTTAACAAGGCTGTTACTGCTAGGTTACCTTAATTATTATGTTCATGGTGCAATTCACTGTTTAGGTCTAATCTATACGTCATAGAAAATTAGAATACTGGGATCACCAGTATCTCTTAGGGCAAGCAAAAGATTCTTGTACCTGAAATAGTAGGTAATATTTGTCATGATGATCTTATCATATATCATAGAATATAGATAATATTAAAGAACTCCAATATTTCTGAAATTATTCAGTTAAGTGCTCTTAACACACACAAAAGGGAATCAGTATAAATTCTATTTTGGGTAAAGGAGAGGATTAAGTTTACAGTAGAAATATATTATATTTTGATAAAAATGAAACCAAATTCACTGCCATCCATTTGAGGCCGAGTCATAGCTACCCTGTAGGGCAGGTAGAACTGCCCCTGTGGGTTTCTGAGACGGCGACTCTTCCGGCCAGTGGACAGCTTCTGTCTTTCTCTTACAGAGCAAACGCACTGAGGAACTTGGGATTCGTAGCCCAACTCATAACCACTATGCCACATGGCTCCTTATATGTTGATATAGAATATTTTCTTAGCTCTTCTATTGAACATAGATGTGTCCAGAATATGAACGATGTTCAAGGTGTTACTGCAGTGACCACTTAAGCATGGAAATGCCAACCCTTCTTTTTCACACATGGAAAAGTAGATCCATTTTAAAAAGAAATAAAACAGAGACTCCCTTTAAAAGATACAAGATTATTGTTGTTACATAATGTTGAGTTAATTGTCAACACCCAGCTGCCTCATAGGAAAAAGTTAAACTACTCCATGGGGTTTTCTTGGCTTTAATATTGACAAAAGAAAATCGACAGGTCTTTCTCATACGGAGCTATTGGGTGGGTTTGTCCTGATAGCTCTTTTGTTTTCCAGCTGCGCTCCTAACTATTCCAGCACAGGGGCTCTTTCATAGATGTGAAATGGCAATCATGGGACAAGCATTGGGTGAAAGAATGGAGCTATAATAGAGAAAATCTCTGTTTCACAGGATTGATTTAGTATTACTTTTCAATGTATACTGATATATAAGCATGTATTTTGTAATTATTAGAGCAACAATTAAGGACAAGTTGGAAAATATAACTTAAAAATTAACATGATGCCCTAAAACTGCTTGCATAGTCTTGTGATCAGTTAAGAAGAAATAGAAGACACAAAGAAGACAAGAGACGTAAAACAAGCAGAACATGGCAAATGAAAATCCAAATTAATCAAACATTAAAATAAATATTGATAATACAAATACCGCAACCAGTTGGATGAAAAAGTAAGATTCCATTTTAATCTACAGGAGCAAAACTTGTATTCAAAGACAAAATATATTAGAAATATGCATAAGGCAAAGGTATATGATACACATAAATAAAAGCACTGCAGTGGTCATATTGATATCAGAAAATATAGACAGTCATACAAGAAATATTAAAAACAAAAAATGCCCAAACTCACTGCCAGTAAGTTAATGCTGACTCAAAGCAACCCTGTAGGATCGAGAAGAATTGTCCCTGTGGATTTCTGAGACTGCAGCTCTTTATGAAAGTAAAAACCCTCATCTTTCTACTGTGGAGTGGCTTGTGGTTTGAACTACTGTCTTGTGGTTAGCAGTCCAATGTGTAACCACTATACCACCAGGGCATAGCATATATGCGCCATTCTCACAATTATATTCCAATATGTCGTTGCAATCCACTGTACCAACCCATGTCCTCGAGGGTCTTCCTCTCTATACTTCGCTCACTAGGGTAATGCAAAGGAACCATGCTTTGTCCATGGGCTAAGCATTGGCCTTTTAAAAACACGTTCAACAGTTCAAACCCACCAGATGCTCCATAGGTAAGGCTGTCTGGTCTTGTAATTTACAACCTAAGAAAATCTATAGAGCAGTTCTACTCTCAACATGGCAGTGTTTAGGATATTGCAAATAAGGACCACAATGAGATATCTCTGCACATCTATTAGAAGAGCAATAAAATAAAGGTAATAGCAAGTATTTTCCCAACTGGAACTTTTATGCATTGCTGGCAAATTGTTAAAATCACATAAGCACTTTCAAAAACAGTTTCTCAAAAAGTGAAACATAAGCTTGCCACATCAGCTAGCATCCTTCTCCTAAGAATTTACCCAAGAAAAAGTAATGCATAAGTCTGCACATAGATGCATATGTGTAGACACATAGCAATGATATCTTTAATAGCCACAAACTATAGCAAAGTCAACAAGTATTAGCAAAATCATGATACATTCAAACAGTGGAGGACTATTCAAAAGAAATGAAGTCCTGATTCTGCTACATGGACCAACTTCAAAATAATTATGCTGTTTCAAAGAAGTCACAGAAAGTTACCCAGAAAAAGTAAATCTATAGGGACAGAGAAAATATCAATTTTGAGGGGTGATGAGACATGGAGAGAGACTGCCAAGTGGGACAGTAGGAATGTTCTAAGTGCAGATATTAAGAAAACTTGACCACTCTGAAAATTTCATAAAAATTGAATTGAACATTTTTAAAATATTAAAACATGTATCAATAAACATAACTTTTCAAAAATGTGTAAAGTCTATCACCTTGTTCTCAGTATGCTGAGTAAATCAATGCTGTGTTAGAAATGCAAACGATTATATTTTTGATACTGTATAATAGACAATTCTCTTATTGTTTGAAACCTGGGTGAAATTTGACATTTTTCTGCCTTGTAAAATTAGGCACAGAGTTTTGCTGTTTCAAAACTACTTTAAAAATAAAATTTCCACTTGCCTATAGACTAGAGAAGTAATTTTCATTAAACTTCCAAAAGAACGTATTTACAACAGGAGCAATTACTGTCAAATTCAAATAATCCACACTTGAAAGCTGTTGCACTAGACAGCTCAAGCCAGGAGAAGCTCTTGACAGTCAGTCTCTAAAGACAGGCTGTGGCTCAGTGATTCTATTATGAGAACGTAACGTTAAATAACTGGGAAAAATTACTCAAATGTTATTTCAAGTAATTTTCCATGATTCAAGTTGATTAGCTAATAAAAGTAATTATGATAACGAAAGCTTTCTGTCACATAGTTTTCAGAATTTTAGATTAGAAAATGTCTTCAGAAAACTTTAAATAAATTATCAAATAACAGAACCCACAGGTGTTTATAGAATTTCTGTTTTTAACAGGTCTGAAATGGTAAATATGAATATGTTTATATCCCTTCTTGTTATCTATTAAGCTAAACATATTACTTTTAAATCACTTTCCAATTGGAGTCTGGACAAACTCATGAACTAATGTCCACATTTCTTCCTAGTTTATAAATTATGCTTACATGTATGTATCACTTAATATGCCAGTGTATTGGTTAAGAGCCATGAAAGAGTGGGTACTCCCCCCTCAATGGAAACGTTTTTCAAAAAAGCTCTATTTAATTTTTTAACAAAACCTCCGTGTCACCTTCCATGACGCTAAATACTTTTGTCAAATCTGCGATTCCATTCTTGAAAATATTTTTCAAGCTCATCTGCTTGCACGGCTGACAGTACCTCCCTTGTTTTTTTCAACTCTTCTATGTCATCAAATTACTGTCCTTTCACGCTCCTCTTCATTCGCAGAAACAACAAGAAGTCACACAGAGGAAGGTCAGGTGAGCAAGGTACAAAGAGCAGGAGGGGCATGCTGTTTTCTTGCCAAAGATTGGTGCACTGAGATGCTTGCATGAGCTAGTGCCTTGTCATGGTGGTAAAACCAGTCCCCGTTCTGCCACCAAAATCAGGCCTTTTTGTCACATACTGTTACGCAATCTTCTCAAAACCTCTAAATAAAAAGCTTGATTAACAGTCTGACCTGGTGGAGTAAACTCCAAGTGCACTGAGTTGACATTTTTGTCTGTTCGGGAAGTTTACAGATGTCCAGAATGAGGTTTGTCACCAATAGACATTTCACCTTTTTTGAAATGAGAAAAACACTCATACACTTGAGGTTTTTTTCCATACCATTGTCCTTGTAAATTGTCTCCAACGTCACAATAGCTTCTGGGGCACTTTTCCAAAGCAGGAAACAAAATTTTACTGTTTTTGTAAACTGTTCTTCAAATCAGCCATTAAAAAACAAAACAAAAACAAAAAAAATGAGGTTCAAGCACAACTGCTTTTATGAAAAATATTCACTGTCACTCCTGTAACTAACTTAGTCTCTCTGAACTTCAGTTTCTAACTACATGAAGTGTGAATAATATGGTTGCTCAGTTCTGACACATAGCGATTCTATACAAAATAGAACAAAACACTACCCAGACTTGAACTATGCTGACAATTGCTATATTTGAGTACATCATTGCAGTCAGTGTCAATCCATCTCCTTGAAGGTCTTCCTCTCTTTTGCTGTCCTTCTACTTTACCATGCATGATGTCCTTCTTCAGGGACTGGTCTCTCTTGACAACATGTACAGAGTATATAAGACAAAGTCTTGCCATCCTTGTCTCTAAGGAACACTTGTTTGTCCTTTTAGCAGTACATAATACTTTCAATATTATTTTCCAGCACCACAATTTAAATACAATGATTCTTCGTCGGTCTTCCGTATTGAATGCCCAGCCTTCACATGCGTTTGAGGTAATATCATGGCTTGTGGGAGGCACACCTTAGGCCTCAAAGTGCCATCCTTGCTCTTCAATATTCTAAAGAAGCCTCGTGCTGCAGATTTATACAATGCAATGTGTCAATGTGTCATTTTGTTTCTTGGCTGCTGCTTCCATGGACATTGCTGGTGGATCCAAGCAAGACACAATCTTTGAAAACTTCCAAGATTGAATGGACAAAGCCTGTTGTCCATTCACCATGCTACTACCTATTGGCACAGTTGTGAGGATTTGGGCCTTCTTTACATTGAGATGTGGTTCATACACAAAGCTGATATTCTTGATCTTCCTCAACTAATGCTTCATGTCCTCCTCACTTTAGCAATCAAGGTTGTGTCACCTGCATATCTCAGGTTGTTAATAAGCCTGCCTCCAATTCTGACACCTCAAACTTCTTCATATAAGCCAGCTTCTCTGATGATTTGTTCAGCATACAGGTTGAATAAATACAGTGAGAGGACACAAAACTGATGCACACCTTTCTTGATTTTAAACCCTGCAATAATCCCTTATTCTGTTGGACAACTGCCTCTTGATCAATATATAAGTTCCTCATGAGCACAATAAATGTTCTGGACTTTCCATTCTTCTCAAGGTTTTATATATATATATAGTTTATTATGGTTCACAGAGTCAAATGTGTTTGCATGGTCAGTGAATAATATAAACAGAATGTTTTATATGATTAATATGATGATGACGATGTGTTTTAACTTTATGATAACGTGTTTTAAACCTAAAGTTTGATGCTCACTGTTAGCAAACACTGTAAGCCACTGTTCTCTTGTAGATTGTGACTCCTAGCTTCCCTATGTAGGGTCTACAAAACTGTGTGTCTTTATGGGAGTAGATAGTAACACATTTCTTTTATGGAGAAGCTGGTGGTTTTAAACCGCTGACCAGATTATTAGCAATCCAACGGTTACCAAATAGCACCACTAGGATGCTTTACTATATACTATGTTTTGTGTAACAATACCTCAACTGCACTGTTACAACAGACAACGGTTTCAATCATATACCTGTCACCCAACGGAAACTAAGTTTTCCTCTGAGTTCCATTTGTTCTTGTTTTAGCTGCTGTTGAGTCAGTTCTAATTGATGGTGATCTTATGTGTGCAAAGGATAAATGGGCCATGGGATTTTCAAGCTGTGACCTTTTGGAGACAGATGGCCAGATCTGTTTTCTGAAGTGTGCCTGACTGGGTTTCAACAGCCAAACTCTGGGTTAGTAGTTGAATTGTTACTCTTTTTGGGTCACCCAGTTCCATTTACTTGCCCCCATGCCCTTATATTTAGAAATATTTATCTTCTTTGTATATTTCATATATATGCCAGAATCACAGGTATGTCAGTTCTTTGATGTAGTAAACACATTGAGTTCTTTTCTTCTTGGTCTGAATGAATGGAATTGTCTCTCAAAGATCTACAAAATCTTATAAAGATTTAAGGCTAAAAGTTAGTGATGAAAGTTATCAATCAATGTAATTGGATTCCTAGGCAAATAATGTTTTGCTGAAGGTAGCTCAAAAATAGTTGCAAAAGTTCATGGATAGGGAATTGTCAGAAATTCAGGATGGATTCAAAAGTGCATATAGAATGAGGAATAGATTTGGGTTGAAAACCGATAATACCAGAAAGATACTTGGGCTTTATTTTCTACATAAAAGCATTTTATGAATTATAGAAAATAATGTAAAACATATAAAATAATATAAATTTTAGAATAGACTTTTGCTTTTGTAAAACCTGAACATAGAATGAGAGATGGATTTTGAACAAAACAAGGATATACTGTCTGGTTTAAAATCAGTAAAAGTGTGCATCAGGATTGTCTCCTCTCACAACATTTATTCAATCTATATTCTGAACAAATAATCCAGGACACTACAGTATATGAAGAATGTGCCATCTGTGTTGGAGGAAGTTTCATTAACAACCTGCAATATGCAGGTAATACAAATTTGATGGATATAAATGAAGTGGACATGAAACACTAACTATTGAAGGTCATGGACTACAGCTTACAGAGTGAATTGCACATCCACATACAAAAAGAAAATATTTAACATCATGATGAATGGAGAAAAAAATTAAAGTTGTTAAGGATTTAATTTTCATTTTACTTGTATCCACAATCAGTGCTCATGGAAGCATCAAGTCTAATTTAAGACTACGATTTAAAAAATAAAACAAGACTATGCTGTTCTTGGAAAGAGAGCACTTCTATCTGATGTATGACAATGGTGTGGGTTATGAGTAAGCAAATGACATGAACACACTAAAAACGGATGGGAATGTTCTTTGAAAAGATGTTTGCATGTGAAATTTATTTGTGCAGAAAATGTGGCCGAAAAAATATGATTAGCTGATTCTATGAAAAACTTCCTTTAACTCCTGTGCAAGGCCCTGCCCTCCTGATTCTTGTGTAATTTTCCTGGATACTAATCTCTATCCCCATTTTAGACTTAATTCAACCTGATCTTCTACCAAATGTTTACTTCAGATTCAGCTATTGCAAATCGAACAATAAAATGCTATCATTTATATCCTTCATGAGTTCTTGTTATTTTTTATACTTTGAAAGAGGAAAACGGTCATAATCAGGCATTTAAAATTCTATAAATGCAAATTTGTTTCCTGGACATTTGATTCATTGTGCTAAAACATATCTTCATTAAGTTTGAGTGTGTGTTGTTAACTGTTGTCAGTGTAAGATGTAATCAAATATTGTGCCTTAGAGAGAAATTTGCATCATAAAATATTTTGTTATCTTTTAATTAGATTAATTTAACAACACTAGTGATTATTAAGTAACAAATTAAATCTTATGTTCTGTTTGAAATTCCCTATCCCAAGAATAAATCTGAGTTAATAAATTACATTTATAACACTAATCTTTCTCCTTAAGCAAAGGGAAGACAGACACAAAACTATTCTGAGGCAATGATCCCCAAAGTTTCTCAATACATATTGCTTCTTCTACTATACTTTTACATTATATAGGGAATAAAATTTATACTGTGATCTAAAGATTTAATGTGCAACATATGACTATATTCTCAGAAGTATGACACGGAATAAAGGCATTTTTATAATAGTTACTTCTCTCTAATGTTCCTGCTTTATGGTACACTCCTAAAGGATAAGCAATATGTATTTTTGGATCCAAACCTCAGAAATTTTAGTCTTTCTCTCCAGATAGTTAATCAGCCATGATGTTGTATCCATTCATCTTTAGGGATGCTGTTTTGTTTTTCCCTAGAACCACCAAGTCCTCACCTTATGCTCAAATGCATACAGTTCCCTTTGCCTGATGTCATTCTCCTCAGTCTAATAATCAGCTTTCTCTATGAAGTCATTTTACCTTCTTTAACAGTGAGATTTGTCTTCAAGCTATTCAAAATTCAAGTATTTGCTAGCTTCAATTATCAGATTATCTTTCTTTAATAAAACTTTTTGTGGGGGCTCCCAATCCATGCAGCAATTGTATCAAGTGCATTTGTACATATGTTGCCATCATTATATTCAAAACCTTTTCTTTCTACTTGAGTCCTTGGTATCAGCTCCTCTTTTTTCCCTCCCTCCCCCACTCTCTTGAATCATTGATAAATTACAAATCATTATTATTATTATATCTTACACCGTTCACTGGTTCCCTTCACCCATGTTTCTGTTTCCATTGTCTCCAGGGTCATTCTCTTAATTGTGTTTTGTAACTCCTCAGGAAAATTCTCTTCCTACTTGTCCAAGGAGTCCCTCAATTTATTTCCTCTACAGTTTAACCTTTGCCCTTTTCCTGCTGCATCCTCATTCCTATCTTTTTCTATTATAACTGTCAAAATTGTTTTATGCTGCGGATTCCATCACTTAGAAATGGCTTGTCTTTATACATATCATGTATCCATTCTAACTTAAGTTTTTACCCATGCAATAGGAAAATGGAGACAATGACTGGATCGCCATGATTATTGCTTCATTTATTTATTGAATAAAGGTCTATTTAGCATCTGCTATGTATAAGGCATCAATATATATTCTAGGGCTATATCCCAAAATGTTTTGCTTTCATGGATCCTCACAATAAACGTATGAATAATAACTCAGATTATAATTTCATATCATAAATTTGTGATGACTATACATGAAGAAAAATAAGGCAGGTGTGTAGTTCAATGTGGTTAGGGAATGCTTCTCTCGGGGGAAGATAGCATTCCAGTACAGATTGAGGAAAATGAGGAATTGAGCCATGAGCATACCTTGAGGGTGAGTGCTCCAGAGAAATGAGAGACAAACATCAAATCCCTGAAGTGAGGGGTCTTTACTCTGTTCAAGAAACAGCTCGATGGTCAATGTAATAGAGTAGAATAAGTGAGAAATAGAAGAACAGACAAAAACCATAGTGAGACACCAGAGAAGAAGCAGAGAGAGCAGACGGATAAACAATCTTCAAAACCATAGCACATGCCTAACAATGTGATACTGTGGATGGAAATCAGCTAGGAAATTATTGAAACCTTAATATAGTTACCAATACTCCAATATTGTACCTTCATTTATTATTAACTTTTGATAGCTTCAATCTTCCCCTTCCTACTACTCTTCTCTGTCTACCAACATACCAATATATTTTCCAAGTAGAATAATAAGATTTTGTCTAGTTTTTCACACCCTTCAACTACTCTTTTATATCTGCCCTCTCTATCAGCAGTAAATTTACAAGGCAGAACGTTTACATTTATTGTCTATTTCCTCAAACACATCTTCCTTAAAATGCTTACCGTATGCCTTTTGATTCTACCACTCTGAAAATGCACTTTCATAAACATTTCTCACTTTCCCCAACCCTTTGCCTAACTCCCTGTTTCCCTACCTAATAGCCTTATTGATTTCTGTAGATTTAAAATGTTTATCATTGCTAGCACTGAGGCCACTTTCTGCCTTTATTTGTGTTATTAATGAGCACATCCTAATGACTTCCTTCTAGACTATCTCATTTTGCTGCTTATGGTTATCTCTCTTCATTTATTTTATATCTCAAAGATTATTTAATTTCCTTAGAACACATTTTTCTTTAACTTTATCTTATTTGTCATACAAGCACAAAATAACAAAGAAGAAAAAAAATGTACTTTACTACTAGAAACAGTTTTCTCCTCCAATCCTTGTTCATAAGAGTACACAAGTTCTCAAAGTTACAATGGGGCCTAAGTATAATTTTATATTCATTTTCTTCAATTATTGATCAAGAACTTTTTAATATTGCCATATGATCTCTGTAATTATCCAATCTCACGGTTGCCTAATAATCAATTCATATGATATTTTGCAATTTATTAAGGTTTTCCAGTACTGTTAGAAAATTAGGTTATTGAATCATTTTCTTTTCCTGCTAAATTAAGAATAAACTCCTTATTATGCCATCAGAATGCATTCAGTCTATCCTCCCAGGCTGATTTCCACGTCTCTCCACCTTTGTACTTTAAATTTCTGCAAAATTATATTATTTATCCAGTTTCTCACCTCACTTTATTGTTTCAAAATTTTATTTTTGTGTATTTTCCTCAATATTAAATGTCCATGCATACCCTCTCTCCTTCTTGCGAACCTATCCAAATTAATGGGTGTTTTCTCATGTAAGATCTTGTTTGAAACATGAAAATGCTAACTAGCCCCGGGGTTTTGCATGGTTTTCTTTTGAGTACATGGCAAAGACAGACTCTCTGACTTTCATACCACCTTATTCAGCTTCCCGTTCCCTGAACCCACACCGTTATCACTGACCTATCACTGACCTACCACAGGGGACAGTAACATGTTCTGAATGACTCCTACCTAACCCAAACCAATCTACTTTCCATTGAGTCAATCCTGACTTTTTGGAAGTAGATTTCCAGGTCTTTCTTCCCAGGCACCTCTGTGCAGCCTCAAACTTCTAAAGGTTCAGTTAGCAGCAGCTGCATTTACCTCTTTAACTGTCTTTAGACTATCCTTCTGCATTTTCAGTGCTCTGTCTTCATTTTTTAACTTAATACAACCACCTTGTGGGGTGTGTTCTAAGGAGAGACAGAAGCTTAGAGAAAGGAAGTGGCCCGAGTGCCCAGGCAAGGTGTAATATAGAACTTACAGATGTCTGACCCTGTACATTTCACCACACTTCTCCTATTGGGGCAGTGGCCACAACACTTAATTATAATATCACAACACAGAACTATGGGGGTAAAAAAGAAAGAAAGAAAACTACACCTATGCACATCATAGTCAAACTGCTGAAAACTAATAACAAGGGGAAAATTGTTCTGTCAGCTAAAGATAGATGACATATTACATTTAACTGAAACTATGAAGGGAAGAAGACAGTAGAATAACATGTTTAAAGTACCATAATTAAAAGCATCAAAGTTTATCTAAAAAAACAGGAACAGAAAAATTACAAAGACTGAAGTTAATAAGTTCAAGAGGGTGTTGATAAAGAGGGGAGTGGTTTAACAACAGTAATGGGGAAAATTGCATTGATTAAAAGTAAGTTGGCACCGCCAATCACTGCAATTTCTGTCAATAGCTTGCACAAATATAAAAAGTCAAGTTGGAGAAAGCTGTGTGATGGATATTTTTACAATAATGACACAAAAGAGTAGCTACTGAGGTTGCTTACATACAAACAAACATCTCATTGAATGTTTCCTTGGCTTGGAGGTTTAGGACATGGTTTCATGGGACATCCAAGTTAATTGAACTACTAAGTTGTTTGGTCATAGTCCATTGTACAGTGCTTGGAGCCTTAAGAGTTTGCAAGTGGCCACCGAAAGTAAAATTCATCTCTATTCATCCAGAGCAAGAGAGGAAAAAAAGTGCCAGACATCCAAAGAAGAAATGAAATGTGTGATTTATCATCTCCACGAATAACTGTCTCTCTTCGCATGAATGAGAGGTACTAGGTGTTGTCTGTCTACAATCACTGAATATTGTGAGAGAGATTCCACAGAATAATTCCAACAAAGGAGAGAAAGACACAATGTAATTTAAAATTCTCATGGACTCCCTACTTTCTGGATTCCCGGTGGCTGGAGGAACCCCAGAAACTATTGACCCGATCTAGTTTAAAAATTGTGAACCACAAATATGCAAGCAACAGTTCAGTTAAGGTCCTGCAATCTAATCCAGTCTCCCAGAGGTAGAAAGCCTGTCTAGTGCCCACGAATTATATAGAACCCCATATAAATCCGTCTCAGCAACCACTTGGACAAAGGACACTTCACCTCAGTTGAGGTCAGTTTCTCAAGATAGGGGAAGAGGGATAAGGCCATTTAATTGCTACCACAGAACACTGTGCTGAAGCCACCCAAAACAAACAGACACACCTAGCAGAGTGATTAGGCAAGATGAGGGGGAGGGAGTACCTACATACATCTCAGAGAAAGCAGTTACTTTTCTATTCATGGGTAAACCAGATAGAACAACCTCTCGTTGGGAAAAAAAAAAAAAAAAGCAAAAGCACTTAACTTATATAGGACCCAAGGGTAGTATACATCTGGTATGATGAGCCTAATTGGACACTTTTGACCTAGTTTCTAGCGAAGCGAGCCTTCTAACCAATGCCCTGTGCTACTGGGACTTTAGATTCCGTCTTTTCAAGGCACACAACAGTCTTCATAGGCCACATACATAGGCCACAATATCTTCTAGTGAAGGATTCAGCATGGAAACTTCACTAAGTATATTGGACTTTACCACCCTCTCATCTGTTGCAGGTTTAAAGAACCGACATAAGGCTTGGGCTTCAGGCTGAACCACCCCAGCATGAGAAAAAGCAGATGACTGATATTAGAGGCCATTGGATTTTGGTTTAGATCTCTTATTGTGAGTGTGCCCAGTGATTGGTTCCTGGGACTACCATATATTTATTATTTTAATGCTCTCCTTGATTTCTTATGGCATATGTATATTAGTCTGGTAGGCATGGTTGTGCCTTTGTGAATGAGTGTAATTGAGAGTTTTCCCCTATTGTTCCTGTTAGTTGTGTCCAGTAATAAGACAAGTTAACAATTCACATATTGTGGTCTAAAGCTGGTCTATACTTGTATAGTTTCCTTTTCCAACAGTATTTTAAATCCCATAGCACTGGATACATTAATGACACTGTAAATAGAATTACCTAATACCCTATGTTGATGATTTATAATGTTCTATATCATAAAATGCCTATGATGTTTCTAAGGTGAACCAGAGGGTTATATTATCCGTAGATATATGAATGGATTTGGGGTTCACACTTAATTCTAGTCCCAATCTTAAAACAACTAGTTCTTAAAACATGGTGATCAAAGGATTGGAAATTATAAAATCAAAATCTGAAGGACGGAATGGTATCAGAGCTGTAATTGTGAGCACTCAGTTTGCAGGTTATGGATGACAGTGGAAGCCCAAGATCCATTTGCAGTGTGCCCACATGGATGAAGCCTCCAGTGAATGCCCTCTGAACAGAAACCAGAGAGCATCATAAAGTTGATTATGGCAGATAGATTAAAATGTAATAACTTTCTCTACCTTCCCCCCTGCATTCTTTTATTGAATGAGCTTCTTATCTGTTTTGTCTAGTCACTGTTGTTAGTTTTTTGTTTGTTTGTTTGCTTCCTATTTGTGTTTTTGCATGATTTTCTATATATGAAACCCAGGATAGGGACATTTCTAGAGACAGTAACTGGATTAATCATTATGTAGGGCATGGCAGGGAGGTTGGGGGGAAATGAGGAGCTAACAACAATGACTACAAGAAAATGTTTTGGAGTACATTGTGGTGATGAGTGATGGTTGCACAACTCTTCTTAATATGATTGAAGCATTGAATTGTCTTATAGGTGAAGTATGTGCCAATAAACCTTTTTTTTTAAAAGAATGACTTCCTTGAGTATTGTGCTCTTTCATGATCTGCCTCTGTGAAATCAAACTGACAATAGTTCTTTATAACGGAAATAAAATATGGTACTCACACCAAAGGAATATATATTGAAGACTCTGTTAGGGTCAGGGATGGGGGTGGAGGGGGAGCGGGGAAGGTCAGGGAGATATGGCAGCAGACAGATGCAGAAAGGAAAAACAGAAAGTGAAATATAGTATACTTTTCTTTGTTTGTGCTATAACCCACAAATAAAGGGGTAAATAATTATCATCGTATTACATAAAACGAATTAAAGTTTTCAAACAGGGAGAGAGAAGGGTCACAGCCTTAAAATCCTCCTGATTTTTTACCCATCAGACCTACATACTGGCCAGAGTGATTATAAAAGGAGAAAACATAAAATTGAAACTGACTTAAATTATTTTGTGATATATCAGCTAGTTGCGTACACACACACACACACACACACACACCAAAGGAGAGATGCTTCAGAAAGTCTTGTGGAATGAAAGCTGCTTCACTCTCTCCTATCTTGGGAAAGTAGAGCTCCACGGTTAGCCAGGGCGGAAGGCTGACCCTCACCTCCATGGGCTGGCATACATATGGATGGGAGCAGGGGACAAAGTATTAGACATTTCTGAGAATAGGTAATGTCCTTCTGTCATTCCTTAAGAGAGTCAAAATACTTGAAGCAAGTATTTTGCATCGAGACAATCACTGATGCGATCCTACTGTAACCCACTAAAGAGTGGTTTGGCATTACTTCTACATCTCCGCTCAGTGATTATTCTAACTCCAAGATTCAACACATTCCACTTTGAAACTTCAATTATCGCAAGATGCCCCTTTACGTCTTTATGTAGTTTTTCTGTGTTGACTCTGATTATCTCCTTGGACAAAGCAGAGCAATGCTAATTCCCCTTCCAGATTTAACCTAAACCTAAATCGACTGCTGTGCAGTTGATTCCAATTCATGGTGACCCAATAGGACAGAGTCAAACTGTCCCTCAGAGTTCCCAGGGATGTCGATCTTCACATGAGCAGAAAATCTCATCTTTTTGCCACAGTGACTGGTGGATTCGAACTGCTGACCGTGTGGTTAGCAACCCAACATTTTCCTATTACAACTTCCTGAAGTATGTGGAGAGATTTTAGTTCCTTCAGTTACTTCAAGCTATGTTCTCTCCTGGTTACTCTGTTCTGTATATATAATGGTTGCTTTCTCGTCAAGAGTGTGTGATTGGAGCAGGACAAAGTCAAATGAGTGCATGGCATGATTCACTGAACATTTTTTCCTATGATGATGGTTTGCTAACACATTAGGTTTTGGGCTACCTGTGCACCTCTATTGACTCATGGTGAGCTTATACTTGATGACAACTTGTAACTCTGTTTTATTGGGCTTGTGGAGGAACACGCACATGAATTTATTGCCCCCAACCCCAGTTTATTCTGTAATGTGGTATTTTGTAACTACTGGCACCCTTATCTAATCTACTGATAAAATGTTATCACATCACAAAATCTCCTTGTGCTCTTTGCCAAGGTCCTATGAAAAAATAAATCACCAAAATTTATGTCAGAAAACAATGAATATGATTTTGTCTAAATCTAGCTAAATGATTTTAGATAAAATGTTTGTCTTATTTTGAATTAGTAATGATAATAATATCACCCATCCTGCCTCCCCTTAGAACTGTTAAGAAACAAAGGAGAGAATGTTTATGATATGGTTTAAAGAGAATGAAGTGCTACATACAAATGCGTAAGGCGTTGTTGTTAATGATATTTTATGCCTATACTGAATGAATCATATTGATTGATTGGCATTATGTAGAGGTTGTTTGGCATTATGTAGAGAAATAGTTTATAACAGTTTTATACCACATAGCACTATGGACAAAAATGTATATGCCCTTCAAAATGAAAGACTATCAAACTCAATAACATACAAATATTAGGACACTGAAATAGGATGACAGAAATGATTAATTCTTGCATAGCAGAAACACTATGTTGGCAAGGTGATGGGAAATTTGCATTTTTATGCTTCTTCCATATTTCTAATTTTGAGACTTCTGATATCCATTCTAAAAGTTTTCCTTCATTCATATTTTTTAATGCATGAGCTGTCACTGATCATTTTGATTCATGAGGTGAGATTTGGGCTGATTACACTTGGCTTTTTAAAATATTGCTAGTGATCTTTTCTGTCTTACACTTTATGTTTACTTTTATCTTTATATTATTATTTCTTTCTCTTTCATTTTGTTTCTGATTGTTTCTGTTGGGCTACCAGTTTATGAAGCACAGAGGAGTGGATGCATAGAAACAATCACTAATGCGATAGTTTAACTGGGATGGAGCTGGGGAGGGTTTAGGGAATTGGGGAGCAAATAATGAATTCAGGACAGGGAAGGGAGCACAAGAACTGATTGTGAATATATATATATATATATATATATATATATATTTAAAAAGCGACTTAACTATGGAAGTGTATATGTGAATTTTATACAAATACAATTATTTTAAGCCTAAATAAAATATTAACGA
Organism: Echinops telfairi; assembly: GCF_000313985.2. Taxonomy (NCBI): domain Eukaryota; kingdom Metazoa; phylum Chordata; class Mammalia; order Afrosoricida; family Tenrecidae; genus Echinops; species Echinops telfairi. The sequence continues at coordinate 10,656,734 of NW_022111327.1, read as the reverse complement.
ATCAAAAAATAAGTACTTTAAGTTCAATCCTTTCTTCATTTCTACTTGTATACTCAGTATTGTTCAAAGTAACACACATTTCCTTCATATTAAGAGATAATAAAAGGTCAACGTTTATTTTTATTTTAAAAATCACTGAGATGGTATTTTTTGCAGTTTACAGATATATAAAAACGTGAGGCCGCCAGAAAGTGTCACAAATTGTGATGTTTGCATGAGGGTATGCATATGTATATTTGCACAGATGTATACAGATTTCTCATATGCAGTTATCTGCAAAGAATCCAGTCCTTCCCCCACACAAATATTGCAGAATCATTCAAGACTTAATTGCAAGAGATCAGAATTGGAGTGGCTATTGTGAGGCACTGAGTAGGGCGATGTGCTGAACATGATTAGCAACCAAAGCAAAGCGGCTCAGGAAGAGCTTAGCAAGACCAGTAGGAGAGGATGTACTTGGAGATTTCAAACAGAGACGCAGCAGATGGCTGTGGTAAGAGATAAACAGCAATGTTTTACTGCAGAGCACTGACTGCAGGTGCCTGCAAGGGCAGAGGGCTCTAGAGACCAGGGCAGTGTGAGAAGGTGGGGGTGGGGTGGAGTGGGGGGCAGAATGCTTTTTTAATTGCAGCAAAGGTGAATGTCCTGATGTGTTTGTTTTTCCTGAATCCGTCTGAGAAAATAATGTGACATGGATTGCATTTTAAAAGCAGCCTCTAAGCTCCTGAAAACCCCTACACATGCATGAAAAGGAAAGGAGAAAAGATAGAAGATGAGAAGAAAATAATGGGATCCTTAACTAGGTTTTTAATTTTTTTTTCCTGGTAAGAGAACTAATTAGCCACAGTGGTCATGGAAAACTCTCGCTTGCATATTTTTCATGAGTTGAAATGACAAATCCCCCACTTAGTAAATCTGTTTACAATTTATCCATGCTCTGCTTTAGGTTGTCTCGATTCTCTTTTTGTTGGCACTTTCCATTAAGCTTCCTTGAGAAGGGAATGTGTAGAATATAAATACCTAAATTTGAGCGGAATCTAAGGACCCCCTACCTGGTCACTAAACAGACTCTACCTTAATGAAACACCCGTACTTCTGCAGATTCCGGAGAGTGAATAAAGGTTTATATGTGGGCTCATTCTTAGAATATGACTGTAATCATAAATATTAGAACAGGTGCTCTTCTATCACTCCCTGAATGTTTAGTCATCGCTGCATTTCAGGCGCAGTCCATGTCTCTTTTCACTATAACTCCTCCTGGGTTTCTCCAGAACATCAGATTGGCATCTTCAACGATTACACCTCTCCACTGGATGTCCCACTGGCATCGAAAACTCAAGGGCCAGAAGAACATTCCACCAGATACTTCCATGTCTTGCTTCAATGGCTTCTTGGATGTGTTCTTTATTTCAGTCGAAAATGTTAACGTTCATCCTGTTGCCCAAGCTATAGATCTCAATATCATTCTGGATTTCTCTCATTTTAATATATCCTCTATACTTCAGCCAGAGTTCAATCAGAAATGTGATCCTATTATTATTCCTTTGAATAGAGTGCTTTGATAGAGCCAAACTCTTTAACATAACATACGCATGGAATATCACTCAGGCCATTAGTTTAACCTTTCAAGCCTTAACCTGGACCATTTTTCCACAGGTATCCCAAGCTACAGGAAGAGGAGATAATTTTTACAACATAACATGTCTTTTCTTGTCTTATGTACCTTTCTTATCTGCTTTTTAAATTCATACTGATCCTTCAACAAGTGGATCAAGATCATCTTCTTTGTTCCAGAATTAAACCCCTCCCATTCTTGGCACAATTATTCTTTCCTTTCACAATGTTTGAATAACATATCATATACACCACGAGAATGCATAAAACTGTTCTTAAAAGGAGTATATGTTTCTATTATATATAAAAAGTGCTTCAAAAAGACACAGTACACATTTGTCATCTTTCCCTGTGCAGGAAATAATATTTTCATTGCAGGAGGAATACTCAGCTTCTATTTCCCAATTTATTTCTTACGAATGGCAGCTTGGCAACCCTTTGCATCATAGGAATTTGATGCTTAACCATAGAACTAATCTCAAATACAAAAATGGCCTGCAGAAATATACATAATGGATTTTTTTCACTCCCTATCATTGAAAACAATAATAATTTAGCTGTCCCTAGTCGGTCCATTTAAAGCACATTTTGCTTTTACCAATGAGGGCCCAACTATACTGTTATTGCAAGAGGGAAGTAACTTCCCTACTTTTGAATACTCTTAAGGGATCATGTGCAGCAGATTTATTTACCCAATCCAGTGTGATGTTTGGTCTCTTGACTACTGCTTCCATGGGCATTGAGTGTGGATCCAAGCCAGGTGAAATCCTCGACAACTTCAACATTTTCTCCACTTGCCATGATGTTACCTATTGGTTCAGTTGTGAGGATTTGGGTTTTACTTACATTGAATTATAATCTATACTGAAGACTGAAATCCTTGATCTTCGTCAGCAACTGCTTCAAGTCCTCCTCACTTTCAGCAAGCTGTGTTGTGTCATCTATAATAATGTGACATACTACTTTATATATTCCACCTTCTCTCGTTGTGTGCTCAGAATACAGCTTGATTAAGTGTGGTGAGAAGACAAGACCCTGATGCACACCTTTCTTGATTTCTCACCACACAATATTCGATTCCCTTATTTTGTTTGCACAATTGCCTCTTGATCTATATACAGGTTCTGCAGGAGCACAATGACATCGATCGCTCTTGGCTGAAAATGGAGAATACCAGAAATATGCTTACTTGTGTTTTATAGACTATGCCAAGGCATTTGACTGTGGGGATAATAACAAAATATGGATAGCACTGAAAAGAATGAGGATTTCAGAATACTTCTTTGGGTTCCCAAGGAATTGAAAATAACTAGATAAAGTGACTCACTTTATGAAAATTTCTTATTGACACCAAGCATTGGGCTCATAAACAAGCTAAAGGCACCAACAATAAATATTCTTACAGACCAAATGCAATCGGGTTCCGCTAATGAACATATATGTCAAGCAAGTAGCAATATAATGAACATATATGCCAAGCATGTGAACCTCACCTCTAGAAACTGACTTTATGTGTTAACTCTGCCGTTCACCTCATCTAACCACCAGAAGGAAATTGTGAGACCACACAGGGGGCACATCGGTATCCTTAGGCCATCCTGGGAGTACTGGAGCCTGCTGACTCTGCCCCTGTGTGTCCTCCATTAGCTCATGACTAGTTCTCCTAAATGGAGGGCAATCTGGAAAGCCTGGAGGAGGAAACAAGCTAATTTTTCAAGAATCATGCCACAAACACAACGGTATGTGTCCCAAAGAAAGACACTGAGCCCAATTGTCTGAGACAGGTAAATATGATCATGAGGAGACCCTATCTGAAATGTTTATTGCTCTTATAATCTGAAATCCATGAAAATCAGCAACACCAATGTAAACAGAGTCCTCTCATTCTTCTAGTGAAATTCTATCAGATGGCTCCATCAATGAAGCATTAGTTAAATATCTTAGATTTGATGACTTATCTGAAACTACAATATACATGAATGGTGCTCTATATGCATCTTAGGATCTCTGGTGGCACAATGGTAAAGTGCTCAATGGCTAAACCAAATACCAGCTGTTAGACTCCAACAGCACCTAGAGGGAGAGAAAAACTAAGTAGTCTGCTCCCAGAAAGATTTGCACCCATGAAAACGCTAGGAAGCAGCTCGCTGACTCAGAATCAATTATCTGGTGTCTTGACCTAAAGGCCATTCATAAATACCTTCTGACATCAACAAGAGACAAGTGTTTTATTTTAATTAATAAGGCACACCAAAGGTTTGGAATCTCTGAATTATTTTTCATAATTGCTGTAAGCATTTTTTTAATTTCTCCATCAACCCTATACCATAGGGGATTTCTGAAGTTGCATTTCTTGGATCAATCACCAATTAAATTTCTCATTAGGCTAAATTGTGGGTTTCTAAATGTTCCTCTTGCATTTACAGAAAAGTCACAGGAAAAATCCAGAGGAAAAATAGAATGTAGTAATAGATGGTTTATTAAAGAACAACAGAAATAATTGTCTAAAATGGATAACACCAGAATATTAATTTTGACATCCGCACAACAGAATCTTTGAGTGTGTGTGTGTGTGTGTGTGTGTGTGTGTGTGTGAATTTTTCAAATGAACACTTGAGCTCAATATTTCTTTATCAGGTGGAGAAGCACATTCTTTCTTTGATTTATTGTGCTGCGGATGCCAGCTTTCAAATGATTGTCAATCATCTCTATTCTGTATTTGAAACCAGGTGAAAGGTCACCTAATCAAGTTTCTTGGTGCCATCAATAAGATCTGCATGTGCGATTTTCCTGAGACTAGGAGAAAAACTAAAAACAAACGTGACAATATATTCTGAAAAGGGAAATCCTTTAAATGCTACACAGCCATAAGTACAAAAAAATCAATCTTCAGCTGCCAAATAAAAATAATTATTACAACAAAGTCAGCATATCTGATAGATTACAAAAAGCATGAGTTCCACTTGAAAACCATTTTAGTACATGCTAATTTACCAAGGTTACTCAGTCATTGTATTTGAGCTTCACAAGGCATGCACATGGCGTCATCTCCAGCCAATTCCAAAAGAAAAATCATCTAAGCTTTAGTTGAAAGTGAGTGTGAATGATCCATTACATCATCCAACAAACGGACATTTTTCCTGCTCCTGCTGGAGCACATGATTTAGCGACACCTGGATAAGCAGGTAATTTAAAAGGAGATATATTTCTGTAAATTGCATTTCTAGCACAAGTTTGTTAAAGTTTGTCAATTTCTGTATGTATTATCTCTAGGACGAAGATCAGTTGAAACTAAATGTGACTTTTTTAATGATCACCTGTCTGAGTTGTGTTTCCCATACACTTTTTGTGTAGATGTATAGTAATTTTTCCCAATTACCCAATGGAGGCCAGTAGTGTCCAAAGGAGTTTAGTGTCCCTAGCCCTGCTTCCCGCTGAACCAGGTTTCCAAAATGCCCAAGTAACTAACAAGTTCAATGCAATACACAAACAAGTACGTAGGCACAAACATGAAACACACAAATGCAATACTTATAAAATAAAATGCTTGTCACGTAATATCAACCTAAAAAATAAACAGGACAACCACAACAAAAAATTGTCCTAACATATCTAATTTTTGACTTTGATAATCACAATCCCTGATTTACTGGTCAGAAGCTGGGCTTTATTCTTTGTTGTCCCTTTAAGACTTGATACTATCTGGCAAAAAAAAATCAATGAAAGGATGAATACAAGGATGGAGGCTTTGTTTTTGATCCTGATATACAGTGAACTCTCGTTTATCGCGGTTAATCGGTTCTAGACACTACCATGATAAATGAAATTCCGCGAAGTAGGATTCCTTATTTGTAAATCAAATATTTTCGTAGTTAGAGCATAGAGGACATGAAAAAACACCCTTTAGTCACCATTACACTCGTATTACCCAATTTATTAAACGAAAATGGGAAAATACAGTAAAACATTTTGGACGTTACAATTATAATTTATTATTTATTATATTATTTATGGCATCAAGCGTGTACAGTATGAGCCAATCAGTGGCAGTAATGACAGAGCATGTGTTGTTACGCAAAAACCGCAATAGAGTGAAGCCGCAGAAGTCGAAGCGCGAAGTGGCGAGGGTTCACTGTATTCACACATTTGATTCAGTTTAGTATTCTGACTCCAAAATCCTAATGTTTCTTTGGCTAAAAATTTTAATTTGATACTCTTAATCATTGTTTTTTTCTATGTTATAATTGATTATTTTCAACAAACCTTTTATTATTAATTAGGTGTGGTTTTATAGAGCAGATTATCAGTTTTACATTCAGCAGTTCATAATATGTTTCTTCAGCTCTTTCATGTCCCTCTCAATTGGCCATCATATATCCCAGATCCTCCCTGTTTTCCGTTCCTTCTTTCCTAACCATCTGAACTTTATCCTTGGATTAACACTTCCCTTTGGATATTGACTTACTTATCATTCTGGGTGTGTGTGCCACACTATTGCTATTATTCCCCTTATAGTCCCATCTATTGTTTGTCTGAAAATTAGGTCACATGGGTGAGTTTAGGTACAGAACTGAAGAGTGACTAAGGACCATAATCCATGAGTTTCTAATTCTTTCGATCCAATTAGCAAGCTTGGTCTATTTTACGGTTTTGAGTTTTGTTCCATATTGTCCCCCACTCTATCCAGGACCTATTAATGCGATACCTTTCAGAGTAGTTGGTAGCGGTAGCTGGGCGCCACCTGGTTCTTCTGTTCTCAGGGGCATGAAGAGTGATGTTCTGGTAGTCCATTAGCCTATGAAATACCATTGTTTCCACGTGTCTTCCATTTCCTTCACTCTTCTTTCTTCCAGGAGGACCAATAGTTGTACGTTACCTGAATTCTCATAAGCTGTGAAAACCCCAGTCTCTGCTCCCCAAAGTACGATATAGAACAGTATCTTTGTATGCTAGGTTAAACCAATCATTTTGTTGTTCTTAACCAGTGTCGAGTTCACTTTTGTATGTGGTGTCAGACATGAATCTTGTGTCATTCTTCTACAAATAGATATCCAGTTTTTCCAACACTATTGGTTAGAGACTCTCTTCCTCTTTTAATGACCTTTGGCCATTTGTCAAAAAGCAGCTGTCTTCAGGTGAATTTACTACCGGGATCGCGATTCTGTCCCTGCTGTTGTACCAGGACCAAGTCATTTTGAATACCATGACATAGTAGTAGAGATGGGAAAGTAAGAAACCTCTTTGTTGAATAGTTTTTTTAGTGGTGCTTTGCTTATCTGAGGTCTCTGTCCTTTCCATATAAAATTGGTGATAAGCTTTTGCATATTGTTAAAGAATGATATTGGAATGTGGATTGGGATTGTATTATGTCTATAGCTTGTTTTGGGTAGTACTCACAGTTTCTCGATGTTTACTCCTCCTGTCCATGAGTATTGTATAATCTTCATTTTTGTAGTTCTTTTTTGGTTTCTTGCATAGCATTTAGTATTTTTCTTACTAAAGGTCTTGTGTTTAGCTGGTTCAATTTATTCTTAATTCTTCTTTGGATGGATATTGTCGTTAGAAATATTAACCTGATTTTCCTTTCATAATGTTCTTTTTTAGTAAAGGAATTAGAATGATTTTTGAATGCTGATCTTTCACCCTGTAACTTTGCAGAATCTTTCAACTAGTTCCAATAATTTTCTTGCCTACTCTTTGTAATTTTCTATATACAAGATCATATCTACAAAAGGAGAGTTTTACTTCTTGTTTGCCAATATGGATGCCTTTAATTTGCATTTCTTGCCTTAAAGTTCTAGCTAAGACTCCCAACACAATATTGAAGAGGAGTGCTGACAAAGGCATCCTTGTCAGGTTCTCATTCACAAGAGAAATGGTCTTTGTTTTTCTTTACTAAGAATAATGTTGGTCATTGGTTTTGTATATATGCCCTTGATAATGTTGCGGGATTTCCCTTCTTTGAGTGTTTTTTAAATCAAAAATGGGTGTTTGGTTTTGTCTAATACCTTTTTGGTGGTAATTTATAAGATCATGTGATTGCTTATTTTTCATTCATAGTGATCACTAATGTGGGCCCAGGTCTCTTTCTTTAAAAATGAAAAATGAAGACAGAAATCGTTTCCAATTTATGTGACCTTATGCTTCACAGAACCAAATACTGCCTGGTCTTGTGCCAATCTCATAATGGTTCCTATGCTTTAGGCCATTGTTGCAGCCACTGCGCCAATCCATCTCATTGAAGGCCTTCCTCCTCAAGGCCCTCACTGCACCAAGGATAATGGGACTTGGCTCTCCTACAGCATGTCCAAAGTACGAAAGAAGAAGTATTTCCGTCCTTGTTTCTAAGGAGCACTCTGACTGTACTTTTCCCAAGCCAGACTCGTTTATACATGTTGTAGTTCATGGCTCATTCAATATTCTTCCCCAGCACCATGATTCAAATGCACTGATTCTTTTTCAGACTTCCTTATTCAATTTCCAACTTTCACATGCTTATGAGAAAACAGCAGTCAAGAAATCAAAAGATGTGTTGGGTAAACCTACTGCAAAAGACTCCTTTAAAATGTTGAAAAGTAAGGATTTTACTTTGAAGCCTAAGATGTTCTTGATTCAAGCACATATACAGTTGGGGGAGACAGTCAGTTAATTATCAATTTAACTTTTCCTGATCAGGAAATGTGTATATTTATTTATACTTGGTTACTCAAAGGTATGTGGCTGGAATTTTTCTTAATGTTAATTTATGTAGTTAAATCCTAATATGGCCATAAATTAAATATATAATTTTTACAGTAGTATTTTGGTAAAATATTTATAGGTAAGATAAGAACATATAACATGTCAGCAAAATAAAAAGAAAGAAAAGCAAGAAGAAAAGAAAAGAAAAGAAAGAGAAAGAAAAGCAGTAACAGGTAAAACAACAACCAGTTTGCATCATTTGGCAACTTCACCCTCAAATCCAGTGACCAGTTAGAAAGTATAATCAAGTTTAATTAAAAGCTATTTGGAAAAGTAGAATACTGTTGCATATGCATTTGTTGACCAGAAAGTCTTGGTTTGCAAATGAGAATACTATTCACTTACATTCTAGACAATAAAGCCCTGGAAATGGTGGAAGAGATATTTGCAAAAGATTAAAAAAAAATTCACCAAGAGCATAGTATTAATCTTGGATTAATGTACCAAAGAATCAGAGGAAATTTCAATTATTCCAATTTTGATCATAGAAAAACTAAATAGAGCAATAGTAAATTATCAATGAAATCTTCAAAGATGATAATGGTAACACCTGGTGTTAGCATAGTAGTTTCTGCTCTCAAAGTGATTGCACACAAGATATTTCCTTTGATCCCCACAGCAGGGTCAAGAAATAGGACTTAGCCTCTAACAAATAAACAAACAACGAATTATTTGAGTTTCACACTTTCAGTAGTTTTGTTTTTCCCATTTAGTTCTCATTCATTGCCATCGAGTTGATTCTGATCTATAGTGCCCCTGTAGAATAGGGTAGAGCTGCCCCTGTGGTTTTCTGTGGCTGTGTATTCTTAAGAGAGAAGAAAGCCTCTTCTATCTCCCAAAGAGCACCTAGTGGGTTTGAACTGCTGACCTTGAGGCTAACAGCATAATTCAAATGCATTGATTCTTCTTCAGTGTTCCTTATTCAATGTCCAACTTTCATGTGTGTATGAGGGAATTGAAAATACCATGGCTTGGGTCAAGCACAACTTAGTCCTTAATGTTAATGAATAATGAACTCAGAATATTTTCAGGTCAGTCAAATCTCTCCTCGTTTTACATTTCCTTAAATCCTAGCTCAGTCACAGATGCCTCAATATAATGTAATTTGGGGCTATCAACTTTCTAAAGTCCTTCCAGGATATCTTCATGCAGTTTAGCAGCTCAGTATTATGATCACCATGACTTCAGGAAACAGATGTCGTAACTACATAAATCAAAAAGACACTGTAATCAAGACTGTAGCGCTTTCATTTAGCTTGGAATGAGTAGTTGGCAACTGTGACATCGTGGTTAAAAAAACACAAACAAACAAAACAACAAAAACAAAGACCCACACTGGATTTAATTATGACTCCTAGCGACTCTACAGGACAGGTTATAACTGTCCCTGTGGGTTTCTGAGACTGTAATTCTTCATGGAAGTAGAAAGCCTTATCTTTCTCCTGTGGAGTGGTTGGTGGTTTTGAACTGCTAAATTTGTGGCTAGCAGGCCAACATGTCACCATTACACCACCAAGGCTCCTTGACCCAAGAACCAGAATTAGAAGCAATGAGTGTATGTTAAAACAGGTGGCAGCAACATAGATTTTTAAATCACTGGACTTTGGTTTTATCTCTTGCTCTCAAGGTTGCTCAAAAATTTAGAAATTAATACCAACACACGTTTTCTATTTTCATAGTCTTTGCTTTTGTGACAGTTCTTACTTATGCAGGCATAGTTTTGCCTTCGTGAAGGAGTATGCTCAAAACACTTCTCTTGTGTTTAATCGCCTTGCTTTCTTAAGCAGCATTCAGTCACTTAAGTTTTTAATATATATAAATGAACTTGATGTATTTTAGTGTAATATATTTATATATTCACATTTTCTCATTAGTATTATACATTCTATACCATTGGCTAGATTAATGATATTATTATTAGAATTACTAAATGTCCCCTGCAAGTTACCTATATTATTTCCCAAGAAGCTGATAATGCTGTCACTAAAGGGGACAAAGGATATATATAAACCTTAGATATATGAATGATTTGGGACTAGTGCTTACATGTAAGCCCTAATCTAAGAAAAATTTGTTCTTATGAAGTGGCCTTCCTTGAGACTAATCTTCATTAAGTGATCACTGAAGTTATGGGTGCTTTAGCACAACTATGATAAAGAAATCAGATGGTGCCTGGCTATCAGAAAGAATGATGTCTGGGGTCTTCAGGTCTTGTCTTAAAAAAGCATTAAGCTAAGCAAGGTGTCAGCTAAGTCTACCTGGAAGATGCACACCAGCTTGTGTGTCCAAGGATTGAAAATAATACAATCCTAAAACACAGCATGGGATTGTATTAGAACTGGAATTCTGAGCACCTGGCTTGCAGAAGGGTATGGATGACAATGAAAGCCCCAAATCCACTTGATTTAAGTCTCCATTTAACTCTCTTGAACATTGATGAGGAATATAAATAGTCTTGTCCTCAGATTGTGTGCATTAGAAAGTGGATTACTGCAGATACTGTTCAATTAAAATTTAACATCTCACTACTTGTTTTCCCTTTTGACCCATTTTACATTTTATTCTCATTTTTGTTACTTTCTGCTTTCTTTGGGATTGAGGTTGTTTTATTTGTTATTATTGGTTGCCTTTTTGGTATGATTTTCCATATATGAAATCCAAGATAACTAAATATATACAGACTAACTACATTCATAGCACTTTAGGGTTATTACAGGGAAGGTTATTTTTGGGGGGGAAATGGGGAGCTCATAATAAATACAAGAATGTAGAAAATTATATAAAATATTTGTGGTAATGATTGCACAACTCATAAATATATTTAAACCATTGAATGGTATGATACATGACTTAAATGTCAGTTAAACGGTTAAAATGGGTAGTAGAATTTATCAGAATTTGTATTTGTTTTTAATTTTTATTCTAATGGCTTTGCTTTCATTTGTTTTTACTTGGTTGCAAAAAAAAATCCCTGAGCAGTCATTTCAATTTCACAACATACATAGATAATTTCTATGCAATTTCTCTCCTATTTCTGACAGTCATAGTTACCCTGTCTGGTTAAACATGATGTTACTTTGCTATATTATGTCAAGACATTTATGGAGCAGATAGCAGGAGAACCATGTGGTGACTGGATAAGAGACTCAGGACCAGAATTGTTAAACTTCATAATCATGTTTTGTCTGTCCAGCTCCATACTTATGGGGCATCTATAGATTAAAAGAAAGTTTCACACGATAAATGGCATTTTCACTTACAAAGTACCAGATTTTTCAAGACTATGTACTAGGTAATTCCTACATCAAACTCCTTGCTAGTTTTCTGTCCTAGTTAATGACACAGAAGATCAGAATAGCGCAATGCTCTCCAGGATAAAAGGAACAGGATAAATAACAGGGGGAAAATGACTTCTGCCATTTTTCAGGGATTTTTCAACAACTCTTATAAACAAAAAGAAAATTGAAGAATATGTCATGTGGAAAATGTAAATATATTGGAAACCACAGGCTTTTCTCCCATTTTTCTGATTGCTAAAAGTTTTATTTATTTTAATTACATCACTGAAAATTAAATGTCCTCATTGTAAAATTTTCACATTAAGGCACTTGCTATCTGCAAAAGCAAATGTGAATTTTCTGATATGAACATGTCATATTAACCTCAGGCTTTTAAAAAATAGAATTTTTTCTGTGTGAAAAAATGGCTTTGATTTTTTTGCACAGTTGATCTAGAAAGCAGGGTTCTCTCTCTCTCTCTCTCTCTCTCTCTCTCTCTCTCTCTCTCTCTCTCTGTCTCTCTCTCTCTTTCTCTTCTCTATGGTACAATAGGGCTAGCAAACAGAGACATTAGAACACTGATGCAGAAATATGCAACACCTCTCAGTGTGTGGTACTGTGGTTGCGTTTGTGTTGCTATAATGCAGGAACCACAGCACTCGTGTTTTTAATACCAGTGTCCTCAATGGCGGGCAGATTTTAGCAGTGTCTCTAGACTAGGAAAAAGTCCTGGGGATTTGTTGTATAGAAAACAACAGAATGCTGTCTGTCTTAATTGCTTTGGACACATCACCAAAAAGGGTCAATCACTTGAAAAGACATCATGTTTGATGAAGCATAAGGTCACACCTTACTGTGATGGATTGGCACAATAACTGCAATGATGGAATTGAACATGCTGGCAATGTGAGGCTGATGCAAGACCTGGCAATATTTTGTTCTGTTGCACCTAGATGTTTGCCCTAAGTCACAATGGACTAAATGGCAGCTAATTAGTTCATAATACTATGTCCGCTTTGAAAACTGGACTTCTTCAGCATGCTGGAATCCAAAGGAAATATTAATACAGTGTTTTGAAGCTGAAAAGAACAATGGCATGAATATACTAATCAGGTGATGATGGGTTTATATAAGGGTAAGTAAAGACATGACGAATCACAAAATAGTATAAACAATCTAATGATCGATCGCGTGGCAACTTGAAGTACCATTCAGAAAGACACAGCAAACTTTGTTATCCAAGAAGAACAGGGTAGTACTCCAACCTTGTTTTGAAACCTGTTTTTAGCTTTTTACTTTTTCTACTTCTACTGGACTTTACCATCTATTTTATATTGAAACTTCCCAGAGGAGAGGGCCTTTTTAGGTCAACTGGTCAATATCTAATACAAAATGTTTCTGATGGGTAGAATTCTCTTTCTCTGGCCATTTCTAGAACACTAGCTAGCCTCAATCCCTCTTGTAATCAGATCTAACAGGGGTGGCAGAGTCAACATTGGCTTCAAGCCAAGCAACAACTTGTGCTTGATTTTTTTACAAAATGTTACCATAGTAAGCCTTTTCATTTCCAGAAATAATCCACAAGCTTTATTGTTGATAAGACTTCTTCAGTCTCTATGATTTCTGTCTCAGTTTATAGCACACAGAAAATGCAAACAAAAATCAAAAGACTAATTTAGAAATTTTAAATTAGGGTCACACACACTGCTATTTTTATTTCCATCTTCTCTCCATTTTCTCTCCTTGGTATTTTTCCAGTTGGCCCCTAAATTATTATTTTAAAACTTCGAAAACCCTTTATGCTGCATTGATCATCTAGAATCAAATATTGTTGATGAATAAACATAATAAAGTGCTAGTGCCGTGCAAGATACAGTTCCTTCCTATATGAGCATGCCATATCCTTCAAGGAACTGAAACATGTTGCACAATGTAACGCGGCCTCAGTAATTACTCCAAAGTCCATTCACGCCAATCAAATTACAAGAAGCTGACTCTTAGAAACCTTTACCACATACACTTTTTCTTCATTTATGACAATAACTCTTTACTATTTATAGACAATCCATATTGAAAACAATTTCTGTTCTAAATATATTTTACACCTTAGTATAAAATGCTCCTTTCACTGACCCCATTGCTATGACACTGATTGGAAATGCCAGCTGTAAGAGGTGAAAGATCCAAACTTTATTTCAAGGATTGGTAAAGATGGAGAGCAGCACTCCTGTACTCAACACTGTTGACTTAGTGTTTTAATGCACTAGTTTTGCTGCAATAACCTAATTGCTATCAATATCTATTTTATGTTACGGGAAATTATATAGCACATTCTTAATCCAAAGAAAGGAAATATTAACTACACTAAAAACAAAACAAAGCAAAAACTAATTAGAGATTTAAAATATTTGTTATGTGCTTTGTGGGGATGAGATAAACAATCATGAGTGTTCATCTCGTGATAAACTTATTATTGTACTGAAACTCAGTCTGCCTAACCCAGGGACAAAAAGGAGGCAACATTGCACTTTCCCTAAAAAGACTTTACTGGTTTGCTCCAGGAAATTTACTTTTTATTGGGTGTATACTCCCATAATAACAGTTGTCACCTGGTAACACAGTTGGTTCTACCTTCTGCCGTCTAACTCCCTCACTCAACTCATTGCCATCGAGTCAATTCCAACACAAGTGACCCTATAGAGCAGAGTAGAACTGCCCTTGTGGGTTTCTGAGATTGTAACTCCCTTTTGGAGGTGAGATCCCCAAGTTGCTCCCACAGCCCAACGTATAACCACTACACCACCACTGGTAACTCACATTCTAAGGCACGTATCTGGGCACTGAAAGCTGTATAACAAGTAAGGAAAAGAAAACCAAACAAACTGTTTCTGTCTGTCTCTATTCTATTCTTCTGTGTCTATATCTACATCTCTATATATGTGTGTGTGTGTGTGTGTGTGTGTGTGTGTGTGTGTGTGTGTGTGTGTTGACCCCCCGAGACACACACCTAGTTGTTTATTATTTTTTTAGAAATCAGGATCACACTCAAACACTTGGTTTAAAAGAAAGCACATTTTCTTCAACTGGACTTAACACATTAGACTTACATCCTTTCTTGTCATGGTTTGGTGCCACCAAGTTGACATTGAACAAAACTGTAAAGGTTTTCTTCAACGTGTTAAAGAGCAACAATGTCACTTTGAGGACTGTAATGTGGCTGAAACAAATCATGATATATTCAATCACCTCATATGCATATAGAAATGATTCATTGGAATTCTGCTATTATATATGGTAAAAAGTTCCAAATATTTACATGTATTTAATTATATAGAGATTGAACGATTTAAGGGAACGTATACTTGCATTTCCCAGATGGCTAGTGAAAAAGAGCGTTTCCTCATGTGTTTATTAACTATCTGAGTGTCATCCATTGTAAAACTTCTGTTCAAGTCTTCTGCCCACCTTCTCAGAGGGTTATTTTCTTGCTGTAAGCTTGTAATATAGTGTAGATGTTAGCAATTAGTCCTTTGTTCATTACATTGTTGCTAAATATCTTTCCCCAATATGTGGGCTTCTTTTCTTTTCTAAAAAATCATTTTATTTGGGGGCTCTTACAACTCTTATCACAATCCATACATATATCCATGTGTCAAGCATATTTGTACATTTGTTGCCATCATCATTTTCAAAACATTTTCTTTCTACTTGAGCCCTTGGTATCAGCTTCTCATGTTTCCCCTCCCTCCCTCATAAACCCTTGATAATTTATAAGTTATTACTATTTTTTCTTCTCTTACACTGACCGATGTCTCCCTTCATCCACTTTTCTGTCGACCATTCCCCTGTGAAGTGGTTATATGTAGAACTTTGTGATCAGTTCCCCCTTTCTCCCCCCATCTTCCCCTTACCCTCCTGGTAGGGTTGATCTCAATATATCGGCCCTGAGGGGTTTACCTGTCCTGGATTCCCTGTTTCCAGCTTTATCTGTACCCGTGTACATGCTACTGGTCTACTCATGCTCTGGTCTACTCAGGTAGAACTGGGGTCATGATAGTGGGGGGGGGGCAGCATTAAAGTACTAGAGTAAAGTTGTATGTTTCACAGGGCTATACTGCACCCTGACTGGCTTGCCTCCTCCCCATGACCCTTCTGTAAGGGGATGTCCAGTTGTCTACAGATGGGCTTTGGGTCTCCATCCCGCACTCCCCCTCTTGCAAAGATATGATTTTTTTTGTTGTTGTTCTGGGTCTTTGATGCCTGATACCTGATCCCATCGACACCTCATGGTCACACAGGCTGATGTGCTTCTTCCATGGGGCTTTGTTGCTCTCTGCTAGATGGACACTTGTTTATCTTCAAGCGTTTAATACCCCAGATGCTATATCTTTTAATAGCCGGGCACCATCCAATTTCTTCACCACATTTGCTTATGCACCTGCTTTCTCTTCAGCGATCCTGTCAGGAAGGTGAGCATCATGGAATGCCAGGTTAATAGAACAAAGTGTTCTTGCATTGAGGTAATACCTCAGTAGAGGCCCAATTTCCATCCTCAACCTTAATACTAAACCTATAAATATAAGCACATAGATCTATTTCCCCATTGTCATATGTAAATATATTTACATATGTAAATGCTTGTATTTAGACCTCTATAAATGCCCTTTGCCTCCTAGTTCTTTCCTCTACTCCTGGTTTGTTCCTCTATTTCCTTTTACTTTCTTTCCTCTTGCCCCGCTATTATGTCCAGCCTTCATTTGGGTTTCAGTGATTCCTCTAGGTTACATTGCCCTTGATTAAGCCCTATCAGGTCTCTTACATCCTCCTTGCATTTGATTTTAGATCACTTCTTATTCCCTTGCCCCTGGGTTTGTTAACACCCACTTCCACTTTCTTTTTTCTCTTTTAATTAAGTCTTTAGATGTACACACGAGTTTATTTTTAATGAGTCCTACTAATTTAGTTTGTCTTCCACAGTACTAGATTCGTCCCAATTTTCTCATTGATGAGTCTAATATCTTTGGATTTTACTTAGATCTTTGACCCACCTTGAGTTTGTTTTTGTACATGGGTCTTGTTTAATTTTTCTCTAATTTTTCCAGCACCACTTATTAAACAGGGCATCTGCTTACCACTTGATTCTTATTGACCCTTTGTAAAAAATCAATTGTCTGTATGCAGATGTTTCTATTTTTGTTTTTACTGTCCTTATCTATCAATCTGTGTATCTATCATTATATGAGTACCAGGCTGCTTTGACAACTGTGGCTTTATAGTAGGCTTTGAGGTCGGTTGTGTGAGAATACCTACTTTGTTCTTTTTGAGTAGTGATTTGATGATCCTGGACTTCTTCCCACTCCATATGAAGTTGGTAATGAATTCTTCTATTCCCTTAAAGAATGACGCTGGAATTTGGATCGGTATTGCATCGAATTTGTAGATTGCTTTAGGTAGTATTGACAGTTTCACAATATTGAGTTTTCTGGTCTAAGAACACAGGATATTCTTCTATTTCTGTAGATCCCTTTTGGTTTCTTCCAATGATGTTCTGTAGTTTTCTTTGTACAGATCTTTTTGTTATTTTGGTTTTGGGGGTTTGGGTTTTTTTTTTTTGGTGTTGTTAGATTTTATTCCTAGGCATTTCAGCGTTTCTGTTGCTATTTTGAATGGTATTGTTTTCTAAATGTCTTCTTGGTATTCCCATCCTTGGTATATAAAATCCAATTGTTTTCTGATTGTTAAACTTGTATCTTGCTACTCTACTAAATTCTTGTTTTCTTTCTAGCAATCCTATTGTGGACACCTTAGTATTCTCAATATATAAAACCATATCTTTTGTGAACAGTGAAAGTTTTACTTCTTATTTCCCCACTTGTACTCCCATGATTTCTTGCCATTGTATTATGGTCTAGTCAGGATTTCCAACACAATGTTTTTTTTAAAATGGGGACAAGGGACATCCTTGTTGGGTTCCTTTATTCAGTGCAAATGTTTTTAGCTTTTTTCCATTGTGTGGAATATTGGCTATTGGTTTTTATATATGACCTTTATTGTGTTGAGAATTTTCCCTTCTATTCCTTTCTTCTTGAGAGCTTTTATGAGGAACGGATGTTGGATATTGTCAAATAATTTTTCTGCATCAATTGATATGATCATATTTTTCTGACCCGTTTTCTTGTTAATGTGGTGGATTACGTTAATTGTTTTTTGGATGTTGAATCATTCTGGCATCCCTTGTATGAATTCCACTTGGTCATGATGTGTTGCTTTTGTGATATGCTGTTGGATTCTATCAGCCAAGGTTTTGATGAGTATTTTTGCATGTTCATGAGGGATACTGGTCCGTAGTTCTCTATCCTTGTAGGATCTTTACCTGGTTTTGAGAGAGAGAGAGAAGTTTGTTCATGTGTGTTTCACCACTAGATGTGTGATGTTTAGGGTACTTTTTTTTAGTGTGTTGGTTTTTGGGTGGTGTTGTACCCTGTGGTGGCCTCAGATTTGAGTGCTTCAGTTGTTGGTTTTGCCCATAAAGAGCTGAATAGTATTTTTGGTATTCTGGTTTTGTTTTTACAAATTCTCTAAATATTTCCTTGTTTGTGAAAACTTTCTTCTTCAAATATCTTGCAAAGCTTTACTGGATAAAGGATTCTTGGTTTGCCGGTGTTGTCTTTCAACTTTGGGAAAAGGTTACTCCAATTTCTTCTTTCCTGCCTGCAGAGAGGTCTGAGCTTATTCTTAGCTGCTTACCTGTATATGTGACTGCTTTAGCTGTTCTCATGATTACCTCTTTTGCCTTGAAGTTGGCTAATTTGACTACCATATGTCCTGATGTGTTTTTTGTGGGTGTAATCTATTTGATGTTCTCTCTCCTTTCTGGATGGTTATCGTCTCCTCTTTCATGATATTCGGGAAATTTTCTTCCAAGCATTCCCTTACTGTTTTAATTGTAGATTTATCGGTTTCTTCCTGCTCAGGCACTCCAATAATTCAAATATTATTTCACCTCAAGGTATCCCACACCATCCTCAGGCTTTCTCCAGAGTCTTCCGGTTTTTTTGTTTGCTTGACTCTTTCTCTCATTTGCTGAATTCTGCACTGTGGTCTTCTAGTTCACGGATTCGATTTCCCATTTCTTCTTATAGGTCAGATCTTGTTATTTCTTTTACATCATTCCTTAGTTCCTGAATTTCATTTCGGTTGTGAGGTTTCTAGTAGCTCATTTTTTTGCATCTATTTTCAGGATTGATCCACTAATTTCCTGTAGGGCTCTAAGCCTCATTTTCTTGTATTCTCTATCTGGCAGTTCAAGGGGTTCTTTTCTGTGGATTCTATTGGGCTTGGGTAATCTTCAGTGATTAACTTATATTTCTCTTGTTTTTTTGTAGTAGCTGCTGATGTCTGATATTTTCCACACATAGTGGTTGAACTATACATGATGCATAGGATTCCTGGTTGTTTATCAGGGGGAGGGGTTGGCGCTTTCTAGTGGAGGAGGATCAGATAGGTGCTGGAAATTGTATTGTGTGGAGATGAGGAGGGAGTGATAATTAGGGGGATAGGAGGAATGGGATATAGGTGCTCGGGAGTAAGTTTTAAGGAGTGGTATTAATCATAGTAAACCTTCCTGTTAAATAATTTTTTTTGAGTTGGAAAAGGGGGTTATAAGAGATGTGTTGTTACTTGGTCGGTTATAAGAGAGTCTGTGTTACTGAGTTGACAGAAACAGGGTCTTGAGGTAATGGTGGTTCGGATAGGTAAGGGGTATATTAAGAAATCTACCAGAGTCACTTATAGACCCTGTATATTATATAGGGAGAGTGCATCCCTTATGTTATTGTGTTTATAATACAAGGCCCTTTTATTGTGGGCTTCTGCACAACTCAGTACTATCTGCATTTCTGTGTGTGATCGCAGGGTGGAGACAGGTTATTGGATTGGGGGCCCGAGGTGGGAATAGAGATGGGGGGGAGCTTCCAATCAGGAGGTGCTCCTGCTAAGGACAGTCAGGCGCACCCCACCACCCCTGCGGTATCAGCCAGACACATAGGACAGGGGGCTGAGGAACAACCAAGAAGCACTGAAATTCTGGGTTCTAGTTCCTCTGGTAGGAAAAAAAGAGTTCTGTGACATTCTTTTTCAACAGAAAATAGGAATAAATCCAATATATTCTCTCACTGCCCCCACTGACCCTGCTAAGTTAGGGGAGTGGAGAGACCGCAGCAAGCTCTGCTGCATTTTCCAGGGGCAAAAATCAGAGAGGAAGGTCTAAAATAATTCTGAATTGCTGAGAGTCAAGGCCTGCATCTCAAGTCCCTGAATTCGCCTCCTCACATGTTGATCTCTGGGCCACGCAAGGGGAATTCTAGGCAGGGAAGTCTATCTCAATACCGTCTTCCTGGAATTCCTCAAGGCTATATCTCTTTATGAGAGTAGAAAACCTTGTCTTTATCCACACAGAGTGGCTGGGGATATCACACTTCTGACCTTGTAGTTCACAGCCCAACGTGCAACCACAATATCACTAGGGCTCCTATACATACCCTCTTGTCCACCCACCACCATTGTGCCCTTTCTGACTCACAGGGACCCTATTATATAGGATTTCTGAGGATATCAATCTCCTTGGCATTTTGTTATGGTTGTTGTTAATTAGGTGTCATCATCATACTGGTTCTGACTCATATGAGTCCTATGTGCAACAGAACGAAATACTTCTTAGTCCTGTGCCTTCTTTGTAATTGTTATGTTTTAACCTATTATAATAAGGAATAAACCAATGGTTTTCAGAAATAGGCAATCATGTCACAGTAAAACTCATTGCCAAAGAGTTGACTTTTTAAAATATCATCATGATAAATTTTATTCTTACATACTTTAGACATTACTTAACCTGATTTACGTGGTTGAAGGGGTTAGAATAAAATTTCTATAAAATATGAATTACATCCTGTTTTGAGGTTTTCCACATGCTATCTGTCTTGGAAGAAGTACAGTGATAGTGCCCCTTAGAGGCAAGCATGGCAAAACTTACATGCTTTGGACATGTTGTCAAGAGAGATCGGTCCCTGGAGAAGGACATCATGCTAGGTAAAGTGGAGGGACAGTGAAAAAGAGGAAGACCTTCAAAGAGATGGAGTGACACAGTGGCTGCAACAATGAGCTCAAACATTGCAGTTATGAGAATGGTACAGGCAGTGTTTTCTTTTGTTGTGCACGGGGTCACTATGGGTCAGAACTGAGTTTATTGCACCCAACAACAAGGATTAGAGTCCCTTTGGTCAGTACCATGGCTCAATTTCTGTCTAAACTGCTAGCAGATATGTCAGCAGCCAGCTACTATCGAATTCCTGTGACCAATATTATTCCAAACATCTTCTATTTTAGATGGAGGGTTGGGACTGTAAGAGCTTGATGTCACTTCTGTCACACACCTTGCCCGTATGATTGACAGTTCACACTGGAATCAAAGGTTAATTCATGGTAATAGAGGTGAGGTACCATTAGGCAAGTCTTTGAAGCCTCAAGCATTGTTTCACTATCAATACCGTCCTTTATTTGCTCCCTTTGCCTGTGTGGGCTTGTGGCTGCCTGTGAGATTCTTATTTGGAAGGATTGTGTCTTTGTCCGTGCCATCCCTTCTGCTGTTGCTACTGTTAGGCCACTGGGCCCAGGCCTCAGTAACACCTCTCCTGAGAACAGCTAAATCCCCAAACAAACAAACAACAAAAGTAGAACTGATTCTTAGCAACTCTGTAGAACAGGATAGAACTGCTTTGTGAGTTTCTGAGACTAATTAAGAACATGAGGAGAATTTCTCCCAGAGTGGCTGGTGGTTTTGAACTGCTTACCTTGCAGTTAGTAGCCCAATTCCTAACATCAGTTGATCAGGACTCCTAATGAGATTAGATGACCCCATAGAGGAGAACAGGACAACAGCTCAGCAACTCAAGACCCTCCCCTGCAGCACTGGCCAGCTCCCAGAAATGACTACCATCAAGTCGATTTTAACTCATAATGACCCTATAAGATATGACAGAATTGCCTTTTAGGCTTCCCGAGGTTGTAAACCTTTATGAGAGAAGAAACCCTCATTTTTTGTTCTTTTCAGAGCATCTGGTAGTTTCGAACTGCTGACCTTATAACTAGCAGTCCAATATGGAACATAGTATACCCCAGAACTCGATAGGCACCCACTGAAACCAAAGCAGCTCAAACTCATTGTCATGGAGTCGACTTTGCCTCATAGCAAAACTATAGAACAGAGTAGAAGTGCTCCTGTAGGTTTTGAGACTAGCCACCTTTGGGAATACAATGCCTCATCTTTCTCCCACTAGGCATTCGCTAGGAGACAGGAAAAACAAGATTAGCCAACCCCTACTCCAAACCACTGCCTATGAGAGTTTTCAGATCAGAGCATGGGAAAGGCAAGCCCCAACATAGGGATTGTCCTCAGTTGAGAAGAGAAAGACGGAGGCTTGAAAAGTATGAAAAGTGGGCCATGAGTCCCACAAAAGAGAAACCTGCTCTAGAGATCTATAGGAGTTAAGCTTTGAGTCTTCAACTGGGCACTAATTGGTGCATGCATGTGACCAAACCACCTAAGAGAAGGAAAAGAACCACCGGAAAGAATGACAAGGAACAATACCTGGAGCTCAAATGTGGCCTCATAGAGCTGGTTTTCCTACCAGTACTCCACCAGATCCTTGGCGAGATTACTCATAAGAATGCCATCTAGACAATGCGAACAAGTGCTCCTTGATTAAAGCCTAAAGAAAAGAAGGTGTGCAGAGTGTTAGATGAAGCTGTCCTTTAGCGGCTAGGCTGCTAACCAGAAGGTCCTTAGTTCAAAACCCAGCCTCTCTCTGGAAAGAAATGTTGTATGTTTCCAAATTCTAAATCAATTGTTCTGTGGTACTATTGAAAAGGTCATATGTTCTATGGGCATTTGTTTGGTGGCTTAATTATATTTCTTTCACTTATCAAAAATCAAATACTATTTTCATTCATTTCCAAGTAAATTTCTAAAACATTTCCTGCCACTTATTTATATTTATATGATTTCCGTTTACCTTTTTCAAACATTCAAATGTTTCTATAAGTGCTCCAAGTTACAAGTTCAGATTCTGTTAAAAATAACTCTAGATTATTTAATTTGCTATTTTATTCTGTTTCCAAGCAACTAATTTCACTTATTTCTTATCTACTGTGAAAAGCCACTTATCAAATCCACTATGTTTTGGCTGAACATAACACTTTACTTTGTTTTCTTTTTACAAACCAAGCAGCCTCTCCGCTGTGCTTTTTAGGACAAATTGTGAAATTGGCAACATAGATTATAGAGTTAATGTTTTCTTTGATTGTCTTGGTTTTAGTATTAGCTTCTGATCTCTACAAAATTCTGCATCCATAGCATTCCTTCATTTTTTATTTCACAATTATCTACACTAATTTTTAACTAGAAAAGTAGTTTACTTATGATGATTTCAGTTTCATTACCAATTACTATTCACATAAATCTCGGGGCAAAATATAGCCTTTGCGTAAAAATATGCAGGGTACATATGCAGTGCTTAAAATAGATCATTAGAACTAAATTTCTTGATATTAATTAGTTTGTTGATGTGATTATGTGTAATGCTAGACATAACATACACAACATGTACAATATGTAGAAGAATAATATTGTTAGCAAAACAATGGTAAAACCTAAAGTTTAAACCTACAGAAACAAAAGATCTGTGTTTTAATAAAACATATTTTATATTGCTTTTATTTTAAATTTAAACATCAAATTAAAATTGTAAAATTAGGTTGTTCACTATACTGGGCATTTTTCAAGTGTATAATAGCTACAGTCAGCGGGAAACTACCATACAGGATTGCATAGGTGTCAGGTTTTGGACATGATTCCTAATATTACACAGGTTGCTACGTTTTTACTTCCCTTATCAATTTATTCAACTATTTGGTTAATCTAAAGGAACATTTCTATCAACCTAGTCACCCTGGGGAATCATTGGAAGTACATTTAGTTCACTCTATCTAGTAGCACTCCCTTGCATTATCTATATATTAAAAATATCCCAGATAATAATTAAACATTTCATCCTAATCAAAACACTAGCATGCTAAGGTAACTCTAAAATTCACATGGATAATTTAACCAATTGTTGGCGATAAGAAAAATAATGAAGAGAAATGTCATACCAGAACTCAAAACACTATAAAGCTAGATAGTAATTAAAACAGGGTAGTATTGCCACAGGAAGCGACTATTCAGTTCGCAGAATTGGAGCAATTGTTCACTTAAGATATAATTATGTACACCTTTATTTCACCAGTCAAAATATAATACAGATGAATTAAATAATCAATTATGTTTAAAACCTGAAATTAAGAAAAATTCTTGCAAGAGAAAAGGGTTCAACATCCAGAACCTATAAGCTGATAGATATTTCAGTATAAACATTAAAATATATTACGCAATGGAAATGATTAGTAAAAATAAGGAAAATGAGATTTGAGACTATATCTGTTGCATGAAAAACAGGCAAGAGATCAGCATCCAAAATATACAGATTTGCTGCAGATGAATAAGGGAATGTAGAAAAATCAGTAAAGAATATGAATGAAATGTTTACAGAACAATTTAGATAAAATGATAAATCTCACAAATAAAAAGCAAACACTAAATTAAAGATAATATTTTCATCCATCAGGCTGGCAACATTTAAAAAGGTATAAAATAACCAATTTGGTCTAGGTTGTTATAGGTTCTCTCAGACACACGGAATAACAATATACATATTGCATGGCCTTTGGGATGACAATCTGGCAGTATCTATAAATATTTTAAATCACAAAATATTTGTTTGAATAACTACTTTTCAAAAACCCATTCCAAATGTGAGTATGTATATTTGAGTGTTATATATGTACTACAGGTGTGTAAAATTTACAAGGATCTCGCCTATTGATTCAATCATTGTTTATAAGAGTGGATGATTGAAAATAATATCCACTCCAGGACATTGCTCAAATAAATGATTATCTACCAATAGCTCAAATAGAAAGAAAAGATTATGAAAATGATGTAGGCAGCATGTATACAAATGTGCTCGATAAAACTGATGTATGGATTGCTATAAGAGCTGTAAGAGCTCCCAATAAAATGATTTATTTATGATAAAATAATAATAATAAATTATTATCTGTGGAACAGCTAAAAAAATAGGATGATGGTATTGTCCTTAGGTGCCATCAAGTCTGTTCGGAACCCATAGCAGCTATACGAACAACAGATTGAAACACTGCTCAGTTCTGTGTCGTCCTCGCAATTGTTTTAGATTTCAGCACACCTTTACAGCTACTGGGTCAATCCGTCTCATTGAGGGTCTTCCTCAAAGTTATCAGGCATAATGTCCTTCTCCAGGGACTGCTCTCTCCTGGCAACATGTCCAAATTCAGTAAGAGGAAGTCTGTCCATCCTTACTTCCTCCAAGCACATATGTTTGTCCTTTTGGCAACCCAGGGGACTTTCGTTCTTCTTAGCACCACAATGTAAGCACATCGCTTCTTCTTCAGTCTTCCTTAATCAATTGTAGGAAAATATCTTGTTTCTCCTGGGAGAGTTGCTGGAGTGAAAAGACTTTGAAGAAACCTTGAGTGCGCATGTCTTTCCATGATTCAGGAAGTAGACACCAAAGCTGAATGATAAGGAGATTCTTTGCTGCAGACAGAAGGAACTCCATCAGTTCAGAATATGCTTGCATGTGAGAATGATTTTAATTATGAATCATGAAAACATTGTGAGCCTGGAGCCTTTGTGCCCTAGAATAGCCCCTGCATTTGAACGTTTGTAAACTTTCTTCTTTGGCATGCAAATCAAAACCCATGAGCAGACAAGCTCCTGTGGTCTTCTCTCCTTCCTGTGTCTTGGTGTCTCCCAGCTGGCTGGAGTGCTACCTACTCTCATCTTTTTCCTTCAGGGTGAATTATCACATACAACATTCTCTACTTTTTCAGCTAATAAGTTCAATAACTCATTACAACGGCCACAAAGCAGTCACAGACCATATTCATGATTAAAGAGTTTATTAAGGAATCTAACAGGTTACAATGCAGGTGAGAAATTATCAGGATATAGGTGTTTAGTCAGGACATGTTACGCAATTCATTCAGGGCTTCTATAAATGCCCAAAGGGTATCCCTATCCCTTGCAAACCTCAACCCAAAGGTGCTCATCTCCAGCTCCAAGGGTCAGCAAACCCAGCTTCCCTAATTCATTGCCCAGTCCACTCCACAAGTCCTACCCCAAAGCCCGGAGCTTTACTTGTTTTGTGTGCTAGAAAGTCCACCAATCTGTCTCATGTTCTGGCTTCTGTTTCTGCTGCTGCTGCTCCTTTGAGGCTTCTCTGGGTCACAGCTGTCTTACAGCTCAAAGAGGTACATTGCACAGGGCTCTCAGGGTCCAGAGGATGTGCTCTACTCAAGGCTCTTGCTGGTAATGAAAATCTCCATCCAGTTTCTTATAGGGCTCATTTTATACTTAGCAGGATGGCAAGCATAATGAATCTTGTTAAAAAGCACTCACAATGGCATCCCCCACCTTCTCCTATCCAGACCTACCAGGAAAAGGGCATTTGGTGAGAATTACAGAGACTGTGGCTAGAACAGCTACGTTATAAAACGAACTGCTCTGTATGCCTAATCCACAATGCCACTTGGGCTCCTTTCCATAAAAATTAAAGCCTTCGAAACTATATGGAGCATTTGTACTCTGTGTTATAGGGTTGCTATGAGTTTGAATGAATAACAACATGTTACAAAATATTGACATTCAAAAAAGAAAGAACACTACAGTATATTAAATGTATTATAATCAAATGGTTTACATATTTCCAAAAGGCTATGCATATTTAAATGTGTAGAGAAAGAGTGAAAGAATACCCACAAAACTGTTATTAGTGTTAATCTTTGGGGATGTTGACAGGAATAAAAGGTAATGCAAGAGGGATTTCCCACAGCTTACTGTGTATTGCTTGAATAAAGAAATGGATTCATGTTATACGTACATAAAAATGCAAAATACTAGAGGCATTCCCATTCTTAGTAGAAGGAACACAACAAACAGCCACAAAGGATGATGTGGTAAAAAAGAACTTTTAAAAAGAAATTCTCTGAAAGCATTTTATAAGTATTGGCCATTATTATGGGAAAACTTTTATCATCTACCAATATTTTAAATATTCTATCTTAGGCAATGCAGATTTTATCATATATAGTTTATATCCAAGAACTTGCTAAGTCAGCCAATAGTCAATGGGCAATCCAAGAAAAGAACAAACGTTAATAACTTTTCAAGTCAGGTTCTTTCTACTAGACCTGTTGTTTCTTTCTAAGCCTACATAATAAAGAAAAACAATAGCTTTTGTATAAATTATAGTGAAATAAATTAATTTCCCCCTGAATCATAGCAACCCAAATGTATAACACACAAAAAATCACCATCTGGTCCTGCGCCATCCTCACAATTGTTCTTACATTTGCACCCACTGTATCAGTCCATCTTTTTCGCTGCTCTTCTACTTTACCAAGCATGATGTCCATTTATAGGGACTAGACTCTCCTTAGAACATGTCCAAAATACGTGAGACGAAATCTCACCATCCTTCCTTTTAATGATCATTTTTACCTTACCTGTAATAGTTTATTAATATGAAATATATGTATAATTTATAAAGAATATATTACAAAATGGGTGCATAAGCAGATGTGGTGAAGAAAGCTGATGGTGCCTACCTATTAAAAGATACAGCATCTGGGGTCTTAAAGGGTTGAAGTTAGACAATTGCCTATCTAGCAGGGAAGCAACAAAGCCCACATGGAAGAAGCACACCAGCCCGTGTGATCATGAAGTGTTGACAGGAATAGGTATTAGAAGTTCAAAAATAAACAATCCAATTGATATGAAGGAGCATGGACAAAGTGGAGACCCAAAACCCACTTGTAAGATAATTGGACAGTCCCTCACAGAAGAGCCACATGGAAGGGATGATATATCCAGGGTGCAGTATTGCACTGGTGAAACACATAATTATCCTTTAGTTCTTTAATATTTCTTCCACTTACTATTAAGGCCTTATTTTACCTCGTTAATCTTTTTAGACCTGCATATGTTCATTAGTATAATTAAAATCGTTCAAGGAATGATATCCAAGATAGATAAACTCTGAAGAAATAGTAACTGGAAAAATGATTCCCTGAGTCAAAGGGAAGAGAGTGAGGGTAAGGAGGAACTGACCGCAATGGTGACTGCGTAATGCTTCTCAAGGGGATTGAATAAACAGAATTGTAGGTGAACACTGGATGGTGTGAAAAATAAATACTATATAATATAATAATAAGGGTTCCTGGGGGTTGGGTGGGGGAGGAAGAGGATAAAGTGGAGGTGATATCAAAGTGTTTATGAGGAAAGAAAATGTTTTGAAAATTATGGTGACAGTAATTGTACAATTATGCTTGATCTAACTGAATTATCGATTGTTATAATATCTGTAATAGTTCCCAATAAAATGCTTTTTAGAAAAAGCAATATTCACATTAGAATTATTTCTTTTTATGAAGCAACCAGGTGGATCTGTGATGATGCTTTTAAACTATTATATACTTTTGCAATAACTCTTGATATCCAGATTTTACATAAATGCCAAAAAATGAAAACAAAGTGCACTGCTATCAAGTGGAGTCCCACTGCCACATTGAATATTTGTTAATGGCTCTTTGTGGAAGACATCATAGGCA
This sequence comes from Echinops telfairi, assembly GCF_000313985.2. NCBI lineage: Eukaryota > Metazoa > Chordata > Mammalia > Afrosoricida > Tenrecidae > Echinops > Echinops telfairi. The sequence goes on along the minus strand of NW_022111327.1, from coordinate 10,628,298 downwards.
AAGCAAAACACCAGCATTATTTTCTCAATATTGGCAGTTCTAAGAAAATATAAAAGGTTAGTAGTAAAATTTTTGAACAGGATAACAATGAAAATAATGCATTGTGGGACAGTAGATCAAAAAATTTCCATTTATATCATATACAGTACACTAGAGATATGCACTTCGGCATGACTTTCAATAATGACTTTCACTTTCTCCAAGTCTAGTACACTCATCTCTGATGAACAGATTGGTTCTAGTCACACAAACACATACACACTTGCACATAATGCATTTAGCTCATTTCCTTTTCTTGGCTTAATTACTATCCCCCTCACCTGTATTTCCTTCTCCTTTCTCCTTTCCATCAGTTGCTACCCATTATTTGGGAACAATGACACCGTCGACCTCCCAAAACTCTGTCTTAACACACCCTATAGTAATTACATATATGTATACAGTGAACCCTCACCACTTCGCGCTTCGACTTCCGCCGCTTCACTCTATAGCGGTTTTTGCGTAACAGCGCATGCTCTGTCATTACTGCCACTGATTGGCTCATACTGTACACGCTTGATGCCATAAATAATATAATAAATAATAAATGATAATTGTAACGTCCAAAATGTTTTACTGTATATTTTCCCTTTTTAGTTTAATAAATTGGGTAATACGAGTGTAATGGTGACTAAAGGGTGTTTTTTCATGTCCTCTATGCTCTAACTATGAAAATATTTGATTTACAAATAAGGAATCCTACTTCACGGAATTTTATTTATCACAGTAGGGTCTAGAACCGATTAACCGCGATAAACGAGGGTTCACTGTGTGTGTGTATATATATATATATATATATATATATATGTTGTTGTTAGATGTCAGCTGGTCAGTTCCAAGCCATATGCACAACACAACAAAACACTGCATGATCCCGTGCCAACTTCCCAATTGTTCGTATGTTTTAGGCCATTGTTGAAGTCACTGTGTCACCCTGTCTCTTTAAGGGCCTTCCTCTTTTTTACTGCCCCTCTACTTGACCAAGTATGATGCTCTTCTCTAGGGACTGGTCTCTCCTGACAACATGTCAAAGTCTGTAAGATGAAGTCTAGTCATCATCGCCTCTAGAGAGCACTCTGGCCATACTTATTGCAAGACAAATTGGATTGGTTTTTAGGCAGTTCATGGTACTTTCATTATTCTTCTCCAGCACAATTCAAATACATTGTCTCTTCTTTGGTCTTCCTTATTCAATGTTCAAATTTCACATGGATGTGAGGCAATTGAAAATGACATGCCAAAAAAAAAATACCATGCCTTGGATCAGGCAGCATTATAGCAACACAGAAGCCACACAGTGTGACAAACTGAAAAACAAGTGGTGGAATCATATTTTATACATATATGTCCATATATATGCAGAATTTATAATGAAAGCAATAAACTTACACAACAGAAACATAAAATGAGTCAACAAAGAAAAATTTATTAATTGGCCTTTAATTTTTCATTAGCCACAAAAGTCTCCTTAAAATTAAATATTTTATCAATATGGTGGTGATCATCATGTCATTATTTCACCACTTGAGATATTATTATACTACAATATATAATATAACTGCTTTAATTTTTAAACTTCATAATAGTACAAATACTGTTACTACCATCTCCATTTTTATATGAACAAGCTGAAGTATATAGAGGTTAAGAAACTTCTCCAGGCAGTACACCAAGAAAAAGGGACAGAGGAAGAATTTGAACCAGGATAATCTGAATCTTTACCCTATGCTGCCTCTTGAAGTGATAAATCGATGGATGAGAATCAGCATGACGTCCACTCTCCGAAGGCGGAAGCCAACCTTGTTCTGGTTCCCTTCTTCCCTGTAGTTTCTGACACCAGCTGGTCACGCAGCACTCTTCCTTCACTTAACCCCATGGATTCAAAAGACACCGTCTTTTGGCTTGTTAATTCATTGAAATAGCTCACAGAAATCATGGAAGAAATTGCATTTACTATTGAGGGTTTTTTATGGTAAATGGGTATAAATGAGGATCATCATAAAGAGCAGAGACATGACTGACGACTGGGGATGTTCCCAATGTGGACCTGTTGCCTCACAGATGGCAAGACATTTGCCCTTCAGTGACCAGGAAGTTCTCTGAGTCTTAGTGTTACTTCCTACACTAAATCATGCTTACTGCGCCTACCTGATAGAAGAAATGTCAAGCGATCTGCTCCCCTAAAGATTTCCAATCTCAGAAAATAATCAGGAACAGTACTCCTCTGTCCTATGGGGCTGCTGTGAGTTGGGATTTATTTGCTGGAAGTAGGTTTGGTTTTTGAGGTTTGAAGCCAGTTAACATCTGCCTCCTAGGTGAACCTTACTCCACTTCTGAAGTCTCATTCTTCTTCAAATAGTTCAACTTCTATGATTGTCTGCTCAACTTACATGTGCTAATTACATAATACCCAGTAAAACACACATAAACATATTCCTGGTATTCTCTACTTTTAGCCAAGATCTATATAATAATATTATGTATGCAGCAAATTATATTGGAACCTCAACAAGCCTTCAAAATAAGCATTTTTTATAGTCATCATCTAACTCATAACTGCAAGTCAGTTCAAATAGCAGGTATTCACACCAATGGCCCCAGAAACTATGTACCTGGCCACAAAACTTTATTTGCCTTCAGGATTTGGTTGAGTTTATGTGTCCTTACTTCTTCCCATGCCTACATATATACCAGCACCAAGTAAATTCTGACTCATACCAACCCTATATAGGGTTTCTGAAACTGCAGATCTTTCTAGGAACTGACAGCTTTCCCCCATGGAGAGGAGAGTGGGTTTGAACCACTGATCTTACATCTAGCACCTCAACGTCTAACCAACATTCCTTAGTTCCTCTCACAAGAGATGGGAACTATTTTCTGAAAATATTTTCAGAAATGCTGAAATATTTTTTCCATTGTTAAAAGGTTTCTGCACTTTAACAAATGAATCGTAATAGGGGTGGGGGCGGGGGTGGAAGTGGGCAGACAGAAGAGAGGTCTTCCCAGGATCCAAATGTCACCGGTGGCTACCTGCTCTCTTATCTAGGTTGTCTTTTTCTATTGGTGGCCGTATTTTAGTGAACTTGACTTAACTGCTTTCCTTTCCACAGAAATGATCTATGCACGGTAGACACAGAGCTGTCACCATGGAATTGAAGCTCCCTGCTCCTGCCATGGTGCATTACAATATTCTGGAAATATTTTCCAAGGCATCAGCCCAATGAAGCAATCAATGTTTTGCAGCAGTAACTTTACCTGACAGGTGTTGCCACTTTCAAGTAGGAAGACATCGATTTTGAACACTTAATTTATGACCAAACTCTTACTCCAAAGTTAGTTTGACTTCTGTATAGACTACAACATGAAAGTAGGCAAATTCATTTTAAAAATTAGCAATTGATAAAAAACTTACTACATTATAATCCATGATTCATCAGTGCATAACAATTCAAAACAATATTTTGTGACAAGAAGTGCTCTCAGCGTGAATGTACTTAAGACATGTTCGCCCGTGGGAAGCAACAGTTCTGAATGCTCTGGGAGATTCAGTACTCCATTTCTGGAGTGATAACACTTTGTCAATAGATGATTCAATGCACACTTCTATTGAGTGCCCGTGTGTAAAAGAGCATTCCCTAGTGCAGATGTTCACAAGCCCTGTCTATAGTGATGTAGCATTCCATGTAGTTGCTTTGGGAACTGTTGACGATATCATATTAAGCAAGACTATCTATGCCTGGCTTTTTCATGCCCTTTGCCCAGCAATGGTCTCTGCTTCTACCAGAGGAGTGCTCTATTTATCTTGTAACAAACTGGTATGCCATATGAGTTCCTGTACAGATAAAAAAGTTCTGAAAAAACAACATTTGGAAGCGATCCTTGGGAATAGACAAAGAAGTACACTTTCGGGAAGATTTAGTATCAGGAACTGATACAAGATATATACAGGACAAAACACGCAATGTGGGGAAAGAATCGTTTTGAACCATCTAGAATTGTTGCCAATGAGACAAGGTAGCAGAGTTTGTGCCAGGTATTTTACATCTATTATTACGGTTCATCACAGATGATCCCCACCTGATCACTCCTATTTAATGGGGGAGAAATCTGAGGTCCGTACAGCTTAAGGAACTATCATAAAATCTCATCGTTAATAGTCTGTAGACAATGGGCTCAGCTTCATGTCTATGTCCCCAGAGTCCATGTTCGTTTAATGTTATTATACCAAACTGCATCTCTGACATATATCATTGTCATCAAATTTCAGAAATGGATGACATCATTGCAGGGTACAGTGGTTCAAAGTAACTGACAAATTAAGTCTGGGACACAAAGTTTCAATTCTATATAGCTGGTGTGTCAGTTTAGCTATTGGCCACACCAAAGTTTCAAAGGTTTTAAATCATCGTTATTTACTTTTTATGGTCAGTCAGGAGTTTTGAAATTCAGGACATTATACTAAAGATCCAGTTTTTCTCTGTGTTGTTAATCCACATTGCCTTCCCCTAGTCTCTAGTTGCCTGAATTTTCTTATCCTTAAAGGTCTCTTACCCTTATTGACTTAAATCAACTTCTTCATAAATGAAAATATCAAACCTAAGTGTGCTCCTCAGATACCAGACACTATTTATAGACCTGCCTAATCCTTAGAAGCTGGTGTGGCCCCATGGTTAAGCACTCAGCTACTGGAAGATGCCCCCCCCCCCTGTATTTCTTCAGGACAAAACATCCATTGTAACTCAGCAGCAGAGTCTTCATTTAAATTCAAGAGGTATGCCGTCTCCATTTCACTACTGTCCTCCTTCACCACTCCCAATTCTATCCATTTGTGTCCTACACTAATGTATGGTACCTGCCAGGTTTCTCCTGGAAATTGAGTGAATAACACATGCTTCAGGAACTAGAGTCAGAAAAAGGGAATGCTTTCTCAAAGGACTACATGGAGACCATCTGTTTGGAAAAGATATCAGATGGAGTTTGGAGTGGTATACACTTAATTAATATAGGGTAAGTTCACACAATCCATTAATATACTCCAATGGATACCATGGCAAATGATGACTTTGCCCTCAGGAAGCTTATCTTTGAAAGACAGTCAGATAAGCAAAGAACAAAATTAATTAACTAGATTAGTTTTTCTTACAGGTACATGAATATCAAAATAAAATACAGAGTTCTGGCTATGTTTGAGTGAAGGTCCCATTAACCCATTCTCTTGAGTCAGTTCTGACTCAGCAATTGTATAGGTCAGGGTAGAACTGTCTCAAGGCTGTAAATCTTTATGGTAACAGACTGCCACATCATTCACCCGAGGAGCAGCTAGGACATTCAAATAGAACAACTTTTTGGCAGCTGAGCATTTAACCACTGCTCTATCCGGCATCCTTTCAGTGAAGGTCAAGAAATAAAAGATATAGCATCTGAGGTCTTAAAGGCTTGTAGGCAAACAAGCGGCCATCTAGCTCGGAAACAA
>NW_022111327.1:10508587-10621923 GCF_000313985.2 Echinops telfairi | reverse complement strand
AAGCGAATTTTGGGAATAATGAGGGCAACAAATGTATAGATGTGCTTTACACAATTGATCTATGTATTGTGATGAATTGTATGAGCCCCAATAAATTGATAAAAAAGGAAACAAACAAACAAACAAACAAAAAAGAAATAATAGTTCAAATAACAATGCAGTAAGGAGATTAAATGACATTGGTGATTCAATCGACTAAGTGGTTATAATGCAAATGGCCTCAATGCCTAAGAACTAACCGTTTCCTCTGTATGTCATAGATATCTTATCCTTATATGTCATAATTAGGTATCTCATGCTTTTGTTGTGTTTTGTTGAGTTGATTCTGACGCATAGGACCCTGAGTAGAACTTCCACCTAGATTTTCGAAGTCAATTATCCTTATGGGAGCAAATCCAGGTCTTTTCTTCCTCTGATTGGTTCCAACCACAGACTTGCAGTTACTAGGCGAGTGGTATACTGCTTACTGGATTAAAAGTTGGGCTGCTAACCCCAAGGTCAGCAGTTCAAAACCCTCAGCCCGCTCTTGAGGAGAAAGAGGGGGCTTTCTATTCCTCTAGTGTTATTCTTAGAAATCTAGAGGGGCAGAGTTACTCTGTCCTACAGGGTCAATATGAGTCTGTATTGACTTGATAGCGCTGAAAGTTTGTATTAGAAAAAGTCACCTATTCAAAGAGATTGTACATTTAAAAAACAGCATCATTTTCACTGTGAGATGTCATTCTACACCAAAAAAAGTATATACTTTCCATGTAAATTGATAAAGAAGTGTATAAATCTAACTTGACAGAAACTCTGATGTTTGAAATATAAAATGACATTTGAGAAAGAAAATTCAAATCTATTAGCACTAAGTCCAGTGGTTTTGGACAAAATATGTAAACAAAAGATGGAAAGAAAAAAACTACCACCAAGTACTAGAGTTGCGTTACGGAGTCTGGGTCAACCAACATATGAACCATACTTCACAAATCTAAATCTAAAGAATTGGTCATAGAAGAAGTATTCCTTGCTGTTCTCAGCTGAGGTTTCCATTTCCGAAGCACCCTCTTTGGGGCCCTCTCTTAATGTCTGATGTTCTAGTGCAAAATGGCATTCCATGGGCCATTATGGCTTGCATTAGGTAAATAACTCATGTTGACTGAAGATTTATTTAGGTGGGATGGAGCCTAATTAAAGTCACTGTGCTTAGTCAGTGTTGTGCTGCACTGCAGGCTCTCTTTTTTTGTATACTTTATGTATTTCTGCATTTTTGATATCATCTTTAAAAATAAGTTTGGAATTCAGACACAGGGTTCTTAATTAACAAAATGGTAATTAGCTACTCTCAGAATATGCTACAGAGTTTGTTTACACATATTCACTTAACACAAACTTATTAAATGAGATCGGTAGAATAAAACAATTTGTACATAGTCTATTGGGTGCTAAAATAGCATTTTTGAAAAAAAACAAAGGTATTTTTCCCATCTAAATGATTTATCGCTATAAAATGTATCTTTTGGCTCAATGATTTATCTCTATAAAAATGTATTAATATCTGTTACTCAAATAAAACTGAGTTTCACTGGGTGTGGGCTAAATATGGTTGTACACTCAAAAGATAACAAATCCAGCCTTCAAGGCCCAAAATAGCAGAGGCAGTTAATTATGAGCATAGAGATTAAGGGTAGGTAAGTATCACAGAAAATATAATACACTGTATGAAGGTTTTAAAAGTTGAGTAGATTTTCACAAGGCAAGTGATCTGTGGGTGGGATTGCAAGGGAATGATAGGCAGATAAAATAAATCCACTCGTTGCCATTGAGTCAATTCTGCCTCAGAGTGACTCTGCAGAGCAGAGTAGAACTGCCCCACAGAGTTCCCTAGGGTGCAAGCTTTGGGGAAGCCGCTAGACCTCCAGGTCTTTTCAGCATGAAAACAGTTGGTAGGTTCAAACTACCAGTCTTTGTGTTGGCAAACAAGTACTTAGCCATTGCACCACTGGAGCTCCTTGATTAAACTTTAGAATATATGAATAATTAAAAATAAATTAGAGGAATAAGTATAAGAGAGAATGAGTGAAACTGAGCTTTTAGCTTACAGGGAAACCTGGAAAGGAAGCCAGGTTCACATACAAGAGGAGAGAATGAACTAGGAAGAAAGAAGTGGTGGACCCTCTTGGTCATACTAAGTGATGATAGAGATGTTTCGTGAGATACTACACCCTTGAATCCTCAGCAGGATGTTATTGCTATTTTTAGTATAGGTTCAAGATATTTCAACATACTATGAAGAAAATTCCAGGAAAGTCCATATTATCCATTAACAGCTAAGATTAACCTGTATAACCTAATGGTCTTATCCACTAACCAGGGAGGAACCTGCAGGAGCTAGGAGAAATCCTTCAGACCCTTGTTTTAGAAATGAAGCATGCTGATCGCACTGAATATACAATTATTCTCTTGAGACCATTCCCTAGTCATTTAACCACCAATACAAGACAATAAAAAAGAGGCAGCAACATGGGAAAAAGTGCACACAAATAGTGTCTTCTTCCTCAAGGCAACCGTTTCCTGCCTTCTGTCTCACCCAAGCCAGGATTTTACTATAACCATATTTAACCAAATCTGCCCCCAAACTAGCCCAAAATTATTTCTTTCTCATATTCCACTGTATTCAGTTTCATTTTCAAACACAGAAATTATAAAGTATTCATGAGAAAAGAAAAAAAAAACAACCAACACAAGAAAAAATTTCTCAGACTTGTCATTTCTTTATAACATGCAAACATTTTAAACTTCTTCTATTTTTTAAGGCAAATTCTTGTTCCCAGAAAGAAAATGTTATTAGCTGCCTTCCGGTTCATTCAGACTCTTTGTGACACAATGTAGAAGGAAACTGCTCAGTTCTGAAGCTTACTATGTCTACACCTATTTTTGTAGGCACTACCTCAGTCCATCTCATTGAAGGCCTTCCTCTTTTTCACTGATTGCTGACTTTACCAAGCATGATGTCCTTCTCCAGGGACCTTTTGATTACATTAGTGACTACAACAAAGATCTCTTCTTTATTCTATTTGACTATACCAGAGGAAAGACCTATACCTGATGGTTAATTTGAGTCCATGGTATATTTGATAGTCTCTCCAAAATTGTAATTCAAATGAACCAATTCTCCTTTGGTCTTCATTTTTCATCATCCAGCTTTAACAAGCATATGAGGACACTGAAAATAATTTGATGGCTTTGGGATGGTGCATGCTTAGTCCTCAAAGTGCCATCTGTACTCCTTAACATTCAAAAGAAGTCTCTTGCAGTAGGTGTGTCCAATATAATATGTCATTTGATTTCTTGACTGCTGCTTCCATGGTCATTGATTGTGGATTCAAGTACCATATATACTCGATGTATACGCCAAACCGAATATCATTCGAGGCACCTAATTTTACCACAAAAACTGCATTAAAAAGTGGGTGAAGGGAGACGTCGGACAGGGCAAGATATAACAAAATAATAATTTATAAATTATCAAGGGCTCATGAGGGAGGAGGGAGCGTGGAGGGAGGGGAAAAATGAGGCCCTAATGCGGGGGGCAGGGGGGTGGCCTTAAGTGGAGATGAAATGTTTTGAGAATGATGAGGGCAATGAACGTACACATGCGCTTTACACAATTGATGTATGTATGGATTGTGATAAGAGTTGTATGAGCCCCTAATAAAATGATTTTTTAAAATTTATTTAATAAAAACCTGTTTTGAGAAAAAAAATGTGATGGAAAAACTCGGCTTATAAACGAGTATACATGGTACTTTAATCTTTTCTGTTTATAAGGATTCTGCCCGTTGGTCTAGTTGTGAGGATTTTTTGTTTTCTTTATATTGAGGTGTAATTTATACCGAAGACTCTGGTCTTCAATCTGCATCAGTAAGACCTTCAAGTCCTCTTTTCTTTCATTAAGACGATTGTGTCATCATGTTACTCACAAATGTCGCACTTTGTCTTGGGACAATTGACTTCCATTAATAAACCACTCCAATGAACTGGATTGAGAAAGGAAAGGAAGGGAGAGGAAGGAAGGGCAGGGAAGGGGAGGGAACAAGAGGGGAGGGGAGTGGAGGGGGAAAGATGGAAAAGAGAGAGACAGAGAGAACCAGGTTTTATGAGGCGTCTAGCCAATGGAGCATCCAGCCAGCCATTTGGTTGGGTCTTCAAATTACCTCAATTTCACATCTGATATTTACGCTGATTTCTTCTAACAATACTAATTACAAGTTACATGAAGGTGCTCTATAATTACATTTAATTTACAACTGACTACCCCTTATCAATCATTTGAGTAGGCTAATGTGGTCAATTTGTATCCCTATAGAGTTCAATTAACATTTCAAGCTCTGGATGAATCCTTGAGAATGATCAAAGCATGCAATGCGAAATAAACAGGAAGATTAATAATGCAAGTCGAAATGGCTGTGGTCTTGCTCACAATTCATAATCAGTGTACCACAGGTTAAAGTTGTCAAGGATTTTGTCTGGCTTTGCTTCTAAGTCATTGATCATGGAAGCAACGCTCAAGAGAGCAAAAGACCCATTGCATTAGGTAAATCTACTGCACAAGACTTCTGTAAAATATTGAAACGCAAGTTCACAACTTTGAGGAAAAGGTGGTCTTGACCCAAGCCATGGTATTTTCAATAGATTTATATGGATGTGAAATTTGGACATTGAATAAGGAAGAATTAATGCATTTGAATTGCAGTGTTAGAGAAGAATGTTGAATGTATCATGCTAAAAGGAAAAACAGACCATCTTGGAAGAAGTACAGCCAGGATGTACTTGGAAGAAGTAAAGGCATGCATGGCAAGACTTAATTGTACATATTTTGGACATGGCAAGAAAGATCAATGCCTGGAGAAGGACATCAGGCTTGGTAAAGCAGAGGGACAGCGAAAGAGAAGGCCTTCAAAGAGATGGATTTACACAGTGACTATAACAATGGACTCAGGCATAGGACCAATTTTGAGGAGGGTGCAGGATCAGGCAGTGTTTCCTTCTGTTGTGCATAGGGTTGCTATGGGTTGGAACCAACTCAAAGACACCTAACAATTAACATCAACATACCATAGGTTGTTAATGAGTCTTCTTACACTGCTAGCATCATATTCATTTTTATATCCTGCAGATTCTCAGAGTGTGTGCTTAGCACACAGATTGAATAAGTATGCTGAAAAACTACAATGCTGATGCAAACCTTACAATTTTAAACTTTGCACTATCTCGCTTTTCTGTTGGAAAGACCGCCTCTTGACCTATGTACATGTTCCACAAAAGCACAATGAAGTGTTCTAGAATACCTCTTTCTTCTCAGTGCTATCCATAGTCTGCTATGATCTGCACAGAACAATGACTTTGCATAGTCAATAAAACACAGGTAAACATCTTTCTAGTATTCTTTGCTTTCAGCCAAATTCCATTTGACATCACCAGAGATACTCCTAGTTCCACATCCTCTTCTGAATCTGGCTTGCATTTCTGGCACCTCCCTGTCTATATACTACTGCAGCCATTTTTGCCTATATGAAATATTAATGATATTATTAGATAATTCCCACATTTCATTGGGTCATCTTTCTTTAGAAGAGGTGCACTATAGATTTCTTCTAATCTGTTGTTTTCCAGTTTTCTTAACAGATAAGTGAATCCTTTCAGCTTTGATTGCATTTGTTTAAACATCTCAATTACTATTCTGTCAATTCTCGGGCTCATGTTGTCACTAATGCCTTCACTGAAACTTGAACTTTTTCTGCCAATACCATCAGTTCTTGATCATACACTATGCCCTTAAATGCTTGAATATTGATCAGCAATTTTTCCTAGAGTGACTGTTTATTCCTTCCATCTTCAGAAAGAAATATGGTTCTAAAAATAATATTTTAGCTATAACTTCCATAAGAAAACAAATATATTTACACTATATTATGTATAATTCATATTCCTTATGTTTTCTTAAAAGAGAGAATATGTAAAACATACAGAAAGGTGGATATATATAGATATATAATAATTATCTTGCGTAAATTAATCTTGATTATTTTCCATTCCTTTTTTTATATTTAAGGAGCACTGGTGGTGTAGTTTCATGTTGGACTGCTAACCACAAGGGCAGCAGTTTGAAACCACCAGCTGCTTCTCAGGAGAAAGACAAAGCTTTCTAATCCCACAAAGAGTTACAGTCTCAGAATCTCACAGGGACAGCTCTACCCTGTCCTATAATGGTCTCTATGAATCCGCATTCACTCAATGGCAGTCAGTTTGGTTTTGTATAGATAAAATATCACAAATTTGAGGCGACATGGTTGGCTGCTCCCCCCGCTGTGCTGCAATTGCATTTGTTTATAAATGTAAAACTTATTTTCCGTTTTGAGACCCTTAACAAAACAGACCACAGAATATACTTGCTGTGGTCCATGTTTTACCATTGCCTGAAAAGTAAATAGCTAGAAATTAACTAGCTTTCAAATGTTCACATTTTTGCCAATGTAGGCATAGTGAAAAGGTATCCCATTGTGATTTTGAATTAATGAGGCTGAACATCATTTCATATGTCTATTGGCCACTTGGGTTTCCAGTCCTATACAATGCTTATGTAAGACTGCTGCTCATTTTTCAAGTGGATTGTTAGTTTGTTGACATCCTGCGTGTTAGTCCCTTGTGAGCTGTATGTGCTGCACATATCTTCTTTTGCGTGTGGGCTGATTATTTGGTGACTAGAAACTCAAACTTAATTTAGCATAATCTATTATTTTCTTGGTAGTGTGCATTTCTCATCTTTATATGAAATACTTATAATATTAGGCTTGAATATTTATTACACGTGGAGTCTACTTTTATTTACAATGTGGCATGTGGTACAATTTTATGCTTTTATGTATACCTTATTGCAAAAGCCATCTTCCTCCACTGAAGTGGAATGCTGGCCAAGCTATATACTAAGTTCTTACTAACTCATACTTTTATACTGTAGTACAAAACAATCCCAAATCACAGTAGTTTACACAGTTTATTGCTAGCTTGTGTTACTTATAAGTAACTGGGCCTCATCCAGATGTCCTCTAATTGTTCTGGTTTTAATTTCATGATTCAAATAAAAAACAGTTTATTTGGGTTACGACGATAGTCTTATGACAGAATGAAAAGAAGAGTCATCAATCCATACAAGGTCTCTTAAAAGTTCAGTTGCGCTTGTTGCACATTATTATGTCTGTTCACATTTCATTGGACCAAGCAGGTCACATGGCCATAATGGAGCAAATCACAGACATAAATGTAGGTAAAGAAGTATATCCCTGTCACCAGGGGGCACTGTAACTTATGAGTCAATGAGTGGGAACATGCATCCTCTTGCAGGAAGGAGGTTGACTTAGGCAAATAATAGTATAATTTTAAAGAATATATCTGGTATTTTTCTGGGCTATCTTGTTCCTCTGTTTTTGTCGTCTATTCTGATGCAAATACTGTGGTTTTTTAATAATAAATATAAAAATTTGGTAAGGCAGACCCCTTACCTCGTGCATTTTCTTCAGCAGTGATTTTCTCTCCTTGATCTTTGCCTTTCTGTATGAATTTAAAATTCACTTCTAATACTAATGTTTTAAATAACATGCTACTAAGCATACTATATTTTCCTACACATTCCATTGGTTCCTGGTGAATATAAATTCAAATTGATTGTTGTCTCTAATGAACTTACTGACCTGTCATTTTGGTTTACTGTGGATTAATTAATTCTGTAGATTTTTTTAAGGTTTTCTATGTAGGTAATAATATCAAGTGCAAATAATCACAGTTTTACATACCTCTTCAAGCTTTCTAACTATCTTCCAACTTCCAGTGCAACTTCATTTTAGATATCTCTCTTATATTCATAATAAAATAATTTGTTTTCTCTTCTAAAATCCAGTCTATTACCCTTATTCACTTCCCTTTTGTTGGTCATATTCTTTTTCTTTTTAAAAAAAATTATTTTATTGGGGCCTCGTACAATTCTCATCACAATCCATACATACATCCATTGTGTCAAGCACAAATGCACATTTGTTGCCCTCATCATTCTCAAAACATTTGCCTCCCACTCTAGCCCCTAATATCAGTTGCTCATTTTCTCCCTCCCTCCCCACTCCCCCTTAACTCATGAACCCTTCATAGTTCATATTCTTAAGCGTATTTCACCTACTTTATTTTGTGCTTAAAAAATGAAACTTTAATGCTATTTCATTTCCTCACCTTACTGATTGCTGTGTGATCCATAAGCCATTTTCTTACCTCTGTTATTCTGAAATCTATGGATTATGCTTTTATTTCATTATTTTTTTATACCTATACTTACTAGAATTGTTTTTTAATATCTAATGTTATTCAACACATCTTCCTTTCTTCTCAGAAAACAATAGTTTTGCTTTGCTTTAAGTAACTATTAAACATATGGAATAATACCACCCCAAACCTCATTGTTGCTCTTGTTATCCATGTGGTTACATCTTTTAATTATAAAATTCTATATATCATTCACGCATGAATTAAAATTGCTGAAGTATTATTATCAGCATCTGTGCTTACATTTCCATTTACTTTGACTTTTCATGATGCGGAAAGTCATCCTTTGTAGTGTTTTCCAGAAAGAATATTTTTGTTTTCTGCATTTAATCTTTGCATTTTGGAAAAGATATTCATCTTGGGATTCTATAATGACATGAAAGTTCTTAATATGTCTCTTCTATCCACGTCTCTGTAACTCCCACCTATGCAAATAGGGCATGTGTAACACTAGTAAGGAGAATTCCCCAGACCAAGAAGGAAGAAGAACCACCATCAGAACATGTTAGAAATCCCTGCCTGAAATGGCAGGGGCCAAGACCAGAGGCACCAGCTGCTGCTGCATTGGAGACCATGGGACGGAGCAAAGGAACCACACTGAGACAGACAGAGCAGACAGGCTATGCCACTGAGATCATGAGAGAGTGCAGTAGAGCTTTCTGGCCAAGTGGGCTTCCTGGCTTACAGAAGTAGAGGCCAAGGGTTCATGTAACTGAGAAGAAGCTGAGGATCAGCAAGAGAGAGAGAGAGAGAGAGAGAGAGAGAGAGAGAGAGAGAAGCTTGGCTACTGTCTGAGAAGTGTAGCTTTGGACAAATGACTGTATCCTTGATGTTTTGTCACCTTGGCTTGTGGTAGCTTGTTAACTTCCCTAATAAGGACCCATAGAGATTATCTGTGAGTTCTGTGTGGAACCAAATATAGACGTGGAGTGCTGTGAGAGATCTGGTCAGTGTCTGAAAAGGGGGAAAGAAGGATGGTGGGTGGAGCATGTCTTCCTCTGTCTGTGGCCCTTAGTCTTGGGTTTGGGTGGAAATGGATCCTCCTTTACCTGTGTGTAGCCAGAGGAAGTCCGATATAGCCTTTACGCTACTCACTGAACTTCTAATAATTTTCTGACTGATATGAACCACAGCTGCTAAATGATTGTTCCTTTGTAGCCAATCTATAGTAAAGAAAGCAAAACATCATTGAAAAGATAGGAGCGATGTATTCCTAAATATTTCCTCTTTCGTGTGACTATTGTAAATGATACTGCTTAAGTGATGTCTTTTTCAGTGCTCTCTACATTGCTATACAAGATTGTGAAGGATTTCTGCCATGTTATTCTTTCAACCTTCTACTCTACCATATCTCTCGATGGGTTCCAAAAATCTTTTTGTCCAGTATTTGGGATTTCTACATATAAATTCATAATGTCTTCAAATAATAAGAGTGTCACTTCTCCTTCATCCAATTGTATTCACCTGATTTCTCTATGTTGTCGAACAGTTCTAGTTAAGAACTTTCAGAATGTTGCTGGGGTAGTGATAAGGAGCATCCTTCTCTGGTTCCCATTCACAAGGGATAGTAAGTGGCACAGGCAAAATTGGATCACTGTCTACAGAAGAATGAAACAAGACCCATTCCTCATCACATATTTAAAAAGAGAAGAAGAAGAAGAAGAAGAAGAAGAAGAAGAAGAAGAAGAAGAAGAAGAAGAAGAAGAAGAACTCAAGCTGGATCCAAGACCTAAATGTAAATTCCAGTGGTATAAAGATCAGCAATGAGAGACTAGGCACAAATTTAAGGGCCCTAGTTCAGGGTATAGACAGATTGCCAAATACAATGAAGAAAACACAGAGTAGAAGACAAACCAGATGACTAAGACCTACTAAAATTAAGGAAATGATGAACTTCAAACAATTTCATCAAAAGAATAGAAAGAAAGCACAGGAACTGACTGGGGGAAAAGAACTTCATCAACAACATAGCCAACAAAAGACTAACTTCTAAAATCTATAGAACACTGCAATACAAAACAAAAGCAAATGATCTGATCAGAGAGTGAATAAATGACAGGAACATACAATTCACCAAAAAGAGATATTCCAATGGCTAATAAACCCATGGAAAATGCTCATGATCACTAGCCTTCCTGGAGATGCAAATCAAAATAATCAGCTATAATCTTTCATTAACTATGACAGCCCAAGGGAGAGGCGGGGAGGGTGGGAGGGACAAACAGGGAAAAAAAATCCAGGAGAGGGTACAGAGAGATTGGAACTCTCATACACTGTTGGTGGGTTTGCAAATAGGTACAAGTGAAGAAAGCAATATGGCACTACCTAATTTAGATACTGAAGGACTAATGAATAGAAGCAGAACATTATCAGAGATAGAGCCAGAGGATGGACCCCTCGAGTCTTCAGGCACTCAAAATGAGACTGAGGAGCTGCTTTCTCAAAGCAGAATTGACCATGGTGATGTGAATGGAAGAAGGCCTGTAAGAATAAATAAAGCCTTCGGGATCTTCATTTCCTCAGGGGCAAACTCAAATAAAGAAGAAACAGTAGAAAAATCTACGGAAAACCAGAACTTTGAATTTACAGGGTATAAATCTAGGAAAATTGGATTCCATATAAGAATTCTTCATAGCGAACTAATCATTTTCTGATAAAACAAAGTTTGGAAGTGATCCTTGGGTACAGAAAAGCATTTTTTTTTCAGGAAGATTTAGTGCCTGCTACTGATACAAGATATAAGCAGTACAAACCATTCTGGCAAACTTACAAAGTGGGGAAAGAGTACCCTTGAAACATATAGAGTTGCCAATGAGAAAAGGCAGCACATTTTTGTGCCAGGTATTTTATATCTATTACCAAAGTTAGTCCACCACTTACCTATCAGTTTTCAGTACTGTGGTTGGTGGCTTGTGTGTTGCTGTGAAGGTGAAAACTATGCCACCGATATTTCAAATCCAGCAGGGTCACCCAAAGTGAAAAAGCTTCAGTGGAGCTTCCAGACTAAGAAGGAATCAGCTGCCCACTTTGGAGGAAGTAGCCACGCAAAACCTTATATGCACAACATGCAAACATTGTCAGATAGGAAAGGCCTACTGAATGGAAGCAGATCATTGTCAGAGATAATCCTAGAAGAAGGGCCACTGGGGAAAGAAGGCACTAAAATTTGAAAGAGGAAAAGCTGCTTTCTCTAAGCAGAGTCAACTATGTTGATGTTAATGCCAGACAGCCTGTGGAACTGGAGCCTTAGGATCTTCACCTGCTGATGGGGCACAACTCAAGGGGAGGCAAAAAAAGCTGCCAAACTCTCCTGATCATCAGAATTTGGAATGTACGAACTCTGAATCTGGGAAAATTGCAAGTCGGTAAAGATAAAATGGAATGTATAAAGATGGATTTCCTAGGTGGTAGTGGAATAAAATGGACTGGTATTGACCATTTTGAATAAAAAAATCATATGGTTCACTATGCTGGAAATGACACAATCAAGAGAAATGACTTTCCATTCATTGTTCAAAAGGACATTTATAGAAGGACATTTTTCTATTCTTTTTTATATATGTCTGTGGGCATATACTTAAAATATCATACACGCTGATAGTTCAGTCATATAAAGATGAGCTGTGCAGGCACCACGACAATCAATTTCAGAACATCTTCTCCTTGTACTTATTGGTTAGCTCATTTTTCCACAACGTCCCTGCAATGCCCTTATCCCTTACATACTTATTAACCTAGTTACTATGTCTATATATTTATCTCTCCTGAATTTCACATAAATAAAACCACACAAAACACAAACAGGAAGCAAACAAAGAAAAATACAACAAAAATGAAAACACAAAATTGAGAAAAATCTCAATCAAATAGAAAGCAAAAAATATTAAAGACAGAAACAAATTTAAAAGGGAGATAAAATGATACATTATCACACTTTAACCCAAGTAACTAAAATAAGAAAAGGGACTGTCATTGCATCAATGCTGACTCATAGTGACCCTTATGACAAGGTAGAACTGCTCCTGTGGGTTTTTAAGAAAGTAGAAAGATCCCCTTGCAGAGGGGTCTCGGGGAGGAGACGAGCCAGTCAGGGTGCAATGTAACAACGATGAAAAATACAACTTTCCTCTAGTTCCTAAATGTTTCCTCCCTGCTCCCACTACCATGACTCGAATTCGACCTTGCAAGTCTGTCTAGACCAGAGGGTGTACACTGGTACAGATAGGAACTGGAAATACAGGGAATCCAGGGTGGATAATCCCTTCATCATCCAGGACCAGTGGTGTGAGTGGCGATACTGGGAGGGTAGAGGGAGTGGGTAGGAAAGAGGGAACCTATTACAAGGAACTATATGTGACCTCCTCCCTGGGGGATGGACAACCGAAAAGTGGGTGAAGGGAGACGTCGGACAGGGCAAGATATGACAAAAAACAATTTATCAATTATCAAGGGCTCACGAGGGAGGGGGGAGCGGGGAGGGAGGGGAAAATGAGGACCTAATGCCGGGGGCTTAAGTGGAGAGGAAAGGTTTTGCGAATGATGAGGGCAATGAATGTACAGGTGCGCTTTGCACAGTTGATGTGTGTGTGGATTGTGATAAAAGTTGTGTGAGCCCCTAATAAAATGATTTTAAAAAATATATAAAAAAAGAAAGTAGAAAGTCTTATCTCCCTCTTGCAGAGACTAAGAAGCGAATAGTTTCAAACTACTGACCTTGCAGTTAGCAGTTGGCAGCCCAATGAGTAACCACATAGCCACCAAGATTCTGTTGGATGAGAAGGCTATGTACATCCCTGCAATATGGTCAGGGGCGATTCATCATAGGCTTAATCTACAATGCAAATGGAGCTTCAATTTCCACTGTTTTTCATATCTTTCTGCAAACCAGGTGTTCATCGTTTAAGTTCTTAAACCACTTCTTCCTTTGGAGTTCTATTTTATTATTTACAATCCTTGGATTATACAGGCTGCTGAGCTTCTTCCATGTGGACTTAGTTGATGCCCCAGTTAGATGACTGCTTGTTTTCAGGCAAACCTTTAAGACCCTAGATTCTAGATGCTCTTCTTTCTGATAGACAGACACCATCTGGTTTCCTCCCCACATGTTGTTATGGCACCCATAACTTCAGTTATTTTTACATGAGGTCAAATATGGGGTATGACCATGCCATACAAAATTATTGCTCTATGATTGGGGCTAAAATTAAATATGAGCCCCAAATTAATAGATGTGCATATGTATATATGTGTACATATGTATATATATAAGTAGTTTATATATGTCTCTGCTTCACTTTAGTGATATCATTATCATTTTATGATTAGAGAACATTATAAGTTATCTTATAAGGTGTTATCATTGATCGTATAATTAATTTGCCCAATGGTATAAAACTTAAAACACTGTTGAGAAAAGGAAATTTTACAAGTAGAGGCCACAAAGGAAGCCTCCACCAATGAAAGAAAATCGAATTCCTACAACCCATTTTCTCTGATCACAGGCTAGACAACTGAAAATCAACAACAGAAAGAAAAGGAACGTAGAGACAAACACGGGGACTGAACAAAGTACTCTTTAGAAATGCCTGGGTCATTTAAGGAATGATCAAATAGGTAATGAAATTAAGAAACCCCTTGACAAAAGTGAGAATGATAACCCAACATACCACACTCTTTGGGACATAGTAAAAGCACTGATGAGGGCAACTTCCCGCAATCGACAGACACACGCAAAAAGAGGAGAAATCCTAAATCAAAACCTTAACTAGAACAAGGGCAACAACATAAACCTTCCGACAACAGAAGGAAAGAATTCATAAAGATTAAAGCAGAAATAAATAAACTGAAAAACCGAAAAAATAATGAGAAAAAAAACTAACAACAAGTTAATTCTTTGAAAGGATTAACAAAAATGACAAACTGTTGACAAAGTTTACTAGGGAAAAGAAAGAGAAGTAGAGATGAAAAGAGTGACACCACAACAGATTCAAAAGAAGTAACAATAAAAATAACTCTTCAATGTAAAAGATTATATCCCCAACACGTTTGATAATCTATTCCTTGATTTATAATAGACTTTAGGAAATATATACATATATGGAATCATTCTTAAAAACTGTGTATACTTTGTTTGCAAATATATATATATATATATATTTCATAAGAATGATTAAAGTAAGGAAATTGTGAAGAATATAACTATACCCTGACCTTTCTCCTTTCCAAGTGCAGGTGTCCTAACTTGAGGGAGTTTTCAGGGAGAACGTATAAGTATAAGATTATGATACACAACTGAAATAGACTTCTGTTATTCAAGCATAATCAGAAAACTAAGAGACATGCCTGGGATGACAGGCAAGGACCAAGGAAGACCTTTTCCCCACAGGCCGAGGCTGCAGGGGAGTGCTTACATATTAGGAGAGTAGTGCTTTTATGTAGCAGGAGCCAGATCCCTCACATCAGTTCGCTTTGATTTTTTCAGTGCTACCGATGGCAAGGAGGATAATTTTACTTAACAATAGAGTGTGGTTACATACATTTTATCAATGAAAGATATCAGCAACATTATTATATATCACCTTTATCTATTGTAGAGATTATTTTTCAATTCTGTCTTATATGTATCTATAAATATTGTAATAGATTCCAAACTCAGGTGGGAAATTTTGGAGTCTCCTCATATTCCAACAGAGAAAAATAAAGGGTTTTCTGCTTGAAATTTACGGTTTAGCTTGTTTAACAAATAAGTTAGACATATTTTAATTGCTTGATACATTTGTCTCCCAAAGTCCCATGGTCAATCACTCCTCTTTATTTCCTCAAATAACCCCCCCCCCTTACTTTCTATTTTTCACTCTATTCCTGCCCTCATCTTCCATCTATGGATCTCTCCTCCCCAACCCCTCCCTTTATCCATTTCCTTTTTATCTTCAGGTTACCTTTCCTAGATCCACACCATAAAGTCAGGTGGCTGTAATATCACACCAAAAAAAAAAAAAAAACCTTTAAAGATAGGTAAGGCAGAAAGGTTGTCAAAAATAAGTTTAATACTTTAATCCCTTTTAAACATGCCACATCACACCATAGTGCAAAGATTTCCATGTCTCTGAATCTCACCTTCATCATCTGCTAAATAAGGTATTGTGCTGTAAGCTTCCTGCCTCACACGGTTGATTTGAAGAAGAACTACAAATTGATGTTGCTAAAATCCCTACTTGTGTGCTGAAAGTAAGAACTTGAAGGACTAGTTGATGAAGATCAAGGATTGCAGCCTTCCACGTGGATTGTAACACAATGTAAATAAAACAAAAATCCACACAACTGGATCATTGGTAAAAACATGATAAATGGAGACAAGATTGAAGTTGTCAAGGATTTCATCTTGCTTGGATCCACAATCAATGGTTATGGAAACAGCAGTTGAGAGATCAAACGCACTGCATCAGGTAAGCCTGCTGCAAAAGAGCTATTCAAAGCACTGAGAAGCAAGAATGTTACTTCGAGAATTAAGGTTTGCCTGACAGAATCATGGCATTTTCAGTTGCTTCATATGCCTATGAATGATGGACATTGAAAAAAGGAGATCAACGAAGAATGGGTACATTTGAATTATGGTGCTGCTGAAGAATATTGAAAGTACTACGGACTGCCAAAAGAACAAAGAAATCTCTCTTGGACAAAGTAGACCCAGAATGTTCCTTCAAAGCAAGGATGGTGAGATTTCATCTCATGTACTTTGGACATGTTATCAGGAGAGACTAGTCCCTGGAGAAGGATATCATGGTTGGTAAAGTTGAAAGACAAGGGAAAAGAGAAGACTCTCAACAAGATGGAATGACACATTGGATTGACTACAACTCTGGGCTCGAACATAGGAACAATTGTGAGGGTGGTGCAGGACTAGGCAGTGTTTTCTCTATTGTACATGTGGTCACTATGAGTTGGACCCAACTTCACAGCATCTCCAAACAACATAAACAACATAGGTGCCTGCTAGTATATCGCTAAGTGCTTGAAGTGCATAGCCGTCCACATTTTAAAATGAACACGTGATATAAATGCAAATTTTGAAATCGAATGAAACTAGCATTTTCTGAGCTAGCTGTGAAAAATAGGGAAACCCTTTTTTGATTATATGGGAAGGAATTTCTGACACATGACTGCAACTAAGGCTTAGCCTGGATCATTGATTAAGTCATCGCATTTCCTAAGGAAGGGGAAATTCGGAGTGATTTAGATGTCTCAAAGGCATTTTACCCCTCATTGTCTTCCGAACTAAATTCTTGAATCTCCCTTAGGCACACTCCTACTCAAATATTCTACATCATAATCTCACCATAAACCCAGTTGCTCAATCCAAAAATACTTCCTGTCTTCAACTCCTGGCTCCTTCCCCAAGTTCATTTGACTACCAACTCCTGTCTATTTTATTTCCAGACTAGATACCTAATATATCCCATCTTCATTGCACCTAAGGAGCCGTGGTGGCATGGTCGATTATATATTGAGCTGCTAACCTCTTGAGATCAATATTTCAAAACCGCCAGCTACTTGAGTGGAGAAAGATGAGCTTCCCACCCCACTAAAGGGTTAAACCTGGAAAACACGGGGGGGCAGTTCTTCCCTGTCCTATAGGATGACGATGAGGCAGAGTTGACAATTTGACAGTCAGTTTTCATTTGCACTTAGAATGTCATCAGCTGAGCTACCGCAAAGGCTTCCTCATTAGTCTGTCTACCTCCTTTTCAGTCCGTCTCTTCAATTCTGCTTAAAGGAAGCAGAGTTGTCCTCAATAAAAAGATAGGATTAGGTCACTCTGTTTAGCAACCCAATAGTTTCTCATTTGTTTCGACTACAACTCAGACTTTTTGACGTGACTCTATAAGCCAGTTTAGCCTCAGTTTAGATTTCTCTCCTGTCACTCTTTTTGCATCAGCCACAACTGTCTGCCTCCCTTGGCTATGTCAAGCACTTGCCACCTTCAAACCTTGTGCATAGTGTGTCTCAGCCAGAAACACTTTCCTCAATTCTTCATCCTATTTCACCATCAATGGCACTTACTGGGGCTGCTTACCATAACCCTGCAATCTCCAGTAGTTTTTTTTCTTAATTTTTTTGTATTTCTCGCATAACATCTGATTATTTATTTTTGCATTTATTTATTGTCAGTCTCTTATAGCATAATATACTCTTTATGAGAGCAGGAATCTGCAGCACTACCATGATGCCCAGCATGTAGTAGGTATTCAATAAATATTTGTTAAATGATTCAACAAGTACAATTAATTAGTAACTGGAAAAAACAAAATAAGCAGTAACTAAAAACCAAGCAAGCCATTGTTTGATTCTGACTCATTGCAGCTTTATAAAGCAGAAGAGAATTGCCCCTTCGGGCTTCCAAGGCAATACAAAATTAGAGAAGCAGACTGCCACGTCTTTCTCCTGTAGACTGACTGGTGGGTTTAAACTGGGTGTGAACAGCCCACACTGTCATCAGTAGCTACATGATACCTATTAATGTCTGTGTGTGCTTAATGAATGTGCACAATTATGTGGCTGTATTTATCACACCCAAAGTACATAGATGGAATGATGATACATTCTCAATCCAATCACTTAGAGACTATTTCTTGAATACTTTAATTTCTACACTGTCCAGGAGTGGTTCACAGTCACAGTAAGGGAAAGCATTTTTGTGAGGCCCTGTGGGTTAGCCATCAAAGTAAGTGATCTTAGCCGTCTGGCTTTGGAACCTCTAACAGACCCAATTAAGATCAGCATAAGTCATTCACAAAAAGGCCCTTAAAAGATGAGTACTGTGAATAATACATCCTTTAATAAATTACTTTTTAAAATAACTTGTACTATCCCTATGCCAATATGCCTGCTCAAAAACCACACACACACATACTCGTGGCCACATCATTACTTAAAATATTTTTCTTTACTCTTTTGAATTTCATCTCTATCCTGAAAAGTACAAAAAGCACATTGGGGCAGAGGTCATGCTCACCAGGAATAATCAAAGGCTGGGAAGTATGGGGCTGGCTTAGGTGAGTTTTATTGAGGATTTCCGGGCCATTCATTTTATGACATTTCTTAATGCTTCACTAAGTAAATGTGCATTGATGTCCAAATCAAGACTTTCATTATTTGAAACTCTCTAAGCCCTTTACCCTGGTAAAATTGACAACAGAAAACCATCCAGCAAAATTAATCAGAATTTTCATTAACTTTTTAGCCCTAAGTATCACTTCACTTTCAATATGATAGAGAATGTTTTCCAGTAATGACTTTAACTAAGGATCATACAAACCTAATTTAGTCAGATACAGATATCCTTCAGCTAACTTTCATTAAATTGTGCTGCCATCAGTCAAAGAAGAAAAATCGGTTAGAGAAGAATATATTTTCCAATTGAATGTAGTTTAAAATGTGAGACCAGGGCATCTCACTGGTTTATTTGGTTTATGTAACTTAATTAAAAGGCAACAACACTTTAGCACTCATCCTTTCATATTAGCACTTTTGTGCTTGAAAGTTGTTCCTCCCAAATCGCATCACTTTAATATAATTACTTGATCAACCTCAAAGTGTTCCCTAAATTAAGTTCTGGTCACAGAGTGCTAGTCCAAGGAAAGCTTTGGGCATCATGTATCAAGGTATTTTCAGTGTCTTTTAACAGAAAAATTGTTTCCACAATCACTGTCTAAAACAGAAGGCTTGAATGTAGAACACGATGATACTAATGACAATAATAAACTGAAAAATAAAACAAGTGAAAGCACCTTGCTTTGTGATCCTTGAGACTGATATCAAGCAGTTGTTACTCAAGTCACAAACCTCTGATAAGTTTTCATGGCATCTTCTTATTACAACCCCACCTAGCCTCCTTTTGGTCATTCCTATAAATCATAGGTTCCTCTACAGATGAAACTAGAGTTCCAGAGAATTGAATCCGCTTGTTCAAAGTTTATATACGTCTAAGTTAAACCCAAGCATTTGAAGTCCCCAATGAGAGCGCATTCTATTGCTGTTGATATTATGACTCTCAGAACTTGAAAATATCTTCTAAAAGAAACTATTTGAGAATGGGTGGAAACTTTCGCAGTTGTTAAATATTATTTTACTGTAATGGGCCTGTTTGTTTTTTTTATACCAGTGATTTAAATTGATTTAATTCATGGTTTTCTCCATATTTATTAATGTCAACAAAACTAGAGCAATTAGGTTCCTTATTACTGAAGAAATTATTTAATTTACACTTTTACAAATGTTTTGGACTATAAAACAAAATTAGTAATCAACAATGGTGTCAAATGAGCAAAAGGACATTGAAATCAAAGTCACCACAGTTTGTTGATGGAGCTATTTGCTTATTGTAAAAATTCTATTCTAAAAAGAATCTAGGATTTTTTTCTCTTAAAAGCAAGCAAATTATTACCTAGTTTGATGGTGTCTGATCTCAGTAATGCCAGAGTGGGACTAAAGTCCCAGTTCAATTTTATGTATCAAAAAAAAAGCCTCCGGTGATTTCCCTCTAACCATAATTGAGGGATGGGAAGAAACTGGCTACCAAACAAAGAGTATTGTTAGTTGCTATTGAATCAATCTCACATATGGTGACTCCATGCATGCAGAGTAAAACTACCCCAAATGGTTTTCAACAAGAGATGATGAGGCCTGCCTTTCAAGGTGCCTTTGAATTCGTGACATCACATTTTTCAGTATTTCAGCCATTAACCATGTTCACCACTGAGGAATTTTGAAACATATAAATAAAATTTAAAACAAGTAGATAAGAAACCCAAGATTGATAATTCTATAGGGTCAGCCAGTAGAATAAGGGGTTTGAGTGGTAGCGGACGGAGTACAGTGGTTGCAGGGGTGGGTAAAGGGGAGATGATGTCACAGAGTCCACATAGAAAAAGAATGTTTGGAAACTGATTATGGTAGCAATTGTACATTTTTCTTGACATGATTGAAGTATGGAATGGTTTATGCGTTAAATCCCAATTAATAAAAAAAAAAACAAGACCCCCCACCAAACAAACAACCAAGCATGAAGCAAAATACCTGGTGTCACCTATATCAATGGAAGGGGGAAAAAAAGAACCTTAGGACACCTCTGTGTGTCTCTCCTCAGTGTCCTTTGAAACCATATAAGCAACATATTTACTGCCAATGTCAACTAATAGCAACCCTATAGGACAGGTTAGAACCCCTGTGAATTTCAGAGCCTCTATCTCTTTACTGAATAGAAAGCCCCGTCTTTCTCCTGGGGAAAGCCGCTGGTGGTTTCCAACTGCTGACTTCGCAGTTAGCAGCACAACACATAGTCACTTTGCCACCAGGGCTCCTTTTTTTATGCAACATAGCAACTCACAATAACAGACCTCCGCTGACAGCTATTTGGAGGCTGTGTAGGAAGAATATTTTCTAAGTAATGAAACGAGTCTCTCATATGAAAAGTGAAAATATTACCACTAAAGTAAATAATTGTGAGTGTTGTTATTGTTGATGTTGTTGGGTGCCGACCGTCAGCCCCCACCCAGAGCGATCCTATGAACTACAGAACGAAAGGCGGCGGGGTCCCATGCCATCCTCACACAAGTCTTCCTGTGCCTGTGCCCGTTGATGCAGCCACTGAGTCAATTCATCCCATAAAAGAAATAATAGTGTCTGAATAATTTTAACTTTTAAAAATAATGCCAAATAAAATAGTCCCTAATAAATTCCCAAAGAGATTCTATCGATCTATTCTTCCATATAATTACTTGAGATCTGACTTCTCCACCTTCTGACCATTCACTTTGTGCTGTGCATGGTATCTCATTTATTAATGGGCATAGCCACGTTTATGAGTTAGCTTGAGCGTTTCCTACATTTTCATGGCATTCGTTTAGCAGCAAAATATAATCTTTATATCATGTAACTTTTTATTTATATACATTTTGCAATAACTGTACAGTGTTTCCATAGACCATACTGTTTTGCTTCGCCATGAACACATACCTATCCCATTAGCTAGTGTCAGCACTGATGCTAGAGACATTCCAATCCTCAGGGAACAGCAGATTTGCTCTGGCAGGTACAAGGTAGCTCGCAATTTAGTGGGAAACCTTCCAAACCCCTCCAAAAATCACCACCACTGAGTCAATCCTGACATAGCAATCCTATAGGGCAGGGTACAACTAGCCCTATGTGTTTCTGAGGGCATACCTGTTTATGGGAGTAGAAAGCCTCATCTCACACTAAACACTATAGAAATGTGCCGCTGTCAGATTGCAGGTAATTTGGAAACCTGTAAGCTATAAGCAAGGGTATTCAATTGAATTAAAACCAGAACTCAGGTATACAATGAACACAGGCTGATATAAATAGCTTCTGATCCCAACATAAATCACATTTATTGGAATCACTTGATCAAATTTTGCTTATACGGTATAGTCTTACGTTCACTCTTTCTAACATGAGCATTCTTATCATCAGATTAAAAAATGCCTCCATTATTCTCTTTTAAATTCAGGGATAGCTAAGATTTTCATTTTATAATAAGCATTTATTTATTTTGGGATATATAGTTCTTTAAATGAATTACCTAATGTATGATTTACAGTGAGACTATCTTTCAAAGAAATAGCTCCTATTATTATTCAAAATTATAACGTGATAACCAAAAACCCACACCAAGCCGACTGCCATCAAGTCGAATCTGACTCTTAGTGACTACATCAGGTTTCTGAGACTGAATACCTCTATGGGAGCAGACAGTCTCATTTTTCCCTTGGACTGGCTAATGAGTTTGAATTTCCCCGCTTGTAGTTAGCAGGCCAATGTCCAAACGACTGGACTCTTTTACTAAATGATAAATGAAAGTTTAAAATCCCCCCAAACAAAACACTGTCATTAAGTTGATTCCTACTAATAGCAACACTATGTAGGAATTCTGAGGCTTTGTAAATTGCTTTGGGGGACACAGTTTCATCAATAATTTGAAATGTTTATGTCTTTAATAGGTGATTCTTTCATTTTGGCTGAACCACAAGGTTAGTAGTTCAAATCTATAACCTGTTCTGTGGCAGAAAAATGAAGCTTTCTGCTTCCATAAAGATTTACAGCCTCGGGCATCCAAAGGGTTTCTGTTTTACCCTACAGGGTTACTCTGAGTCAGATTTGACTCAAAAGCAGGCCGAGCTATTCGTTATTTGGTATAAAGAAGACTTTAGAGGATATCTTTGCTTTTAGAATTAAAGGTGATCTCAGTTTAACAGTTTCTAAGTTCATCCAGCCTTAATTGCTCCAGAAGATCTGGAGTCCAATATAATTGAAATTCTGTTGTCCATTTCTCCCCCTTTTATTATTATTCTCCTACAGAATTTTGGTATCAAAACATTCAATAACAAAAATGGGACATCACCCAGTTCTATACGCTTGGTGATGGATACGGTTGTTCATGGAGACAATTAGCCAAGCATTGTGGGAGGGACCTTCAAGACAGTTTATGGAGAATTCTCATTATCTTTCCATTTCCTTTTCCTGTGAATTTTTTTCACCATCACCCCC
The DNA here is from genome assembly GCF_000313985.2 of Echinops telfairi. Lineage (NCBI taxonomy): Eukaryota > Metazoa > Chordata > Mammalia > Afrosoricida > Tenrecidae > Echinops > Echinops telfairi. The sequence goes on along the minus strand of NW_022111327.1, from coordinate 10,599,006 downwards.
TTGTATTTCTTCCCCCTATTCCTGACTCTCTTAGTTCTTGGGAAATAGTGAGCAATTGCTGTACCTTGGGGGGGTCTCTTACAAGGTTTCCTTGTATTTTTAAATTTTTATTTTTAAATTTAAATTTTATTATATTTTATTAGGATATAGTTCACATTTGCTACGATTTAATGACTCAGTTATATTAAGAAGATTTGTGAAATCATCCACTTCTGAGCATTGTTGCTGGCTCTCCCTTTCCCCCACCTCTTCATCTGCCTTACAAGCGCTTCAGAACCCAGGAAGTATTCAACAGGCCACAAGATAAAAGAGGGCACTGAAACACAAATGTGGACCTGGTATTGACTCTGAGTGACCCAAAGTCGTAAAGATACAAACTGGATCCCAAATGATTGTTCTGTTTGAATTACAACACTGAGACCACATGTATATATAAACATTAATACGACAAAATATTTAATGAGAAAATTGGTCTTTAACAAATAAGAAACGGTTGCAGGGAGACTGGCATGAGGCGGGGCGCAGGGTTGGTAGACAACAAAGAATGAGTTAATTTGCCTAAGATAAAGGGGCAGGGGGTTGGTGGCTGGGAAGGCAGAATCTGTGGTCATAGGGGTTGAGCCGGGCAACGGGTACCCGGACATCAAGTTTCAAAATAATTTGGCCATAAAATACAAACTCCCTAAGCCCCTACCATGGGAAAGGAGGGAAAGTTCAAGGAAAAAAGGCAGTTTGAGGAGGGGCATGGGATCCCTATCTGACCCTGCCCTCAGGGAGCAGGTGGGTGTCTACTTCCCATCCCCCTTCTGCCACCTCATCCCATCTGTGTCCTTCCAGTTGCAGTCCACTGTCACTTCGCTTCCCCTCAACCTACAATGGAAGAAAGGGGGGGAGAATGGAGGTATCTGTCATGGAGGAAGCCTCCTGTCTGCCCTTCCCCCACCTCCACCACCCCCTCCCCCAGGACCTTACCTAGAGTCCACGCGGTTGTAGGCATCTGGGTCACAATATTCAGCGGCGATCATTCGGTGAGCAAACTTGCAGCAGGTCAGGCCCTGCCTGGCTTTCTGACAGCCCAACACAGCCCTGAACTTCACGATGATCTTTCTGACGCTTAGACCCTGGAGGCTGCGCCGGGAGCAGGGGATATCGATGGACTCGACCGCCCTGTACTTGCTGCACTCCTGGCGCACATCCTGCAGGATTTCCTGGTACTCTTCGTCGTCCTGCAGCTCCTTGGGCAGCACCATGTTCTCGAGGCACAGCACTTTGGTGGGGCAGCTGCACCTCGGCATTCTGAAGCTCCTCTGCTGGTTTGGCAATGAGGGCCTTGCGCAGGGTCCTTGGCGAACTCACCGGTGTGCTCCTCCTAGCGCCCACGCTTGCCAGCTGGACCAGCAACTTCTTGCCCCCCATCTTCACCCCGTTCAGCAAGCTGATGGCCATTGGAGTGATACTGGTATCCAGGTACTCAAAGAAGGCATAGCCCTTGGAGTACCCGGTGAGGTCCTCCTTGACCAGGTTGAAGGCCTTGAGAGGCCCGACAGAGGACAGCAGCTGCTTCACTTCGTGGCTTTTTAGGTAGTTGGGTAAGCCCCCGATGAAGAGTTTGTGGTCAGAGTTAGGGACCACAGTGGACACAACGCCAGGCACACAGATGGAAGGGACATCCGCAACGCCGGGGAGAGGCCGGTAATCATGCGGTCTGCGAATCTTCAATGCCTGACCCTGGAAGATGATGCCGTCCAAGGCCAAGGCCCGGGTGGTCTCATCCACGGAGCGGAACTCCAAAAAGGCAAACTTCTTCTCCTGGTTGATTTGCACAATTAACAGCGGGTTGCCAGGGGCCTGGCTCAGCCCCCCCATGGTCATATGGGCATTGAAGAATTGCATCAGGTCATGCTCCACGGTCCTCTCAAGGATGTTGCTCACAAAAAGGCGGCGGGCCTGTCTGGTTTTATGGGTGTAGACCATGGGCAACAGCTTCGGGATCTCATCCGAAGTCTTGGTGTGGCAAGTGGAGGCCGAAATCTCACCAGCAGCTTGCAGGTCCTTGAACTGCATGGGAGTCATGTTCTCAAAGCCAAGGGGCGGCACATCCCAGTACTTGTACACCTTCTTTGCAGGGCCGGTGGCACAAGGCCGTGTATGACGCTGGGACCTGGGGTCGCAGTCCGGGCTCCGACTCTGGCCCCGGCTATAGCTATGGGCACCGCTATGGCGGCTCCCGGCATGTCTCCGACCACTGTCAGGGCCACGGCTCCGGCTTCGGCCTCGGGCACGTCTCCGGCCATGACTCCGGCTTCTGGCACTTCTCTGGTCATGGCTCCGACCACGGCTCCGGCTTCGGCCACGCGCCCGGCTCCGGCCATAACTCCGGCTTCGGGCACGCATCCTGACACTATCCAAGCCACGGCTCCGGCTCGGGTGGCAGCGTTTTCGCTCCCGGCTCCACGAGCGGCCGTGCCTGTGTGACCGGAGACACGTCTCCTCCTCCTCCCGCTGTTTCTTATTCTCCTGCAACTGCTGCTTGGATTCCGAGAAGTCAGACATGTTGAATCGTTTCTATAAGAGCCGCGAAGCACTTGCGCCTTGCCTCCGGTTCAAACCGCTCAGGCACCGTTGGTGACTTCCTCCACATGCTTCGACTACTTCCGCCGCCCACTGGTCGCACTGCGACGGCTTCAGCTCTTTCCTTCCCGAACACTAAGTCTGTGTTTGTCTGTCACTGGTTCGTTTGGGGGAACATTTGAGGCCTCAGAGGGAAAGAAAGGGAAAAGCTTCATATGAAGTCTCTGAACAAAATCTAGTTGGAACTTTTTTTCCTTTGGACACAGTTCAGGATGGTGACCAAAGAACGCAATTGAGATGAAAAGGGTGGGTTCCCATCAGAGTTCCGGCTTCTGCTCTGAATTGCGGACCCCCGCACCAGCCACTTGGTTGTGGCGAGTGGCCGGTGGCTCCCTCCCTGGATAACAGGGAGGGAATGGCTGACTGAAAAAGTGAACGGCTACGCCTCACCTCTGAGGTGCCCTCGGCTCCGCAATAAGTGAGCCTTCAGGCTTTCAGCAGCCGAGCACTTTAACCCTTCGCACTCCCCGGGGTCACCAAGAGTTAGAATCACAGGAGGAAAATCAAGAGAAATAGAGGAAAGAGCTGGGAGGCAAAGGGCATTTATAGAGGTAGATAAAGACATGTACATATGCAAATATATTTATATGAGGATGGGGAAATAGATCTATGTGCCTATATTTATAGGTTCAGTACTAAGGTAGCAGAAGGACATTGGGCCTCCACTCAAGTACTTCCTCAATGCAAGAATACTTTGTTCTATTAAATTGGCGCTGAAGACAAAGTGGGCGAATAAGCAAATGCGAAGAAAGCTGATGGTGCCCGGCTACCAAAAAGTATAGCGTCTGGGGTCTTAAAGACTTGAAGGTAAACAAGCAGCCATCAAGTTCAGAAGCAATAAAGCCCACATCGAAGAAGCACACCAGCCTAAGGCATCATCAGAACAAAAAAATCTTACCATAATGAATGATGGGGGGAGTGCGGAGTGGAGACCCAAAGCCCATTTGTGGGCCACTGGAGATCCCCTTGCAGAGGGGTCTCGGGGTCGAGATGAGCCAGTCAGGGTGCAATGTAACAACGATGAAAAATACAACTTTCCTCCAGTTCCTAAGTGTTTCCTCCCCACCCCCACTATCACGATCCGAATTCTACCTTGCAAGTCTGGCTAGACCAGAGGATGTACACTGGTACAGATAGGAACTGAAAATACAGGGAATCCAGGGCGGATGATCCCTACAGGACCAGTGGTGTGAGTGACGAACCAGGGAGGGTAGAGGGAGAGTGGTTTGGAAAGAGGGAACCAATTTCAAGGAACTATATGTGCCCTCCTCCCTGGGGGATGGACAACAGAAAAGTATGTGAAGGGAGATATAGGACAGGGCAAGCTATGACTAAATAATAATTTATAAATTATCAAGGGCTCATGAGGGAAGGGAGAGCCGGGAGGGAGGGGAAAAACGGGGACCTAATGCCAGGGGCTTAAGTGGAGAGGAAATGTTTTGAGAATGATGAGGGCAATGAATGTACAAATGTGCCTTACACAATTGATGTGTGTATGGATTGTGATAAAAGTTGTGTGAGCCCCTAATAAGATGATTAAAAAAAAAAGAAAGAAAAAAGAAAAAAATGTTTGACATAAAAAATAAAAATAAAATAAAATAAATAAATAAATAAATTGCCTGATGGGGTTTGCATGTTCAAGAGTGATAACCTTTATGGAAAATATACAGTACAGGTTATGAGCTCAGTAAATGTTCATTGATCATTATGTTGTATGATATCATCGCTCGATTAATATTCCTTAGTGGTGTACTGGATGACGAGCTGGGATACTCACCAGAATGCTAGCAGTTCGAAACCACTAGCTCTCCTTGAGAAACAGATGGCCTTTCTACTTCCTCCTTTAAAGAGTTACAATCGTAAAAGCACACAGGGGCACTTCCCCGCTCTCCTATGAGGTCGCTATGAGTGGCATCGACTGGATGACAGTGAGTGTAGTTTTCGGTTTGATTGTCCTTCTGCAGGAACTGGTCTGTCCTGATAACACGTTTAAAGTACGTGAGATAAAGACTTGATATCCTGGCTTCTCAGAAGCATTTTGAGTGTATTTTTCCAATTATTTTATTAGGGGCTCCTACAACTTTTATCACAATCCATACATTCATCCATTGTGTCAAGCACATTTGTACATTTGTTGCCATCATCATTCTCAAAACATTTGCTTTCTACTTGAACCCTTGGTATCAGCATCTCATTTTGCTCCTCCCTCCCTGCCCACCCCTCCCTCGTGAGCCCTTGATAATTTAAAAAAAATTATTATTTCATCATGTCTTTCACTGTCCGATGTCTCCCTTCACCCACTTCTCTGCTGTCCATCCCCCGGGGAGGGGGTTATATGTAGATCCTTGTAATCCGTTCCCCCTTTCTACTCCACCTTCCCTCCACCCTCTTGGTATCGCCACTCTCACCACTGGTCCTGAGGAGTTCATCTGTCCCGGACTCCCTGTGTTTCCAGTTATTATCTGTACCTGTGTACATGAACTGGTCCAGCCGGATTTATGAGGTAGAATTGGGATCATGATAGTGGGGGAGAGGAAGCATTTAAGAACTAGAGGAAAATTGTATGTTTCATCCTTGCTGCACTGCACCCTGACTGGCTTGTCTCCTCTCCTGCGACCCTTCTGTAGGGGGATGCCAAGACATAATTTTTTTGGTTCTTCTGTCAGTCCTTAATAATCAGTTTTCATCCCAGAATAATATGTGATAAATGTAGTCATATATTTCTTAAATATAATATTTCTTAGATTATTTGAACTACAGCAACGAAATAATTTTGCAAAATATTTTTACATTGAATTGCCTTACTCTGATGGGCTAGAATAAGGGAAATTGATTTTTAGGTGGAGTCATCTGAAAATACACCTATATTTTTTGCTTCCATTTATCTGATAAATATCATATGTTGTGGTCAGATAGCCAGTTCCAGGGGTTACACACACCTCAGGTGAGCACTGTGAATTAAAATTCTTCTAATCCCAGAGAATCATTTTAGAATATCCTTTTAATTATTTCTTCTTCTATGAAATGGATTATAGTGATCTCTACACCCTATGAGTTACTCATATATGCTTTAAGGGGAATGATCTATTCTGCTTTAAGTCATAAGTACGGGGGCTTCAAAGAGTTTGTGGAAAATAAATTTAAAATATACAGGGATTTTTCCACGAAGTTTTCAAGGTTCCTCGTATATCCCAAGTTCCAATGAAGAACTGCAACCTCTGCCCCAGACTTTCCCTCCTTTGAAATCCTAGTGCACTTTCAGGCCTGCGCACTTGTTCTGATGCCTCTTCGCAAGCAGGTCTCAAATGTGTTCTACCAGGGCCAACACGATGTAGGAAGGATCCACAGCGACCTTTCCAGAATAGTTATGACTCATGTAAGCTTATTCTTTGTAAGACAAGTCGATTCATCAAAAAAAAAAACAACACCCAAAACAAGGCACACACACATGCTTATGCTCCCCATCCCCCACACACACACTTACAGTTTACTTTAAAAGATTTTTAAAAATAAATACATTGACAAAGTTAGGAAGAGAAACACATCTTTGTGGGAATCTATGTCAAGTCAAAATTTTCAGTTAAGAGAATACAGTTATTATAGAGATCGTGCTTGACTGTTATCCTGAAAACATCCCCGTTCTCCTTCATGGAATCCTGATGGTTTGATTTCATCCTCCTTTTGTACATATACATGATGTCTGTTAACATAAGCCAAGTCAAATCTGTTGTATGAGCATCAAGATTACAGATAAATTGCTGGAAAAACAGAAGACAGGTAGAGAGAAGGAGAGATAGGTAGATAGGCAGGAAGGTAGGTAGGTAGGTCAGGTTGTAGAGGGGAGAGAGAGAGAGAGAGAGAGAGAGAGAGAGAGAGAGAGAGAGAGAGAGATTCTGATGCTATCTAACACAGATATGGAGTCAGTTGGTTCAATATTTTTTATGAAAAGGAAAAAAGGGAGTTTTACTCTGTCCTATGGGGTCATTATTCCTCAGAGTTGATTGAACGGCAGTGGTGTAAGTTTGAGGATACAGACCAAGGCGCTTTGCTGGCACTGTCATGTAAGCATTGGGCTTCATGTAAGCATTGGGCTGTGAACAACAAGGTGAGCAGTTCAAACCCACCAGCAAATCCACAGGGGAAAATTGAAGATTGACAACATCCGAAGCACTATACAGTATTGCTGTGCACAGATATTGACTCGTTGGCAATAGGTTTGGTTTTCCACATTATTCATACTTGTATGTTCATAGTTCCCTAGAAATAAAGCACATGTAATAGACAAATCTCTTGAAATCAAATTCTTTATTGACATTTTTCCATGGATGTTTCCCAGACATGAAACAATTTTACAGTGTCTATAAGGTCTCTTCGTTGTTCCGCACCTCGCCCGGCTCGTTGTCATCTAAGTAAATGTCATCACGTTCCTTCTGACTGAAAATCTAAGTGTTCTGATCACCAATTCTTCCTCTCTCCTATCTGCCCGCCCAATAGCTAAAAGACCCACAATTCTACCTTCAAAGTAAACCTTGAATCTTCCATTTGTCCCCAGCTCCAATGTTTTTACTCTGAATCACCGTTATTTCCTTCTGAAGCAACATCCCATCCATCTCTTTGTTTTATTTTCAATCTATCCTATTCATGGAAACAAAAATACTGTTTTATAACATATACCTATTCATGTCATTTTCCTGCTTTAAATCCTTCAATGGCTCTGCATTGCATTTAAAGTAAAAGCCAAGATCTTTACTAAGGCTTAAAATTATTTGTAGCATGTAGACCCTACTCACTCTTCAGCATCACTCCCTGCCCTTTTTCTGGTTTAATCAGCTCCCTTGTTCCATGACTCTTTTCCTACTATTTATACATATATTTGTCAAAAATGCATAAACTCATATACCTTGTCACTGATTCTTCACTTTAAAATATTTTCTCCCAGCTTTATTTTATGGAAAACCAGACTCTGGTCTCTTAAACTCCTTTCACTTCCTGCAAAAGACCAAGCACTTCCCTGTCATTTTAAACCTTATTTCCTCTGTCTAGAATTCTATTTCCACCACCACCACTCTTATGTTTACACTTCCAGATGTTCATTTTTAGATCTAAATTTAAATTTCCTCAAAGAGGTTTCCCCTATGTATCCAATGATACATACACACAGTATGAGAGAACAGACCCCCTCCTAAAAAAAGAGAGGTAAAATGCAAACCTTTATCTATGTCTCTACCTGTGATAGTTGGGTTTTGTGTCAAATTGACTAGGCTAGGATTCTCAGTTGTTTGGCAGTTCAGGCCTAGCAATTCCTCACAATGTGACCTAACTTAATGTAATCAACTCTGTGATGGGCAGACACACAATTGTAAGAAGATTAGAGTGGAGATTTTAGGTTGTTGTTAGGTGCTGTTGAGCCAGATCATAGTGGCCCAAGGTCAAATAGAATGAAACTTTGCCCACTCCATTGCCAGTCTCACAATTGTTATGTGTGAGCCATTTGTTGCAACCACTGGATCAATTCACCTTTCCAAGGGTCTTCCTCTTTTCATCTGACCCTCTACTTTACCAAACATGCTGTCCTTTCCCAGGAACTGATCTCTCCTGATAACATGTCCAAAGTACATGAGACAAAGACGTGCCATTCTTGCTTCTAAGGAGCATTAGGTCTGTACTTTTTCCAAGATACACCTGTTTTTCTTCTTGTCAGTCTATGTTACTTTCAATATTCTTCACCAGCACTATAATTAAATGCAAATATTCTTCTTGGGTTTTCCTTATTCAATGTCCAATTTTCACATGCAAATAAAGTGATTGAAATACCATAATTTGTCAGGCACAACTTAGTCTTCAAAGTAAACTTGTTTTTCAACTCTTTAAAGAGGTCTTGTGCAGCAGATACAAGCAATGCAATGCACCCTTTGATCTCTTGATTGCTGCTTCCATGAGCACTGATTGTGGTTCCAAGCAAGATGGAAGTGCGTGACTATGTTACCAATTGATTCAGTTGTGAGGATTTGAGTCTTCTTTGCATGAAGATGAAATCCATATTGAAGGCTACAATTCTTGATGTTAATCAGCAAGTACTTCAAGTTCTCCCCAATTTCAGCAAACTAGGTTGTGCGTGTGCATACCTCAGATTGTGAATAAGTCTTCCTCCAATTCTGATGCCATATTCCTCTTCATATAGTCCAATCACCTAATTATGTGCTCAGCATATTGATCGAAGAAATATTTGGAGAAGATGCAATGCTGATGCACACCTTTCCTGATTTTAAACCATGTAGTATTCTTTTGTTATGTTCACACAACTGAATCTTGATCCATGTACAAGTTCCACATGGGCACAATAAGTGTTTTGGAATTGCCATTCTTCTCAAGACTACACATAGTTTATTATGATTCACAGCCTTTGAATAGCCAATAAACCACAAGTAAAAACCCTTCTGCTGTTCTCTGCTTTTATACAAGATCCAACTGGCATCAGCAATACTAACCTTGGTTTCACATTTTCTTCTGAATCCGGCCTAAATTTCTGGCATCTCCCTGTCAGTGTACTGATCCATCGTTGTTGGGTGATCGTCAATACAATTTTACTCGCATGTGCTATCAAATATATTGTTCTATAATTTGAGGATTCTGCTGAATCATCTTTCTACGGAAAGGATCCAAATACAGATCTCTTCCAAGCAGTTGGCCAGGTAGCTGCCTTCCAAATTTCTTGGCATATCTTCATCAGCATGTAGAAATATTTCAATGAATAGTCCATCAATTTCTAGAGTCTTGCTTTTGGCTGATGATTTCATTGCATGTTAAGCTTCTTCCTTCAGTACCCTTCGTTCTTGAGATGATTGAATGTCGGATGGTTCTTTTTGACTCTGTGTAGTCTTTCCATCTTCTTTTGATGCTTCCTGCGTTGTTCAATATTTGGCTGTAGAACCTTTCAAAATCATGACTCAGCATCTTATCTTTGACTTTTTTTCTTGAGTTTTTCCATTTAAAATACGCTGTGTGTTCTTCCTTTTTGGTTTTCTAATTCTAGGTCTTTGCACATTTTATTATAATACTTTGTCTTCTCAAGGTGCCCTTTTAAATTTTCTGTTCAGATCTTTGAATGCCTTATTTCTTCTATTTGCCCATGCGAAAGCACGTTTAAGAGTCTGTTCTGACATCCACTTTGATCTATTCTTTCTTTTCTATGTTTCTAGTGACCTTTTGCTTTATTCATGCATGGTGTTCTTGATGACCTCCCACAGCTCATCAGGCCCTCTGTCAGAAGTGTACAATGTGCCAAATCCATTTGAGATGTTCTCAGAATTCAGTGGTTTATACTCATGTGGTTGTATTTTGGTTCTCCTGAAATTGTTTTAATTTTCATCAGCTTCAACCTGAATTTAGATATGAGCAATTGATTTTCCTCTGTTCCACAGCCCACCCTGGCCTCATTTTAGCTACAGATATTGAATGTCTCCATCGTCTCTTCAGAAAGATGTGGTCAATTTGATATCTGTTTATTCAATCTAATGAACTCCATGTGCTTATAACTTCTGTTTGTATTGTTGAGGAAACATAGTTGCCACAAAGTCATTGATCGTGCAAAATTCTGTCATGTAATCTCTAACTTTATTTCTATCCCCAAGTCCATATTTCTAACTACTGTTCCTTTCTGTTTCCAACGTCTGAATTCCAATCGCCAATAATTATCAAGGCATCTTCATCACATTTGTGATAAGTTTCAGACTGGGTGTTGGTACAATTATTCTTCAATTTCTTCATCACTAGCTTTAATGGCTTGCACACAAATTTAAATAATATTCATATTGACTGCCTTTCCTTTTACATGCATAGATATCATTCCACAACAAACAGCAATGTGCTTCATGCTAGATCTTGAAATGTACTTTTTGATGATGAATGTGAAGACATTCATTTTGAATCTATCATTCCTGGCATACCAAACCATATGACTGTCTGATGAAAAATGCTCAATACTGGTCCATTTCAATTCACTAATGTCTAAGATAACAATATTTATGTGTTCCATTTCATTTTGATGACTTCTAATTTTCTTGGATCCATGCCTAATACCTTCCAATTTCTAATTATTAACAGATATTTGTAGCTGTTTCTTCTCATTTTGAGTCTTGCCCCATTAGCAAATAAAGACTTGAAGGCTTACTCTATCCATGTCCTTATGGCAAACTCTAATCGAAGAGGTGGCTCTTCCTCAGTCAGATTATGAGTGCCTTCCAACCTTATGGGTTCCCCTTCTGGCACCATTCTTCTCCCATTCATTTGGTTTTAAGTTCTGACAATGTTCTACTGCTATTCGTGGGGCTTTTAAATATATGACAATGGTCAGCTGCTATTCATAAGATTTCAAGCAGGTAATTCCTCAGAAATGTACTGCCTATTATTTCTTAGTAGTCTGTTCTTAGTGTGGCAGCTCTACTGAAAGCTGTTCACTTTGAGTGATCCTTCTGGCATCAGAGCAACACGGAAACTACCACAGAGCAATTATAGATAAATGATGGCATCATGGAGTGCAACCCCCTTATTCAGGTCACAATTTTTATGCAATTATAGTTTCATCAAAGGTATTGCCTATTTCCCATATAAGAAAAGCTGTGGAAAACTTGCTTGATTCTTGCTGCATTTGGACTCTGAATCTGACTCATCAACCTCCAGTTATTTGGTCTGCCATATTGCCTGCCTATCCTGGTAGTCTTCAGTAGCCTGACATGTGACCTACCAACCTTGGATTTATTTTCATTTTAGTCACCAGCCTATTGCCTCCTGCCAATCTTGGACTCATCAGCCTCTGCATCTACGTGAAGCAGGAGAAGTCACCAGTTTAAAAGCTGACCCATTGACTTGGTATCTGTCTGAACTTGGACTTGACTGCTTTGACATATGTGTGAGCCATTTTCGTGATAAAAATGTATTTATATATAAACACATATAAATAACAATGGTTTTGTTTCTCTAGAGAACTCAGACAAATCTATCTATGGAAGAAACAAAAGAAATGCAAAATTCACTATTTTTTATACTTTGCATTAAAGAGTTGTGTTTTTCAGTTAATTAATATATTTACATAATTTATCGCTTCTCGGCCTTTTGGCTAAGATCAAGTGTAGTATCTCTTCTTATCAGTTTAATATCTGATACGTCCTCTATCCGAGGACAATATATGAAATAGATTTTTGGAATTAGGAGATGGAATAGGAACTTGCTCCGTCCACTCCACACAAAAAAATACATATATATTTACATAATTTGAAAACCCAATAGTTCTGTGAGCCATACATTAAAAAAATAATTGTGGTCTTCTTTCTTTCTCATCCCTATCTCAAATCCCCTATCTGACTCCACAGAGGACTTTTTCATCTTTTTCAGCTATTTCTTTTAGTGTTTATCTTCATAATCTCAAATAACAGGGCTATCATGTTTCTGAGAATTTCAATTTTATTATTTTTTATCATCATTCTGCTGTCGAGGATGAAAGCGCATCTTTCGTTTTTTTCCACACACACATATACACAGATATACATACACAGACATCCCCCCTTATATTTATAGTGTGTCTTAAGTTAGTATTGATATCTTGAAATAGTTGGCATATATCACTAATATTGACAGCAGGGAGCCCTGGTGACATAGTGGTTACTCTTCCAGCTGCTAACCGGAAGGTCATCAGTAATAAGCCACCATCTGCTCCACAGGAGAAAGACCAGGCTTTCAGCTTCCGTAAAGCATGACAGTCTTCTACCCTGTCCTATGGAGTCATGATGAGTCAGAATCCACTCCATAGCAGTGACTTTTCAGCTCTTAACAGCAGAATAATGCAGAGTTCATTGATTATCTTCTTTTTATCAGAAATTTACTTTTCACTGGAATTACACATGATTTCATTTCCTTAATCATTGACGTAATATACTGATTTAATGCTAATATATCTTTCAGTGACATAAAAATCCTGTCAGCTTTGTCACATAGATCACACAGTTCTGCAAGCAAAATAAAACAAACCCAAATTCACTGTCATGGAGTCCATGAAGAAAGAAGAATGCAATTGTGGTAAAGTGGAAAGTGCATCCCTTGTGCAATGCCTTGTGGACATGTATAAATAGTCTGCACTCTCAACCTCCAAATCGTCCAAACAAAACTCACTCCTATTGAGTCAATTCCATTTCACAGTGACATTTGGAACAGAATAGAACTTCTCCAGACTGGAGTAGAATGCCTCGTGTTTCTTCCAAAGAGTGGCTGGTAGTTTTGAATTGCTGACCTTACGGAGAGAAGCCCAACCAGTAACTCATTATGTTACTACTGTCATGTAGTGGGTTATACCATGGGCTGCTAACCGCAAGGTCAATTGATGTAAACCACCAGCCGACTCTGTCAAAGAAAGATGAGGCTTCCTACTCCCCTCAAAAGATAGTCTCAGAAAACCAGAGACACAGTTGGAATTGATTGATGGTAGTGAGTGTGTGAGGGAGTGAGTGCGAACCCAGGACACAGTAGTTTAATTGCTCTGCCTGGACATAGGGTACATAGGGACTTTTGATTGGTGCTGAAGTTGCAGCAAGTGTTGACAATATGCCCTTTAGCATTCCTAGAGATTTCTGTTGGTTCATTTGGTTTCACTGCTTATGTAACTTTGACATACTTAAAAAGCAATGGAGTTTTACTCTTCTAAGCTGAATATGCCTCCACAACGCTTCCCTGCAAATCAGTTGTTTAATTAAAACACAATAAATGTCTCATCATACCTACTTAAAATGCTCTTTGTAAGACAGGTAATTCACATCACAATTATTTCTTTAGTAATAGCTTGACAAGAATCTCTGTCTGTATGATGATTATACAAATGCAAGAATTAAGATATATATATGTGTGTGTGTGTGTGTGTGCGTGTGTTTTCTTGTTTTTACCGATGTCCTCATCTGATTGCCCTTATTCTTCCATCGAAACGTCTATAAAACATCCAATTCTGACCTCCAAATGCACGAATGTAATAGTTCTGCGTTGGTCTTCATATTGGCATTGGGGCTCACTTTTACTCTTGAAGACTCTCCCTTCTCTTGTCTTCCATAATTCACCACTCTTCATGTTTTCCGCCTAAACCTCTGACAACAGTTGCTCAGTATGCCCCCTTCCCCACACCACCATTACTCTTTCTAAGCAAGATCCTTTCATGTAAATTAAATCCCTGTTGTATCTCTGCATAAGACAGCTTCACAAACTTAATTGACCTACCACCCCCCCTTTATCAGAAAGAATGTTGCTCAGCTCCCCTCTAGCAATGAACACAAAACAAAAACTGTACTATAGCCCATAATCCAGGATAAATTGCAGGTATCTGTTTTGGCAGTCTCCTTGGATTGAGCAGTTGCCTCACAGAGGGGCATTCTTGCTCACTTTGGGAAACACTGGTGTCTAGTTTGTACTTGGGGCCATCTCGTCCAATGTTAGAAAACTACATCGATTCTTACATATGGCTTCCTGCTGTTGGTCCCATTCTCCATACCATCAGCGTTTTCTTCCCAAAATATAAAATTGCTCACATAGGCTTCCTGAAATTTGTACAAAAAAGTCTATTTTTTCTCCATCTTGTATAAAACATCACGTGGAACCCTGAGGGTGTAGTGATTATTCATTGGGTTGTGATCCACATGGTTCAAAACCACCAGCAGCTCTGCTGGAGAAAGGCATGGCGTTCTACTGTAAACAGTTAGTCTCAAAAATCTACTGGAGGTAGGTATGAGTCAGGATTGACCCAATGGCACGGAGTTTGGTTTGGTTTTTATAAAACATTTCAGCTACATACCTCAGGTTTATGTACAATGGCACCATCCTGTCTTTTCCAGTTGATACAGCCTAGCGTAGCACCCATTCTTGTAATTTTGTTTGTTTACTCATAATGTCCCTTCTACCCATAGGGTCTTGCTATCTCCCTTAACACATCCATTTCTATTGCTTAAAAATTGTCTTCTAATGCAATTGTCTAGTTATGGTCACCCACGTCTTAATTCATGCCCATTACCATTTGTGCCCTTCTTTGGCATTTTGTGATAACTGATATCGGTCATTGCCATCAGTTGATTCCAACTCAGCAAGCCTATAGGACAGGGTAAAACTTTCCCTGTGGAATTTCATGGCTGTAATGCTTCATAGGAGTAGAAAACCCTGTCTTTGCCCTACAGAGCAGCTGATTGTTTGGAACTTCTGACCTAGCAATTTGCAGCCCGATCTGTTACCACTACACCATCAGAATTTCTGACGGAAAGGGGGTGTTATGAGTTGATTCTGGTTCATAGCAACCTCACATAGGGTTTGCTAGACTGAAAATATTTATCTTTCTGCAGATCTTGTTGTTAACAATTCAATACATACCCAACAATGCCACCAGAGTGCCTTGATATAACCAAGAATAATATGAAACTTGTATTTATCATACACTTGTCCAATAATTTATAAGGCCCTAGAACGCAAAGAAGGATCTCTGGTGGATAATGGGTTATATGATGTGCTGCTAAGCACAAAGTCAGCAGTTCAAAACCACCAGCCCCTCTGCGGGAGGAAGATGAGGCTTTCTATTCCCATAAACACTTACAGGCTCAGAATCCCACAAGGGCAGTTCTATGAGTTGGAATCAACTCAGTGGCAGGGAGAAGGCAAAGACAAATTTTTTGAAGTCTTCTTTCACATTGTTCCGTTTCATCATTTCCCACTTAATTGTTGACACTAAAACATATATTCAATTCTGGATAATTTAATTGTATATATATCAAACCAAACTAAAGTAAAATAGAAAAACTACTCTTTGTGGGAGTTCATATGCAGTAATAATGCTGGATAATTGTGTGTATATATATAAAATAAACCAAACTAAAGTAAAATAGAAAAACTACTCTTTGTGGGAATTCATATGCAGTAATAAGGCTGGATAATTTTTTTAAGAGTAGGTCATTGGCTCTGACTCCAAAGAACTAAGAAACACAACGCAAAAAGATGGATGCTCTCCTGTGTTCACTGCAGCACAGTTGACAATAGCAAGAAGTTAGAAGCAGCTCAAGCATCCATCAGTAAAATAATGAATAGAGAAATTCTGGAACATAAGCGCAATGCAATATTGTGTATCCCTAAAAATGCTGGTGAAATCCCGAAACACTCATGATATGAATAGATCTGAAAGCCATTATGCTCAGTGAAGTTAGTCACTCACAATAAAAGAACTAAAATTGTAAGAGACCGCTACCATAAGGATAAACCCCAAGACAAGAGTAAGCACTTATTTTCAGGACATGCAATCTTTTAGTCCGGTCTCCCAATATTTTTTTTTAATAGACCAGGCTGTACTTTTTGTAGGAGAGGCATATAACTAATAGCATGGTATGGTATTTTTAAGTTGCTTTCATATGATGGAGAAAACTTAACAGTTTTGTTAAAATAGAATTCACATATAATATAATTCAATTTTAAACATATTAAAAAGATTTGTGTAATCATCACCACAATAAATTTCAGAACATTTTCATCATTATTTTATGCCTTATTTTTTATTTAATAAGTTTAATATTTTAATAACTTCATCCACATCACAATAAATTTCAATAGCTCAATAACATTCATAGGAATTGTGCCATCATCACTACAATCAATTCCAAGATATTTCTTCTTCCTTGTACCTGTTGTTAGCTCTCCATTTCCTGTAAGCCTCCCCTGTGATGTCCCTTTGAATCTATCAGTCCAGTGTTCTTCCTATAGGTTTATCTAATCTGGGTTTCATATACAGAAAGCTTACATAATCAAGACAATATGAGCAAATGGGCCAAGAATGACATAATGAATCAAAGAAAAATCTCAATCGACAACAAAGCAGAAAATATTCAAAAGCTGGAGCAACTATCCATTGGGTCACAAGGGGCTCACCGACAATATGTCTCATTTTGCCCTAACTCCGACTGCGCTCATCCATCCTGCAATGGACTCTGGTAGCAAGGCCTTTTCCATCTCCGGTCCGTAGTCAGAGGGGGTTCACCTGAGGCTTACTCTGAACAGGAGACCCTGCAAATGGATTTTTGTGTTTTCACTGTTATCTGCAGCCTTCTGCAAACAGGGTGTTCAGAATTTAAGTTCTAATGCCACATACCCTTCTGTGTTTGGATTTTATTATTTACAATTCTTAGATTACACATGCCGGTGTGCTTTCTGTGTGGAATTAGCCAACACTTCATTTAGATGGCTGCTTGTTGTAAGATAAGCTTTTTAGGGCCCAGACACTTTTTTTTTTCTGATATCCAACACCATCTGCTTTCCTCACTACACTTTAGTACAGTCATCATTTCATGGGGAGAGGTATTAAGTAGAGCCATATCATAAGAACTAGCCATTCTTAGATGGAGCCTACTATTGTAAGCTCAAAATCTACTTATAGATCTATGGCTTATATATGTCTTTGGTTCTCGTTAAATGCATCATTATTATTTTATCAAAGGACATTACAAATTATCCCCATGTTGCATATGGTAGTTCTATTAATATTACCATTAATTTAGCTATCGGAATAGAATTTAAAACACTGGCCAAGAAAAAGAAAGTATACACATACAAGTCAATGTTTTAGTCTAAAATACATGGATTGTTGATTTGTACAGATTAATGTCTTATACATAGTGGGCACTATTTACACATACTTTGAAGGAGATAGGGTAAAACTTTCAGTAATGCTCTTTTACAAAGGCAAAGAGAGTCATTTCAGTTTTAGGCACATAAGAGTATTTCTGTTTCTCTCAACTGCTACCAGTGTGTTTAAGATAAAGTCCAGTTTGCTTAGTAGGAGTTTGAGTTAGTTAGTTTATTGGGCCAACCTGTCTGATAAACATATGTGGGATTAATTGAAGGGCAGAGGGATAAATGGCTCGGTGAAACTTGCCTTTCCAGTTCTCGGGTGTCTTGCTTTGTGATGGTCGCACCAGAGTGCAGCTGCCTTAACAGTTCCCTGCTTCAGCTTGTAAGGCTGACTTCCTGCAAGACATCCCCAAGAAGAAGCCACATGGACCTACCCCGATGCAGCCCTGGGTGCTGGAGCATCTGTGTGGAGAACCCTGCCAGCGCTGAGATGTTTACATGTTCACTGACTTGGCTTTCCTCCTGCAGTCAGCATCATGGCGTCTGCTTTATGAGATGGAGGAGGACTTTGTGGACTGCTGTTGGACATATGGGTTAATGTTGGACTTGTGGGCTTGGGCAGCACTGGGTTGGGATGTTTTCTTGATGCACAGTTAACCTTTATATAAAACTCTTTCTTTTACATGCGTTTCTGTGGATTTGTTTCTCTAAAGTACCCAGACTAATACAGAGTTCCAAATTGAATCCTTCTGACGTGTTCTATGAGGGATGCTGTGCATCTCTAAAATACTAAGTCTAATGTCCTGATTATTTATAGTATATGAGAGGGTATCCACCAAAAGCAGAATTGTGCTGGGCAGAGCGAAGTTTCAGTAGTAAGCATTTTTCCCACTAGGTGAGCATCAAGCAACTTGCTCTGAGTTAGTGTGCCCCGTGGAGTTGCCTGGGAAGGTTTTCTCTGGTCACAGTGAATTTTTTTATAAAAGTAGTTTCACTTGAACCTTGTTTTTTGGTATGGCCAATTTAAGAGAACAGCGTGCGGCTGTGAAATGTTATTTCCTGCTCAGGAAAAATGCTCACAAGGACAGTGCTATGGGAAAAACTCAAGTGTACAAGTAGTTTTTCCATTTCAAAAAAGGTGAGATGTCCTTTGATGACAAACCTTGTTCTGGAGGTCCGTCAATTTCTCTAAGGAACAAAAATGTTGACTCGTAGTACATTCGGAGTTCATTCCACCAGGTCAGACTGTTGATCAAGCTTTCTACTTAGAGGTTTTGAAAAGAAAGTGTAACTGTATGACAAAAAAGGCCTGATTTGTGGCAAATAGGAGACTGTTTTTGCCACCATGACAATGGACCTGCTCATGCAGCCATCTCAGTGCAGCAGTTTTTGGCAAAAAACAAAACAAAACAAAACACCCAGCATGCCTCTCTTATGCCATGCACCTGACTCATCTGACCTCACTCTGTGCGACTTCTTTTTGTTACCACAAATGCATAGGTACATATAAGGACAGAAATGTATGGGGGTAGGGTAGGTGAAGGAAAAAATGAGGGAGGTGCTGTCAGCCATAGAAATAGATAAGTTTGAAAGATGTTTCCAAGAATGGAATGACAGATTTGACAAATGTATTCAGTGTAATGGTGAGTCCTTTGAAGGTGATTAGGTTGTCTCATAAAAATTTAAACATACAGCTTTAAACAAAAGCATTCTGCTTTTGGGGGGGTACCCCTTGCATATTTTATTTGGGACTTGTTTGTGGATCACGTGGTAGTGGAGTTGGTGTTGGTGCTTTTCACTAGGTGCAGGCGTTGGAGGTGCAAAGATGGCTAGACCGTGTGGAAACAGTTTTCTCATTCAAGGGAGCAAGATAGAAATTGCCCTGGGAATTCATCAGTTGCTAGTTCTCTGTGGGTACAGGTACAGTTAATTTAGCTGTCCCCTCCCTCTTCGGAGATTCAGACCTCCAAGTTTTTCCTCTATGTCAAATTTTCCCCATTTTTCTTGTGAGGGTTTCTGTAGTACATTTGGATAAGCTGCCATTTTTTTGCAGGAGATTGGCTGTGAATCTTTATCAAGGGAACAGATTCACTCTTCTACCATTGGCTGTGAATCTTGAAGGGGCCAGATTCATTCTTCTACCTCAGTCTGGCTGGTGTGTTTGAACCTCAGACCTTGGGCTTAGCATTTCAGTGCCTATCCATCAGTGCTAACAGGGTTCCAGATTACATAGCACTGATCTGTTCAAATATTGCAATTCTTTTTGAGTGACTTTAAATAGATTTTGCCTTTCTATTGATTTGTCCATTTCATCTAGGTTATCCAATTTGTGACATAAAACTATTCATAGCATTCCCTTATAATCCTTATTACTATAAAGTTGGTCATAATATTCCCTTTATTTTTGATTTAAGTAATCTGTCTTCTTTGCTCTTTTCTTCTTGCTCAATCTAGTTTAAGATTTGTCCATTCTGTTCATCTTTCCTAAGATAAAAACTTTCGGTTTTTTCGAGCTCCTATATAGTTTTTCCATACTCTATTTCCTTTATTTCCTCTAGTGTTTTTAATACCCATCTTGCATTTGATTCTTGCTTAATTTTTTTCTTTAATTTTAAAGGTCTAAGTTTAGATGATTAATTTTAGATGGTTATGCCATTCTGAACACTTTGTGTGCTAAATTCCACATTTATACCCACCACAGGAAGATTCTTTGGTTGGAATATTTTCCGGAGTTTCTTATGTCTCTTCTCAAAAGGTATGGCGTTGGATATCTATACAGGCATCCTAGGATTACATTAGTTGTTGCAGGGCTTTTGTCTCTTTCCTTGGAGGCTGTTAAGCTGTCTGCTACCACTGTGTGTTATGTCATTCAACTTTTAAAAACCACTTGCTGCTGATTCAGTTCCATTCATGGAGACCCTATGCATATCATAGTAGAACTTTGCTCCATAGAGTTTTTAATGTCTGATTTTTTAAGGAATTAGAATGTCAGACTTAATTATTTGCTAGCTGTAGCTGTTAGTCTCTCCTAATTTCTGGCCAATTGTTACCAAAAATGTTTGCTTTGCTTTGCAATTCACAGGGATATACATTTGTCCATAATCTGATAAATTTAGGTTGGGTTCTTGTGATCAGTTTTGAAGTCTGTTCCTAACCAGGAGAGTACTTCATATCTGTCTCTTTCTCTGATTCCCTCTAGTTGATTTATGGTCTAGATTACTGTTTTCGTGGATATATCATACTATTTTAACTTGGCATTAAATTTGTGTTGCTTTTGATGGTGTCTTAGACCTAAACTTCTTTATGCGCTCTTCTCGAGTTCAATTGAGGGATACTTTGTAAATCTATGCTCTTTCAGCCTGCCTTTTCTGCCCCGCTTCTCAGGAGTTGGAGGCAGGGGAAATGGTCTGCCTCTCCTGGAGTGACTGTCCTGCTTCATAATCAGTGCATAAGCAGGGCCAAGTAACCCTTGGTGGTCTAGACGTACCCCTTCCAGTTTGAAATCTCAAATCTACAAACAAGTTGGGTCACGGTACTACTATGGGTCCAATAGCCTGAGTTTCCATACCAGGGCTGTAGAACTTCAGCCCTGTACCTGGGGAATGGATGGATAAAATGATTGCCAAGAATTTTAGTTGTTATTGTCTGGAATAAAACTTTGGCAACTCAGGATTGGATGAGAAATAATGGTTCTCTACCTCTCCTAGAAAAGCACTATACAGTGAACACTCGTTTATCGCGGTTAATCGGTTCTACACCCTACCGTGATAAATGAAATTCCGCGAAGTAGGATTCCTTATTTGTAAATCAAATATTTTCGTAGTTAGAGCATAGAGAACATGAAAAAACACCCTTTAGTCACCATTACACTCATATTACCCAATTTATTAAACGAAAAAGGGAAAATACAGTAAAACATTTTGGACGTTACAATGATCATTTATTATTTATTATATTGTTTATGGCATCAAGCGTGTACAGTATGAGCCAATCAGTGGCAGTAATGACAGAGCATGCGCTGTTATGCAAAAACCGCGATAGAGTGAAGCTGCGGAAGTCGAAGCGCGAAGTGGCGAGGGTTCACTGTACAGTGAACCCTCGTTTATCGCGGTTAATCGGTTCTAGACCCTACAGTGATAAATGAAATTCCGCGAAGTAGGATTCCTTATTTGTAAATCAAATATTTTTGTAGTTAGAGCATAGAGGACATGAAAAAACACCCTTTAGTCACCATTTCACTCGTATTACCCAATTTATTAAATGAAAAAGGGAAAATACAGTAAAACATTTTGGACATTACAATGATCATTTATTATTTATTATATTATTTATGGCATCAAGCGTGTACAGTATGAGCCAATCAGTGGCAGTAATGACAGAGCATGCGCTGTTATGCAAAAACCGCGATAGAGTGAAGCTGCGGAAGTCGAAGCGCGAAGTGGCGAGGGTTCACTGTATAGCCTTAGACTGGAAGCTGGGAGGGGCAGTGTGTGTGTGTGTGTGTGTGTGTGTGTGTGTGTGTGTAAAAGATCTCTCTTCATGCCTGTACCCATGTGGCATAGAGCTTCCATCATGCTCTGGTGTGTGAGTGGGAGGAAGTAGATCTTGGTTCAAATGCTAGGCGTGTTATTATTTATGAGATTTTATGATTTTCTTGAATAAGTGTTTCTGTATTTTCTGTGTGACGTTAGGACAATTTACAGAAACTTTAAATGGTTGTTAGATGCATTCATATTTTATGTTTTTTATTTTTGATATGTTTTTTGTTGTTTTTTTTACATGGAGTTTCTCATGCATCTATTCCATAAATTGTTCTCCATTCCACTCATTTCGTACCTTTATTTTAACAAGTCTACCTTCTTCCAGATTTAGGCTTATAGTAATAAATGAATACATGGTTTTGAAGTGACATCTTGACTCTGAAAAGGTCTGCAATAAAAAATCTCAATAACCTGAAAATTGTAATAATCATTCGATTTACATAGTAATATAATGAAAGGCAATCTATGCGACATGTGATTCTGAGCCTTGGATTTCTAATATATAAAACCAAGATGGCAATGTAAATATTTATATAATTTTTCATATTGATTGATATTTTGTTGTTGTTTTGTACCATTGGATTGATTCCAACGGCTGGCAACATTGTAAGACCGACTCGAACTGCCTCATAGAATCCGGTGAGGCTGTAATCTTTATATAAGTAGATCAGGGGCTTTTCTTTTTGGAGTAAATGGTGGGTTTGAGCTACCAATCTTCTAATTAGCAACCAAATGCTTAACAATTGTGCAACCTGGTGTTTTTAGTGAGTATAGGTCCTCCTGAATGACTATGGAGTTTATTTCAATGTCAGTTGATTCTGATAGAAGTGGAGTACCTCATTTTAAAATTTCTATTTATTATTGCCATCTATTACCAAAAGCTTTATAAATCTAATCTCTGTCTTTGGGGGTTGGGAATATTACATATAAACTTACAGAACTATTTTAATCCATATTCATAATGATAAAAATGTACCGACAAAAAACGCAAAACAAGTGGTTATAAGTAAGGCATCTAAATCATATACAGAAATTATTATTGAAATGGAAATATTATATAATATTATAAATTATAACTGAAATGTTTCCTAATTCAGAGAATAGCTTTGTTTGCAATGGGGAAATGCTATTACATGTGCATAATCTCATTTATTCTCCAATGTAAGCACATCACATTTTAGTATTATCATTTTCAACTGATGGAGGAAAACAGCTTTACAGAATTGTGTGATTGCAAAGATCACCCAGATTTAGCAGTCCATATTTGAATATGGGTCTGTTATACTTGAGCTTTACCACTGCACACACTTATACCCTAGGGAATAACTACAAAGTGGACAATCTTTACGTTTGCATTTTTCCAAGCCAAGAAAGTACTCATATAATTCTCTTTCTCTCTCTCCCTCTCTCTCTCTCTCTCTATATATATATATATATATATATATATTATATAATGTCTATATATATGTCTATATATATATATCCATAACCAAACACACACACAGACACAGACATATTCTATATGTACACATTATACATAATCAATGATGGGAGCTTCTTGGAATGACTGCAGCAACTCCGTGCTGAATCCATTGTGAGCTGCCCCAACAAAAGCCGAATCACATACCAGTAATGGAATCATGAAAGGCAGCTTTCTGGCTGGGAAAAAAAATCGCCTTGGAGTCAATAAGGCAGAACACCAGGAGGCTGCAATTAGGTCCGATGCATGAAAGCCTTTGGAGAGAAAAAAACATAGTGAGATTTAAGCTGTTGTTTTCAACCAGGTCTGCTTGAGGGAGAAAATGTGGAATAAACCAAATTTAAGCCACAGAAATCAAAGGGTAATTTAGGACACCACTGCCCTTTGACCAATTTTACTAATTACTTTTCACTTTTCAAAGAGCATATCCTGTCATTTTTAAATGCCTGGATGATCTTGTCTGTAAAGAAACATTTTAAATTCGGTTATTAGCCTTAATATATATGATGCATTTAGAAATACTGTTGCTTTTTATTTACCAGGGAGACAACACATATATGTACACAAAGACAAACCATTCCATCACCCATATTGCTGAAATTCTTACATACATATCCCCCAGTATTATATTGAGAGTTCATAACAACTCCCCATTTTCAAATATTCCTTTTGGCTTTTCAATTCTTTATCAGGAGCCTTTTCTTTACTGATGATACATAAGAGTAGTTCCAGTAGCTGTTTAAAATTTACTGAGAAGGAAATAAAGAAGATTCTATGACCTTTTTGGAACATCAAAATGATTTAAAATATCTCTTCGCCTTTCTTGTGATAAAACACCTAAATTTTTCTTGATCCTCAGTGATGATTAAAATCAGATGCTGTGTCCATTTTTACTGCTTTTCTCAAAGTATGATTTGTGGACTATAAACATCAAAGTCAACACTGGTAGTTGATAAACAGTATATATCCGAGACCCATGAAATCAGACTCTAGGAGCAGGCTGTAGAACCTGTAATTTAAAAAAGGATTCCAAAGTGGCCTCTAGACCAAGAGCTGAAAGTGTCCTTCACAGAAACATAAAAAAGCAGAGACTCTTAGGCCTACATTTTTCCAAAACTCTGGTAAACAAGATGAGATTTATAAGCATCAAGCATATGGTGAATCAACAACACCAAAAAGCCCAATAAAGGACATGGTGATCCAATTCTGTGGCCTGTTGTTACTAAACTGTGCTTCTCTGCCAACTTGGCCCAGCACCCAACTGAAAAAAGCAGTCTGTGTTTCCATGTTGAAAACTCAATCTTGATTTTGAAAGGAGTATACCACACCTTATGAATTAAGTGTATGTGTGTGAACCTGTTGGATTGTACAATAAAGGAGTAAAGTACCGTGCACATCTCTTTTTCATTCATCTGTTTGGCAGCTCAGCATAGACAAGTGGCAAGCACTAAAGAAAGTACTGTCGCTGTTGGAGGATGAGTGAAGGGGGCATCCTAGCACAGAGTTAATCTGCAGTAGCCTTTCTGTATTTCTAAACAAGTGGAACAATTACTTGTAACCACTGCAAATAGTCTTTCTGGATTTTCAAAAACTGCCTGGATACATCACTAAACCAGGTGAACAATAAAAAAGAAATAGCGAATCCCGAGGAATATCAGCTGACTTCTCGAGTTACCTTATGATGTTACTCAAATGTCTCATTTTGAACAAAAAACACATGTCATAGAAAGAAACAGAAAAGGATGGCACATTCACAAGTACCACAGAAAGAGACAGATAGATGACCCCTGAGAAAGTGAAGACATTGGATTTCTGGATAGAGTCTACTAGTGTTATCAGATGTCATCAACAGTTGTTTCAAATGTACTCCGAGAGCTCAAGAAAAATAAAGGGGAAATAACTAAAGGAAACTGGGAAATGATCTATGAAGAAAATGAGAATATGAACAAAGAGATAGAAACTTATGATTTTATAAAACATAACAAGCAGGACTTCTATATTTGAAAACCACAATACATAAAATTAGAGACTCACTAGAGGGGCTCGACAGTCGAGTTAAACAGGTAAGAAGAAATATCAGTGCACTTGAAGAGGGAACGGCCAATTAAAATAGCTATGTAAAGGAGCAGAAAGGAAAATGAATAAGGAAAAATGAAAATATGGTGACCTATGAAACACCAGCAAGCAGACCAATATGTGTTTTATGGGAGTCTCCGAAGAAGAGAAAGGGAAAAGAGAAGAATATGTAAAGAATTAATGGGTAAGCACTTTCCAAATTCAACAAAATACACGATTCTAGAATAAGCAACTCACTGAATTCCCAATAGTAGAATAAGACAAGGTACATTCTAAGCAATATACCAAACCCCAAAGATAGAGAATCTCAATTATACCAAGAAAATGAATGAAGCATATCAGTACATACAAGGGATCCTCAATACGATTAGCTATAGATTCCCTTGGGAAAACCAGAAACAGTGGGGTGACATAGTTAAAGTATTGAAAGAAATAAATAAAACGCAGCATGTTAATTCCCCCCCCCCTTGGAGGTTAAGTATTTATCAAAATCATTTGAAATTCTTCTGCAATAGAGTTTTTTTTCTTTTCTCCATTTAGTTAGTTATTCATTATTTTCTGTTCGGGAGTATGGCCTGGGACGCTCATTTAATACGTTGGATTCTAGCGTATTTACAATGCATTATTACCATATTGACTTTGTTGCTCAAATTATTCTGGCTTTGGACATTGTGAGCACTAGCAGTCGGTTCTTTTATCCCTTCAACATACTCCCTTCAGTGTGGTGGTTTTGTTGTTGTTCTGTGTTTGTTTTCTTTGCGCCATTTAGTTTTTTCTAAAACTAAAAGATTAACAGTCTTATTTTGTCTATTTTATGCCCAAATCCTGTTCATTTACACAACTAATTTGAAAACTGATTTCAATATAACACAGCATGAAAATATTTGTAGCAATTGTATTCATAATCGACAAAAATGTAAAGTAGCCAACATGCTTTTCAATAGATCGATGGGTGTGTTAGTCTTGGTAGACTAGAGAAACAGATTCATTGACGCATTCAGATGTGTATAAAAAAGAGCTTTATATAATACAAGAGCAGTCGAATATTAAGAAAAAATCCCAGGCCAGTCCAGAACAAGTCCATAAGTCTGGGAGTAGCCCATATATCTGATAACAATATATAAATTCTTCTTCAGACTCATGGAACACATGCAATAATGCCAAATGCAGGATGATCACAAGCCAGTGGGTGGAACGTCTTTTGCATCCAGTGGCAGTGTAAGCATCTCAACACAGACAGGAGTCTCCACATGGCTTCTTTAGCTCTGAGGCTCTGGCTGCCTTCAGGCTGTCTCCATGTGGCTTGTCAACAAGAATGTCTTGTAGGGACTGAGCAGAGAGAGAGAATAGTGTCTCCTTTCTCCACCTCCAAGGAGGAATACAGGAGTTCTGAGAATCCCCAGAAGAAGGCCAAGTCCACACATTGGCCCCAGTGACTATGACCTGATTGACAGGCTAGACCACCCCTTCACTCTGAATCCTCTCAAATTGACAAATGAATATATAGCTACCACAATGGGTAAACAAAGTGTGGCACATCCATACATTGAAAGACTATTCTTCAATAATATAAATCAGCTATTAAACCATTACATGACACAAACTCTTATTAAATGCATATTGTTAAATGAAAGAAGGCAGTCTAAGGAAGCTTATACTCTATAATTCGGCATTGTGGTAGAAAAAACAAAATTATAACGATACTAAAGTGATCAATGGTTCTGTAAGATTGGGGTGGAGAAGAAAATTGTTGAGTATAGAAAGCACAGGAGATTTCTTCAAGTGGTAAATTTTTTCTGGTTAAATGTAATGGTGGATACAAAATTAAGGGCATTTGACAAAATATATAGACAATTAAATCACAAAGAATGAAGTTTAATTTATGCCAATTTAAGGATATAATCAGAAGGTCAGAGGATTCCAGAGTGGAATGCAGAAGGTGATAAAATACTGTGATAAAATCACAATAAATCAGCTCTTTAAAGAAAGTGGAGTGAGAAGGAGATGACCAAAGGAACTGTGGAACTGAACAGAATCTGTAAAACTATAGGCAAAAGAAACTACATAAGCAGTGGTCTGATTTTTGTTCTTCCAAGAGAGATGCAGTCTATCAATTCTGATATTGGCATAATATACTCATATAATGAACTTGACATAATAAATCCATAGATGCAGATGATAGGAGCTAGGTTTCTCAACATTGAAATGAGACTTTACAGGTAACCAAGAGGAGGAGGCTAGAATCATCCATGTGGTAATAGATTGAAGTAGGAATATCAGCATGAACTTACATTTATCCTAATATAGACACATAGGGTTACATATAGAAATATTTTTGTTATGTTTATATACATAGTGAGTATGGAAGCATACCGTTCCTCTCTCTATCAACTGAGATGACCTGGAAGACATAGGTCTCCATCTGGAATGAACAAACCTAGTGCCCACAGTTTGCTTTCCAATACCATTCTTCAATCAAAGGCACTAGGCCAATTTGAAGAAATTATTGACTCCGGGCATTTTTGTAATCCTTAGATGCACAGAGTTATATTAATAATGTTCCTTACTTTGTAGTTAATGAATCCTTGGTGCAATGGTCCATGGAAGATTTCCTTGGCCTTAAACCGGTCCCTATAGTAATGGTGTGTCCTTAGGCAAAACACATCTTCTGCAGTTTGTTTCCTAATCAATAAAATAGAAATGCTAAAAAATCTAACTCACAATGTTGTCCAAATTAAACTACATGAGGCATTTGCAGTCTTCAAAAGAGTCCTTGGTAGATAATAAACATTCAGTAAATGTAAAACCTTCTTCAGCTTTGCAAGTAAGATGTTAATGGAAATTTAGATACATGAAGTGAAGTCAACTGGGTTTTCAGATGAAAACCTTCATTGGTTTTGGATCTTTGACACATACATTGAAATGAAAGGACACACAGACTAAGCAACAGAATCATGCCTCGTATGAGCAGTGACGTAGGTAATAAATTGGGCTTTGGGAGGTATAAATGAAAATAATTGAACTTCACTACTCCTTTTCTGTTGTCTTGATCTTATTCTAGAAAGGTTTTCATGTGGTCTATGGATTTAGAGACTTAGGAGCCCCCATAAATGCAAAAGCCAACTTCCTTAAAGTAAATCTCTGTTTCTCTCTCATTTTCCTGTACATCTGGTGGTTTCAGAAAAGTTTATAGAAACATTTTGAATCTTATCGCAAAAGTTCATAGCAACCATTTTACAGGGATATTTATTTTTCTCTTTCCATAAATTAACAAATTTTATGTAGAAATGCTAAATTTAGTCTTTTAGGAATTCCTCTTCAATCCTATGTTATAAATTAAGTGTTGTAACATAATTGATTATGGTAAACAAACTGATTCCATTTTCCAACATATGTATATCTTGTAGGTGTTTCCTAAAGCAGGAACCTTGAATTTGTCTTGGCACTTGGTACAGCTTACTAGGTCTTTTAGGATGAGAGACAGAGCTGAATCAGCATTCAGCAGGCTCTGATAAAACATAGATACCAATAGCATTATGAAGCCCTTTCTATTTCCACCACAGAGATTGCATCATAGAATTGTTGCTCCCTGCAATATGCTTCTCAGTGTATCTTATCAATGAGATCATCTTAAATCCAGACACTGAAAAAATGCACTATATTTTCTTTTTTTAAATTTTATTTTAACAGTTTTATTGACACTGCGCCCACATATCATACAATTCAATATTTCATTCATATCAAGAAGAGTTATACAGAAGATGATGCCAAGATAGAGTCCCCTGCCCAGAACTCCCCTTGCCACTGCGTAAAGTGATACAACGATTTCTGCAAAGGATGGCAATTGAAATACCATATGAGCCATGAATACCATTACTAGGCATATACCCCAAAGAAATCAGAAACAGATCATGAACAGACATTGGCTCCCCCACGTTCATTGAAGCACAGTTCACACTAGCAAGAAGTTGGAAACAGTCTCGATCCCCGTCAGTAGAAGTTTGGACAAAAGACTGGATTAAAAAAAATCAAGAACATGTTTCTATACACACAATGGAACACTACACATCCTTAAAAACAGCGATGAAACCATGAAACACTTCATGACATGGAGGGATCTGGAAGACATTATGCTGAGTGACGTTGTCAATCACAAAAGGGCAAATACTGTATGAGTCCTTTGCTGTAGGAACAAGCAACCAGACGGGCACAAGCTCAGGCTTGCAGGGCATCCAGTCTGTTGGCCAGGCTGGCCAGACAGCCAGTACTCAGCCTGGACCCTGACTGGTGCTAATGAACTATACACCATCCTCTCGAGGTGTGTATCTTGAAGGTCACTTTGCTAGAGGGTGCCTTACATCAGCCAGGATCAAATTGTTAAGGGAGGGGAAAGGCATGGTGTCCACCGAGTAGGTGCCACGCAAAGTTGTGATGAGGTTCCCCCAGACAGGTAGACAGGCCTGTCAGAGGGGTGAGGGATACTAATGGGAAAGTCAAGTTAGGGGAGGGAAAGGGAGCAAACATGTTTAGGGGAGCACACATGTATGATTGTTGGTGGGAAAAGCGGGAGGACTGACCTCCTGTTGGGGGGAAGAATGATTGAAAATGCTTTGGGGAGCCCCAGGGAGGGAGTGTCCCTGGTGGTATAAACCAAATGGGCCACATTATCCTGGGCTTCTGGGTACAACCTAATGACCCAGCCCTGGGGCCATGGCACATTGGGGCATTGCACCCTGGATCCTCAAGGCACATGGCATGCTCCAGAGGCTGCATCAGTGAGATCCAATGTGTAAAATCCACTGGGTGAACTGGACTCTACTTCAGATACACTTGTAAAGCGAGGACTTGAGGCTGAAAAGAAGCAGAAGAGAGGTGTACCAAGATTGTTGAGCTCTTGGTAGGCAGACAAACATGGTTTTCCTACATCATTGCCCCATATGCTGTATTAAGAAACATTTTATTCCAGCATACTTATGACTGACATTGTCAATGAATGTTTTTGTAAGTTTCTCCTGCAAATCAACTCCCATTGCCTGTGTAAACAGTGACTAGCCAAAAAAGGATTGATTCAGTACAAGTGAGTAATTCAGGTAATGCACTATGGAGTTAGCCTACATTGGCCCATAATCTCTTTCAGCAAGGCTTTAACAAATTAGCACAGGGGCTAATCTAAGACAATATTAATGGAAGACCATTGTGCCCCAGGGGGGATAATCATGAAGACTTTCTACCATAAATTAACAAAGAGGTTTTTGAAGGGAACCAAAGGCAGAAAAAAACAAAACGAAAAGCATAGATCCAGGAATGGGTTTTTGAATTGCATAAAATCCAAGCTCCAATTTAAGACAAATTAGTTCTTACATCTTGGCCCTTCTGAATAATCGCCCTTAGGAAGGGAACACAATATATAGGTGCTATAGAAAAGTGTGGCGAAGAAATTAGAGGGTACCCAATTATCAGATCAAATAGCTTCTGGGGTTTTAAAGCCTTGATTTCAAACAAGCCATTATCTCAGTGAGATATCAACTAAGCCCACCTGGAAGAAGCACACGAAGACCAGTGAATGAAGGATTGTACATCATATAATTCGAAGTCAAAGGAGGGAACAGTAACAGAGCCTACATTATTGAGAATCTGGTTTGTAGAAGGCTATGGATGCCTGTGGGAGCTCAAGAGACATTTGTGGTCTCTACAAAGGAAATCAGCCTCCAGTGATTTCTCTCTCTCCATCGTAGAGGGATGGGAAGATACTGGTTACTAAACAGTACATTGGAGAGAGAACTATAGAAGATCGAAATGATAAACTTGACTTGAATGTTTAAAACTTTGTCTGTTGAGCTCCCCTCCGATGCATGTGAGGCCTGATCTGATTGTCAACATTTCTGCATTTTTTAGATTGTTACTATTGGGGTGTATCTCAGATGTGTTATGTCATTGGGGTTCACCCTCTTGCTTTTTTGTTATCTGTTTTTCTGTTTTTCAGGCTATGAAACCCAGGATTAATGAAACAATAGGGACAGCATGGTTTCGGTGGGTGGCTGGCTGGCTGGGGTTGGGGGGTGGGGTACAGTGGTGGTGGCTGGGGTATAAAAGGGACCTGATATCAAGGAGTCCAGCAAGGAAAAGAATGGTTTGGAACTGATTTTGGTAGCAATTGTAAAATGCTGCTTGATGTAATTGAACTGTGGAATGATATGATATCTGTATTAACTCCCAATAAAATGGTTTTAGAGAAAAAGAGAAAGATAATTCAACTTGTCACATTCTATGAGAAAAAAAGTCAAAAAAGAAGCGTTATAAATCTTTACTACATTTTTAGAACATTTTCAACTACCTTGTACTCATTGTTATTTATGTAAATTTTTCAATTTTGACAAGCATATACACAACAAAACATTATCCGATTCAACAACTTCTACATGTATAATTCAGTGCCATGGATTATACTCTTCATGTTATACACCCATTATTGATATAATTCTCCAAATTATTCCACCATCATTAAAATAAACTCAATATGCCCTAAGCCAAAACTATTACTCCTTCACCCACAGTCACCACTGGGCCGTTTGGCTTCTTCTCTTTTTTGGGAGGGGGGAGGTAATTTTCTCGATATAATATTCACATATTCCAGTCACTTCCATAGTTAAATTGCTTTTAAAGAGAGTTGTATCTATATATGTATGTATATATCTGTTCCAGTGCTCCGACCGCCGCCCACATTCGTTGATTGTTCCTCAATACTCCTCAGCATCATTGCATCAGCTTTTGTCCCTATGCATGCACTTTTTCTGTCATTCTTAAACTGGGAGACCTAACAGAAACAATAAAAACAAAGCGAAAGAACATCATATGCGAAGAACATCATAATAATATCAAAAAGATAAAAATAAAGTGTAACAAAGAAAAGACCACCAACAATATTTTAAAAGCCAGAGAAGAAATTATTGTCGTGGAACAACTGAGAAATATTTTAGCACAGAGCAAATTTAGATTGCGTCAAGATAGATGTCAACTGACTAAGTATCGTATTAAACCCCGGTTCCATCCACCATCATCAAGTTTACAATAGTCTCTGTCTGACAGTAAAGCTGCTCCAGTCCTTCGCCTTAAAAAGACACTGTGTTTTCCAGCGGTTACTACTCCCGACCATCAAGTCAATTCTGACCCATAATAACACTATCGGCCAGGTTAGAACTGCCCCTGTGACTTTCTGAGACTGTAACTCTTTATAGGAGTAGAAAGCATCACCTCTCTCTCAGTTTTTAGAGAAGGATATATAAATAAAATGTTACAAAATCCGAATCATGACCTTCACAAGCAAAGCAATGAAATAAAAGTACTAAATAGGAATTAAACCCTCCTGTAACCTGTGGCTTTAATTGATAAGTATTCTCTGGTTTTTTGTACAATGAGAAGTCAGGCATGATGCCCAAAGAACAATGAAAGCACAGTGAATGGTAGCCTCGGTCCTGTTCCCAAGTCCAAGGAGAACAAGTTGGGAGCTGTGTAGTCTGTCAAAGGGATGTTCAGTAAACTATGTGTTTTACCTTCTAACTTAATGAATAGTAATTGTCCACAACTTTATGATTGGAGATCTTAATGAGAATGCTGTATCCACAGAATGTCGCTAAACTTTAGATGTCCCTTGGCAAGGATGTTACACCCAAACACATAGAGAAATTTACCTACTACAAAACCAGACTATTGTTTATCTTTGGCATGGCAATTTTATCATTCTTAGCTTCTGGCCTTCTCAAACGCCTAGTCTTTTCATCCTGTGTTTGGCAACCTTAGATTAACACTGTGCTCTGCCACAACACTGTTCAAAGATTCCTCTTTTAGAAGGCTGTATCCCCCTTTCCAGTGCTTCCCAATCCGTTTCTTTCCTCTTCCCTCCATCTTAACTTAACCCCATTAAAGTACCATTCCCTCTAAATTTTGATCCCAGTTAATAAAGGGAAGCAAATCCATCCACTGTGTCTGTTCATCCAAAAGGTGACCTTGAGGGATCTGTGAGTCACAGTGGGCCCCAAGATCAATTACCATAACAAAACCCACAAAGGCAATGTATGGAATCTGTCTTCAATGAGTAGAAACTGGTATCTTAAAAGTTTGTTAGCAGCTAAATCATAAGTATTGGTCTCCCATTTCAGATCAATGAAATTGATCAGAAAAATTGAAGACTTACGGAAGCAAGGATCCCAGTGGACTCATGGTTGACATAAACCATGAAACTGAAACCAGAAGAACTAGGTGGTACCTGGCTACCCCCACTTTAGAAGGTTCTGGATAGAATGGGAGAACAATGTGGGGGGAAATCAGAATTATTTAAAGGACAAAACAAAAACAGTTGTATTGGTTGGATAGACTGTAGAAACATGGAGGCTCTTGCCCTGCGTCAACCTCCAGTCCTAGTATGGAACTCACCCTTTGACTCAGACTTCAGCCAAGTCATTGCCATCGCTTAGAACCTGACCTATAGCCTCCCTATGCAAGATCTCTGAGACTGTACATCTTTACTGGAACTGACAGACTCATCTTTCTCCTTCAGAGCGACCTTGCAGTTAACAAATCAACCCTTACTCTATTCTGACACCACAGCTCTGAGAGAGCTATAAGGTGAACAATAATATTAGAGAGTACGCTCTCTTTAGAATAGTCAACCCTTTATGATCCTAAGGTCAGGTTTTCTTTGAAACGGGCAGTGTTTGGTTCAGTTGCACCTCGTGTGGCTATGCATCAGAATTGACTTGTTAACCCCCTACAACAAATGTCTCTTTACTCCAAAACCAACAACAGAAAAACCCTCACTTCCTTCTAGCCAATTATGACTCATTGCTACCCTATGGTTTCAGCAGAAGTGTCCACGTGTGTTTCTAAGGCTCTGAATATCTGATGGAGCACAAAGCCTCACCTTCCATCCGTGGAGCGGCTGGTGGGTTCAAAGTGTTCACTTTGTGGCTTACAGTCCAATGACTGCTAAAAGGGCAGATCAATCTGTGTTCGAAAAAGTAGGGCCAGAGAGCTCCTGGGAGGCAAGGATGACCAGACTTCGTCTTACACACTTTAGACATATTGTCAGGAGAGACAAGTCCCTGGAGAAAGACATCATGCTTGATAAATTGGAGGGACAGCGAAGGAGGGCAAACCCTCAAGAGATGAATTGACACTGTGGTTGCTTCAATGGGCTCAGAAACAGGAACAATTGAGAGGCTGGTGCAGGACTGTGCAGTGTTCTGTTGGGCTTAGGGTTGCTATGTGTCAGAACTGACTTGATGGCACCTAACAACAACAGTGAAGTTGTATACACATCTTAATTCCACGGTGCTTGTCAGCACACAGATTAGATGGAGAACCGTGTCTACCTTGCTCATTACTATATTGTCTATCTCTATGGAATTCCATAGTGCTTGGCATATAATAGAGGCTTAATAAATCCTTTTTTAATGAGGAAATTAAATGAAAACTGATGGACATAGTCATCTATCTTATTACTATATTCCTTGTGCCCAAATAATGTCAATATTCCCAGAATTCTTACTTTGTTATATTCAACCAGATCTTGTTTATTTGAACGCCCTAAGTCCCAGACTTACATGAACCTCTTATCTTTACAGAAGGTAATACTGTCATTTTCCAGTTAAACTCATTCCCACTTTGTGACTTTTCTTTTTCCTCTTTCCCAAGTTGCATAGTCACAATCCATTTCTATGACTTATCTGTTTATGCTTTGTGCTCTGCCACTTTAAGTGGTCTGGTTAAGCTTACCTAGGTAGCTCTACTACATAGAAAGCATTTCCTTATAAAGCATTCACAGTAACATGCAGTAAACTTTTTAATGACCACCGATTTTTTACGTAATTAGATTTATGTTGCAGAATCAGGAAAAAAAGAGTCGCAGCCATTTAAGATACTTTAGATCAATAGATTTGATCTTGTATGTGGTACATCATTGGCAATGATGAGTGAACCAAGAATATGGGAAGAGAGTGTAGGATTATAAAGAGCTTGCAAATGCTAATGGTGGAGAATAGATATTGTATAAAATGAAATGCTGAAAAGATACGTAATCCACACCAGTGCATTGACTATTTTTTTAATGATATACTTTTAAATTCATAAGTATAATTTACCAGGTGCTAGGGAGAGGGGAGATGAAAAGTGGCTTCTTAATGGGTACAACATTTCCTGCATAGAGTGATGAAATTTTTTTGAAAACTAATGGTCCTGATAATTGCATAACACTGTGAATATAATCAGTGCTATTAAATCAAACATTTAAATGGAAAATTGTATTACATATATTTTACTCAATAAAATGAAAAATAATTATATAAAAGCTTTCGTAATGAATAAAATATAATTAAAAATTACTAAAATCACAATAACCAAAGAAAACTAGCCATTATTCCAAAACTTGTGTATTGCTATCATGCTACATAAGTTTGAGTGGAGCTTACAGACTAAGATCAGAGAGCAATGTCTGAGAATCTATTTCCAAAAATTATCCAATGAAAACTCTGTGGATCACAAGAGTTCTATCCACAAATGATCATGGGGATTGTGAAGGACTTGGCAGTATTTTTTTTCCTGTTGTACTTTTAGTTAACATTAGTCAATGTTAACATTAGTTAACATTAACAGTAGATAACAAACAATAATGTCATACGAGTTGTCTCCAGTGTAAACCACTGACCCATTATATATGGTATTATAGTTGAAATTTGAGCTACATAAGCAAAGGAGGCAAGTGCCTAAGATATACTAGATATGAATAATATGATACTATAAATTACATAGCCAATCAAAACTCCCCTTGATTGAATAATAGAATGGGCAAAGTCCAGGGGGTATAAATAAAGTTCATTTTTCTTGCCAAATCCTAAATCAAGGGCTATTTATTTCTAGGGAAATTATGTTGGAATTTTATTCATGCTAAACAGGTGACATTTCCATAACCAATTTATGATAAATTTCATGGGCATGGGATTAGAGGGTAAACTGCTGCCCCTTCCATCCCCACCCCAGCAAAAACAACAGAAAACACTGTCACTGAGTTAATTCTGACTCACAGCAGCCAGATATCAAATTTCTAAGGATGTAAATCATTATGGGAGGAGACAGCCTCATTTTCTCCCATGGAGAGGCTAGTGTATTTGAACTGCTGGCCATGTGGTTATCAGCCCAATGCTTACCCTAAAGCACTAGTGGGGCTCCTTAAGAATGCCAAGTCTGTCCCATTAGGTTCATGTGTTCATTTGTGTCTCAATTGCTTTAGTTGTTCTCTAACTGGAGCCATTGACCACGTTCCCTTAAAGAGCAGACAGGCAACCTAGAAACTGAGACTGACATCTCTAATTAAAACCTATTGCTGCCAAGCCAATTCCAACTTACAGTACTCCCACCCGACCAAACAGAACTGCTTAGCAGGGTTTCTAAGGCCTTACATTGTTACAGAAGCATATTTTCCTATTTTTCTCTGTGTGGCTGGTGGCTTCAAAATGCCATTCTTTCTGCTTCCTAGTCGAGTTACATTTCTAATTGGTGTCCTATAATTACCTAGCTCAAGTTCTTCTTCAGCCATAAATCCATTCACAAAAACTAGACATGATAGAAAAGGGTCTCTTCTGAACATTTCGATTCCATTTACAGTCAATATTATTTATTTGTTAATACTGTTGTTGTCAGATGATGCTGAATGGGTTCCAACTCATACCTGTCAGAACAACAGAATAAAATGATGTTCAGTGGCCACTGTGTCACTCCATCTCATTGAGGACTTCCTCTTTTCATTGACCCTCTAAGAAGCATTATGTCCTTTCCCAGGGACATAATAACATGCCCAACGTATTTGAGATGAAGTCTCACTATCCTTGCTTCTAAGGAGTATTTTGGCCATACTTCTTCCAAGACGGATTTGTTTGTTCTGGCCATCCACAGTACTTTCAGTAATCTTTGGCAGTACCATAACTCAAATGCATCAGTCCTTACCACATCTTCCGTATCTATTGTCCATCGTCCATATGCATAAGAAGCTATTGGAAATTCCGTGTTTGGGGTCAGGCACAATTTAGTGTTCAAGGTAACACCTTTGGCTTGCTCTTTAACACTTTAAGGAAATCTTGGGCAGCCCATTTGCCCAAGTGTAATATGCCACTTAATTTCTTGACTGCATTCCATGAGTGTTGATTGTTGATTCAAGAAAAGGAAATCCTTAACCATTACAATCTTTACTCTGTTTATCACAATGTTGCTGATTGGTTCAATTGATTGGTTCAATTGTGAGGATTTGTGTTACCTTTGCATTGAATTGAAATCCACATTGAAAGCTATGGTCTGTGATTTTCATCTGCAAGTTCTTCAAATCTTTGCTTTCAGCAAGTAAAGATGTGTCATTTGCACATCACAGGTGGTTAATATGCCTTCCTCTAATTCTGATGCTGCATTCTTTTCCTTATAGTCCAGCTTCTTGAATAATTTGTTCAGCATACAGATTGAATAAGTTGGATGAAAGGATACAACACTGGCACACACGCTTATTGATTTAAACCATGCAGTAGTCCTTTGTTTCGTTTGAATGACTATTTTTGTTTGTTTTACTCTATGTACAGGTGCCATCTGAGCACTATTAAGTGTTCTGGAATTCTCGTTCTTTGCAATATTTTCCATACTCAAATACTTTTGCATAGTCAATGAAACACAGGTAAACATCCTTCTTTTCTTTGAACCAAGATGCTTCTGAGATCAGCAATGCTATCCCACAGCTTCTTCTGAATCTAGCTTGAATTCCTGGCAGTTCCCTGTGGAGGTACTGCTGCAATTCTTTATTAATTACCTTCAACAAAATGGTACTTGCATGTGATAGTAATGATATTATTCCTTTCTGCGTTCTGTTGGGTTGCCTTTGGTTCTCTTCCAGTCAGTTAGCCAGGTCGCTTGCAAATGTCTTGGCACAGATGGGTGATTGCTTCCAATCCTGCAGCAGTCTGTTGAAACATTTCAATTGTGTTTCCATCAATTTCTGGAGACTTTTTATTATGTTTTGGACTATATGCTTGTATATGGTTCTTAACTTTTATTAAAAATATATCTTAACATCACCGATTTATTAAAATGCTCATTAAGGATAAGAACTATAAAGGTTTCTTTTTGTTTTGCTTTGATTTGTTTGGATTTTGTAATTATCAACAATCACTGACAAAGTATTTGGCACAAAACAGGTAGTGAATATGCATATTATATTAACAGTAAGAGTTTAAATGTGATTATATTCTTAAACTAAAGAGAAAGAAAACTTATTTCAAAACAAATTGTGTAAGTGCAGACATTGAGTGCATAACTGAAAATATTGGATGCATAATTAAATAATTATTCCATAGGTAGAATAATCACCTCGTTTTTTCTCATCTGGGAAATTATAAGGGTCAGTTCAAAGAAAGCAGAAAATAATTCCATTTGAAAATATTTCTCCAGGGGTTAATTTATGTAAAATGAATCTGTGTTCTCATTTAGACAGCCTAACTCCAAATCTAGCGACATGACCATTTGAATGACAACGAAAAAAAGAGGCTTTATCTTTTTAAAATTAAAATGCTCTTTTCCACTCAGTAGCTCATCGTACATTTCCTTTTTAAAAATAGGACTTTGTTTTACACTTCATTCCTATTATAACACCTGTAGGGTGATCTGCATTTCTGAAGTGAAGCACTATGGGATTTGTGTGTGTGTTTGTGTGTATGTGTTTTAAACTATCATCTGTGGATCGAGAGATATAGATTGTCATTGGCTGTTTATGTTACTGTATAATTTTCCACAAGTCAATCCACTTATTTCATGATTTTTGTAATTAACAACATGAGAAGATTACTGAACTATTTTCCACCAATAGGGAAATTACTTAAAACTGTATCTCTCCAGATAAAAACTTTTCTCTGAGTTCCAAACCCACATATAAAATTGTTTGATTTCCATTTTTTTGATATCTCCATGACAACTCCAAAAAGCACCAAATTTATAATGCACCTTTTCTGCCTCCCAACCCTTCTCCTATTTCTGTGCCCATTATCTCCACTGATGATGTAAACTATCCACTCAGTTCAGCACTCTGTGTCTTTGACCTCATGCATTCAGTCCGTTATCGAGTCCACTTAAATAGCTCTAAAACTGAAAAACTTCTTTCCATCTCGACCACTGCCTCCATATTCTAGGCTACCACCTTCTCTTACTCTGAAAGCAATAACTTCTTAATAGCCTCATCCATTCTGCACTCCCTTCAGCCTGTTCTCCACACTCATAAAAATATATTGGAAAGAGAACTTGGTGATGTATTTCCCTTGATTAAACATTCTTATTAGCTTCCTTTGGCTCTTGGAGTCGAAATGAAATTCCGTACCATGCTCATCAAGACTTTCCATGATTCCATTCCTAAGCCCTTCTACAACTACATTTGCATCATGTTCTCTCTCTTTCCTAAATGCAATGGCCTGTGGTTAGACCTTTAAACTTCACCATATACCTCTTCGTAATGCAGGCATGTCATCATTCTAGTTCTTCCAAGCTTGTTGCCTCCCAAAACCAAACTCACTGGCAGAGAATTAATGCTGAATCATAGCGACCCCACTGTGGGTTTCCGCCACTGTACCTGTTGACTTGGCTTTCAAGCCCAGTCTTTCTTCTGCAGAGCTTCTGGTAGTTTCCAATTGCCAATCATGTGGAGCACAGCCCACCCATAACCACTGCACCACATAGTTAATTGAAAATTATCCATTATATGTATTTTCCTCCCTGTGATCCTGAATATATCATTTGATATAAAAGCTCCAAAATTCAAAGCACTGCCATTAAATTGATTCCTACTCAGAGCAACAGATTTGATCATTCTGTCATGAAAATTCTCATTCAAATTATTGATGAACCTTTTGACTAGGATACAGTCAATACAAGAACTTCCTTTCTTTAGGCTAATATGAGCTCCTTAATTAAGCTTACTGTAAGATTATTTATTCAACTAGGCATAAACCCATTAATTGTATTTTCATTTAGTCCCAATATCTTTCTTTTTAAGAAAGCTACCAGTCTCATTCAAGCATTGCTTTGCAGGATCAAATTCAATTATTTGTCTGTGGTATTACGTGGTTGCATAAAAAACTAACATAATATATCGTAGTAGACTCTAGCAATTAATTCTTCTGTTTGCTAACAAGTGTGATATTATCAGCACAATAGTAAAAGAAGGGGAATCTTCACTTTAAATTTCTGCCAATAACAATGATGCTACTAATTAAATTTCTAGATTAGAGAATGGCACACATCTTGATTCTTAGAACATTTGGAGATGGATTAATTTAAAGTAACTATTTCCTTTCTTTATGCATAACCTGAAAAGTGCATTGATTATGTCTAAAGGGCAGTGCCAAATCTAGACATTACATTTTACCACAATCATTTGATAGCAAATGCAAATGTGTCTCATGAGTAAGCCAACCAGTTCTTTGATAAGCTAAAAGCCAGAGATCTTGCCACTTTGGACTCTGTCTGAACTCTGCATGGAAGAGATTAGTTACACGTGAGCATATGAAATCTAATCTAAAATCCAAGAATAGATAGAAGCAATAATGTAACCACCACCTGAAAAAACCATCACCACTAGGACTGCCATAGACCTTATTTTCTGTGTTGGTCATCTGCTACTCTAGTTCTTCCTTTTACTGGCTGCCTTAATTTCTACCTGGAATGTTCTTATTTCCCAATATACTGATATTAGTAATATCAAATTATTAT
The DNA here is from genome assembly GCF_000313985.2 of Echinops telfairi. NCBI lineage: Eukaryota > Metazoa > Chordata > Mammalia > Afrosoricida > Tenrecidae > Echinops > Echinops telfairi. The sequence goes on along the minus strand of NW_022111327.1, from coordinate 10,557,867 downwards.
TCATTTTGCTTTATTGTGTATTAGGGTTCTTGATGCTAGTATATATGTATATGACACTGCTATTGTGACTTGACAAAAGGACTTTCCTTTGAGTAGTTGCTATTTCACCATGGTCTATTGATTAATATATAGGAAACATTTCATTCTACCCAGCTCGGTAGCATTGAATCACAAACTTACAATTCCAAAATCCTCCTCAAAACTGGAAAATTGTTGCCAGTCAGTACTCTAACTTAGTCCATACACCTAAACACATACCTTACAATTTTAAGGAGACATATTTGGATGTGTTTGTTTCCCTTTGCTATATAAGTGATGAAATTAGTCAAAGTTAGGCACAGATAACCAAATGGAATAGTAAATTTCTCACTACCTTAAATAGCCTTAAAATGACTAGAGATTCATTGATCTTTGAAGAGTTATGGGTTATAACTAGACTGAATTGATAACATTCTGAATTTCCTTCTATTCCCTGGTTCTATTATCCTATATATTTTGTCACTGGAAACTATCTAGCATATATAAATCAGATTGCTCATGCTGTCGATTTTGGTGCAACTAGGCATTACAATTCATTTCTCTTCACAAATTGAAAGTTTGCAGAAAAGCCAAATCAATGAAAACGAAACAAAGTTATAAACAAGCAAACAAACATTGAAGCCAATCATCTGCTTAAAGCAGGCAAATGACTATTATTATAAAAAGCAAAGTATTTTGCTCGATACCCAAGAGATTTAATGCCACGTAATATAGCCAGAGACAACTTTATATTTTAATAAAAAAATAATATGAAGCTCAATCTCTATCTTCCATGAAGATAAGAACAATGATTTGTTTGCGTGTGTTTTTTAAGGAACAGTGTTTCCCTGGTAGTTATCTGAGAACCCTGCCAAAGATAACTTTCTGATTATTTTTAACTTAAGTCAACATGTTTTTTTTTGTTTGGTTTGTTATTTTTGGGTGGACTTTTTTGTCTGATTTCAAAGATAAATTTTCTTGCTAGTAAATTGTAATTTTATGCATCTATAGGGCTAAAAAGTTAAAGGGCTATATAATATTTATCACTATTTTTTATTAAATGAAACAAAGCAATCAATATAATGCATGCCTATTGAAAAGAGCCCTGGTGGCATAGTGGGCTATGCATTGGACTGCTGACCATAGTCAGCAGTTCAAAACCATCAGCTGCTCCATGAGAGAAGACTTTCTACTCCCATTCCCATTTACAGACTTGGAAACCCACAGCCGCAGTTCTCCACTGTCCTATAGTGTCACTATATGTTGGAATCCACTCCATGGCAGTTTGTTTTCATTCTTTTTGAATGAATGACCAGGAAGTTGAATTTTTTTCGATCACTATTTCATGAATGAACTTCTATTATATTTCCATTTGTCCTAAGTATCCTGATTAATACCAAGACACTATTTATTATGGTTATCAGTATTTCCTAAAAAACAGAAAGACCCAGAAGTTGAAGGAGGGATTAGTATCAGAGCCTAAATTGCGAGAATCTGTTTTGCAGAAGGCTACAGATAACAGTAGGAGCCCAAGATTCTTTTGTGGGAACTACATAGGAAATAAGCCTCAGGTGAACTCCCTCAATCCACATTTGAGGGATGGAAGGAAAGTGGTTACTAAACAGTGCATTGGAGAGATTAATATAGGAAGCCAAAAGCATAAATCTGACTTGAACAGTTAAAACTTTTGATTCCCGCCCCCCCCCCCCCACACACACACACCATGATGTGTTTTTCAACATTTTCTGTATTTTTGTTCTGTGTGTTCATATTAGGTTGTATCTCAGCAGTGTCATGTCATTGAGGTCACCCTCTTGAAGTTGCGTTATTTGTCTTTCTGTTTTTCAGTATTTGAAACCCAGGACTGAGGGACAGCACGTAGAATAAGGGTTTCCGTTGGGGGTGCGTACAGTGCTTGTGGTAGTGGGTGGAAGGGTAAAAAGGAGATGATGTTAAGAAGTCCAGGGAGAAAAAGAATGCTTGGAAACGGATTGTGCAGAGATTGTACAATTCTCTTGATGTGATTAAACTATGGAATGATATGATCTATGTATTAACTCTCGATGAATAATACATTATAAATAAATTAATTACTTAATTAAACAAATTAAAAGAAGGTTGCCCATGTTCAAACTCTCTGCATACAGCACCAGTGGAGTGTCCCTCTATTCATGGTTTTATTTCTCATTTTCTAAGTGTTGCTCAGTGACCATTAATTTATTTCTTTCAGTCCACATTTGAGTCTGCTTATTTCCCACTTTTGATCACTTCAGTTCTTTCGGACATAACTATTTTTCATCATGCTATCATCAACCCCTCTTAAGTTTTGTAGTTGCTGAAGTCTATGAAGTTTTGTTGGGATAAATATTCGCCTAATGCTAGGCTGTTCCAGGAATGCATTCCTAGGAATTAAAACCTGCTGGGTGATATTCCAAAAGTATGTTATTCTTTAATTTGAAAACCAGACCAAATTCACTGCCCTTGGGTCGATTCCAACTCATAGCAACCCTGTAGAACAGAGTAGAACTACCCCTTGTGGGTTTCTGAGACTGTCACTTTTTACCATAGTGGAAATTCCCGTGTTTCTCCTGCGAATCAGCTGATGGTTTCCCACTGACTGCTGACCTGGCAGTTAGCAGCCCAACACATAAATCACAATGCCACCAGGTCCCCTTTAGGCAGACTCACTGCCATCAATTCAACTGTGAGTCATAGCGATCCTATAAGACAGAGTAGAAGTGTCCCTTTGGGTTCCTAGGACTTGAAATCTTTAAGGAAGTAGACAGCCTCAATCTTTTCCCAAGGAGGTGGATTTAAACTGCTGACTTTCACTCAGATCCCTTTAACTATTTAGAAGCTCAGTTCCTGTATTTACTCTCTGTGCCCAGCTTCTGTGTATCCATGGCAGCTGCAGCTGTGATTCACTGTTGTTCCTATGTGAACCTTTACACTGAGCAGCTGATCTGGTTCTTATTCGTATTTTTCAGCAAATGCTTACAATAGCCCCTATTCCATATTCCTCTTTCAGGGTGAGCAGCCTTCAGTCAGTTGTCTTGGATTTTCTTTTCAACAAACCAAAAGCAAGGGATTAATCTTGCCAACTCGAAAATCTATCAATGAGTACATGACTCCCTCAACTCTCCCCTCGGGCTCTGTGAGAATTTAAGACTGTCAAATTTCTCGGGAAAACTGAAAAAGGTATAATGAAATGAAGGTTTGGGGGAGTGTGATCGGCTGCATTTTCAACTCATGCTTTGGAGTCTTTAATCTTGAGCCTAAATGCCATCAAGGCAAAGGAATCAGTAGTTACACATGAAATAAGGGACATAAAAACCAGACTGAATTGCAGTTTCTAATTCCCTAGGTCGCTAGTTATGCAACACACACTTAATGTAACTGGACTTTGTGAGATAAAAATTGAGATAAATGGCCTGTCAAGGAGTTAGGATATTTGAAATTAAAACTGCTTTTGAAAATTCAAATTCATGAGGATTATAGGGCAGGTTTTATTTTCTCCAGGTACCGTCAGTGGTGCAAGTGACTAGCGTGTTAACTGAAAGGTTGGCGGCTCTAGCCCTCCAGAGGCACCTCAAGACAGGCATGGGGCTCTACTTCTGAACAATCAGCCATTAAACATCCTCTGGAGCCCAGTTCTACTCTGACACACATGGGACCACCACGAGTCATAATCAACTCAATGACAACTGGTTTGATGATTCTTTTCTCCATTCACTAGATGAAAAACAGAAAGTTGAGATCGATTGACTGGAAGGAGCCATCATTAGCTAGGATGATAGAATTGCCAATGCCCTGTGTCCCCGTCCAGTGATCCTGCAACTGTGTTTTCAGTCTCCTTCCTATGAAATCAGAGAGCTGATGAATTTCCAAGTCACATCTTTCCTTCAAAATTTCATTAAAATTTATAAATCAAAATGCATAATTATGTTATAGGAATAATTAACATTGTGTAGGGAAAAATCATTACTCTTCAAGTTTCATTAGCAATAATCGGGCCTCAGATAAACTCTATGAGCTGTGACATTGCCGCAGCACCAAGATAACATTAAAAGTGGATATAAAAGGAAAAAGATGATATAAAATCCTCTTAAATCAAGAAAAAAAATTGTGAGCGAATATTTTAGGACAGCAATTTATTACTTCCACCATTTTCTACAACCTTTGATGGCTCGAATTAACTGTGTGGCTCTTAACCTTTTGAAAAGATTTGGTGTTCCAAGTTTCACTTAATGGAAATTTTGCACCAGGATAAGCATCTGTCTTTAGCCTTATCCTAATATTTGAGGAAACACACATCTTGATCGTGTACCAACAGCATCAGATTGTAATGCTGTCCTTGAAAAGCACCTTAATCCGTGCCTAGACAGGATAGATTGTCACATTTTCAAAAGGAAGTAAGAGAGAAGTGGTTTATGAGCCTAAGCTGTGTTGGTAACTCTAAATTTTTTTGGCTTTAGGGAACAGAAATGCATTTTCTCACAGCTTGTTCTTGTTTTTGCTGTTAGGTGCTGTCGAAAGTCTCTTTTTAAATTTTGTGTACAAGTTTATTGGAGCTGTAATTTCAAAACAGAAAAGGGCAGGCTTGCTGGTTGGACAAGGCTCAGACTTAGATCCCTGAAAGTCTGGTTTCCACTCTGCCCCCTAGTGGTAGCATCATAGCCCAGTGATATAACTAATAAACTTTCTCCCAAAATTAAAGTTTAAGCCCTGGTGATTTAGTGGGTTAAGCAATGGGCTTCTCTCTGTAAGACTAGCAATTCGAAACTACTAGCTGGTCAGATGGAGAAATATACTTCCCAGATGAAACTCTTCTAGTCTGTTCTATAGGGTCACTCACTATTAGAAGGAATAGACTCAGTGGTGGAAGTGAGTTCAGTTTGAGCCTTTTGGAAGTGGAGGGTTCAGACTATATGTGCATATCCAAAAGGCATTGTACAAAGGACAATTTTTCCATTTCAAAACAGCTCCTCCTCTCCTCATGATCTCCAAATGAGAATCTTCTTGCAGAATTTTAAGAGTAAAAAGATAGACTTTACTAGCTTTGGGATTTATAAACAAAACTCAGTGCCATCAAGTCAATTCTGACTTGGAGCAACTGTATTGGACAGGGTACAACTACTTTTGTGATATTCCAAGACTATGATTGTTTCCAGGAGTACCGAGCCTCGTCTTTCTCTCCAGGAGAGACTGGTAGTCTCGACCGGTTTACATTGAAGTTAGTAGTCCAACATGTAACCACTAGGAATTAGAGTTCCTCCAATAATCTGCTTTCTTCTCAGGCCATATCGCTCTTTCACCTTTTATTAAGTCTTTCCACAGAAAGTAACAAATTATGAGTATTTATCCACTATTTTGAAACCATGGGTGTCAAACTGATTTGCAAAACAGACTTGGATTTGACAGAAAAACTCAAGATTTCATATTAGGTGGTCCTATACTTTGTCGGGGATCCTGATTCACAGGCCCTGGTGCAAGGTCTTGTCTGTCAAGACTGACTTCTAAGTCTTTCCTTCCTGAGGGCGACTTGTGATGCCCTGAGGAGATGACCCTGTTGGAAATTATTGTGAACCAAACACAGGCTTGACTTCTCAGCAAAAACACAGCTCTGGAAATGAAATACTTCATCTTGAAGTCTTACTGTTGAGTGACCATCGTTATATTTTATATATTTTTTCACAACTCTCAATATTTCTATTCTAGTCCTTCGTGGACCTATTGACACTTGACTCTCCCCTCTGTCTAGCACATGTCTTAAGCTAACATAAGAAATTCAGGAACCTACTGCAAGAGCACCGGTCTGAGATTTAGAAATATGAATCATTGGATTTGCTCTGCCACTGGCTGTCTAACCCAGAATTGATTCAGCTACTGGCAGCCTTCGATTTTTAACCTATAAAATAAAAGCTGTGTTTTCTGTTTATTTATACTGTTAGTTGAGGGGTTACTGGTTAAATCACCATTTTTGTATTCAACTACTTATCAGACCTTTCAGTCACTTGCCCTATTTCCATCTCCCTGCCTCCATCTCCCACTTGTTGAATATTGTCTGCCCCTACTCTCTAGCCAATTACATACTTCCCCTTCCTTCTCTTCCTTTTCATCTACCACCCTTGGTAGCCATCAAAATCTGTTTCTTTTGTTATGAAAACCTTTTTTAATAATGTTTACAACTGGTGTCATACAATGTTTATCCTTTTATGGTTAATCAATTTCACTCAGGATAGTGAACACTACAGCGTTCCATGTGATGAAGTGTTTCACAGGTTCATCATTACACTTTAGATCCCTTTACACTTAAAGCCAGTTTGAGAAGAGTTTTCAGTGTCCCACAGGAGAAACATCCTAAATAGCATAAACATTTAACTGTGCTTAAATTAATTCTTTTACTTTTCAATTGTCATCACCACTGATCAATTGTCATCAACACTGATCAATTAAAAAAAATCTTGCTGTGTTTAGAGAGGGAGGCAACAACAACAATCACATCATAAATTCAACATTATCCCAAAGCAGTAGAAAATAACTAATTATCCATTATAAGCCAGCTCCATCTGCCCCAACCCTTTTTTATAGTTCTTTTCCTACCAAAAAGACCAGACAACATTCTACCATTTCAGGAGTTAATGTAAGGTACTGATGGGAGAAGTTCAAGCTGCATTGAAAACATTAGCCCCAAACAAGGCTCCAACAATTAATGAATTACTTAATGAAATGTTTTAATTAGCTGTTGAAGCACTGGATGCACTCACCTATGCCAGGAAATTCAGAAGACCAAGTGATTGGAAGAGATCCATAATTGCACCCATTCAGAAGAAAGGTGGTCGATCCAACAGAATGCTCAAATTATAGAACAATATTACTGGAATCACATGTGAGTAAAATTTTGCTGAAGCTCATCCAACAAAGTTTGCAGCAGAACATTGAGGGTGTACTGCCAGGTTTCAGGCTGAATTCAGAAGAGGACATGCAACGAGGGATATCATTGGTGATGTCAGATATTGACTGAAAGCAGAGAATACCACAAAGAAGTTTACTTGTGTTTTACTGACTATACCCAGGTATTAATGTGGGAGTTATAATGAGCTATGGATAGCCTTGGGCAGAATGGGAATTCCAGAACACTTTATTGTGCTCATGCAGAACCTTTACATGGGTCGAGACATCTTTGTACAAACAAAACAGTGGAATACTGTAGGGTTTAAAATGAGTAAAGGTGTACATCAGGGTGTATCCCTCAATGTATATATTTAATCTGTGTACTGAGCCAATAATCAGAGAAGTTGGACTAGATGAAGAACATGTCATCGGGGCTGGAAGAATGCTTATTAACACTTCCTATATGCAGAGGACAAAACCTTGCTTGCTGATTGGACATCCCCTTACAGAAAGCTCGCAGGGAGGAGACAACGCAGTGTAGCAACGATGAAACATACAACTTTCCTCTAGTTCTTAAATGCTTCCTCCCCGCCCCACCACTACCACCACTATCATGATCCCAATTCTACCCTACAAATCCGGCTAGACCAGAGATGTACACTGGTACAGACAGGAACTGGAAATACAGGGAATCCAGGGAGGATGATCCCTACAGGACCAGTGGTGAGAGTGGCGATACTTGGAGGGTGGAGGGAAGGTGGGGTAGAAAGGGGGAAATGATTACAAGGATCTACATATAAGCCCCTCCCTGGGGGATGGAAAACAGAAAAGTGGGTGAAGGCAGAAGTCGGACTGTGAAAGACATGACAAAATAATAATAATTTATAAATTATCAAGTGTTCATGGGGGGTGGGGAGAGAAGGGAAAAAATGAGGAGCTGATACCAAGGGCTCAAGTAGAAAGGAAATGTTTTGAGACTGATGATGGCAACAAATGTACAAATGTGCTTGACACCATGGATGTATGTATGGATTGTACGAGCCCCCACTAAAAGGACAAAAAAAACCCCAAAACCTTGCTTGCTGAAGTGATAGGCACAGACGCGTTTGGAGATTGGAAGTGGATGCAAGTATTACCTGAAGAGAAGCCAAAGCCCTTGGCCTTGGATGAGTAGACTCCTTGGTCAGTGGCTTTGGGCTTACATACAATATGATTACACTGTGTGCTAATCTCTGTGCTCTGTTGGAGGGGTCCTGGTGGCATCGTGAGCTATGTTTGGACAGGATACCTCAAGATCAGTAGTTCCAACCACCGAGTTGCTCTGCTGCACAGGGGGAAGGCTTTCTACTCATAAGGATTTATAGATTTGAAAACACACAGAAGTTCTATTCCATCCTAAAGGGTCGTTATGAGTAGGGATTGACTCCATGGAAGTGAGTTTGGATTTGAGTCTTCATATCCCTTATCGCAGCTAATGTCACTAGCAACTCTAACTCTGCATTCTTACACTGGATTTTCTTAATCTAGTATGTACTCCATCCGTCTCCTGTCTTACACTTCACAGTCTGAAGCGCATTCACCTTAATGAAGAAGGTGAAGACAAGAGAACTGACATAGAAGTCTTCCCTTCTCTGCTCTCTGCTAACAAAATGCGACCTGTGCCACGCAGGAAGCCCAGCCCTTGCATATTGCAGCGGGTAGGGAGACAACTGGTAGGCATAGATAGAAAAGCTGCTTTTCTTGTCTTTGATACTTCATATCAGCTTGAACTCATTCTGCTCTTTCAAGAGTATAAATATCATTGCCCAGTAGCTATGTGAATATGCCAGTAATGTAGTTCACAAAGTTTAGCCAAGGATCATTGCCATGGTTACAGTAGTATGCAAGAACTAACAAAAATAGACCTGCTGTGCTAGCTCTTTTTGTGTGTGTGCCTGCTCACATGTGTAATTTCTAACCATTAACTTGAGGAACTTCACCTGTGTCATATTTAACCCTCAGAAGAATCCTATGAAATAAAGCATACCCTTCTTACAGATCAGGAAATTGGGTCACAGATGGGTTGAAGTATATTTAGTGAAATCATAAAGTTCTTTGTTTTAATATTCAGATTTACATTCAAATATGCTGACTACCTAGGCATAAGCCTTTCTCCTTGCATCACATTTCAGACTCAACTGGGCCTGCAGAAGGAAAATAAGGATAGATCAAGATATTCAAATGCCTCTCTAGGCACAAAGTTCTTGTAAAAACTCATGAGTGGCTAAAACCTCATCAAATGTTGAGAAGGATGCTGAGAAGCTTATAAACAAAAGAACACGATTTTTCAGCCAAGATAAGCAGTTCTTTATCTGACATGTAATTTGAGTTCTCTAGGAAAAAGTGAAAAGAAAAGGCACATTTTTCGGTGGTAGAGATGTCTTGCTACATGTTAGTATTCTATATACAACGTTCAAGAATTTACATAGGCTATGAACTGATATTGGGGGAAGGAGAGAGGGAACAGCTAAGGAAAAGCTGATGTTCTCATGCATGAAAATCAAACTGATGGACTTCATGTTATAATTACAGTCACCTCATAGTGCAATCCATTTGTGGTTTTAATTCTAGAAAACCTACCACAAAAATTCTGTACCTTTCTATAAAACTACGTGGAAGGAAGCTCAATAGGCCAAAATCAAGAATCTAGAGCAAACATAATACAGTTGATCTAGTTCACGTCATGAAAGGCTTCTCCCAGTGTTCTTCTACTAACACAATAGATAATTTAGCTAGGGTTGGAGTCTTTTCTCTATAATTCTAGTTATTTTTGTGATAGAGAAGGTCGGCTTTATAAAAGTGTTTCTGTTTTTAAAAGATGGAAATAGTTTCTACACCAACCCCTAACCTACAGAAATGTCAGTGACTCTCAAGAGATAGCAACCTTACTCTGCCTATATTGAACTAAATCATGCCTGGGGAAACCTTGTGAATACCAGAGGCAAATGCATCTTGAGATGCAATCCTGAGGCACAGAATCAATCCAAGGAACAACTACCACATTAGCCAGTTTAATGAAATACCTTCCGCTTTCCCTCTGTTATGGATTGAGCTGTGCCTCTCCAAAATTTATGTCAACTTGGTTAGGCCATGACTCTCAGTATTAAGTAATTGTCCTCCAATTTGCAATCTAATATAATTATCCTATGACGTGTTAGTCTGGATAAACTAGGGAAACAAATCCACATAAATTCATATATGTTTAAGTGAGAGCTTTATATGAAGGGTAAGTGTATATTCACAAAGCATCCCAACCCTGTCCAGTCCAAGCCCATAAGTTCGACTTAGCCCATATGTCTGATATCATTCTACAAAGTCCTCCTCAAATTCGCAAAACACACACGATGACACTCTATGCAGGAGGATCACAAGCCAGTGGGAAGAAAGTCTTTGAATCCAGTGGCAGTGTAAGCATCTCAGCGCTGGCAGGTGTCTCCATGCAGCTTCTCCAGCAACCAGGGCTGCATCAGAGTAAGTCCATGCGTCTTCTCCTCAGGGATGACTCGCAGGAAGGGAGCCTTGCTGGCTGAGGCAGTGAACTACCTAAGGCAGCAGCACACTGGACTGACCATCAGAGAGCAAAAGACAAAAGAACTAGAAAGGCAAAGCTCGCTGAGCCATTTATTTATCTGCCCTTCAATTAATCCCACATGTGTTTATCAGCTAGGTTGGCACAATAAACCTTAACTATATCATATGTGTTGGAAATCTTAATCTCTATGATGTTAATAACTCAAAAATAAATGCAATTTATGCTCACCGAGCACAATAAAATCTACAGAATTTGGTTGTCTCTTGAGTCAATCTCTTTTGAAATATAAAAAATAATGAACAGACAAGCAAAGGTCAGACAGACAATCTGGAATGGAATATGTTCTTTGGAACTGGGGTCCCCACATGGAGAAATTTCCATTCAGGGAAAGCATGATGCTAAGACACATGGAGATCTCCAAGGAATGCCTGATCCACAGATGCTGAAAGGAGACAAAGACCTTCTCCTTAAACTATTTCAACACACACACACACACACACAAAGCCTTCTTCTTGAGCTAGTGCCCTGAATTCAGACCTCTAACTTTCCACATTGTGAAAGATCAGATTTATGTTTGTTAAATCCATCCATTTTTACTGTTTCTGTTTCCACAGAAGTAGATAAGGAAGACAACCTCCAAATCAGTTTTTGCAAAGAAATTATTTTTATTATTTATAGAATAGACAGGTCTCCTGTTTTTCATTTAAGTTGAGGTTCCTAAGTTGCTCCATGCCTGTTTTTCTCTGATTAAAGAACAAGTCACTGCATGGCAGCAGCAGTCAGCATGAACACTTTTCATATATTTTACTCCATCCATATGAAAGCACAACCAATGTCTTGGGGTGACTGTGCTAATGTGATGTACATGCCAAATGTCTTGTCCTAACATATCCGGAATATACATTTTGCTGCCCCATTATCTCAAACGAATTTGCACAAATAAACACATATATTTGAGTAAACTCTTAATTTCTATGGCAACCAAGCAAAATGCATGTTACACAGGATCATAGTGTCAAGATAAGAAAAAAAAATCTATATATAAAGGACTTGAGAAAGAAAACACAACTTGAATCGCATGTCTTCATTTTACGTGTTGGTATATATTTGTTGTGCAATATAGAATATTTCATTTTTTAACTTAATAAGAGCAAACCAATTTTAAATAAATATACTGAGAGCTTGCCTGTTGATAATTAAACTGCAAAAGTTAGAGCTTAGAGAAATTCATAAGGAAAAGAGATGATTAAAAAATAAGCTTGATGTTCTACAATAAAGAAAATGTCTATTTAATTGTACGATTGGTTTAAATAATTTCATATTATCAAATTTGTAATGAATGCACTATAAGTTCATAATGTAGTTAGATGCTCCCCAGACAGTTCCAAATCACGGCGATCCTGTATACAACAGAATGAAATTCTGCCTAATCCTGTGTCATACTCACAATCGTTATGTTTAAGCCCATTGATGCAGCCTGATGTCAGTTCATCTCATTGATGTTTGTGATAATTGTGTGTCAACTTGGCTGGACCAAGATTCTCAGTAGTTTGGTAGTTGAGGCCTCGCTCACTTGCCTGTCAGTTTGTCGCACTGTGGTGGCTTGGGTGCTGCTGTGTTGCTGGAAGCTATGCCACTAGTATTTCAAATACCAGTAGGGTCAACGCAAGTGAACAGGTTTCAACAGATCTTCCAGATGAAGAGCGGACTATAAAGAAGGACTACGTTGTCCACCTCTGAGGAGTTAACCCCTAAAAAACTTATGGATAGCATGGAAACAGTCAGAAGCAGAACCATGTCAGAAATAGTGCCAGATGAGCCCCACAAGTCAGAAGGGACTCAAGCTATGACTGAGGAATAGATGCCTTCTCAAATTATAGTGGACCCTAATGATATGACTGGAGTAGAGTCTATGAGACTAAAACCTTTGGGAATCTTATTTGTTGATGGGGCAGAACTCAAAATAAGAAGATGCTAGAATCTACTATTAATCAAATCTTGGAATGTACAAAATATGTGTCTAGGAAAATTGGAAGTCATAACACATGAAATGGAACGTATAAAGATTGATATTCTATGTGTTTGTGAGCTAAAATTGACAGGTATTGGCTATTTTGAAACACAAAATCATATGGTTTATTATGCCTGTATTGGCAAATTCAAGAGAATGGATATCACACATGTTCTCAGAAGAACATTTCAAGATTTATCTTGTAATACAATGCAGTCTGCGATATGATTACATCTTTCCACATACAAGGAAATCTAGACAATACAACTAGTCTTCAAATTTCAAATTTAGGTATCAAAGCTAGTGGTGGCACAAATTGAAGACTCTTATTAAAGATCTTCAGTTTTAAGACAACCCAGGCTAACGCAATATTCTTCATCTTTTTAGTTGTTGACCCTCTACTTTACCAAGCATAACGTCCTTTTTCAGGGACTGGTCTCTCCTGATAACATGTCCAAAGTATATGAAGCAAAGTCTTGCCTTCCTTAGTTCAAAGGAGAATTATGACTGTACTTCTTTCAAAACAGATTGGTTTGACATTTGTTTTGACAGTTCACAGTCCTTCCGGTATTCATTGATAACACCATAATAATTCAAGTGCTTAGATTCTTCTTCAGTCTTCCTTATTCAATACCCAACTCTCAAATGTATATGAGAAACACCATGAAAATACCATGGTTTTGTCAGGCACACCTTAGTCCTCAGAGTGACACCCTTGCTCGTCACCATTTAAAGAGATCTTGTACAGAAGATTTGCCCAATGGAATGCCTCATTCGATTTCTTGAATTCTACTTCCAAGAATATTGATTGTGAATCTATGCAAGGTGAGATCCTTGACATGATTAGTTTATGGATACCCATAATTTTTATCTTTTAAATATGAGACTTTTTTGGCACTTAAAACAAGTAAGCATTTAAAATGTGTGTTTGTGTGTCTGTGTGTGCAAACAAGTCTACATACATTGGGTAATGAGTTGCAAGGTCCAACTAAATACCATATGACACAGTATCCATTGTCCAGGAAGGAATAAAACTTTGGCATACGAATATATGTCAAAATCAACAGGTTATGGAAGTAAGTCTGAGTAGTTACACTTGAAGGGGTTATTGTTAGCGCTGTCAAGTCATCCCCCAATTCAATGTGATCCCATGCACAACAGAATGGAACACTGCCTGGGTCTTCATGAACCTTATGATTATAATGTTAAGGATCAAATGTGGTAATCCTTAGAGTTTTCGATGTTTGATTTTCAGAAGGAACCCACCAGACCTTTCCTTTCAGTTCTTCATAGTCTGGAAACTCCACTAAAATCTGTTCAGTATCAAAGCAATACAAAAGCAACCTTTGACTTGAGGGTGGTGGTTGCATGCAATGGCTGAGAATTGAACCCAGATCTCTGGGATGAAAGACAGGAATTTTATCACTGAACCATCACTGCCCTAAGGTACTAACAAGTGATAAAGAAATCAATATGGGTTAGAGTCAGCTGAATATTGAATATATATAAAATATTTGACATATAGTAAAAGCTACTATAAATAGAGAGGTAGAAATAAGAACTAGATGTTCAATGGACAATAGGAATTCTGGGCCACAGATTTCCTAATTTCAACACAAGCCAGTGGAATTAAAACAAAATAATACATGTGTGGTATTTATGGGTGTTAAATGGAAAAGATTAACATGTTTGTTTCATAGACATTTCTCATAGCTGAGAATAATTTTTTTTGAAAAGAAAAAAACACACTGTAATGTTTTCCCCCCTTTAAGGGTATCTAATTCAAGCTCTGACATGCTGATGAGAAAGGTGCTTCCTTTCATGTCATAAACGGCTACTCTTTTTTTTTTTGAGTGGGAAAAATTGTTTACTATTTTTTTTAATTTTTTTTTAAATTAATCAATTTATTGGGGCTCATACAATTCATCACAATACATAGATCAATTGTGTAAAGCACATCTATACATTCGTTGCCCCCATCACTCCCAAAATTCTCTTGCCTCTTGGGTTCCCGGAATCTGCTCATTTTCCTTCCCCCCCACCTTCCCTTCCTCCTCCCCTCTCCCCCATGCACCCTTAATAATTTGGTGGCGATACCAGGAGGGAAGGAGGAGGTAGCAAGGGGGAATGGATCACAGGGAGCCGCGTATGACCTCCTCTCTGGGGGACGGGCGCAGCGGGGTGGGTGAGGGGAGGCGCCGGACAGTGTAATGTAAGATACAAAAATAATTTATAAACGGCTACTCTTAGAGGACACAGTATTTGTGATTAATTCTTGACAGCAACTATGAGCGGAAATTTCATTCAAAATAAATTATAATGACAAGGCTCCGGCACCAAGTCAGAAATTTGGAAGTTTAGAACAAACTTTTCATCGCATTAAGGCATAATCTTGAAGGTATGCTAACATTATGCATGATTTCCATAGCACACTGTCACACTTGATTAGCTGCTGTTGTATGCCCCTGGAGGATATGCTGATGCATACTAACCCTATAGGCTAGAGTGGAACTGCCCCATAAGGTTTTGCAGCCTATAATCTTTATGGGAGCAGATTTCCAGTGTTCCCCTCCCCCCAAGATTAACTGGTGGATTCGAACCATAAACCATAAATATTTTGGTTAGATACTGAGTGTTTAACCAGTGTGACACCAGGGCTCCTTCCCAGGTTAGGGTGGATTCTAAATCCAATGACTGATGTCCTTATACAAAGGGCATATTAAGACAGAGGTGTGGTGTTTCTATATGTTAGAGGATTCCAAAGATTGCAGACAACTATCAGAATTTAGGAAATAAACTTCTGGTCTCTCAGAAGCTTCACTGTGATTTCAGAATTCTAGTCACAAGTAGTATAATACTGTCCAATTTCCCATTAGAATACTTATTTAACAATAACTTTACACATATAATCATTAGCTAATAATTCAGATATATTTTCAATTAAGCAACCTTGCTATATATGATCAATTTAAATACAAATATGCATTCTTTCCCCAAACAGTCCATCTTTGAATGCCAGTGAACCCAAATTTCCTGAGCTCAATAAGCAAAATGAGAACTTGAAACAATTTGGGAGATAAATTTAATTATCATTTGTCTTACTTCAGTCCTCTAGAAGAGCAAAACTAAGGATAATTCAAATACAGTTGCTGCAGTATGTGGGGAATGGAATATCATTACTAATGTCAAATGGATCTTGGCTGAAGGCAGCGTATACAAGAAAGATGTTTGCTTGTGTTATTAGTCTATGCAAACTCATTTGACTGAGTGGATCATAACTGCTCAATGTAAAGAAAATCAAAACCCTTACAACAAACCCAACAGATTACATCATGGTAAATAGCAAAAACGATTGAAGTTGTCAAAGATTTCATTCTACCTCATCCTCAATCAACGCTCATGAATGTAGCAGTCAAGAAATCAAACAACATATTGAATTCGGCAAATTTGCTGCTCAAGACCTCTTTAAAATATTGAAGAGAAGATATTTACTTTGAACACCAAGGTACGCAAGATTCAAGCTGTGGTCATTTCAATCAGCTCACATTCATGTGAAACCTGGACAATGAATACGAAAAACCAGAGAAGAATGGGCACTATTGAATTTTGGTGTTGTTGAACAATATTGGAAGTTATACAGACTTCCAGAAAAACAAATACATCTCTCTTGGATAAAGTATGATCAAAATGCTTCCTAACAAGATAACGTGCTTGGTAAAGAAGAGGGTCATCAAAGAAACAGGAAGACCCTTGCAAACATGCTAGCTTGACACAGTGGCTGTAACAGAGGTTTCAAACACATCAAACTTGTGAACATGGTGCAGAACTGAGCATTGTTTATTTCTGTTGTGCATAGGGTCACTATCAGTCAGAATCAACTAGACAGCAACATATAATATCTAGAGATCCTTTTTTAGTTTAAAGAAAAGGGTCACACCCTTAAAAACCCTCAAGATTCTTTACCTATCAGATATAAACATTTGTCTGAGTGATTATAAAAGAAGGAAAAGTAAAATAAAAATTGATTTAAACTAGTTTCAAACAAGTATCTAGAAAGAGATTCATTTCAAGAAGGTGGCGCACACCTTTGTGAGGACTGGCAAGTACCACATTCATAGGTCCGGCAGCAAGCTAGACCCTTGAGTAGGTCACAGACTGTGAGGACTAGGGGATCCACATTGTGAGGACTGGAGTGGGCTGCAGGCTGCTGTTCCAAGATCCAGCGGCAAGTAAGAAGTCAAGTATAGGCTCAAGAGAGAGTATAAGCTGTAACAGGATGTCAATTCATATACTGGAGATAACCACTTTCCCAAGAAAATCCTCTCGTTCAAGTGATTGACTGATCACACCCCATGACATCATGCATCACGTTACATCACAGCATGTTGCAAAACAGTAATTTGAACAGTTTTCTGCATTGTCTGGCTAAGCCCCTGATAACCTAGCCAGCTTGACACATAAAATTACCCATCAAAACACCTGTGGTTAGGTGCCTTCGAGTCAGTTCCAACTCATAATGACCCTATGTCCAACAGAAGGAAACACTGTCCTGTATCTTCCATCCTCACAATTCTTCTTATGCTTGAGCCCATCGAGGCAGATACGGTGTCACTCCATCTTGTTGAAGGTCTTCCTCTTTTCCCCTCCAACACCTAGATTTCCATAAAAATTAAAATTAAAATAAAAACAAATTCACTGTCGATAAGTCAATGCCTACTCATAGTGATCCTACAGGGCAGGATAGAACTACCCCTGAGAGTTTCTAAGACCATATACTTCAAAAGAAAAATTCTCATCTTTCTCTCTGGGAGCTGGCTAGTAACTGCTGACCAATGGCCACAAGAACACTAGGGTCCTGTGGGTTCCATAAAGAACCACACATATGGAACAGAAAGCCTATTTACTCTAAACCCTCTAAAACTGGCATGAGGTGTAATTACTGATAGGTCCGTAAAAGGCATTAAGCCAAGGAGAGACCAGAGCAAGGTAGCCACACTAAGACCACGCTGCTTGCAGCCATCATTATCTTTCTACACGAGTAAATGCTTTTATAGAAATTTCCAAGTAAAAAAAATGCTGAATATAATTTTGTTTTTTATCCAAAGGTTCTTTATCTTTTCGGAGTTTGCTATTGGATACTATCTTAGTGCCTTACTGCTATAATTGAAATATAATCAAAATAACACAATATAGTAGCTTTAAAGAACAGAAATTTATTTTCTCACAGTTTAGGAGACTGCTGTTGTTGTTAGGTGCTATCTGATGCATAGTGATCCTACAACAAAACGAAGCACTACACTGTCCACTCTCATGCTGATAATTATTCCCATGCCTGAGCCCTTTGTTGGACTCATAGTGTTAATCCAGCTCCTTGAGGATCTTCCTATTTTTTTTGCTGGTACTTCGCTATTACAAGAATGATGTCCTCCAGGGAACAGTCTCTTCTGACAACATGTAGCAGTCCATGGTGCTTTCAATATTACTCACCCGGAGGCTAAAAGTCAAAATTTAGGACAGTGGCTCTAGAAGAATGCTTTCTTTCTGTGGACTCTTAAAGAAGGCTCTGGTCTCCTCTCAGTTTCTGTTCCTCAATCTCTTCAAGATCTTCATTTGCCATCTAACTACCCCCCAAAATGGATTTTTTTCCCAAAGCTATTTATTTTACAAAAAAGCTTATCACCTTCAAAGTACTCTCCATCACACTTAATACATTTGTCAAATCTGTAATCCCATTCTCGGAAACATTTTTCAAGCTCATCTGCTTGGATGGCTGGCAGCACCACCCTCATTTTTTTTTCCTTCACCGCTTTTAGGTCATCAAATCACAGTCCTTGCATGTTCCTCTTCATTTGTGGAAAGACAAGGAAGCACACAGAGTGAGTTCAAGTGAGTCAGGTGCGTGGGGCAAGAGGTGCATGCTTTTTGTTGTTGTTGTTGTTGTTGTTAAAAACTGGCGCACTGAGATGGCTGGGTGAGCAGGTGCAATGTTATGGTGGCAAAACCATTCCCTTGTCTGCCACAAATCAGGCCTATTTTGTCATACAGTGTTACACAATCTTTTCAGAAATTCTAAATAGAAAGTTTGATTAACAGTCTGACCTGGTGGATCGAACTCCAAATGCACTATGAGTTGACATTTTTGTCCATTTGGGAAGTTGACAGACATCCAGAACGAGATTTGTCATCAATGGACATTTCACCCATTTTGAAATGAGAAAAAATACTCATATATTTCAGGTTTTTCCCATAGTGCTCTCCTTGTAAGCTGTGTTCAACATCACAACTATTTCTGAGGAATTTTTCCAGAGCAGGAAATAATTTTTTTACAGCTGTACACTGTTCTCTGCTGTGACCAGAGAGAACCTTCCCAGGTGACGCCACTGGGTGCACTAACTCAGAGTGGGTTGCTGGATGCTCACCCAGCGGGAAAAATGTGAACTATGAAAGCTCCACCCAGCAGAGCTTTTTTCCATTTGGGGGAGGGTAGCCCCTAGTATTCCACTTTAGTTGAACTTTCATCTCTGTTCTTAATCCACTCTTTTGAAGCATCTCCATAGTAATTGGAATAAGATGCACTGTACACTGAAACAGACCTTTACCATAATAAAGAAAAACCTGTATCCAAACAAGATAGCATCCATAGGTATAGGGCTTAGGATCTGCAACACATTTTTTTTTTGGAAGGGGGGGGGTGTCAAATTCAAAAATAACCGATATTCTAACTCAGTATTCCCAATTATATCAGTCAGAAGCAGTGATGTTTGGGAACACATTGTTCACTTTTGTTTCATATTTATTCAGGACCATATAACTGTGACAAAACTCCCTGAGAGATTTTACTTCCAGTTTTAGGATGTAAGAAGGGAGTTCGCTGAATTCCCCTTTAGAAAAGATAATAAATACTCCCTTTTAGAAAAGATAATAAATATTCTTCCTTGCTGGACTTTGAGTTTGCTGAAATCCACTTTAGAAAAGACACTAAACATTCATACAGCATTCTCCCTAGCTGGACTTTGATAAAGATAAAAAATGCATTGTGAAGTACTTTGAGGGGGAAATATTATCTCATGGTCATTCTTCTCCCATATAGGACATAAAGTCTTATCACAGATGGAATGCTTATTTACTTACTTCTGCAATCCCACATACTCATAGCGACCCCATAATACAGGGTAGAACTGCCCCTGGATTTCCTAGACTGTAACTCTTTATGGGAGAAATAAAACTTCGTCTTTATCCTGCATGGCAGCTGGTGGTTTTGAGCTTCGCAACCTAATGAATAACCAATATGCCACCAGGGTAGCTATGAATTAGAATTGAACCAATGGCAGTGAGTTTGGTTTGGGTTTTTGGAAATCACACAGGTTGGTTAAGGACAGTTTACTCTTCCTCACCAGGTCTGGAAAGTTTGCAACATCAAATAACCAAAATCCTCCCAAACTTATTCTGATTTTACTGCTACTTGAAGGACCCAGGGAGACCTGGTGGCATAGTAAATTAAGCATTGGGCTGCTAACCACTGGGTTGGCCATTTAAACCCATGAGCCTTCTAAGGAAGAAAGATGAGGCAGTCCTGCTGGCATAGTGGTGTATGTACTGAGCTGACACTCACAGGTCAGAGGTTCAGTTCAAAGTATCAGAAACCCACAGGTACCGTTCTTACTTGGTCCTATAGAGGTGCTGTGAGTTGAAATCAACTTGATGGCAGTGTGCTCATTTTTTATTGTTGTTGTTTTAGTCTGCTCTTATATATATTTACAATTTCAGAAATCCCAGGGAACAGTTTTACTTTGACCTACTGTGTCTGTAAGGAGCCCTGAGAGTGTAGTAGGTCACACACTGGACCATTAATCACAAGGTAAAGAGTTCAAATCCATCAGTGACTCTACAGGATCAAGATGAGACTATCGGCCCCTGTAAATATTTATAACCTCAGAAACCTACTGGGGCAGTTATACTCTGCCCTATAGGGTCACTGTGTGTTGGAATTAACTCAATGTCAGTGTTTCAGTTTTTAAAGCTTCTCTATGAGCTTAAATAAACGCAGTAACAGTGAGTTTGATTTGGTTTAGCAGATCATATGTTTGATAAAATGGCTATATTTTCTTAAATTCAAAGTATGTAAGCTAGCCAAAACTTACATTGAGCCTAATGTTGCCATCCAGGCTCTAGGATATATTATCCTTGTGCCTTTGAGGGGTTTCCCAGAATCAAACTATTCTCAGAAGCTGTGATCTATCTGGTTAGCCCAAAAAGGACATGGATTCAGTGAGGTGGTAAGAGAGGAGTTAGAGAAGTTTAAAACGTCAAAAAAAGCTAAAGTTGAACAATCTGACTTTTCTACCCTAATTATTAAGCAAGCACTACTTTGCAGCAATGACACGTATCTTCATGCTATTCTGCTTCAGGATTTCTAGACCAGCTATAGGCATTCAATTCATAATAAACTGATGGCAGTGCATGTGTCCTTGAAAAAAAAGAATACCTTATCTCTGTATGTTTCATTATGATTATGCCTCTTCTCTTTTATCTATGTGATAGTTAGGATATGAGTATATATTCAAGGATATTGAACGTATTGTTCTAGCTGATAGTGCACAGTAAGAGAGCATAGAATGAAGCAATGGAAGAAGGAGGGAGACATGTCTGAAAGGATGAGTTGAAGGAAGGTAAGAACTACAGAGAGGAGTTACTGTAATGGTGTAAAGATAAGAGGCAAAAAAGTGCTAGAGCTTTTGCTTCAAAGTTATTTTTAGAGTCCAGCCTTCTAGGATTCATTATAAGAAAGATTCTTTAATAGTTAGAAAATGTCAGAAATTATTCTATAAGATGCTATCCTGGAGTGACAACTATCATGGTGAGTTTCCAATAGTGGTGTCCCATCGTTTTTTGTTGTCGTCGTCATTGTAATAGTAAAATTGGGGAGGAGGGAAAAAATCCCTTTTATACTGACTCAGCTTTCCAGTTGCCATGCAGTTGATTCCATTCCAGGATAACCCGCTGTATTTCAGAGTAGAAATGTGCTCCACAGGGTGTTCACTGGCTGATATTCTGGAAGCAGATCCGGAAACCCTTTCTTCAAAGTTATTTGAACCAAAGGTGGTTCAAATCCTCACCCTTTAAGTTCACGGCCAAGCTCTTTAACCATCTGGGCTGATTTTGGACTTCAGCAACTCTGCTTGTTTTCTTTGTCAGCCCCTGTTAAATCGACCCCTGGCTCATGGCAAGCTGATGCAGACAGAAAGCTATGCTGCCCAATCCTACACCATCCCTCTGATTGGCTGCAGACCCATCCATGTCATTCCTAATGCTGGTTTGGTTGCTTTTTTATGGAGCAGATCATTAGGCCTTTCATGCTAGTCATTCTAGTTCTCTTAAACGTTTTACCGTAGGCTATGGGGGTCAATTTGATAGGGCATCCCTATACTTTGTGTTCCTAAATAATTAGGGAAAAACTATTATCATTAAAACATACTATTCCCATTATCTTTTTTCAGAGTTATAGTATAGCAACATGCTGCAACATATGATTTCAAGTATCAGAACTTCATAATTCATGCTGATTTTGTTAATAATTTATTCTCACACCATCATACCATGCTGCTGTACAACCACTCTTGAAAATGGTAAGGTGCTTACTTAAACTACTCAGAAAAGAAATAGCTTATGACTCAGCAGTTGCTTTACTCAGTATACGCCATAAAGAAATAAATAGGAGCAAATATATGTTTACCACAGTACTGTTCACAATAACAAGAAGATAGTGAGCTGAACTGGACTGATATTGACCTTTTGAATCAGATAGCCATATGGTTTGCTATTCATTCAGGCAATGACAAATTCAAGAGAAATGGCATCTCATTCATCAGCAAAAAGGCCATTTCAAGATCTATGTTGAAATACAATGCTTTCTGTTATAGGATTATATCTATCCACATAAGAGAAAATTCAGTCAATAGAACTATTATTCAAATTTATACACCAGCTACTAAAGCTAGTGATGTAAAAATTTGTGACCTCTACCAAACACCTTCAGTCTAAAATTCATCAAACATACAATCAAGATGCAATCACCATTATTGGGGATTTGGAATGCAAAAGTTGGAAACAAAGAGGACGTAAAAGTGCTAAGAAAATATCGCCTTGGTGAAAGAAATTAGGTTGGAGAGCACATGACACAATTTTGAAAGCCCAATGACTACTTAATCTCCAATACTTAAAGTAGCAAGTCTATACATGGACTTCTCCAGATAGTATACACAGAAATCAAATTGACTACATCTGTGGGAAGAGATAATGGAGAAGTTCAAAATCAGCAGCTATAATGAGGCCAGGAGCTGACTGTAAGAAAGACCATCAATTGCTCATATGTAAGTTCAGGTTAGAACTGAAGGACATTAAAATAATTCTATGAGGCAAAATATAACCTTGTGTATATCCCGCTTGAATTTTGGGAACAACTGAAGAACAGATTTGACATATTGAACAGTAACGACAGAAGACCTGATGAGCTATGGGATGACATCAAGCGCATCATACATGAGGAATGCAAAAGGTCCCGAATGAAGCCTAAAGATGATGGTGGTGCAAGAGGAAAGTAAAAGGAAATAGAGGAACGAACCAGGAAGCAAAGGACATTTATAGCGGTCTAAATACAGTGTACATATGTAAATCTATCTATCTATCTATCTATCTATCTATCTATCTATCTATCTATCTATCTATCATCTATCTACCTACCTACCTACCTACCTACCTACCTATCACCTATCTATCTATCTATCTATCTATCTATCTATCATCTATCTATCTATCGAGTGTGGAATAGAACTATGTACTCATATCTATATGTTAAGGAATTTTTTTTTCAAAGCAAGATTTTTATTTTAAGTAGATGTGCAAATGGACAGCCCAAACAGGACTACACCTTGAAAATGTGGTTAGTGATATGAAGACGTCCGATAAAATCCAAGACGTTCAGTTAAATTACAAGTAAACATACTTTTAAACAGAAGTGTGCCTGATGCAGTACTTGAGACATTCTTTCACTTACATACTACTTGCTATTTATTCAAAATTTAAATTTTATGCATAATCTTTACTTTAATTTGCTAAATCTGGAACCATGATATCTTTTTTTCCCCCAAAGATATGTATTAAACTAGTTGCCTCTTATTAAGTTGTGGGTGATGCCACATAGGAATCCATGCTCTAAGCTTCGTCGAAAACGTAGAGGTTCTGACAAAATAGTTGGCCAGCCCTTGACATGGAGCAAGCTCTCTCTGGCTCTCTCAGGCCCTTCCACTCAAATGGCCTTTCTTTTGTCTTGTCCACTCACTTCCTTCCCTTGCTTCAGGAGGTCTTTAACTTTGAGGTCCTGGTTGTTCTCGCCATATAGAATTTGCAGATTGACATATGTATTCATATCTATATGTTAAAGAATTAAGGTGGCAGATTGACATTGGTCCTCGACTCAAATACTCCCTCAACACAAGAACACTTTGTTCTAACAATCTGACATTCTGTGATGCTCACCTACCCAACATGATCGCTGAAGACAAAAATGGGTACATAAGTAAATGTGATGAAGAAAGCTGATGGTACCCGGCTATCGAAAGATATAGCGTCTGAGGTCTTAAAGGCTTGAAGATAAACCAGCAGCCATCTAACTGAGAAGCAACAAAGCCCACATGGAAGAAGAACACTGGCCTGTGTGATCATGAGGTGTCGATGGGATCAGGTACCAAGCATCTAACACTCAGAACAAAATCATACCCAAGGTGAATGGTGAGGCAGGGGTGGGGGGGGCGGCATGGAGTGAAGACCCAATGCCCATCTGTAGACAACTGGACATCCCCCCACAGGAGTCATAGAGAAGAAAAGAGCCAATCAGGGTGCAGTATAGCACCGATGAAACACACAGCTTTCCTCTAGTTCTTTGGTATTTCCTTCCCCCCACTATCATGACCTCAATTCTACCTTGCAAATTGGATTAGACCAGAATATGCATACTGCTACAGGCAAGAGCCAGCAACACAGGGAATCCAGGGTAGATAAACTCCCCAGGGCCAACAATGAGAATAGAGGTACCAGGAGGATTATGGGTGGGTGGAGAAAGGGGGAATCGATCACAAGGATCAACCTATGGCCCCCTCTAAGGAGGGTAAACAACAGAAAATTGGGTGAGGGGTGACAGAGGACAATGTAAGATATGAAAATTATAATCTATAACTTATCAAGGGTTCGTGTGGGAGGGCGGGCAGGGGAAGGATGAGGAAGAAATGGGGAGCTGATATCAGGGGCTCAGGTGGGAAGAGAATGCTTTGAAAATGATGATGTCAGCATACGTGCAAATGTGCTTGACACACTGGTGGATGTATGGATTGTGATAAGAGATGTAAAAGCCCCCAATAAAAGTATTTAATAAAAGAAATTATTAAAATAAAATTTAAAAATAAAAAGACAGGAAAGAAAGAAAAGATCTAAGTGGATATCAGAAGAGACTCTGAAACTTGCTCTTAATGGTAGAGTAATTAAGACAAATGGAAGAAATGATGAAATAAAAGAGCTACACAAAAAATTTCAAAGGACAATATAAGAAGGCGAGATACTGTGATGAAGTGTGCAAAGATCTAGAGCTAGAAAGTTAGAAAGGGAGAACACACTCAGCATATCTTAATCTGAAAACAGCTGAAGGAAAAATTAAAGTCTCCAGTCATAATATAGAGAGTCTATGTGTAAAATATGAAACGAAGAGAGAAGCATCAAAAGAGGATGGAAAGCACACACAGAGTCACTGTACCAAATAACTGGTCAACTTTCCACCATTTCAAGAGGTAGCTTATGACAAGAAGCAATTGTACGGAAGGAAAGAGTTTTGCATTAGCAAAGAACAAGTCTCCAGATATTGACAGAATACCAATGGAAATGTTTCAATAAGCTGATGAGGCACCTACTCATCTATGCCAGGAAATTTGTGAGGCAGCTACGTGGACCACTGGCTGGAAGATATCCATATTTGAATTCATTCCAAAGAAAAGTGACTAAGAAATGGGAAAATTAGACAACAATATCATTGACATTCTATGCAAGTAAAATTTTGCTGAAAACTATTCCACAAAGGTTGTAGTAGTAAATCGGCAGGTAACTCCCAGAGGTTCAGGCTTGATTTACATTAGGAGATAGAACAGGGGATATCATTGTTGAGATCAGATGGATTTTGACTCAAAGCAGAGAATACCAGAAAGATGTTTATTTTGTTTTATTGACTTTGCAAAGGCATTCAACTGTGTTAATCATAAGAATCTATGAATATCCTTGAGAAGAATGGGAATTCCAGAACACTCCACTGTGCTCATGGAGAGCTGGTACTTGGATCAAGAAGCAGTTGTGAGACCAGAACAAAGAAATACTGAATGGCTTAAAATCAGAAAAGGTGTTTTCCTGGGTTGCATCCTTTCCCCATATGTATTCAATCTATATGCTGAGCAAATAATCAATAAAGTGAACTATATGAAGAAGAATGAGGCATTGGGATTGGTGGAAGCCTTATTAACAGCCTGCAATATGCAGGAGACACAGTGCAGCTTTCCGACAGTGAGGAGGACTTGAAGCACTTGCTGATGAAGATCAAGAATTGAAGACCTCAATATGGATTACAACTCAAGGTGAAGAAAGCAAGAGTCCTATCAACTGGATCAATAGGGGACATCATTATAAATGGAGAAAAACTTGAAGTTGTCAAGGATTTGGTCTTGCTTGGATCTACAATCGGTGCTTATGGAAGTAGTGATCAAGAGATCAAATGGAGCATTGCATTGGGTAAACCTGCGGCCCAAGACCTCTTGAAATTGTTGAAAAGCAAGAATGCTATTTGGGGAACAAAACTGTGCCTGACTCAAGCCATGATATTTTCAATCACCTCATATGCATGTGAAAATTGGGCATTGAATAAGGAAGATCTAAGAAGAATGAATGCATTTGAATTATGGCGCTGATGAAGATTATTGAAAGTAACATGGACTGTCAAAAAAAATTATATCTTGACAGAAGTTTAGCAAAATGCTCCATAGAATCAAAGATGCACATTGGGCATGGTATCAGGAGATACTAGCCCCTGTGTTAGGACATCGTGCTTGGAAAAGTAGAGGGTCAGTGAAAAAGAAAAAGACCCTAGACAAATAGATTGACAGTGCCTGAAACAATGGGCTTCAACATAACAATAATTCGATGGACGGTGTAAGACCAGGTAGTTTCTATCTATTATGTTGCACATCGTTTTGCCATAAGTGAGAACCAACTTGATGGCACCTAACTACAACAACATGGCACATTTTCACTTCGATTTTCAAATCATACAGAAACAAAACAGTTAGATAGAAATTAAATTATTTAAATACATGTAATATATTACTATGTTTGGGATCATTAATGGTTAGCTTCAAAGTAAATAAAAATAACCCTATGATTAATGCAATAATTTGTTCATTTTAGTTGATATTATCTGGCATCCATTTTCTAAAACAGATAAATAACATCATGTATACAGATGAATTTATTTAAAGGAGACATTTGAACAAACCAATTGAAAGGATAGAATTTTTTGAAATGATGATGAAGAAGAGTCTTAGGAAATAGGAACAATTCTACCTCCATCTCACCATCTCACAGATGAGGAAACCAAGGAGCGAGAGATGCCAAGTGACTAGCCTAAATGCCAGCATATGTGCTGCTATAATGCCAACAAGAGGCTAGACATATAGACAGCTTATTTAATACTTATTTGATTGATAAGCAATCTCCTGCCATCTTACAGCATTTTCTATAGCAGCATTACCACCATTCTTGCCTTTCTCTACACAAATGCCAAGTAATTGCTTTAACCACAGTTATTTTTAGATACTATCTACATTGATCCTGTTGCCAAGAATGTAGACCCAGTCAGAATACGGATACACAATGTTCTCTCCCCTATGAAGGGAATTTAAACTGTTCACACAAAACTGGAGTTAAATGGTAACAGGACTTTCCCATGAACTGTCCGAAGTTGGGGCATCTATTGTGTATATCTTCCTCTGAAGGAAAAAGAGAAACTTAACTTTAAGGTAAGAAAAGTGGATTTATGCACATACCAATGTATTAAGTTTTCACTTGCCTCGAAGTTTGATTTTCATATTATTTGGAGTGAAAGTGTAGAAAAGCACCTGAAAAATAATGGGAACCTTAACTGACACTCTGCATGAGAGATTTCCATCACTTACTTTGCCAATAGAACTTTAGAAAATATAGCCATTCAGAACACTTTTTGGATTTTTTAAATGTGCTAAAGCTTTGATGCAGTGCTAAAGAAATCACTATCGTGCATGGATTCTATTTCCTTATTTTCATTTCAATGAATAATTTCCATTGCCATGTAACTTATTGTATCATAAAAAAGGTTGGTTTCCATGAATGACATTTCACATAAGGAGATTTTTTAACATTATTGGCACAGAGAACTATTGTTCCTAAGAAACATATGTGCATATACAGCTTTTTAAAAATGTCTAGTGCAACATATTAACCTTTTATACGTATAAACAGAAGCTACAAAAATTATCTGATTTTATGTTTCTAAAGAAGTTATGTTCTTCTTGCTCTGTAAATTGAATAAAGGTACTGTTTGCCAAAAGGAGGTTTATACAAGTTTTGGCTTTTCTATGAGGTTGAAATATATCTTTTAATATATGTAGAATGTAGAACTATAAATTATATATTAGTCCTCAAAGTGACATCCTCGCTCTTCGACATTTTAAAGGGATTTGGGGCAGCAGATTTTTCCAATGCAATATGTTATTTGATCTCCTGACTGATACTTCGATAAGCATTGCTTGTGAATTCAAGCAAGATGAAATCTTGACAACTCAATCTTTTCTCTGATTTTCATGATGTTACCTATTGGTCTAGTTATGAAGAGTTTTGTTTTCTTTACATGGAGTCATAACCCATACTGAAAGCTGCAATCTAATTAGTCAGTTGAAATTTTATTGATCACAAGTCTATAAAATGATATCTTGCTGGAAGGTATGCCCACTATGTTGGAAGACCGTGAAATATCGCAGTGAGCTGGAGCATACCAATGATCATGAAGATGGCACAGGATCAAGCAAGGTTTTGTTCTGTTGTCCACGTGGTTTCCTTTAGTTGGAGATAATTCTACAGCAGCTAACCACACAGTTCTCGCCTCTGGGAAGAAATCAAGGGCGAGATGAGAGATACAAGGTGAAAATAATCAATCCCGTACTTAAAAGCAATTTGCATATACTAAAGAACTTTACATTGGGTTCCTGAAACAAACACCTTTAGAATATGCCATTGCTAATCAGATTGGGAATTTATTGAGGGTACATACACAGGAACTCGGGCAACCAAAGAGTAGAAAGGGAGCCAGAAAATATGGGTATCAGCTCACCAGATGTAAACCCTAATCATTTGAATTCAAAAAACACAGAGGTGAGGGTCTGTGGAGTGGTGGCTAGAAACATTGGAGTCCAGATAGCCACCATTGCCCTTTGCATTGGGTCAGGGCAGGGACGTGATAGCCAGGTGCACTCACCAAGGAGTGCACCAACGCTCATGCTAGAGACCAGTACATGGACCAGTATGCTCCCCCGGCCCCTCTTGCCCTCCAGGTGATCAGAGGTGTGTTCTTACCAACATCTAGCCCATACTAGTAGCCAGTGGACAAGGAGCATTCTTGCTCAGCTCACCCTCTCAGGGTTCACTGACAGCGCATTCTCTAAACGATAGTGGCATGAATGTGGGTAGATCAAGAATCGTGAGTCCCCCTCCAACACCCCCAACACCCCACACACTGTCTAGGGGTGATTGGATGTGTGTGTTTATGCCTACCACCAACAGATTCTCCTGGGGATTGGAAGAACTTGCTTCCAAAAAACTAAAGGATTCTTCCTACATACTCACTGCTGTGGGTTCCCAAGACTGTAACTGCTTATGGGAGTAGAAAGCCCTGGTTTTCTCCCGCAGAGCTGCTGGTGGATTTGAACTGCCAATCTTGAGGATTGAAGCCCAACCACTACACCACCAAGGCTTCCTACATAGTTGGTGGCATATGCTTGTCTGCCACACCTAACTCCCCATGTGACATGGAAGTTGGCAGCATGCACTCCCAAATGACACTGTCTGGCACTCCTGGATAAAAATGGATCAAAGATCCAAATGAAAAGCCTAACTAACTTTATAAGAATGATGGGGAAAATCAGGGGTAATATAAGCACCACAAATACATAACATAAAAGAAGACTATATACAGTTGCTTTGT
Source organism: Echinops telfairi (assembly GCF_000313985.2). NCBI lineage: Eukaryota > Metazoa > Chordata > Mammalia > Afrosoricida > Tenrecidae > Echinops > Echinops telfairi. The sequence continues at coordinate 10,528,053 of NW_022111327.1, read as the reverse complement.
TTTAGAATGAAAGGAACAAATCAAAAACTTCCCAACAAACAAAAGTTCTGGACCAATAGCCCACATGGAAGAAGCACACTAGCCTGTGTGATCACGAGATGTTGAAGGGACCAGGTATCAAGCATCAGAGAACAAAAAATCAAATCGTTGTGAATGACAGGGAGTGCAGCTTGGGGACCCAAGACCCAACTGTAGGCAACTGAACATCCCCTTACAGAAGGGTCAGGGAGAATAGACAAGCCAGTCAGGGTGCAGGGTAGCAATGATGAAACATACAACTTTCCTCTAATTGTTAAATGCTTCCTCCCCCACTATCATGATTCCAACTGTACCATACAAATCAGGCTGGACCAGAGGATGTACACTAGTACTGCTAGGAACTGGAAACACAGGGAATCCAGGACAGATGATCCCTTCAGGATCAGTGGTGAAAGTGGCGATACCGGGAGGGTGGCGGGAAGGTGGGGTAGAAAGGGGGAAATGATTACAAGGATCTACATATAACCTCTTCCCTGGGGGACAGACAACAGAAAAGAAGACGTTAGACCATGTAAGATATGACAAAATAATAATAATTTATAAATCATCAAGGGTTCATGAGGGAGTGGGGAGGGAGGGGAAAAAACGAGGAGCTGATACCAGGGGCTCAAATGGAAAGTGAATGTTTTGACAATGATGAGGGCAACAAATGTACAAATGTGCTTGACACAATGGATGGATGTATGGATTGTGTTAAGAGTTGTAGGAGCCCCCAATAAAATTATTAAAAGCAAAAAACCTCCCAACAAACAAAAAGTTCTGGACCAATAGCTTCACTGGAAATTCTATCAAACATTTCAAAAAGAATTGACAGCAATGCTGGGTCACTTCTTTCAAAGGATAAAAAAAAAGTACTTTATAATTTATTCTATGAATCAAACATAACCCTGATACCCAAACCAGACAAAAATACTACAAGAAAAAGCTATCCATATAGATGCAAAATCCATGAATAAAAAAGTAGTAAACGTAATCCAATAGTTTATTAAACTAGTCATACACCATCACTTAATGGGATTTATTCTAATAATGCAAGGATGATTCAACATTAGAAAATCAAACAACATATATCACATCAGTACAACTATGAAAAATAAACTTTACCAGATTTATAAATGCAGAAAAGGTAGTCAATAATACAAAATTCCTTTATTATGAAGATCTCAAAGAAGATTGGAATAGAAAGGTATGTCTTCAATATGATTTAGAGTATGTGAGTGAACAGCCAACATTATACTAATTTTAGTCCAGGTAGACTAGAGAAACAAATTCAGAGACACTCATGTGTATAAGAAAGAGCTATATATACAAGAGCAATTGAATATTGAGAAAATATCCCAGCCCACTCCAGATCAAGTCCAGAAGTCCGATATTAGCCCATATGTCTGAGACCAATCTGTAAAGTCCTCTTCAGACTCACAAAACACATGCAATGACACCAAATGCAGGAAAATCACAGGCCAGTGAATGGCAAGTCCTGTGGATCCAGTGGCAGTGTAACATCTCAGTGCTGGCAGGGGTCTCTAGGTGGTTCTTCCAGCTCAGGCAGTAACTAGTTCCACGTGTCTTGTCATCTGCAGTGTCTCCCAGAGAGTGAGCAGAGTGTCTCCTGCCTCCAAGGAGTAATTCCAGAGTTCACAGAATCCTCAGGAGAAGGCTATGCCCACACAGAGGTCTCACTGGCTATGACCTGATTGACAGGGTGGATTCCACCCCTTCCCTCTTAATCCTTTCAAATTGACAAATAATTATGTAACTACCACAATAATTAATGGAACAAGACTGAGGTTTTATGCTTGAAATTGGGAAAAAAAACAACAGTGCTGATTGAAACCACATTATTAATATTGTAATAGAAGTCCTAGTCAGAACTATAAGAAAAGAAAAATAATTTTAAATTATCCAGATTGGAAAGAAGTAAAATTATCTCTATTTGTCGATGGTATAATCCTATACAGTTACTCCTAATTGACTTTCTAATTGACTTATCACTTATTACTCCTTACTGACTTTCTTATTATCTGACATTTTGTATTTATGACAGTGGTAACAAATCTACTATCTATTTTATGCATTAATAATGAACATCTGAGGTATAAGGTGAGAGTAACACTGGCTATGGTGATCAAATTTATGTGTCAGCTTCGCTGGGCCATGATTCTCGGTGGTTTGGCAGTCATACAACGGTGTAATTTTTTCAGTTATGCAATGTGATATAACTTGGTAGTTATGGAATAATGCAATTTTACTAATACACAGTAACTTAGTCATTCTCCATTTTGTGATCGTATGTGGTCATCCTTTAGTTTCCTTTAATACTGATTTTCACATAAAGACATCGTCTTAGGAACCTAACCATGTCAGTAAGTGAGGAAAGAGTGTAAATAATAAAGTTGTACACAAGAAAACTTCTAGAGGTAATTGAGGAATTGAGCAGTTACAGGTAAAAGGTCTACAAATGAGAATCAGTTGGGTTTCTGTATACTAGCAATGAGAAATTTGACATGGAGAATAGCAAAAGAATGCATTTACAAAAGCATCTAAGATAATAAAATATATAGATATAAATCTAATCCCGGATGTTAAGGACTAGTTCAACCAAAACTATAAAGCACTGCTGAAAAAGATTAAAGAAGACAAATAAATGAAAAGATGCCCCATGTTCAAGGATTAGAATACGGAATAGTGTGAGCATGTCAATATTACACAAAGAAGTGTGTACATTCTTCATAATCCAATGACAACCCCTACAGCCTTCTTCATAAAAATAGACAAAGCAAACCTCAACTTTCTATGAAATGGTAAGAGGCGTAGCAAAGCTAAAGTAATATTTAAAGAAAAACAAAGTAGGAAGAAATACTTCCTGATTTTAAAATATATTATACAGCTACAGTAATAAAACCTTACTACTTAAATGACAAAAGACACATAAACCAATTAAATAGATTTCAAAATCCTGTAATAAACCCTCATATCAATGGTTAACTGATTTTTGACAAGGGTACTAAGTATATTTGATGGACAATAAAGGCTCTTTCCAATATGTGTTGTTGTTAGTGCCCTTCATTCACATCCAACTCATAGGAACCTTATGCACAAGAGAATGAAACACCACCCAGTTCTGCCCCATCCTCACCGTTGTCCATATGTTTGGGCCCACTGTTACAGCCACTGTGTCAATCCCTCTGGCCAAGTGACTTCTTTTTTACTGCCCCTCTACTTTACTAAGCATGATGTCTGTGACAGGTAGGTTTGTTGTGCCAACATGGCCAATGAACGCATGTGGGATTAAGTGAAGGGCAGAGACAGAAATGGCTCAGCAAGCCTCGCCTCTCTCTCCCTTGCTTTTTGATCATCGGACCAGTGTGGGGCTGCCTTGTTTGTTCTGTGCCTCCATCTGCAAGCTACCCTACCTGTGGGACACTTAACCCATGGACTGTGTCACTGTAACTTGAGGTTCCTTCAAGACCTACTTCGCCACGCTACTGAAATGTACATCTCTTGAGCTGAGGACTGTCAAACCCTGTCATCTGGCTGACTGTTGGTAACCTGCCTTGCTGTATGCTGCCTGTTCCCAGGTAGCCTGAATTGCTCTACAGAGGACTACCCAGCGGCCCTCAAAACTTGAAAGACTGCCAGTGTACTAGCTTTCTCACAGAAGTGAGTTCCACTGAGCCATTTGTACTGCTTTATAGATTAATTAACTGTTTATTTCTTATGTTATATGTCTATATAAATGTATATAACATTATTAGTGTCCTGGTTTTGTTTCTCTAGAGAACCGTGTCTACCACAAGGTCCTTCACCAGGGACTGTCCCAAGTACTTGAGATGATGTCTCACCATCTTTACCTTTAAGAAGCACTCTGGCTGCACTTCTTCCAAGACAGATTGGTTTGTTCTTTTGGTGGTCCATGGTACTTTCAGTATTATCCACCAGCACCACAATTCAAATGCATGGATTCGTCTGTCTTCTGTATTAAACGTCCAACTTTCACATACATAGGAGGTCATTGAAAATACCATGGCTTGGGTCAGGTGTGCCTTCGTCCTCAAAGTAGCCATGCTTTGCCACATTTTAAAGAGGTCTTATGCAGACAATTTACCCAATGAAATGTGTCCTTTGATCTCTTGCTTTGCATTGCTTCCATACATGGTGCTAGGAAAACTGGATTTTCACATGCACAAAAATAAAATAAGATTCATGCTTCATACCATATACAAAACAAATACAAAACTGAAAAAAAATTACAAAACTAAGACCAGAACTGGATGGTGCTTGGTTCCCCTTAATGAACATTTTGAGCAAACATTTCATAAAGAATAATGATTATAAGGAGGAAAATATAGGATACAACTTAAAATTCTCATGGAAATCAGACCTAGAACCATGAGGGTTGAGTGAAGCCCTGAAATTATTGCTCCTGAGATAATTTTTAAACCTTAAAGCCAAAATATTCCCAGAAGTCTTCTTAAAATTTAACAATAGGTTACCTTAGCTAGTAGACGGTGTCTGCCTTTTTCTGAATGATACTCTTTTAAACACTCTCTATGTGGGGTTAAACTGACCGGTAATTCATTGTAATCATGTTAATGGGCACGGCCCAACTCAGAAAAGGTAGTTGAGACTGGTTCTATAACTCACAGAATGTAATCAAAATCACTGAAATGCACATGCAGACAGTTGAGTTGGCGTATGTTTTACTATGTATATTTTTAACAACAAAATAAACAAAAGATTTTAAAAGGAGTTCTAAAGTCAGACATAATAAATACACTGCTACACTCCCCATGTTTTGTGGCAATTTCTATTGTGAAGACATCTTTTATGTCAAGAAGAGAGATAAAATATGAATTCTATCAAAAACATTCAAGCAAAAATAATGGACCATTTTCAGTATACCTAACTTGAAGGGAGCGACAAGTACTTCTATAATCAATGAACCATTGAGATTTAAGGACAAGATTGTCCTCACAGGGGTGGTATTTATGAAACTTAGAAGCTTCCTGACATTTTATTTATATTTTCCTCCGCACATGCAATAAATAATGTTCCTTTTGAATTACTTATCAGCATGAGGAAAAGGAAGACAAAACAGACCATTAATGTTCAGATAATGGAAAATGAAAATGAATAATAAGCCCAGACTTTACTCTGGGGAACAAAAAGCAGTTTTCAGAAAACAGAATTCTTAAGTACTCACTGAGGCCAGTCCTGATGTGTTAACGATACAGTTTGACTAATCACAATGAATTCTTCCATAGTCAAATCACATTATTTCTTCAGGAAACTGCTCTGACAAACACCTTATCTGTAAAAGAAAAATTGACCCTCCCATATATTTAACTTCGATTGTAAAAAGGCACAAGGTCAGGCTATAGTACAAAAAATTCCATTTGATCCTTGTTTCTTTATTTTTGTGTATAAATGCCATAGGGTTGACAGCATTTAAGTACAATGGGAGAATGTGAAGGAAATGTTTTTGTAAGGAATCCATCCAAACAGGGTAACGTTAGAAAGTTAGCTGGTAGCACTTGAGAAAATTCAGCTGGTATATTGCAAGGTTGATCGCGTGGCTCCAAGCACATTTTCCATTTGCCCCATCTGATGACCAGTAAGTGAGTATGGAAATATAGCTCTTCTACATCATAGTCAACACCATTCAGGGCTCAGTTTCCAACTAGACTGTTGGCCAGAAACTAGGTAAAGAGAGTGGATGACTCTGAGGGGAAACATCCTAAGAAAGTGAAACCAAATATTGTAAGCAAACGTTCCTGATGACTCCAACGCCTGTCTCCTGGTATCCATCCCCTTGTGTAGTTACCTCCCTCGGGATGCACTCGCAGGTGATATAAAATGACTCAAAGGCCACTTTTTTGAGTAGATTACAAAAGACTAACGTTTACCTTGCTAGCCAACTTGGGGTTTTTTTGTCCTTCTTTACTTCCATGCTTCTTTACTATTAGTATTGATTTTGAGGTGAAACAAAATATATTTGAAAACCTGGCAAACAAAGACAAATATCTTGATCTCATTTGTGCTTCCGTTCCTTGGTTTGATAAAAATATTCAGTAGTCAATATTTCCAATTTCTATGCCCCTTCAAAGGGGCCCTGGTGGTGCAGTGTTTATGCATTGGGCTGCTAACCCAAAGGTCTGCAGTTCAAAACCACCAGTCAATCCTGCAAAGAGTAACAGTCTCAGAAACCGATAGAGGCAGGTCTACCCTCTCTTAAAGGGTCGCCATGAGTAGACATCACCGCCACCATAGCAGTGGGTTTGTTTCTTTTGTTTGGGGTGTTCTCGAACCCATTTACACTGCTTTCACCCACCACGCCCTACGTGAACCGTTCCTGAGTATGGCATCAACAGTTCTATATTCCCAGTCCAATAAGCAATTCTCAGATCCTATCTTAAATTATCATCAGTACATGGCAGACTTAATCATTCACTATCTACAAACTCTCTTTACATGGTTTCCAGACCACCACAGCCTCTGGTTTTTTTTGCACAACTTCTCATTGTCTGCTGGATCTTCCAAAGTATTGAAGTACTCCAGGGCTTAGTGCTTACATTTCTTTCTTTCCTATCTTTCACTCACCTGTAGTCTTAAGATATTATGGTGTCTATATGCTAATTATCCTCACATTTGTGTTCCTAGCTTTGACGTTTTTCAAAATATACCACCATTTGTATTTCTACTAAGTCTCTGCAGCTCCCTGTTGTAAGGCTGAAATCAGTGAAGAGGACAAAAGGGAGCACTATGTGTCATCATATGACTACTACTACGTACTGCTTCCCTACTTCTTCCAGAGCAATTCTATAACACCCGAGTCATGTAAATAATGCTTGGAAATGTTGCTAACATTGTTTGTTATCACATAGGAAACCATGCCTTTGTTCAGAGAGTGGTGTAAAGGACTCTTGATGTTTCCATTACAGCTGGCTATGAAGTTAGACCAGTTCACCCTGTTCTTCTCTCTTACAATTCCAAGGTCTCATTATTTCTCTGCCCTTCTTTCTGGGGTATAGGACCTTCATTCATCTTCAAAGGCCTCCAGTTATCGACTGTTGGATAACTTTGTTATCGTTAATTTCAAACAAGTCTGCTCTGTCGCCTAATGACCTCGTGTACAACAAAACGAATTGCTGCTCAGCTCCGCACTATCTTCATTATCATTGATTTGCTCCAGTTGTGTATCGCGGCTATTTTGTAGTGTCTTCTAACCTAGGGGGGTCACCTTTAGCACCATATTTAACAATAGCTGTTGTGATCCATAGGGTTTTCATTGGCTAATTTTCAGAAGCAGATAAAGAGGCCTTTTTTCTAGCCTTAGTCTGGAAACTCCCTGGAAACTTGTCCTCCATTTCAAATACCTCCTGCTGATATTTGAAATACCGCTAGCATGCAGTCTCCAGCATCATGGCAATACATCAGACATCACGATATGATAAACAGGCATATGGATGGTGAATAGCTTCATCTAATTTCTTGCTTGATAGAACTAGAAGGAAAAGTGTGTGAGTCTTAAATATTGAAGGAAAACAGAAATCAGTCTCAAAGCAAAACATCTATCAGACAAATCTATTCACCACATCCTTGAACAATCCAAAACAATGGAAAACACTCAAGAAATAAAAGAATTTCAAACTGGAAATTAAGAAATAAAATCCATTAGCATATGACACGATTTTATAGAGAAGACATCCTAAAGAATACACTCACTAAACCAAACAAAATCAAAAAAATGATTACAGTTAACACATTCAATTAGTTAAATGGTCAATTAGTGAGATAAATAGAGGTTCTGATGTTTGATCAGCAATATGAATGTCATGAATGTCACTGACTTATACATGTAAGAAATGCTGAAATGTCAAATGTCTTGTCACATATATACCAGTGTCATACATATATTAACCACAATACATTTTGCTACCAATTAAAAATCATCAACTGAGTTTCTCTGAGTGGCAATAAAGGCTTTCCAAAAGAAAATTAAGAAACCAAATCCATTTACAATAACAAAAAATAATAAAAATCTTAGGATTAAATATATGTGAGAAGACATAGGACATGTACAGTGAAAATTACAAAACTTCAAAGATGTGAAGATAGAAATTCATTGTTTCTGGATTGCCTGCTTATGGGCAGAACAGGCTCACTGACAAACCAGTGTCATATGGAATCAAAGAAGCCACAAAAAGACAAAATCAAAATTGCAGTGCAGCACGGAAAAAGAGAGTATCAATCCATATAATAGATCATGTGACTTCTAAAACAAAAAAAGTTTTCTCATTTTCCAAAGACGTCATTCTAGCAGTCATCCGGCAAACCTATGCTTCCATCCATGTCCTGTTTAGTAGGAAACTGCAGAATGACTATCCACAGGCCAAACTCAGTCATCGATGTGTCTTTTTTAGCCTCACATAGTGTTTCGTTTTTTGAATTAGTTGTCAACCTTGAACAATATAGGTAAATCCCATGACAATAAATGTTTCTAGCTTCAGAAACACTGGACTCTCTGGCATACAGATACTGTGCATACATTCTTCACTCATGACAATGAATGACTAGCACTACACATTGTTGCCTTTGCACAGTCTCCACCACTCACAGTGCCATACAGAGGTCAGCTTTATTGAACCGGCACAAGATCTGCATTTGCAGTCCACTTTTTACCATTCAAGGGAATGAGAATGTCTTTTCCTTGGAACTGAAATAGGGTGCCTCTCCTTGGCTCCAGTTCGAAGTAGACCTTTGAGTTAAATTATAGCAGCTCAGCAGATGTTGGAGATTAAAGTCCAGACAGAGGACTATAGTCTCTTCAGAATTCTAGCACAACAAATGCTTAAAATGGCCTTTAATATCGTATACCACAAATATTTCTTGAGGTAATCAGTACATTTGATCCAACTCTGCTTACTAAATTATCTCACTTGTTGCCAACTCTAGTCTCTTCTCTCTTCTGAAGTTAAATAAGTTATCACTCTCTCCACATTTTCACTTGACTGCATAACTTCTTTGCCAAAGCACGTGTTTTATACCTAACATATGTTTACATGTAATTGTCAAGACCTGGTTCTAGTATAACTCCCATTTGAACAGAATAAAGGACTTCCCTCCTCTGCTGCCTTCTTCACATCTAACTCCCTGGCACTGAGTCAATGCTGAGTCACAGCGACCCCCTGTGAGTTTCTGAGACTGGAATTGTTTACAGGAGTAGAAATCCTAGCCCTTCTGACGAGCTGCTGCTGGTTTCCAATTGCCGACCATGCGGATCACAACCCAATGTGTAACCATTACACTACCAGGGCTTTTTTTTTTTTTTAACCACTACTCCTCTGTCAGTTTGTCATACTCTGGTGGATTGCATATTGCCGTGATTCTGGACACTATGCCAACAGTATGACAAATACCAGTCGGGTCACCCGATCTTACCAGGTGCCAGTGGAGCTTCCAGAGTTAAGACCAGACTCTCACTGCCATCGAGTCGATTCCAACTCATAGTAAACCTATAAGAAAGGGAAAGAACTGCCCCTGTGGGTTTTTAAAACCAGACTAAGAGGAAGGAATAGGCTGTTCGTTTCTGAGGAATTATCTACTGAAAATCTTATGAATGGTGGCAGAACATTGCCTGATATAGTGCCAGGTAATGAGCCACTCAGGTTAGAAGGCAATCCAAATACCATTAGGGAAGACCTGCCTCCTCAAAGTAGTCGACCTTAATGATACGGATGGAGTAAAGCTTTAGGAACTTTCATTTGCTCATGGTGGACAATTTAAAACTAGAAGAAACAGCTGAAAATATCCATCTCATGTACTTTGGACATATTATCAGTTGAGATTAGACCCTGCAACAGGCTCTCATGCTTGGTAACGTCTAGTAAAAAAAATGAAGTAAAAATGAAGACTCAATGAAGTGGAGTCAGTGGCTTTAATAATGGGAGTATACATAACTATTGTGAGACATGCACAAGACCTGATAGTGTTTACTTCTATTGTACAAAGTGTCACTTTGAGTTGGAAACGACTCAACAGGACTTAGCAACAACGAAGCTTGCGTGTGTGTGTGTGTGTGTGTGTGTGTGTGTGTTCAAGAGCTCTTAATCTCTCCGTCTCTGTGATGATCAGACGGAGTATGATCCTTCTTCTTATGGAGACTATTTACCATTTATTGATAGTATTGCTATGGACAGTAAACTTAGTTTTGTCTAGACCTATTGAGTTGTCTTTCTTAAAGCAATCAGTGTTTGACTTTTTGAAATATCAGATAACTACAAATATTATTTCTTGTAAATTGGAATTAATATTTTTGCTTTCATTCTGCATTTTATGATACAATCAAATGTCTTCTATATTTCCCCAGAGCACAAAACTAGAACCAACAAGTGAAATTTACCAAACTAGGTTACAATTAAATTATGCAGGTGTGAAATGGGTTGATTTATGATAAAGCAACGTTCGCTTATCGAACATCTTAAGAAAAGATTGAATGGCAATTTTTGAGTAAATCTTTCTCAAAATTGGCATTAGCAAGTTTCAAAGGTGATAATAATGGAATGATAATCATAGAAAAACATTGAATTATCTTGGTTTTCTACCTTTGGAGTATATTCTCAAAACTATTCATATAAAGACAACTTCCTGAGAATGAGTCATTTGGGCATGTGAGTAATATATTTTAATGTATAGAGCCCTAAAGAGACATATTCTCTGTAAAAAATATGCTTCATAGGAAATAATGACATATTTTCATTTCAATTTTCTCATGTTATATATTATCAATATACATTGTAATATTATGAAATTAATTATCCACAGTAACAGGTCAGTACATGCTGACTTAGAATATATGTTTAAGTGTTCAACATGAACTACTTTTTAAAGTATCACCCACATTACACAAAGAAACCAAATTCTTAATATTAGGAAGATGTGATACACACATAATATGGGTTTGTGAGTCACGTCATGTGCTTTATATGTTTGCTGTTAGGGTTTATTTTGAGGTAACACACAATAATTAGCATAAACAAAAAATTTTAAATAAGATAGTTCTCTGGAAGTTAATTCAAGAAAATCATTAAAATATGTTAATAGACATACACACATGTAAATGAAAGGATTATCTCTAAATGTGTAATTCAGAAAAGTGCGAGGTCACCAAAAACTCCAATCAAGATGACCTGAATATAAACTCAAGTAGGCAAGGCAAGGAATGTGACTTTAATGAACTTCAGTGGCACCATAATCAGCTCAATTTTATCTTGTTTGGAAACTTAATGAACTGTGTGGTAATCAATGTAGAGAGAGATGGGTGAACAAAACATTCAGCTGAGATGCTGGAATTGGTGAAGCCAACACACCAAGTTGTGGGCCTTGGCGAGGCAGACATTGTGCAAGGCAGTGGTGGTCCACCTTATTCTGATTCCACACTCATCCAAAAGGCTTCCCATATGACAGTTTGCTTGGCTACGTTGAGAAAGGACCTGGATCTGGGAAAAGACCATTCTAACCTTCTTGGTGATCTTGTTTCTCAAGCATAAAAAGAAAATCAATGGCATTCTGGTTTATATGCCCATGTCAACTAAACTGGTTCAAACCAATATGCTTCCTTCCTTTCTCCAACTCTCAAAAAGAAAAACAAAACTCAGAACTACTCGTTATGTACTGACAGAATCCAATTTCTTATGGCAGCACCTTGGACCGTAGTGAATTAATCAAGGTAAGTTTTAGCTTGGGAAACCTTTTCACGCTCAACTAAGACTTTTCCTAGTATACTGTGGAAGGAAATGAGATAGACTATGTTTATAAATATGGTTCTTCTTTATAATCTTCTTACTGTCCTCCAGTATTTCCCAACTTATACTTGAAAAAAGCTTACTCCCTGACTCCTCAATATGGAAAAATGGAATTTTACCCATGACTTGCTAAATTCAGTCACTAATTCTGCTGCCAATGCCTCCTGGCACTTCTTTCAGAATGACAAAATACAAAGGCAATCTATGCTGTTTTGCAAAGTCAGAATTTTTTGATTATTTTGATTATTTGACATGGTTTCAGAGGAGAGAAAGAAATTATTGAACTAGAGAGAAAATGACAGCAGTCTGCCAGTATGACCACTAGTAAAACCAACAGATTCTCCTGATATCTTTTATCATACTGGTTGTCAAATCCTTAGTGATTCAAAATACTGGTAGCTCTGTGGACAAGGGCTTTGGCTGCTAAACCACCTGTGGGAGAAAACTGAGGGTGTCTGTTTCTCTGAAGTTTTACCATCTTGAAATCTTAGGAGAGGGATTTAACTTGACAACATTAAGTAGATAATTGACAATGCTCCTTAGTTAGTTTTACCTTCATTTTTTACAACAATAATATTTTATTAGTAATAGTACTAGTAGTAATAAATATTTTCAGTAGTAGTAAAAAAATTTTCAGCCAGGACTGTGGTGGTGAATGTATTATATTCTAGTCTCTCTATTACATGTTATGCAATAATATCTCACTTGTCTGGAACTAACTTGAGCAGCAAACTAAATTAGCCATTACAAACTGAGATCCAGAGAATTAAAAAAAAAAGAAATAGAATAATTCCACTGAGTGAAAATAATCCATGCACTGAGATTTGTGTATTTTATTCAAAGGAAAACTTCTCATTCCTCTACTAAGAGAATATTTCTCTACATCTATTTTGGTTATATACTTTAGCAATCAAGGTCCATATAATTAGAATGACGTAAAGATGCTGATCCAGGAAGTTACACTGCCAGAAATGTATGAAGATAGCACAGGAGGAGGCCGAATTAGGAAGACGTTGTAGCTGTAAACATCACCTACCCCCACAAAAAAGAAAAGCATCCTAGTCTTGAGCTATTTATTACTAAAGTGAATGTGGATGCACATTTAATGAAGTCGAGAGGGTACCATTACATTCCAACATGATGCAAGATTGATGCTAATAATAATGGCCAAGAATCAATAGTGATAGGTAGACAAAATAACAGTTAAATTTTCGTTAAACAGATGGAAAAAGTATATACCCAAATTACAAGGAAAATTCAGTCATCCAGAACATCTCAATTTCAGAGCATGTTTAAATGGCTCATATGGTATTGCAATTACACCTAAGATTATGGGCAACCCAAGGTTGAGAGGTTTTCACTATTACTATGCAAAATATTTTATCATATATTATTATATTATAGCATAAAATATTATATCTATTGATATATCAATACATCTATGGTTTCTATCAAGTCAGTTCTGGTGACATCTTTTGTGCAGAGTAGAAATGTTCCACAGGGTTTTTACATGTTTGGTTGTTTCTATTTATCTCTGTATCCATCCATAGATCTATTTTTTATGTATGTAATAATCAAAATCTTTATTATAATCTTAAACTGGACCAGGGGAAGACAAAGGAAAAGACATATCCAGATGGAGAATAACCTTGGCACAGGGTCATAGTGAACTTCAGAAAGATCATGGAAGGTCAAGAAGGGTCATACATACATGCTGTTGTTGTTCTTAGGTGTCATAGCGTCAGCTCCAACCCAGGGCGGCCCTATGCACAACAGAACGAAGAAGGCAACACTGAGCATCCTCACAAGGGTTCCTATGCCCAAGCCACTTTGTCGGTCCATGTCGCTGCAGGCCTTCCTGTTTTTGTCACCCCTCCACTTTACCAAACATGATGTCCTTATGCAGAGACTCTTCTCTCCTGACAAGATGTCCAAAGTATGTAAGTTGAACTCTTGACATCCTTGCCTATAAGGAGCACTCTGGCCTTCCTTGTGCCAAGACAGATTGGTTTGTTCTTTTAGCAATCCACAGTACTTCCCATCTTCTTCAGGCACCAAAATCCAAAGGCATCTATTTTTCTACGGTCTTCCTTATTCAATGTCCAACTTTCACATACATATGATGCAATGGAAAATACCATGGCTTGGGACAGCTGCATGTTGGACCTCAAAGAAACATCCCTGCTCTTCCATATTCTAAAGAGGTCTTGTGCAGCAGATTTACCCAATGCAATACATCTTTTAATCTCTTGACTGCTGCTTCCAGTTGCATTATTTGCACTGTTTGATATCAGTGATTTCATTCTATTGTTTGTTGGAACAACTTTCTTTGGAATGAGCATAAATATGGATCTCTTCCATTCATTGGCCAGTAGATGTCTTCCAAATTTCCTGCCACAGACAAATGAGTGCTTCTCGTGCTTCAGCTTTCTGAATCATGTTAATGTTTTTTTGTCCGTCAATTCGTGGAGCCTAATTTGGGCTAATGCAATCAGTGCAGTTAGAACTTCCTCCTTCAGCACCATTGATTATTTCTCATATGCTACCTCCTGAAATGGTGGACGGTTGGCTAATTCTTCTGGTACAGTGACTATGTATATTTCTTTCCCTTGATGCTTCCTGCATCATTCAATATTTTGCCTATCGAATCTTTCAAAATTGCAATTCAAGGCTGGACTATTTTCTTGAGCTCTTTTGGATATGCTGAGCATGTTCTTCCCTTTTGGTTTTCTAATTCTAGGTCCTTGCACATTTAATTATATTTGGCTTTGTCTTCTCATGCTGCCCTTTGGAATTTTCTCTTCATCTCCTGGACTTCATCCTTTCTTTCTTCCATTTGCTTTAGCTATTCTATGACCATTAGCAAATTTCAAAGTCTCTTCTGATATCCACTGTGATCTTTTCTTTCTTGTCTTTTGAATGATCACTCGTCTGTCAGTTACAGTGATGCTAGAAGCTGCCATAGTTATTTCAAATGCCAGCAGGGTCACCCAAAGTGAACAAGTTTTACCAGACTAAGCTTCCAGACTAAGAACAGACAAGGAAGAATGACTCAGTTCCCCACTTGGGAGTAGGAAGGTAAATTTAGTAAGTGACTAAATCCTGTTTTAAGAAAATCATGAGGGTTTGATACAGGGCACATATTTGAATAACGCTCATTCACTAAGGAAGAACTCTGCAAAAAGCTAAGAAAATATGAGGCAGATATATGGTGGTCTGAGACCGCCTGTTCTTGGGAAACCACAAATATCAGAGGTTTGAATCAAAGCCCAATGACATCCATGCTCTATAGGGTTTTCAAGGCCTTGAAAACCTTATGGAAGCAAATTGCCAGGCCTGTCTTCTGAGACACCTCTGAATGGCTTCAAACACCCACCCTATTAACTGGAAATCAAGCACCCAGAAACCAATCGAGCTATATTCAAACCCACACCCATCTAGTCAATTTCAACTACAGTATAGGACTTATAGACAGAATAGAACTGCTCCCAAGGGTTTCAAGGAAGTTGATGGTCTCATCTCTCTCCCTTGGAGTAGCTAGTGGGTTTTTGATTAGCATGCACTTACCACCGGAGATACTAGATCCACATCTATAAGTATAATTCTGAAAGGTAGAAATTCTATGAGAGAGTACTATAGGTATCTTCATAAAAAAGAGGACTCTGCCCTGTTATTTGTTTTATTTATAGAGTTTCCCATTAAGACTCTATTTTAAGAAAGTAGTTTAGTGCATTTACAGCTTATTGAAGTATAAATTATAACCAATAAATTGAATGTATTTCAGATGTATGATTTTATGAACTTTGATATACCAAGAAGCTTACATCACAATCTAAATAGTGAACATATCCATTACCCAAAAAGGTTTAATTTGAATACTCTGTAGTCCTTTCTCCCAGCATCCCAATTACAACCCTCACCCTTATTAACCAAATACATATATGAGTTCTGTCACTAAATATTAGTTTGCATATTTTAAATTGTTGTAGAAATGGAACCCTAATCTATGGAAATTTAGTTGCCTGGCTTCATGCACTGAACCAAAGTATTTTGAGATGAATCCATATTAAGCTAGGTATCAATGAGTGCACCATAATGTGTTCAGTCATTCATCTTTTAAGGGAGGAAATTGAATTTTTTCAAGTTTGAAGCTAGAAACATTCTTGAAAAAGTGAATGTGTTTATAATTTTTCTTTTTTGGGGGGGAGTAAGTTCCTACAAGTAAAATGGTAAGTCATAACGAATATATGTTTGATTTTTCAAAGAAACTGATAAACTGTTTCCAAAGTGGATATTCCATTTTGCAATCTCACCAGCAATGTGTAAAAGTCCCAGTGGATCTATATCTTTACGAATACTTGATATGATTAGTCTTTTGAACTGTAATCATTCTAATAGATGTGTTTGCCTCCTGTCTGGCTGTGTGTTATACTATTAGGCTCACATGTTGGTATCATACTGAGAGTGAGGCTCTAAATATTTCAAATACCAAAAGGGTAGTTTATTAAGGAGAGGTTTCAATTGGGCTTTCAGATTAAGACTGATTGATTATGAGGAAAAACCTGATGAACTATTTCCAAAATTAGACAATAAAAACCACATTTCATAACAGGACATTGTCTGATTCACTCGCTGTAGGCAGTTTTTTTTGTAAGAGGAACAATAGTGGAGGACATCATGCTTGGTGAAGTTGAGGATAAAGAGTATATGGGAGACCAGAGGTGAGATGTTTGGCACAACAGCAGCACCATCAACTTGAGCATGCCAGTGAATATGTGATTGAATGCAGTTCCAGACAAGATATGTTTTTAAATGTTGTTCAATGCCACCATGAGTCAGAGCCAACTTAATGTTCGCTGTCTATAAATTACAGATATGTAGTGGTATCATCTTATCATTTTGATTTTCATTTCTCTCATAACTAATGATGTTAAGCATCTTCTCACATGCCCACTAACCAGATTATTTGCTTCTTTGGTGATGTGTATATACCAATTGTTTGCCTACTTTTAATTGTTTGCTTTACTTCATGCAATTTTCTGAATATGTTATGTATTCTGAGTAAAAGTCCTTTATCAAATATGTGATCCTCAAATATTTTGTCCTATTTTATGACTGATCTTTCAATCTCTTCCCAGTGTCTTTTGAAGAGAGCTGGTTACCAATTTTTTTTTGAGCTGGTTACCAATTTTAATGCAGTATGATTTACCCTTTTTTTCGGTATAAATTACAGTCTTTGTAAAATAACTAAGAATCTTTGCCTAAGCAAAGTAAAAAATATTTTTGCTTATGAATTGACTCCATGGAAGTTTTTGTGGAGATTATATTACCTTCTTGAATTTGTATACTTTTTAGCACTACATCTAGGTCTATTTTTAATAAATTTTCATATATAATGTGAAATATGGATAGGAGGTCATTTTTTATTTATGGATATCCAATTATTCTGGAAACATTTCTCCACTAAATTTCTCTAGCTGCACTTTGGTACTCCTCCCTGTGCACTTCCTGTATACAGTAATTGAGACAATGATAAAACAAGACTCATTTGTTTCCTATTTCCCTGGGAATACCATTCCCAGAATGTTTGAAATATTTTCTTTGAATACAAAGAATGAATGAATGAATTTCAATCATTTGAACATGTCATAATCACCAGTGCCTACAAAAGTCAAATCAGAAAGAAAATAAACTTTTATGCCCACCCAAAATAGCAGAAAGACAAACCCTCAGAAAGATTGTTCCAATCCTCTGTAAATGTTATGTGCTTACTTTTTAGATTTATTTGGATGTGTAATTGTTCTGCTTTATATTTGTCTTTATGTGATAACTAGCTGGTTAAATGTTGTGAAACTATTCACTTATTTTCCTGTATTTCCTCTGAATGGCCAGTCTATAATATATAGTCAGAATGCTCCTTGGAAGTGACAATGGCAAGACTTCATCTCATATACTTTGGATGTGTTGACAGGAAATAAAAACCCCAGGGAAAAAGGGCATCTTGGGAAAGTAAAGGGTCAGTAAAACAAAGAAGACAAGGATATGGCTTGACACAGTGGATGCAGCCAAGAGGAAACAATAATTGTGATAATGGCTCAGGATTGGGCAATGTTTAATTTTATAAGTTGGAATGGATTCATTGGCACCCAGTAAAAATAGTGAAATAATGTATATACCTAACTGCCTTATATATTAAGCTTCCTCCTTTTCAAAGTGTTGCTATTGTATTGTTTCAGTAGCAGTCAGGACTATGTGAATTGACAGCTATATTCAAAGCAATATGTGTATGTTTTAATCCCCTGGGAAAAACTCCATTCTTTATAATTAATCCCCCAAATCTATATGCTATATAGGCTTTTAACTCTCTAATGAAGTGAAAAATTCTGTCTGAGAAAACTAAAAAAGCTATACTGTCCTAAAGGAACTTGTGCTTAGATTTCAGATAGAAGGAAAAAATGTGACTAAAGATCTCATGCTGCAGTATGGGCAATGCTAATTTTATTAATCTGAGATACTAAGAACCCATAATGAAGGACAAAGTATAGTCTATGAATTGAAGATGTAAAATACTTCATGCAGTTATGGAGATAATTATCTAAGCATATAACCTAGTTTAGAAAAAAAACCTTCAAGTACCCATCTAAGGCAATTAACCAGTACTTTACATTTGACCTCTCCTGAATGCTTCAGCTGCATTTTTCGCAGCTGTTATTTATGAAAGACTACTTTATCTTGGACAGTGTATATAAAATATGAATCCTGCATTTGAGCACAGTCTAGTAAAAAAAATCTTGTACTATAATCAAATTATTTGTTTATATGTCTCAGTGGCACAATAAAGGCATGAACTCCTTGTTATATAACTTATCAAGGATTTGTGAGGGCGGGCGGGGGAATGAGGGGGAAGAAATGGGGAGCTGATATCAGGGGCTCAAGTGGGAAGAGAATGCTTTGAAAATGATGATGGTGGCATATGTGCAAATGTGCTGGGCACACTGGAGGAATGTATGGATTGTGATAAGAGATGTAAGAGGCTCCAACAGAAGTATTTAAAAAAAAGAAACACTTGATGGTTACCGGGGGTGAGAGGAAAAGGGAGGAAGAAGAAGCACTAGGCTAGACAGTGAGGGGGAAGGTAATACTTTAAAGAGGAATCAGAAAGGAGCAGGAGGAAGGGAAAGCAGATAGGAAGCTTCATAAGTTGTTTAAATTGTTGAATACAAAAATTATCTAAAAAGTAAGACCCACCTTATTCATAACAAACACTAGTTTTTAAAAATGAATTCTTGATGTAAGCTGTAAGAGCCCCCAATAAAATGATTGAAACACACACACACACACACACACACACACACACACACACAAAACACTGCTATCAAGTCAATGTCGCCTCGGAGTGATTGTATAAGACAGAGGAGAACTACCCCTGTCAGTTTCCAAGACTGTAACTCTTTATGGGAGTTGAATGCCCCATCTTTCTCTCATGTGAGGACAAGGCTATGATTAATAGACCAACTACTTTCTTCTAAAGATCTCAGGCCAATTGCAAAGGTTAAAACAGAACAGCATGAGGATGCGCACTCCCCTAATACAAGAGCACCTTGCTCAGCTAAACGGTCATTT
>NW_022111327.1:10461322-10507713 GCF_000313985.2 Echinops telfairi | reverse complement strand
CAGCAGAGGGGTGGGTGAAGGGAGACGCTGGGCAGTGTAATATAAGATACAATAATAATTTATAAATTATCAAGGGTACATGGGGGACAGGGCAGGAGGAAGCGAGGGGGAGGGGGGAAAAAGGAAAATGAGCTGATTCTGGGAACCCAAGAGGAAAGCGAATTTGGGGAATAATGAGGGCAAAAAAATGTATAGATGTGCTTTACACAATTGATCTATGTATTGTGATGAATTGTATGAGCCTCAATAAATTGATTTAAAAAAAAACAGAACAGCAAAAGCTAAATGAGAGAAGAGACATTTCAGGTAAAGGGAGTTGTATATGCAGAGTTTGTAAGGTGTGCTTTCAATGTGGCTATTCATTTGGCGTGGGATGAGGTTGAACGTTGAACTGCACAGCATGGCTACAGAATGGCTCTGCGAAACCACTGAAGACTTTCCAGCGAATGATAACAAGCTTATTTACAAAAGTCAGTGACTTCTGGCTGAAGGGTGGATTAAAAAGAAGAAGAACTACTGCACTTTGAAGATGTTAAACAGGACGTGGTTGAAGGATTATCAGGGACAGGTATTTAGTGCCGCTATGGATCAGGATTTGGAGTCTAAGACAGAAGAGTTACTGGAGATACAAAGACTTTAAAATGCTATAGGAGTAGATGAAATTACCCAGAGAGACTATCAAATGCAAGTACAGAAAACGAGAATGATTATGGGGGAGCAACATTCAAGTGTTCACCAGAGAAAGAGAAACTAGGGTGACCAAGGACTGTAGACTAATGAGAGTTGAAGGAAAGGGGGTGCTGTTTGTTCCTTTCATTAAAGAAACACTATTTGCAAAGATACAAGCAGAGAAGGAACTGAAGAACAGAATTCAAGATTTAGCCATTTCACTGAAATTCATGTGAGTGGAAAGCAGAATCAATGGGGCTGAGCAGGTGAAAAATGGAGGCAACAAGTGTAAACAACAGAATAAAAAATGCAGCCATGAATAACAAGAGTCTGGCACAGAATCTTACTGCAAAATCTACTGCCGTTGAGCCCATTCCGACACCGAGTGACACGTTTAAGGTTTCTGCGACTGACAATCCTCATGGGAACAGAGCCTTATCTTTCACCAGACAAAGTGGCTGGTGGCTTTATGCCAGCAGCCTTTCTATGAGCAGCTCAATACTTATCCTACAGAGTCACTAGGGCTCCTTAGCTTGAGGGATGAATGCATAGATACCAAAAAATTCCCTAATTTATGAATTTTCAAAAAACAGATGTGGCACGAAAGTTATTTTTAGCAATAGGCTAAAAAAAATGTCTGTTTTAAAATTATGCTGACTTATAAGCAGAGTAGTATTCCTTGAGTAAGTAATTGATTTCTCATTGTGAACCCTAAAAAGAAGAGCTTAAGAACCTTGATAAGCTAACAAACATATGCAGAAATGTTCATAATCACAAGCCATTCAAAAGATGCAAATCAAAAC
This sequence comes from Echinops telfairi, assembly GCF_000313985.2. Taxonomy (NCBI): domain Eukaryota; kingdom Metazoa; phylum Chordata; class Mammalia; order Afrosoricida; family Tenrecidae; genus Echinops; species Echinops telfairi. The sequence continues at coordinate 10,506,241 of NW_022111327.1, read as the reverse complement.
AATAAAGAAGTGCCATATCACACCAGTATTGATAACAAAGTTCAAAAAAAACAGAAACAAACACATGCTGGAGAGGGTACAGAAAGCTTGGGACCCCAAGACACTGCTAGAGGGATTGTAAAACAGTACAACCACTGCGGAAATTGGGATGGCACTTACTCAAAAAATCAGGAATTAAAATACCATGTGACCCAGCAATAGTGGACTATCCTACAGAAATAATGAATGTAGCCTGAACAGATATATGCACTCCCTTGTCCAGTACAATACTATTCACAAAGCAAAAAAGATTGAACCAATCGAAGTGCCTATCTGTGAAAGACTGAATATGTAATTGTTGGTACATACACACAATGGAATACTACACATTGATAAAGAGTAATGATCAAACTGAAACAACTCATGCAATGGTTGGATTCATAGCACTGTTTGCTAAGTGAGGTTAGCCAATCTTGAAAAGAAAAATACTGGATGAGAACACTGAGGCTTTCAAATTTCAAGAAAAGGGTTTGTATACCCCAAGAAACAGACTTTGAGGGTTTCCAGGGGTGAGAGGGGAATCGAGGGAAAATGACACAGTAAAGTAGTGGGTGGATCAGTGTTAACGTGAGTGAAAGCCAAGATAATGTACCGCAAGAGGGAGATGAACCAACAAGCGGGTGGGGATTGCGGTTGGGGATGCAGGAACAGAGCAAATCATTGGGAAGTTTGATAAATTATTTAAGTTGTTGAAAACAAAAATGAGCTGACACTTAATTGACAACAAGGTATTGTAAATAATCAGAGGAACCTTAGCATGCTACCTTCTCGAACTGAAATGAGAAATATTTTCTAATCCTTCAGTTAAAGTCATATGACCCCCATGATAGTTTCTCATGACCCTGGATGTCTTTTCCTTCATACTTCCCATTAAAGTTTATAGTTACATATCTGCTTGTGGCATTTCGAAATTGTCTGTCTCTCCTATTTGAACACAGCCTCTCTGATAAGATGAAACATGCCAGTTTGTGCTCATCACTATACCTTGCATTGCCCAGTACAGTTCCTGGCACATAATGGGCACTGAACAAATATTGACTGGATGAAGGACAAAATGAAAGGTCTGAATATTGAAAGAGTTGTATTAACTTGTCGTCTTACATTGGAGAAGTTTTCATGTCCTCGTCTTTAACCTTCAACTGGTGAGACAAATCACAAAGGTCCTTTTCATTCAAACTGAGATAACGTCAGACTCTAGCTACACCAGTGTCATCCCCCAGGATATAATTCTTTAGCTCCTTTCGAGCTATATGTTTCTGGTGAACTGCTAAAACATTCATGTGGAGAGTAGAAATTTCTTTTGAGTTAATAGCACTTCCCAGTGTTTTCCTAAAGAATTCGTTTTAATGTTGATCCCCAATAAATAGACACTTTCTCACCCCTATCTCCAGAAGTAGCAGTTTGCTGAAAGAACAAAGACAATAGTATGATGGTAAGAACTCTGAAAACATTGGAGCTGGCACAGTTTCCAGGTGTCTAAATTCAAATGTGGCTTCAGCATTTACTAGGTTATATCTTTAGTAAATTATTTAACTTCTTTGAGACTCAGTTTTGTCATGTGTGAAATATCAGTAGCAAAAGTGTTTATCTAAGAGTTTCTATGAACATTTATATGAGTAGTACTTGTAATAAGCTCTGTACAATGTCTGCTACAAATATTATGTAAGTTATTTTAATGGTTAATTGTTTTCTGTTATTTCATCATTCAGTATACAGGAACATAACACATATATGAATGCAATTGAAAAATATATTGCTACTGGGATTTTAGTATGGTGGAGTGAAATTTCTTAATATGGTTCTTCTATTCAAACCCCTGTAACTCTCACCAGGTAATTGAGTGGGGCCGACAAATAGGACGTGTATAACAGGCATAGAAGGTATTGGTCAGTTTTCATTACCAACTACCTGGCGATCAAGATGAGAAATCTTTGAAACAGCAGCAGGAAGAGAAACCCCAAGCACCTTGGCATAGCACGTTCAAACTTCTGTTTGAAGTGGTGGAGGGAAGATACATCACAGACTAACTTTTCCTTATCTGTCCTGAGACTGGAACGGTGGGTAAACTGGAACTGACAAGTAAGCTGACTTCCTGGCCCAGGGAGGCCAATAAAGTTTGAGAGACCAAGTGACTGAAAAACTGAGAACTGAAATAGAGATTTGGCAACCACGTGGCTGAGCAGCTGAGCACGTTACCTGCTGACTGATCAAGGACTGTAAACTTTCCGTTAGCTGATCTTGACTTGTGGTAAACTATGAACTTCTCTAATACATCCCTTAATTGTGAGTACTGTATTGCCTGTGAATTCTCTGTGCTCATTACAATGAATTATCGAACCCAGCATAGATATAGAGTGGTGTGGGAGGAATGGTTTGTGTCACAATAGGTATAGAAGGATGGACCATGGAGGTTTGTCCGACCCCTAACTTATGGCAATAGGGAAGCCAGAGGAGGTTAGATATGGCCCCATTGCCATTTGTTGCAACCAGTTCATATATGCATAGGTTTACTCCAAACAAAACATGCTCGATCTTGTCTTTACAATCAGTGAATGGCTGCAAACGAGTTCTCTCAGGAATACTCTTCTCTTAGTCTCATTAGGGTATCTTTTTTTTAAACAGTCCAAATGAAACAATGGCTTTCAAGATCTTCTGGGACAGTTTAACTCAAGGCACAAAGGACAGTTCAGAAGGTTATTATGACTGTTTTAAGAAAGGCTGCGCTCTTGCCTCTGGTCCTGAGGGGTTCATCTGCCCCGGATTCCCGGTGTTTCCAGTTCTTATCTGTACCAGTGTTCATCTTCTGGTCTAGCCGGATTTGCAAGGTAGAATTGGGATCATGATAGTGGGGCAGGGACGGGGGAGGAAGCATTGAAGAACTAGAGGGTGGAGCGAAGGTGGGGTAGAAAGGGGGAACCGATTACAAGGATCTGCATATAACCTTGTCTCTGGGGGACGGACAACAGAAAAGTGGGTGAAGGGAGACTTCGGGCAGTGTAAGATATGACAAAATAATAATTATTTATAAATTATCAAGGGTTCATGAGGGAAGGGGGATACAGGGAGGGGAGTGAAAAAAATGAGGAGCTGATACCGAGGGCTCAAGTAGAAATCAAATGTTTTGAGAATGATGATGGCAACAATTGTGCAAATGTGCTGGACACAATGGATATAAATATGGATTGTGAGAATGGTTGTACAAGCTCCCAATAAAATGATTAATAAAAAAAGAAGGGTTGTGTGTTAGACAATAAACTATCTCAGGTTGTAAATGAGTAATCTTGAATATATTTTCTAAAAGGACACAGGATCATCATGGGGACTTATTACGAATATGTTTATAGAAGGAGGGAAAAAAGCTATGGAATTTGTATTGAGGATTTTCCCTTATCACAATGCACCTGCTCATTCTTTGAGGGCATCCAGGGGTATCCCAGAAGAATTTTGTTGGGATCCTCAACCCTCTACCCTACAGCCTGAATGAAATTTCCCATGCAGGCTTATTTTTCTTCCTCAAATTCAAAGAATATCGAAAAGGAATATGATTTGGGGCCCTAGAAGATGACAAAAGTACAGTTTTGATGTGATGGAAATCAAAGATCACAAGTTTTATTCAGGGAAGGATTGGCGAGATGAAGAAACTGATTTCATAAGTATATAGAACTAGGTGAAGGATATACCATGAAACAATAGCTTCACATTTTAATATTTGTTTAGTAAAAGTTTTTATGACTTTGTAGTAATATTTCCTAACATATCATTGTATACAAGTATACTGTCTCCCATATAGGAGTGGAATCCAAATTTGCCACTTTTACCTATTCAATGGTTTTCTAGTGGAAGGAGAAAAACTGACTTTATAAAAGTTTAACTCAATGTCATTCCAGTCAACTGAAAGGTCATCCTAACTTAATCTGTTTTTTATGTTACTAGAATTAATTTTTTAACATATAAAGCTTTATTTATAATGAAGAAAGATAAGGACCCATATTATGTCCATCAACAGAGAATGGATAAATATTGACAGCATTGCCATCAGGTGTAATATTTTAAATTTTCATAGAGTATTTACTGAATTAGAAAAATAATTTAAAATACTAAATAAATAAGAACAAATTAATAAATTATATTCAAATCATACAGAAAATGTTATTGTATGTGTATATATATATACATACATATAAATTAAAAACCAAAACTCATTGTCATCAAGTCAATGCTGAGTTATGGTGACCCTATAGGACAGGGTAAAACTGCCCCTGTGGGTTACAAGAGTGTAACTTTAAAATAATAGTTTTATTGATATAAAATTCACAAAGAATACACTTCCATAGTTGTTACTTTTTAAAAGATTTCGCTATACATCATGACAATTCGTTCTAGTGCTTCCTGCCCTAACTGAATCTTTACTCCCTCCCACCATTAACACTGTTCCAGGTCTCTCTCCCATGCATCTTACCATCAACTTGCAGGAGGATCCTCCACATCTGAGCATTTATAAAGAAAGGATTCTATTCCTGTAAATTTCCTACAAGCACTGGCAAGAAAAACTGACAAGTCTCAAGCTACCTGCATGTGTTTGTTTAGCTTGCCACCAACTAATACTATTTGCCTACAAAAATATCTTTGGTCTTGGCCAGGTGTGTTTGAATCAGATTCACTTCCCATCAGGTTTCATGTTACGATGAAAAGAAAGCATCATTCCTTCCATATCACACTCAAAGAAACACAGCTGGAACCCCCTCTCCATGGCGGGCCGTGCAGAAGGGCACTGGTATGGAGAGGAGAACCTAAAGTGTCTTTTGCATATTGAATAGTAAATGGCACAAGCCTAAACCTTAGGGATTTGGGTGAGTAAAGGTTTTAGGGTCAGAAGGATGCTTGCCTGTTAGCACTCCAGAGCTTGATTTGTTTAGAAAAGTAAGGATAATAGAGGTTCTGGCATGCTGCATACCAAAATGTAGGTAAAAACAAACTTCTGACTTCAAAGGAAACTCGAAACAAGGATTCAAGCAGTTTCTTTTTTATGTCTTAATCCAAAAGGGCGAGCATGTGGGGTCAAAAACGTACTTCCAATAAGTACAAAAACAATGTTGTATACGCTTTCTAGTTCTGGTATCAGAGGGGATTTGGCAGGTAAAGAGAAAAACATCTTGATTTGTAAACAATCACCACTTCATTGGCTTTAGTGTGCAGTAGCCACAATAACTCATAACTCACCCTTATTGTTGGCAAGGACTTCACCTCTCTGGACCACAGTTGTTGTATGTAAAATCAGAATCACAGCAGATTTTCAATCATACAGGTATTTTGTGAGATTCTAAATAGGTAGTACAGTGAACCCTCACCACTTCGCGCTTTGACTTCTGTGGCTTCACTCTATCGCGGTTTTTGCGTAACAGCGCATGCTCTGTCATTACTGCCACTGATTGGCTCATACTGTACACGCTTGATGCCATAAATAATATAATAAATAATAAATGCTCATTGTAACGTCCAAAATGTTTTACTGTATTTTCCCTTTTTCATTTAATAAATTGGGTAATACGAGTGTAATGGTGACTAAAGGGTGTTTTCTCATGTCCGCTATGCTCTAACTACGAAAATATTTGATTTACAAATAAGGAATCCTACTTCGCGGAATTTCATTTATCACGGTAGGGTCTAGAACCGATTAACCGCGATAAACGAGGGTTCACTGTACATAAAAGTGCTGTGAAAAACTTTCAAGTCTTCTAACACTGCCTGGTGTTATAACCATGGAGAATGGAGTGGAGATAAATTGGCATAATTCATAATTCTGAGTTAGTATATATGCCCTTAATTTGTTTAATAAATTTTATTTTAAAAGGACGTGTATGTCCATTTCTCTTCCCAGAAATATGGCAGATTGGGAATTTGAAAAAAATCATCAATAACGCCAAAAAATTCCTGATGAATGGTGTCATTAGGGTCAGTTGTATACAATGCTGGTGGCACCCTTATCCATACACACAAGCCACCACTATGGCACTCCCCATACCAAATCATACAGAATCCTCAGTAGTGTTTATTGTCAATTTTAATAGTAGAACAATGTATGACTTATAATTGTAAGATGTTTGAATGTAGTATTTCTTCAATTACATGAGTCAATAAAAAATTGGTTTGTAAAATATTTTTTCATTGAATGACATTGTTAGTTTATTATTAAAAAATGAGCATAAGCCCTTTGTTACTTTTCTCCATTTTTTCCAACTACTGCATCTCAAAAATTAATGATCATTTCACCAATACCATTTATCACAATATGGTTGCTAAAATATCAGAATATCTGAGAAACACCAGAAATTACAGATTTTTTTAATGTGGCAGCATTATAAAAAATAATGCTTGCTTATAATGCATGCACCCAAAACCACATGATTCAAATTGCCTTTGCAAATGGACCACAGAAGATTCAAAAAGTACATCATTTTTGAGTTTCAGCCTTATAAGTATATTGTTATAGGTAAGCTGGGCTTATTAAAAATGTTTTTGTTGTAACATCAGACTGCAGGGATGTTTTTCATAAAAATAATACATTTCTCTTGCAACATGACATCATAGGTCCCCAAACTTCTTTGGCCTTTTCAGAAGAAAAAAGAAAATCCCTCAGTGCCCCCTTGTCAATGTCCAGGCTGATGTATAGTTTCCCACTTTTGTAGCCTCCTTGTATTGTTCCAGTGCCCCCAGGGGTTATGACGGTCCTCTTTGGTAAACATTGCACTTTGCAATAATCTCATCGATGTTCATTTCGGTGTGACCACCCAGTGCACTATGAATCCACCACACCTCCCTAGTGCGATCTCTGTGAAATAAATATTACAGATTTTATTAAATTTAAAATGATCAAAATAGAAAGTTGCGACTATTCATCTCCCTTCAGGCATGAAGAAAGTCAGGACATTTTCAATCCAGAGAGAGAGCTTGAAATTGCTGACTATCACTGGGATAGGCTGATTATGAAATTGCAGCTGTACAAAAGAGTTGATATCAGAAAATAGAGAACTCAATTTAAGAAGTCACATGGGGAATGAAAAAACAGTTTGTGTAGAGCGAAGAGTTGACATTGAGATGCCACATAAACAAAAATTGTCAGTTCCACACTTCAATCAAGTGGAGGGTGTGTGTGGGGGGTGTTGTGGCGAATTCCTTCTGTCCTATTATAAAAAGAAGAAAACCAATTCTTCCTGACTTCAACTTGACTTCTTGGTGCCAAAAGATGTCTTCAGAGAATTCATGACCATCAACCTTGTAAGATAAGGTTGTAATTAAATTTATCTATTTGTCGTGGTCTTGAAAGACTCAAGAAACGACCATAGCATGGTAGCACATGTCATAACTTGCGGGAGCAAATGCATATTACTCTGAAGGAATGATCCATAGACCGACGAGCCCTCCATGAATTTCCACAGATAATGTCCCAAGGAAGTGGCCACCCAATGCCAGATGAGAAGGTACACACTTAAACTAGCCACTACGGCGAGTTAGCAGAGGGAGGAAAGATACTCAGGGATATGTGGCTGCACTTGGTAGGTGCCACAGAGTTGGTTCCAACTCAGAGCGACACTGCGCCCAACGGAATGAAACACGGCCATTCTCACCATTGTCCTGACCTGTAAGTCCATTATTGCAGCCAGTGTGTCAAGCCAACTGGTCAAAGCACTTCCTCTTTGGTGCTGCCCTTCCACATTCCCAAGTCGATGTATTTCTCCAGGGCCTGCTTTCTTCGGATAACATGAAACTCACCAGCCTGGCCTCTAAAGAGCATTGCTGCTGTACTTCTTCCAAGACAGATCTCTTTGTTCTTTGGGCAGGCCGTGCACTGTCAATATTCTTTGCCAGCACCATCAGTCAAAGGCGCTGCTGCTTCTTCCTTCCTTCTGCTTCAGTGTCCAACTTTCACATGCACAGGAGGCAACTGAAAATATCATGGTTGCATTTAGGGCGCTTTAGTCCTCAAAGTAATATCCTTGCTTTTCAAAACTTTAACTAGGTCTTATGCAGCAGCTTTACCCAATACAATGTTTTGGTTGATCTCTTGACTGTTGCTTCCATGAGCATTCATTGTGGATGTAAGCAAGATGAAATCCTTGACAACGTCAACCTTTTCTGAATTTATCATGATTGGCCCAGTTGAGAGGACTTATATTTTCTTCCCACTGAGTTGCAATACCTATTGAAGACTGCAATCCTCGATTTTCATCAGCAAATTCTTCAAGTCCTCCTAACTTTCAACAAGCAAGGCTGTGTTATTTGCATTTCACAGGTTTTTAATGAACCTTCCTACAATCCTGATGCATTCTTCTCATATGATCCAGTTTCTCTGATGATTTGCTCATCCTACAGTTTGAATTAGTATGATGAGAGGCCGCAAACCTGACACACGTATTTCCTGATTTTAAATCATGCATGCAGCATTCCCTGGTTCTATTACACAACTGGCCAAGGATATGAAAGAGTGGAATTAATGGAATATGAAATAGCATACTAAGAAATAAAATAACATGTTAAGAAAAAATTAATCAAAATTTAAGGAATATTATTTTTTAAAAGTCAGTCATATTTAACAATATAACCAAATAAAATGAATCAAACAAAATGTTTATTTTTGTTGCGAAGTGTCATTGATTCAGGTCCAGCTCATAGTGGCCCTATGTACAATAAAATGAAACACCACCCAGTTCTTTTTCATCCTCACAGTTGTTCTTATGTTGGAGTATATTGTTGTAGCCACTGTGATAATCCACCATTAAGGATCTCCCACATTTTCTATAATCCTCTACTTTATCATTATATCTTCCTCCAGGCATCAAACCCTTGTGATAAATCATCTAAAGAGTATGAGACAAAGTCTCATGTTATGAGAGCTGTAAGAGCCCCCAATAAAATTATGTTTTTTTAAAAGAAAATAATCGGGTTCCTTCCTCGCTCCATTTTATATATGCTTATTTGTACTCAAATTTGGATGAGTCCTGATCTGCAAAATATTTTTGCATATTAAGAATTGTATTGGCCCTTTGCAAATTTTAACAAAAATGTTACCTTAGATTACCATTTGCCTTTAAATTTTGTTTATCATTCATTCATATAGATACTTGTTTAAATTGTATGCATTTTAGATTGTAATTAGTCAAATAACAATATTTTCCTTATAATTATCTCAATTTATATACTATATTCTATGAATTCTATAAGGTATGGCTCTACTATGGATATGGATATATATATATATATATATATATATACACACACATACATACTGTGTCTTTTCTTAATGTGTCCTCGTCAATATTCAAAATCCCTTGAAAGATTTTTGATGCCTGAATTCCCTTTAAATAGTGACAATAAGTTTAAAACCTATCAATTTCTACCCACTGTGCATGTTCTAAGGCTGTATTTTGTAGCTCCATTATTTTGATTCTGTACTTTATGACTAATTTAATCTACATGCACAAAGACATTTTGCACAACAGCTGAAGAATTAAAAAAAATTAAACTCCCACTGCTGACTACTAATTATTTTCTTTCTTTCTTGGCGACAGACCTCAAATTGTCAGGATGCAAAAGGCAACATATATTACAAATAAAAATCACATTGCTGCGAATTCAATTTGCACTTATTTTTATTGAAGAAAGACACTAATCATAACTTACCATAGAAAACAATGTAGGCTAAATAATTAGTACTTATACGTCTTACTTCGAAGAATATAGAATTTCTCCTGAAGTTTTCACAAAGTGTTCTCCCCAAGCGAGAGTGAATATATATCTACTATATTATTTCTTTGTGGACAACTTTAGTGAAAATACACCATGGTTACTTAGGTGAATCAAATAACCCCAGGCAAAATGTTTGATTCTCAGTTGAATTTCCATGTTCACCATCCAAGACATTATTTATTCTGTCCCAGGTAGCATATAGAATTTTGTCTACCCAAAACAAATGTAGTTTCATTTGTTATATTAATGAAGTCATATCAGTGGAAGTTATGTCCTCAGTCTAATTATCACAGAGCTGTGAAAAGAGCGGAGACAGAGAAGATGGAGGCCACATGAAAAATGCCAAAACCACTGAGTTATGCAGATGCAACATAAATTGAAAGAGACGCAGATCTTCCCGCAGAAACTACAGAGATGAAGTCTTTCCTTAGAAATCATGCCCTGAATTCAGATTTATAGTTGCTTGAACTGTGAAAAAAAAAACTTTTATGTTCTTTAAAGCCACCCACTTGTAATATTTCTGCTACAGTAGCACTAGATATACCCACGATACCAAAGTTAACTTCTTTTTTCCCCTCTGCAGTGGGATTTCTAAAGCACTGGGTTTGGAATTAAAAATCAAGCATTATTAGATGGACTAAAACTCCATTAAACTCCTTCTGTCCATGGACCAAAAGTATGAATAGTCTGACAGAGTGCATTGAAAAGTGGACTGCGGCAGATATAGTTAGGTTAAAGAAGAAGATCTTAACATTTGTTTTGCTTCTTGACTCATTTTTTAATTTGTTAGGCTTAGTTTCTGCTTTCTTTTTGAAGTTTGTTCTGGGTTTTATTTCTTACTTAGTGGGATCTCTTTTGTATGATTTTCTTTATATGAAATTCCAGATGGATAAATCTATAGAGATAGGAACAAGATTAATAGTTTCTTAGGATCGTGGCAGGTGGAGTTGAAAGAAATGAGGGACTAATACTAATGGATAATGAAATGAAAAGTTCTAAAATGGAAAAATAAAATCAAGTGTTGTAGTCTTAACTGTCCATTTACATTGGTGTGACGCTATTTCCTGATATAACCTTTCTGAACAGTTCTACAGGGGGCTTCAAAAATGGACATTTGAAATGGAAATTCAAATTTCAAAAATTCAAAAATGGAAAACGGGATTTATCTATTAACTTTTTGAAGCCCTCCTGTATTTTCTCAAAATCATTATGAGAGTTACATGAGATAATATATGTAAAAACACCAAACCTGGCAAACAATGACTGATCACTAAGTGATGCTGGATCTAAATCTCAATTTACCCATTGGGACAGGATATTGAGGAGGGGGGGAGTAGGGGAGAGAAAATCACACATTTGGAGGGTTTAACAGGATATTGTTGTTGATTTCCTTTCTTAATATGGGCTGTGTCGATATAGATAGTATGTTTCCTGAAACAAACAAAAACACCTCCCACACACCTGAAAAGTAGTCTGAGTGGCTTAAAAAAAATAAAAGGAGAAAAAGTAAACCTGAAATGGTCTTGGAATTTATTTATTTATTTATTACGAAATATAGATTTTTGTCCAATCCTGAAAAATACATAGGATCTTGATTCTGAAAGAGTGAGTACAGGTCTGATGATTGAAGACGGAGTGCAGATTTTCAGGGTACTTCTCAGGGAGCCCCCTGTGACTGCTATCTTGCTGACAGTCAGGCACTGGTTACAGCACAGCATGCAATCAGGGCAAGATCCCACAGCAGGCGTTTCAAAGTTCTAATCCATTGGTCTTCATACCGATTGTACCAGCAGCAGGTTGTTGGTATTACAGTGGCTATAGAGTACCCTGTGTCCCCGAAAATAAGACAGTGCCTTATATTAATTTTTAGTCCTAAAGATGTGCTAGGTCTTACTTTCAGAGGATGTCTTATTTTTCCATGAAGAAGAATATGGTACACATTTATTGTTTATTGTTTTTTTAAAAGAGACATTGCACTTCCTGTCTGCTTTGGATGCACTGTGGCCAAGAGTGAACTGCGCGGTGGCGCCCACCGCTGCGGTCAAGAGTCCAGAGTCACAGTAGCTTTGGGGGGCCTTATTTTGGGAGGTCTTATTTTCGGGGGGATGCCTTACATTTCAGTGAGAGGCAAAACTGTAAGTAGGTCTTATTTTCGGAGGATGTCTTACTTTCGGGGAAACAGGCTAGGCTTAAATTCTGGGAAGGAAAGGCTTCCTACTTGATTTTCATTTTTCAGTGGTGTTTTATTGATCCTAGGTTTCTTTCCTTTCCATATAAAGTTGGTGATTAGTTTTTCTGTTTCTTGGAAAAAATTTGTGGTGGGATTTAGATCAAATTGCATTGTATTTGTTAAGCAATTTTTAAAAATATTTACATGTTCACAATATGTAGTCTGCCTTCCAGGAACATGGTCACTTGTTCCATTTGTGTAAGTTCCTTTCAGTTTCTTAAGGCAAATTTTGTCGTTTTTATTGCTTTTGTTTCTCTGGCAAGATTTATTCCTAAATATTTGACCTTTAGTGTAGCTATTGTAAATAATATTTTACTTTTGATATATTTTTCAGTATCTTACCCTTCATATACAAAATTCCAACTGATTTCTGTAAATTAATCTTATAGCCTGCTACACTGCCAAATTTAACAATTAGTTCAAACAATTGATTCGTTGAATATTTGGGGGTTACAATATATAAGATCATGTCATCTGTAAATAAAGAGCTTTTTATTCCTTTTGTGCCTTTAGGGACACCCTTCATTTATTTTTGATGTCTTATGTATCTAACTAAAACTTCCAGTACTATGTTAATAAAAGTGGTGATAAATGGTTCCCATTCTAAGGGGAAATTATTTCAAGTTTTATCCATTAAGTGAGAAGTAGGGTATTGGTTTCACATATGTAGCTTTTATATGTTGAGAAATATCCCTACCACACTCAGTTTATTGAGTGTTTTTATTAGGAATAGATGTCAAATATTATAAAATGCCCTTTCTGCATCAATAAATATAATCACATGGTTCTTCTCCTTTATTTTGTTTATATGATGAATTACCTTGATTGTTTCTCTTCTATTACACTAGTCTTGCATATATTGGACAAATGCTACTTGATCGTGATGCATCTTTTTCAAAATCATTTTATTGGGAGCTAATTATCATATCCTTCCATAGTTCAATCACATAAAGGAGTTTCATACAATTGCTACCATAACCAGTTTCAAACATTACATTCCTTCTTGAACTCTTTGATATCAGCTCCCTTTTAATCCCTCCTCCTCACTGTACCCCCCATGAACCCTTATTCACTGATTTTCTCTATAGGTTCATTAATCCTGGATTTCATATACTGAAGAACAGAAAAACATATGACACAATTTCAAGAGGACTACCCACAAGGACAAAATACATCATAGATAACCCCAATATGTGTAAACATACAGAAAATGTTGAAAACCCGATCTGGCCCAACGTATACATCAAGAAAGGAGATCAAGTGACAAGGTTTTAATTGTTCAAGTCAAGTTTGTCATTTTGATTTCCCATAGTCATCTCTCCAATACTCCCTTTTTGGTAACCAGTTTATTCTCACCTTTCCATTCATCTGTGCCTTTTTCATGTGTGCAGATAGTGCTATGGATAGAAGGAAATAACCAGAGGTTTATTTCCTGTGTAGAACTCACAAATATATGTTCGCCTTCATCGACATCCACAGCCTTCTGCAAACCAGAATCTCACAAGTTAGCTCTTCTACTATTTCCTCCTTCATCTTTGGATTATATGATTTACAATCCTTGGGTTATGGATATTGGAATGCTTCTTCCATGTGGACTTAGTTGGCATCTCAGTTAGATGGCTGCTTCTTTGGAAACAAACCTTTAAGACCCCAGACGCTATTCTATCTGATATCTGGGCACCATCTAATTTCTTTACCGCATTTTGCTATAGTACCCATATCTTCTGTCTTCCATTCCTGAAGGTGATTATCAAGCAGGGCCATGATATAAAAACTAATTTTTCACAAATTGGATATAGGATTTAGTGTGAACCCAAAATCAATTCCTGGACCTATGCTTTATATCTGCCTCTGACTCCACTGAGACTTCTTTGTTAATTTCTAGTAGAGTGTGTTATCCATCGTTTCCTCAGAGTATAAAAAAAGTCATAGCATTTTGAATGAGAGGGAGTGCAGAGTGAGGACCCAGGGCCCACCCGGAGGAAATTGGACATCCCCTTGCAGAAGGGCTGTGGCGAGGAGATGAGTCAATCAGAGTACAGGGTAGCAACGATGAAACATACAAATTTCCTCTAGTTCTTTAATGCTTCCTCTTCCCACTATCATGATCCCAATTCTGCCTTATAAATCCAGCTGGACCGGAGGATGTACACTGGTACAGATGGGAACTGGAAACACAGGGAATCCAGGACAGATGAACACCTCAGGACCAGTGGTGAGAGTGGCAATATCGGGAGGGTGGAGGGAAGGTGAGGGAGAAAGGGGGAACAGAGGACAAGGTCTACATATAACCTCCTCCCTGGGGGACAGACAGCGGAGAAGTAGGTGAGGGAGATGTCGGACGGAGTAAGAAATGATAAAATAATAATAATTTATAAATTATCAAGGGTTCAGGGGGAGGGGGGAGTGGGGAAGGAAGTGGAAAAATGAGGAGCTGACACCAAGGGCTCAAGTGGAAAGCAGGTGTTGTGAGAATGATGAAGTCAACATATGTACTAATGTGCTGGACACAAATGATGTATGTACGGATTGTGAAGAGTTGTATGAGTCCCTAATAAAATGCTTATTAAAAAAAACGAGATCTACCACAATATTGTCATTGGTTAGCCCTTGGTACTAATTATTAAAAAACTGTTGAAAGAGGGATATTGGGCCAGTGTAGGCTAAATATGTATTGCAATACCTGAATTATTCATGTGTACAGAATAAAAATCCTTACGTGGTTGGCCGCTATTTAGAGAAACAATGGGAGTTGGTTGTCAGGGGAAACTTTCAATAATATTTACTGACAAAAATCAATCACAGTCTTCCAGAATAATATATATCTTAATACAGCAAATAGAATATTGATACACTAAGTCAATATTGGTCCAACTACTGCCTGTTCACTACTCTTGGTGTAGCTATCTTCTGCTTCTTCAAACACCATGGATTTTCAGTCTTAAGTCCTCGGGTTACAGGTGTGTTTGTGTAGAGTACAGTTTACCTGTGGAGTTTCCATACCGGATCCTATGGTGTTGTCTTTGGAATGTGTTGTGTGCCTTAAAGATGCAAGATTCCATGCTCCAATGTTCTATGGAACTTGGCCTGAGTCGCCAGGATGTGTCCAGAAACTTGGGCCAGTGTGGCTTATTATGTGCATATTACCAGGAATATTCCCTCCTTCGGGCCCTTAAAAGTATTGTTTGTCATTTTCCCCCTCCTTAGAGGTTGCTCTTCCCCTTTTCTAGTGGCAGACATGCACTTGTCTTCTTCCATATGTCTCTGCTCCCATTTCCTGTTGCTGACTTGACTTGATGCTTAACTGAATTCTGTTCACGGGTGTTTTATGGAAGACATTGACATCTATATTCAATAGAAATATTGTTCCGTAATTTTCACTTCTGGTGATGTTTTTTGCCAGGTTTAGGTATCAGAGTTATTGTTTCCTAAAATCCGTTTGGAAGTGTATTGTCCTTTTGTATTTTGTGTGATAGTTTATATAAAATTGGTATTAAGTCTTCCGTAATTGTTTGATAGAATTCCTCAGTGAAACCATCTAGTCCTGGACTTTTTGTCGTTGGGAGTTTTTTTGTGACTAGTTCTATTCCTTACTGTGTTGTAGGTTTTTGTGATTTTTCTCCATCATCCTGTGGTAATTTAGGTAAATTTCTAGAAATGTATCTATTTCTTAGAGATTTTCAAATTTGTCAGAATACAATGTTGGATAATACCATGGGATTATATATTTTTTATTTCACTTGGTTCTAATATCAGATATTTCATTTCTTATTCATACTACAGTTTTTTCTGATTCACTTATTTCTGCACTAACCTTTATTTTTATTTTAGTGTCTAATGAGGTGTTTCACTGCATTTGTCTAATTGTTGTAGTTGATGTGTTGAAGTGTTCATTTTAATTCTGCCGTACTGATGTGTGGAGAAACTGCTATAAACTTGCCCCAGGGGTCTGCTTTTTCCATGTTCCAAAGGCTTTGATATGTTGCATTTTCATTCCCATTTGTTAACGAATCTTTAGATTGTGTTCTTTATTTCTTCTACGACCCATTACCCACTAAAAACATGGAGTCTTTAGTGACAAACAAGTTCATCTCATATTAAACAAAACAATAGCATGCAACGTTTTACATATTCATTATTTTACCAACTTTTAATTATGAATCAGGTCAGGGCTTACAAATCATTAGTTTTGTATTCAGCAACATGACAACTTATCAAATAAGCCTCATAGCTTGCCTTATCCCCTCTGTTTAAATCATGTTCCTCTTGTAGGATACTCTCTTTCATTTCATCAATTTCACCTCTGTCTAACTTCTAGCATATCATTTCCCCTTAAATAAATATTTCAGCAGTTGCTATGTACTTTCAGACTAAACTGATAGGACAACCTCAACAAAGACAATAAAATCATTCTGCAAGTTCACCAGCTTGACCACTGTAAAACTATACTTCTCATGAATATACAGTGGAAAGGTCAGTGAATTTCGGAGGGGAAGGAAACGAGGCAGGAAGTAAACCCATCTAGTGATGGATTACTGGTGAGCAGTGAATAAGAAAGGAGTCTTAAAAAACGCAGAAAGGAAGGATGCTAAGAAGTCAAAAGATAGCATATTTTATAGTTTTGATACGTGAGTAGCAATACTTCCTAATCATTTACTCCTTGATCAATATTTCCCCCCTGTGAAAATTCATATTTTGACCTCTATGCATCATATAGGTAGGCCTTTACCCTTTTGCTTTCTTGCCTGCTGGTTTAGCCATTGCTGATAAGCAGATATCACAGCTTCTATAGCAGCAGGTATATAGTGTGCCTGGAGAAAAGAAGGAACTGAGGATCCAAGTATAAAGACTATGTAACCTGGGGGAAAGGAGTCTCAGGTAATGCCAAGGACAGAAAGCAGGAAAGTTTAAGAGAATACAGAATTGCAAGAGTGTTTGAAAAAGGTAAATATTGTGGTTTGATTTTTTTTCTTGTCCTATATTTAGAATTTAGTTCTGTTTCTGAGCCGTCCACAGTGGTTGCAAGAGGCCTATACCATTGGTCTGGTCATTCTTCTGTAGAAGCAATTTAAACCACAAGACAAATTGTAGGGCACAGGGTTTCTTCTCTAACTCACCCTCACTGTTTCCAATTGCTGGTGTTTATCCAGCCTCTCTCTCTCTGAATCTTATTCTCTACCTCTCTGTTGACTTGGGCCATGATGTTGCAATCATACTGTGTTTACTATCTTAAGTGTGTCTATTTTTCTAGTGTAATTACTGAGTATATTGTGGTTGACATATATTGAATGTGAACTGTGTGTAATCTAGGCCTAAATTTTAAGAACTCAAAAGCTGGAAACTCAAAAGGGTGATGGGAGTGGATATTTGAAATCCATCCACATTGAGTATAAAAGTTAACCCTAATCAGAGAAAAGTTTATCTTGCTAATTCAACTTTTACTATATACACCATATATAATAGATTAAATAGATGAATATGGAAAAGTATCTCACGAAAATTATTCCACCTCCAAGGGAAAGGAGTTCCTTAGAGTACTAGCAATATCAATCCTGTAAGAAATCTTATTCTCAAAGCCAATTTTCACATTTCTAAATTCTAACTCAGTGTCCCTGCCTTTGCTTCATACAGAGGGACTTCATCCATGGACAGTAAAAAGTACAGCATCCATGGCACAACTGATTGTGGACATCAATGAACTGAACATTGACTTACTCACTTACCAATCAATTAAAATAATAGCAGGAGATAGGGATATTTTATATTTTCTGGCCTGGACAGATCATAATTGCTGTCATGATATGCTGAACAAAACATTACAAAGGGAGCAATGTCGAAGGCAATCCATTTCCTCACATGTGATTTATGGAAAATGTCAAATCAAATGAGTCTAAATCATGTAGGCTACTTAAAATTGCAAAGACTTCTAAAGCAGAGAACCCTAGGGAATTTGAATTAGGAAAAAAAAAATAAAGCATAAGCCTGGGAGGAAATACAAGTAATTCTAAGAGTTAATAATAGTAGTTGACATTTATTGAGTGATTATGCTGTTTTGACACCCGTAGCAACATTGTACATACATCATCTGTGTTCATCATTAAGACAATCTTGTGCAGTACTCACTGTTGGTAGCATTATGTTATGGGTTTGGGGAATGAAGCGAAGAAAGAGACTAGGGATTTGCATAAAGTCACACAAAGAGCAGGTAATGTCAAACTGGCCTTCCAGTTTCAGCGGTCATAGAGCTAAGCACCATGGAAGGTCTGGTTGGGAACAAGGACAGAGACCACTTAGGAGATTATTACCAGATTCCAAATGAATTTCAATAAGTACTGGAAATAATGACCGCTGTTGAAAGAATTTCAAAGCTTTCTGTGACATGTTGCTGAAGAAGAATCAGCAGGGTGTAATACCTGATTATATATAAAGAATGAGAACGTGAGTTTTTTAAGTCAACTCAGGCTTTGAGTCTGAGTAATTTGATGGTGGTCTTAACAGAATTTAGGCAAAGGGAAGAGTAAATGCTATACAAGAAAAACGTGTTCAGTTTTATATAGTTTAAATTGAGATCACTTAAAAATATATAATTTATCAATAAACGTCCTTTAGTCAAATTAAAATGTCTCTAGGGGGTCCATCCCGTCTGTGTTTGATTGGTAATCTAAAGGTTGGGGTTTCCACCCACCCAGAAGTACCCAGAAGGACCGATCTGGTGACCAGCTTCCCTCTAGAGTTGTCCTATTAACACATGGGATCCTCATAAGTCAGAAGTGACTGACAAATAACAACAGCCCAAAGAAATGCAGAACCTGATTACTCTTCAGAGGCTAGCAATACAATTTGGGAATAGTTATGCACAGAAATGGAGCTGTGGACTGAATCGTTGAAAGAATCTATATCTTGCTTGTGGAAAGAAATGCCTCGGCGAAGGAAACTTTGCCAGACTTTATCATCAGAGAGGTGGCAGGAGAACCAAGAGAGCTGTGCTCTAGATTCCAGGACAAACCAGTGTTTCTAGCAGGAGGGGACGTTCACCAAATGATAGCGCCGCAAAGAAACTGAACAGAATGAAAACTTAGAGGAGACCCTTGTATTGCCAGAATGATTGGAAAGAGCTGTTTTGTTAGTGATGAGGGCAGAAAACGTAGTTCAAATGTTGAAGGACCGAAACTGCAATTGGAGATAACAGAAGATACACAGCTCTTTCAGGGCACTCATTTAGGAGGAAAAGGTAAATTACATGGCACAGTATCAGGAAGGGAAAAAGCGATCCAATAACGACACTGTAAGCCCACTTGTCAGCAGAGTGAGGAGCCCCGGTGGCATGGTGGATTGCCTATCGGGCTGCTAACAACAAAGTCTGTAGTTCGGAACCACTAGGTATTCCTTGGAAGAAAATTAAGGCTTCCTGCTCCCATAAAAATTTAAAGCCTTGGAAATTCAAAGATGGCAATTCTACGATGTCTTGTACAGTCGCTAAGAATCAGAATGGACCAGATAGCAATGAGTTGGTAATTGTGTTTGTTGCGGTTAGGTGCCATCAAATCAGTTCCAACTCAAAGTGACACAGTACAACCGACTGAAACACATCTTGGTCATGTGAAATCCTCACAATTGTTGTTATGTTTCCACCCATCATTGAAGCCACCGTGTCGATTAAGGAGTCCTGGTGACATTGTGGGGTCTCTGTTGGGCTGGTAACTGTAAGTTCAGCATTTCAAACCCACCAGCCTTGCCACGGGAGAAGGAGAAGGCTTTCTCCATCTGTTAAAGAGGTACAGCCTCAGAAACCCATAGGGGCAATGCCACTCTGTCCTGCAGGGCCCCTCTGAGTCAGCATTGACTTGAGGGCAATGAATTTGTTTTGTACAGTATTGCTTTTCTGGAGTATCCATCATATATTGACAAGGTACAAAACTAGTTTGCATTCACATCAACAATGATACTATGTTCTAGACCCAGGTGATTTAAAATGTTCCTCTCTATGAATATCTGGGGAGGCATGTGAAAATTAGATAGCATACATGGCAAATCTTCATTGTGCAAAGTTTCCCCTGGGCTGAAAGATCTAGCATTCCTGAGCTGGTGGCCTTGGGCTGCTAAGTGCAAGACCAGTCCACCTGCCACTGCTCCATTAGAGAAAGAGGACGCTCTGGGCTCTCACAAAGACTTGCCGTTTCAGAAACCCAAAGGGGCCATTCTACTCTGCTCCATAGGATCCTGTGGGTCAGCACCAGATCTTTGGCAGGTGGGATCATCCTCAAGTACTGTGACAACCAAAAGAAAATGCCACCTTTCCTCAATTTATAAGACAGCCCCTAGGAATGATACCTGTAGAGACATTCTTTGCATGATTTAAATCCACCATGTTAGTACTTTAAGCAGCATAAAATATAAATCTAAAAATTACCGACTTGAAACAATGAAACTTTATTATTGTACAGAGTTTCTGAGAGTTAGGGAACAGTGTAGATGTGCTATTGTATTTCTTATTCTTTGGTGAGGTGGCAATAAAATTGTCAACCAGGTATACACTCTCTAAAGGGGCTGACCAAAGTATATATGTGATTGCTAGAAGGAGGCTTCAGTTTCTTGTTATAAGAACTTCTCCAATAGAACTACTCAGAATGGAACTGTCCTCAGAAAGAGTAATATGAAAATCGAGAAAGAGAGCAACAGCTGCAAAGATTGAAGCCATACTCCTAGATGACTTAATCTCTGAAGTGACTTATGATCCTTCTGCCTCACACTATGTGTCACACCAACATAACTGCGGCTCACTTTAGAAGTGGACGACTCCAATATTGATTGAGCAGTCATCCTCTTGAGGTACTTTTTTAATGTGAGCTATGAGATTTTCCAGATATAAGTAATAATTGCTCAATGCCTGCTATGAATATTTAAGTTAACATTAGAACAAGTTTGAAGAGTCATCAATTTGGTTAATGATGCATGACACCAGCTAACTTAAGACGTCACTTTTATCGCTGAGGAAAATTTTTCAAGATCTATGAAGGTGATCTTTCTTCTAAGAAATTAAAGTTCAGTAAAGTCATTTTATATATACTTCTCTGTTTGCCAGCTAATAAAGTTACACTCTTCCTATAGAAAAATGTTTCGTTTAGTTATCTTTTATAATATTTTAGCAATAGACGATTAATAGGTGGGTTTTATTTTCTAGGCATGCAATCAGATAGAATGAGAGGGTGAAGACTTCAAACAAAAATTAATTATGAGGAATTTTGATTAGCATGAATCTTTTCAAAAATGATGAATGTAGAATGTGAACTGTCAATATTCTGGATGACAAAAATTTGATGGAAAATAAAATAATTGTAAAATAGGGTTTTAATCGTAACCCAAAATTATGTTCCATATTCAGATGATATTTGATAAGAATACAAAACCAAAATCAACTTAGATGAGCCATTTCCCTCTTTAAAAACAGCCTGCATGATGTGTCACTTAAGAAAGTTCTTCTTGTTATTTTAAAGATTTGATCTTTATTCTAATGTATGTTCTATGTTATTCTCAATATTAGTCATTACATATTGCAAATTTACTCTTGAGGCTCATATTGAAAAGTAATAAGCCCCTTCTGACCATTGGAAAAATAATATAATCGCCTCCTGCTTCCCATCAAGCTGATCTCTATCTTTCCCTTCCCTGATGGTTGCATTCTGATCTTGTGTTCTCTAGTTTACACATCTGTACTATTAAAATATTTTCTGATAATCATTCACACTGAGGCATAAAGCACTCATGAAAATTTAAAGTGCTATACACATATAAACCCCTAGGGGGTAGTGACGTCCCTTTTTGGAATTTCCTGCCACAAAGCAGATGAGCCATATTTATGAGTTTCTGTTTCTCTCTGTGTCTTTTGGTGGCTTTACTTTTGTGAGATATACAATTACATTCACCAGATAATTTGTTCTCCAGATTTAGTCCCTGAGATATAATCACTAAACCCTCAAATTTCCTTAGTGATTGGAATCTTTGTTATGCACATGGTTAAGAGCTGGCCAAGTCAGAACCCCATCAGCTGATACCAAGCTGACCTCAGAGAAAAGGGCAAGAGGTTAAATTCAACCATCTGAGCAATGCTTCTATCAATCAGACCTATGTAATGAAACCCAATAAAACCCTGGACACTGAAGCTCAGTGAACTTCCTGGTTGGTGTTTAGGAGGGCAACTTGCCTTTTCTGAGACACAGAAGCTCCACAGTTGGTACCATCTCAGACATTACCCCATGCATATCTTCTTTTCAAATAAAATTGATTTTTAAGAGTAGTTTTAGGTTTACAAAGCAATTACACAATAATAGCAAACTCTCATATACTCCTTCCCCACCGCACACACAATTTCTATTAGTAACAACTTGCATCATCATGGTTTGCTACATTTGTTATAAATAATATACCAATATTAATACACTATTATCAACTACACAGAGCCTCTGTGGCACAACGGTTACGCATCCAGGAGTTGACTAAAAGGGTGGCAGCTCTTCTGGAGAAAGACTTTGCTATACACTCCTTTCAATGACCAGGACACCCTATTGAGGTATTCTACTCTGTCACATGGGATTACTTGGAGTCCCATTCAATCTGATGGCTTTTGCATTGTACAGTCCTTTGAGTTTTGACAACTGCATAAAGTCATGAATTCATAATGACAGAATCCTACAGAATATTTTCACTAGACCCCAAATCTGTATTTTACCTAATAGCATGACCCTTCTAGCCATAATTCCCTATGTAATATATTGTAATTCTAGATTCCATATCTATGGCTATAATCCCAATTTGGAGGGAATTTTCTGCTATACTGATGGTCAGGATTAAGATGGAGTTCAGTACTGAACTTAGTAGAGGGTGTGAACCAAGTCACCTCCTTTGTTTCCTTGGGGGGGAACCTTAGACTCTTAAACAAGACTCCTAAGCCCACAAAATAAAAAATGCGACCTTACATCTATCCCACCTGGGTTTCCAGAACCTTTCAAGAAGAGATTTGATGCAAACACTAATGACTGAAGACCCAGTGAGCTGTGGGAAGACGTCAAGAATGTCATATATGAAGAAAGCAAAAAAGTCATTAAAAAGACAGGAGAGAAAAAAAGAGTGAAAGTGGATGTAAGACCCAAAACTTGCTGTTGAACATACAGAGTAGCTAAAGCAAATGGAAGGAATGATGAAGTCAAAGAGCTGAATAGAAAATTTCAAATGGCAGTTGAAGTAGACAAGGCAAAATATAGTAATGCAATGTGAAAAGACCTAGAGTTAGAAAACCAAATAGAATATATGAGCATTCTCATATTCACCATATATTAAACTGAAAAAAAAACTAAAGGAAAAAAAGGCTAACCTTGAATTGCAATATTGAATGCTTCTATGTGCAAAATATGGAATAATGCAGGGAGCACCAAAAGAAAATATATGGAGTCACTGTACCAAAAAGAAATAGCAGGAATTCACCCATTTCAGGAGCTAGTATATGAGTAAGAACCAATGGTCCTATAGAAAGCTGTCCCAGATGCACTGAAGCATTAGACAAAACAAGTATCCAGGAATTGGTGGCATATCAATTAAAATGTTTCAACAACCTGAGAAAGCACTGGAAGCACTCACTCAGCTATTCCAAGATTTTTGGAAGACAGCTACGTGGCAAACTGACTGGAAGACATCCATATTTGTGCCCATTCCAAAGAAAGGTGCCCCAACAGAATGTTCAAACTTTAGAACAATATCATCAATACCGCATGCAAGTAAAGTTTTGCTGAAGATCACCCAGCAATGTGTGCAGCAGTACATTGACAGGGAACTGCTTGAGATTCAGGCTGGATTCTAACGAGGACATGGAATAGCAGATATCATTGCTGATACCGGATGGATCTTGACTGAAAGCAGAAAATGTCAGGTAGATGTTTACTCATGTTTTATCGAATGATATCACATTCAATTGTTTGGATCATAAGAAACTATGGATAGCCTTAGTAGGAATGTGAATGCCAGAACACTTCACTATCATCCTGTGGAACCTGCACGTGAACCAAGAAGCAGTTATGAGAACAGTACCAGGGAATAGTGCACAGCTTAAAATCAAGAAAGGTGAACGTAAGAAGTGTAACCCCTCTCCATCATTAGGTAGTTTGTATGCTGAGCAAATAATCAGAGAAGCTAGAGACTAAGAATGGGGCACCAGGATTGGAGGAACACTTATTAACAACTTGTTATATGCAGATAACACCACCTTATTGTTGAAAGTGAGGAGGACTTGAAGCACTTGCTGATGAAGATCAAGGAGTGCAGCCTTTATGGATTACGGCTCAAGGTAAAGAAGACCCACACCCTCACAACTAGACCAATAGGGACCATCATGATAACTAGTGAAAGATTGAAGTTGTCCAGTGTTTTGTCAATGCTCATGGAGGAATCAGTCAAGAGATCCAAAGGAGAGTTGCATTAGACAAATCTGCTGCACAAGACCTCTACTAAGTGGTGAAAAGCACAGAACTTACTTTGAAGACGGACGTGCGCCTGACCCAAGCCATGGTGTTGTGAATTGCATCATATGCAAATGAAAATTGGATATTGAACAAAAGGAAGACTGAAGAAGGATCAATGCATTTGAATTATGTTGCTGTTGAGAAAAATGGAATGTATCATGGACTGTCAAAAGGACAAATGAATTTGTCTCGGAAGAAGTACTATCAAAATGCCTCTTAGAGGCAAGGATACTGAGAATTGGTCTCATGTCCTTCGGACATGTTGTCAAGAGAAGCCAGTCACAGGAGAACAGCAGGCTTAGGAAAGTAGTGAGGCAGTGAACAAGAGGAAGGCCCTCGACCACATGGGTGACACAGTGGCGCGAGCAATGGGTTCCAACATAAGAATAATTGGGGGGATGACTCAGGATTGTAAAATGTTTCATTCTGATTTACACGCAGCCCCTATGAGTGGGAACTAACTCAATGGGACCTAACAACAACAACAGCAGCAGCAGCAGCAGCAGAGATTCTGACTCAAGACGCCACCTTTCATTTTCTCTGGGGGTATAGTCTGCTAAAAGATGAAAATCACACCTCCATCAAAACAATTCCCCTGTGTACAAGAGCCATCTTGAACAGACCAACAGAAAAGCATATTCCAAATTTCCGTCTGAAGTGGCAGTTGCTGAGATTGGAGGCACCAGAAACGGTGGCACATAGATGATGGGACAGAACAAGTTGAGGAGCTCCAAGACTAGGAAACTGTGAGACAGAATGACAGATGGACGTCCTGGTCCACAAAGGCACAGGTCAAGGGAGCACATAGCTGACAGGCCGAGGGGGCGGGAGTGACTTGATTGTCTACTGACGAGAAGTGTTGCTTTGGACGGATGACTCGATCCTGACTGTTTTCTGGTGCTGGCTGGTGATAACCTATTAAGTTCCCTAGTAAGTACCCTTCACCGTGAGTATTGTCTGTGAGTTCTGTGTAGCTATTGCAGCTGGCACTTATTTGTATCTTTTTACAATAATAATAATAATAATAATAATAAAGCTCATTTGTAACTAGTAGTGCAGAAGTGAGGGAGCTACTGAAAGCCCCTGAACTTAAGACTGGTTTCTGAAATTTTGGGTCAACTAGTTAGATGATTTGACCCAGTAATGGGTGGTTAGTGTCATAAAACAAAGGGGCATTTTCATGTGTTGTCTGAGAGGATATTTAGATTTATTTAGAGGTGGTTAGTGTATGTTGAATGAAACTGCACACAGAAAGGGACATTACTCTTGGAAGTAAGCTGCCTCACTACAGCAGCTCATACTTTTCACGAATTTTAACTTCTTGCCCAGATGCCCTTGTGGCACTGTGGGTTAACTATGGATTTGGTGATTCTAACCCACTCCCCTCCTCTAAGGAGAAAGACGAGACTGTTCACGCCTGTAAAGGTTTACCATCTCTGAAACACTACTTGGGGTTCCTATGAGTCAAAATGGACTCAAAGGCAGTGGATTTGGTTTGGGCTTAACTTCTTGTAGTGTTTGTATTGCGCGTAAAATATAATTACAAGGTAGCACACTAGTTCCTGTTATTGCACCCCAAAGCATAAGGAAATACAAAGGTTTCAGAGTCCGTTAGTTGTCCAGCCAAACCAGTTCTCATATTTTCCCTGGAAAATGTGCCTGGTCCTGCGCCATACTCACAGTTGCGATGGTTGAGCCCATTGTTGAAGCCACTGTGTTAAACCATCTCATTGTGGGTCAAGGTGTTTTCAGCTGCCCCTCCACTTTACCAAGCATGGTGCCCTCTCCAGGGCCTGGATTCTCCTGGTTTTCAATATCTGACTATGTTGGGGTGCTATCCATAAAGTGTTCAGTGGTTAAGTCTTCTGAAGTGAACAGCCTACTTCTTCTTTGTAGTCTGTTCGTAGTCTGGATGCTCTGGATGTTGAAACCTGTTCACAATGGGTAACCTTGCTGGTATTTTAACTATCGAGGCACAGCTTCCAGAATCACAGTAACACACAAGCAACCACAGCATGGCAATCTGACCGACATGAGGTGTAAATGATTCTCCAGTTGTTCATTTATTTCTGTTGTGACATTGTGCTCAGATAACCTTAATCCATTGGGGAGGTAAGACAGTGCTCGTTCTTTAAAAGTCCAGATATGTAAGTTAGTATCTAAGAAAATGTACCTCTGCTATTTTTGTATAAAACAGAATTTTTATTTGCCCCAATGTGTTGAACAAATGCACTGGCATTCAAATGAAAATTTATCAATATTTGAAATTTTGTAATAACAAACATGAAGCAAACATGCCCTGACAACCGAACAAGGACTGTTTTTCATATTCATAATTCTATAATATTAATGACATTGCTGTGTCCCTAAAAATTTTTTCTCTAATACTAACGTTAATGGTGTATGCCTGCTGGCCAATGATGAAAAGATGATGAATTAAATAAAATTTCTCAATTAATCACACTTCATAATAATACATGCTTCCAAGTTACCCAAGTATCACATTTTTAATATCAAATTTTCACACAGTCCATGTAACTCTGAAACTTGTTTTTCATCAAATCATACGGATGATCATTTGATCAAGCACCTTTTCTTTGTTTTGATTTTCTCAGAAGCAGGCTAGATGCTGTGGGGCATCAATAAAAGCAGAGAGAGAGGATTCTGCTCTTGAAACACTGTGGGGAACAGATTCATAAGAAAAAACGTGACAGTATATATTAAAATGCTGTCTGTGATGCTGAATGTAAGCAAAAAGATATTGTGTGATCCACACGATAAACATGAAAAGCATAAAGATGGGGGAAGTCATCCTTAACTCTTCTGTGTGTTCTTTTAAAATAGCACCAAAATTGAATAGATATGTATATTTAAAAAAAAATGTCAGTGTCAAGTGAACATCCCTTCACGGCTTTCACTTCCATAGGGAGCACAGCAATGTGTCTCCCTCCTCAGATGCTTTGCTGGAGTGGCAAGGTCTCGGCTGTGACACAGAAAGCTTTGTTGAAAGGGATCATCTACCTACTAACGCTTTGCCCCATCAGGCAGTCTTGAAATCAGTTGTGCTTCATTGTGATTGAATATTTAAATCATTAGGACATTCAGTTTCGTTATTTCCTTGTAAGTAAGCCTTCTTCTTAGGCCATTTCGAGGTTAGATAACTTATATGATAAGATGTCTTTAAAATTCTATATGATTTCTCTTCCATCAGTAATAAGTGCTTTGATGCACTCTCTTTGAAAAGGAAGGGAGTGCTCAGGACAGTTCACTCTGTAGTTTACTCTGTGGTAGGAAGCCTGCATACGAAGAAATGCATTGGAGTCAAGGTGCTGGAGAAGAATATGGAAAGCACCATGGCCTACGAACGGAGAAACAAATCTGTGTTGGAAGAAGTCAGACCAGCGTTCCTTCAAGACAAAATTGGCAGGAATTCATCTTCCATGTGGTCAGGATAGACCAGTCCCTGAAGAAGGACATCATATTTGGTAAAGTGGAGGGGGAAACGTAAAAGAGGAAGTTCCGCAATGCGATGGATTGACACAGGAGCTGCCACAATGGGCTAGGGCATGGGAACAATCAGGGATGCAGAGGACCATGCAGCATTTCATTCTTTTGCGCGTGGAGCCACTATGTGTCATCACCCATCTGATGGCCCCCAACAACAGCTCATCTAACTTTCTCATCTGACGACTTTGTCATGGGAGGCCTAGATATAGGCTTGCTGGCTGGATAGTAGCATAACTGAAGAGGTGGTGTGGATTGGAGTTGGAAAACATTTATTATAAGAAATACAAAAGATAATGACCATTGTTTAACTTCTTATGACATTCTACATCTTTCATCCATTTGGGATTCCTGTTTTCAGTGGTCGTGAACTCTCAGTGTACACAACTTGTAAAAAAAATGTTAATACTTGTATCTCTCTTGGATGTGAGCAGGTATATCCAAAATGTTCATCAAAAAGCAGATCGAAAATTTTCCATCAATGGAAGATGAAAACTCACATTTTCTCTCAAGATCCAGTATTGAGCAAAATATCCTGTTCAAAACAGTCAATAAATATTTGTTGATGAGTTAAAACCCTCATGAGTTATATGTAAAGAGATGTTGGATTAAAATATGCACTAGATTAATAGAGCATAAATCAAGTGGGGAAGTATGAATGGTGGGGGTGAAAATGATATAGTAAGAGAAGTACCTGGATTAAATAAAGATAATAAAGGTCAAAACGGTGGGGGGGTGGGGGATGGGATGCAAAAAAAAAAGATAATAAAAGTCTTTTGTACATTTTTTAAATGCAATAATAGAATGAATAAATCATGTTATGGAAAGCACAATGATTATTACTACTGTATCTGATCTGAACTTCACATTAAAGAATAACTCCTAATGGTTATACTTAAATTAATCATAACTATAAATGTCAATCAACCTATTCTATGATTTTAGCATGTGCAAAGTATTAACTTTGTTTGGCCTTCATGCTCATGCACCATGTATGAGATTTGATAAGCAACTTAGCCAGTGTAATACATTGCCATTCTCTTCCTCTTTCTCTTAATGTCCCGGAAGGTCCTTATAAAGAGAGAATGACTACAGATTCATGGGCAGGGCAGTATTCAATTGAGGAATAAGGAATAACAGTAGGATCAGGACATTTGGGGCCCATGACTTCCCAGTATAAGTTCTGAACATCATAGAGGGGAAAAATAACTTAAAAATATATGAAGGTTTTGTAATTGCAAAACCCTGCCTGTCACAAAATTTCTAATTCACATAGAAAATATAAAAACTCTTAAGAGAATTATCTCATGCAAAGACCTAGTCTTAACAAATCTACATTTTTCGCTCCAACCATTTTTTCACAGTTAAAAATTACCATGCTGAAAAAGAGTGCTTCTTCGTAACAAAATTTGGGGAAGATTCTTAGGGAGCAAATAAATGTCACAATGCAAGTCATTATATGGCAGAAATGCTCATCTTTCATTTTGGCTAGCAAAGTTTATTTTTCCTATTCTCTCTTTTGTAGGTTTCTCCATTGTTTAGACCTATAGAGATGACCAAAAGATCAAGCATTTTCCAAATTTTGATAGCCTGACTTTCATTTATTCTCCGAATATAATGTTATTGGACACTTATTATTTTACAAGCACTGTGCTTGATTTTGACACTTACAGTAAATATCAGCATAGTCCTTTAGAGTCATTCATAATAAGATCAATAACAAAGGAGGTGCAGTGTCCACAGAAAGTTCTTTCTACACGTTTCTCTCATGACGAATAAACATGCTAGCTGGATCATGAAAGCACACTTTAAGTCCCCGGTTGCTTAAACCTGCTCACAAGCAATTGCCAAATCACCTTGCCAAGTCCAGCAAAAAAAATGTCCAGTAAATATACATCGCCTGTTGGAGCAGTAATGGCTAGTAAATACTGAATCAGCCTGGGGTGCTGTAGTAGATCCTATTGTAGGAGGGATGGTTGGGTAAAAACTTTCCGAGGAGGTAACATATAGGTAATATATGAGTAGAACTCCCAATGATGACATTGGAGTAGTCATGACACTATCTGGAAGAAGAACATGACAGGCAGAAGAATCAACAAATTTCAAATATCTGGAGACAAAGGGGAGCTGGGTATGATCAAAGAACAAAGCTGGGTCAGCCTGATGCCTGAAGGGTAGTGAAAAGTGGTACGTAAAGGGTATAGAGAAATGAGTACTAGAAGAGATGATTAGAAGACAATCCGGAAACACTTCTAAGCTCTCTGTAAGGGGGTTGGAGTTTATTTACGAATACTATGGCAAGTCATTGGAGACTTGTGAGGTATTTAATGAAAATTTCCAAACATCTGCTGGATAGAGAAAAAAATATCCTACACTCCATAGAGCCAGCACCCAGTTTCAATCACTTTCAATATTTTATCACATTTACTTCACCTATCCTCTTGCTTATCTTTGCTCAAGTATTTTCAAGCAAATCCCAGCCGTCATGCTATTTCTTCTTGTTATAATCAGTTCAGTACTCATCTCTTTAAATTGTGAATACTTTCTTTCACAACCATGACACTAGTATCAAACATAAAATAGCTAGCAATAAATTTTTGTTATCTTTAAATAACTAATGTACAGGAGCCATAGTGGCAAGCTGGCAAAGAACTGTGCTGCCAACCCAAAGGTTGGACCAGCCGAACCAACCCAGAGGCCCCACAGCAGA
The DNA here is from genome assembly GCF_000313985.2 of Echinops telfairi. NCBI lineage: Eukaryota > Metazoa > Chordata > Mammalia > Afrosoricida > Tenrecidae > Echinops > Echinops telfairi. The sequence goes on along the minus strand of NW_022111327.1, from coordinate 10,475,505 downwards.
ATGATCTGGCAATCTGCTACCGAAAATATTCTTGAAACCCAAGCCCATTACTGTCCATTTGAATTCTAACGCATAGCAACTGTATTTCAAAGACGGCAACTCTTTATCAAAACTGACTGTCATATCTTTCGTTTGTGGAGTGACTGGTGGGGTCTAACCACCTGTCTTTTGCCTCATAGGAGATCACGTCACTACTACATCCGCAGGACTGCTTCTGTAAAACCTACAGCCAACGAAAACTAGCGGGGGTCCTTTGCTGAAACAAACTGCAGTACTTAACGATGACTCCTCCATAATTTAATTTATCCAATTATGTCACTAATGCTTTTTTTTAAGTCATCAATTTATTCAAAGCAGGATGGAGACAAGTTTCACTTGTTATATTTGCTGTATTCTTTTGAGAGAAAACATAGGTGCATGTTCCTACAAACTGTGCTCATATAGTGTATTCACATTCTTATAATGCCATTTGAATGGTGTCTCCCACTTCTATATTACTTTAAATGGAAGTTGTCTTCATAGATTCAGGGTCAACTTTTAAGCAAAAAAAAATTGATTGTGCTCTATTTTTCATCTTAAGAAAATACTCATTTCTGTGTCATTTGACTTAATTGGTTCAGGAAAAAGAAAATAACTTGAAGTAGGGGTGGTTTCTGACACCCTCTGTCAACAAAAGTGGGAAGGAGGAGAATGACCATTATCAGCAGCAGGTAGTCCAGTCTAATGATAGGGAGGCTGAAATCTGATGCACCGCACCCTACTGATTCTCACATCCACTGTTGCTCCCACAGCAATCTCTACATTTTGGCTGCATTCTATAATTCATTACAATAGCTACACAGAACTCACAGGTGATGGTCACAATTATGGAAGGTAGGATGTTACAATTCAGGTGAGAAGTGGTCTATGTACAGTTGTGCAGTCAGGACCGTCTCTTCTCTGAGATCCCAGCAGGTAGGTCTCACTCTGGACACAGCCACTTGGCCTGGGTGCTGCCCTACATAGACAATGTCTCCACATGCTTTGGAGGCTGCTAATAAATGCCCAAAGACCATGCCACGGTGCTGTCTGTCTCAACCCAAAGGCACACAGCTCAATTTCCGAGTGTCAGCAAACCCAGCTCCCTCAATTAAGTGCCCAGAGGCAACTCCACAAACCGGCTTCTTGCACAAAAGGACTTAAACTTTATGTGTTCTGTGGACTGGGAAGTCCACCCTTCTGTCTCATGCTCTGGCCCTTGGGCCTGATTTGTCAATTGTTCACTTCTCTAATAAAGCCTACGATTATGAGCTTTATCTGTGAGTTCTGTGTGGCCATTGTAATGACTCATCAAACCCAGTCACAAAAGTAAAGCGCGTGGGGAGATGACTGAGGGTGAAGTAGGGTAAAAGGGGAGCAAAGGTGGAAGCATGTCTGATCTCTGCCTTGTAGCAATCAGCCTTGGGAGCCAGAAGAGGTCAGATGGGGGGCCCATGCCTGGTTCTGCTGCCAGAGCAGTGTCCTGGATCAAGGAAATTCAATTCATACAGATCTTGGGGTCCAAATGGTACACTTCATTATTGGCTCTTCTCTCTAGCTGGTAATAAGATTCCCCTTTTGAGCTTCCAAGGTAACTGAGTTTACACTCAGCAGGATGGCACTCACAATTGACCCTGTTAACACTCACGGCTGAATCCTATAATCCAGTCAGGGTCTCCCACCATCTTCTAACCCAGACCCATCAGGAAAATGGAAGCTGTTTGATGCGAGTAACGAAGACGATGGTTAGAAAAGTCATATTAAATAATTCACTGCACTGTAGCTCATAAATAGATGATTACCTACATGATCTCATTCAATGCTGTAAAATGGTGATTTTTAAAGTTTTCTTCCATTTCCTAATTGAAAAGGAGAACATTTTACTCATTCACTACAGCTATTTTAGTACCCGAAAATATGATCGTAAGGGATTTTTAACAGGAAAATTGATCATCTGAATTAGTCTTCAGAACTGTGAACCGACGTGGGGAAAGGCAGGAATAACAACAGAGCAACCAGTTACAAAGTTACAGCTCAGTACAGGTATGAGGTGCTGTGACCTGTCACTGATATTTTAACCTTGACAATGATGAGTAGTCCTATTTAAGATATATCTTGGAAATAAAACCAAGAGGGCAAACTGAAAGATTGGGTGTAAACTGTGAAGGAAAATAAATAAGAATTAACACCTTCATTATTTTTGCTCTAGCAAATAGATGTCATTTAATAAAATGTGAATTATTCAAAGAGAATAGATTTTTTAAAGGGTGAAAAGAAAGCAAATTAATAGCTCTGTTTCACCATGTTCAGTTTGATATGTCTATTAGATACCTAAGCAGAGGTATTGAATAAGTAATAATATCTGAAATCACATCAGAACTGAGATATACATTTTTTACATTTTTGTCTTATCTCAAAGGAGGAATTCAGTCAAAAAGTATTGCTGCTACAGTTCCAGTTTACACATGCACGAGTTGCTTACAAACAAATTTTATGTAAACATGTCCCTGTGGTCAGTAGATGGCCACAGACACATTCTCTCAGTGCTACACTTATATCTATCTCCTTAGGGTGTCTTCCAAAACAATGTCCAATGAAAGCAATGGTATTCCATGGGGATATGCTGGGCCAGGGAAACTACAGGAGAGAGGTCAATGCAAGGTTTTGGCAACTGATTTTAGAAACCCCAAAGGATGATCTTGATAGATTTTCTCAAAGGACACAAAATGGCATTTTAAGAAAATTTAAACTGCATCAGTAAGATAAAGGCCAGGATAGTTGCACCATTATTAATTAGTAAATTTTTCCAATCATGAAAATGCATCTGCTCATTCTTTGAGGGTAGCAAAGGCTGTCTTATGAGAGTCTCATTAGGAAACATTACCCCATCCACCCTACAGGCCCGATCTTGCCCCATTAAGCCCCTTTTTATTCTCCAAACTCAAAGAACATTGAAAAGGAACATGAGTTGAGTCCTTTTAGGATGCCAACATGTCATTTTAATGTGCTATAAATGAAGAAGCGTAGAATCCTCCAAGAAAGGGTTTTAGAGATGGAAACATTGCCTTCAGATGTATATAGACCAGAAGAAGCATACACTGAGAAAAATAACTCCACAGTTTGATCATTTTATTTAATAAATATTTCTAGAATTTTGGAGCAATGATTTTTTACTTTCATATATCCAGAAAATTGCACATATTATAGATATTAAATTAATTTTCACAAGTCAAGTCCACCTCTATAACTTGCACCCAAATCAAGAAACAACAGGGCCAGCAGTAGAGAAGTGTCTCTGTGCCCCCTTCTTGTCAGTCTTTTCTCTCTCAAAAGGTAACTGCCCTCCAGACATCTATCTAACATCTTACAATTTAGCTCTCTGATTTAGCTCTTTTTGTTAATGAAATTACACACAATTATTTTTTGTTTGGTTTCTTTTGCTGAACATCATCTTTTTGAGATCTGTACATATTGTCAATCATGTTTTATTATGACCTAGTGGTTACACCAGCTGCTCCACAGGAGAAAAATAGGGCTTTTCCCATGAGGAGTTACAGTCTTGGAAATTCACAGTGGCAACCCTACTCTGTCCTATAGGGTGGATATGAGTCAGAAGCGACTCAGTGGCAGTGAGATTATGGGTTATCTATTGAATACTAATCTCAAGGTCGGCAGTTGGAATCCACTAGATGGATTGCAGAAGAAAGATGAGGCTGTCTACTCCTATAAAAATTTTGTCTCTGAAGCCCAAGGGAACTCACAAAAATCAGACATCTATCCACCTTTTTAAACCTTTTTTGTTGTTGCTCTTATTGGTGTAGTTTTAATTAAAAGTAGGGCTCTGAGACATGTGAGAGAGTAACCATTTGATGATTCCGGACCCCAGTCAAAAAATTACCTCTGGCCTACTCATCATCTCAACTGAGGTTCTAGACATTGCTAAGTAGATCAAAATAAACCATCCCTACTGCACTCTTTTCAAATTCTTGATGCACAGAATTCAAGAACAAAATTTTACTTCCATGTGCTGTAATGGCATTGTTCAGTAATTTTTTCATTCTGCTGGTGATAGAGCGGGTTAGGTTTGGGGCTGCTAACCACAAGGTCAGCAGTTCAAAACCACTAGATTCTCCACAGTAGAAAGATGAGGCTTTTTACTCCCGTCAAGAAGTATAGCTTTGGAAATCCAAAGGGCCAGTTGTATGTTATGTACAGAATCACTTTGAATCAGAATAGAATCCACAGTAGTGAGCTTCCTGTTGGGTGACCAGATAACCAGTCAATGCTAATGTGTAGTGAACCCCTATAGGTTTCTCAGACAGTAATTCTTTCCCGGAGTAAAAAAACCAGTCTTTCTGCCATGGAGCTGCTGGTGGTTTTGAACTACTGACCATTTGGTTTTCGGCCCAACCTGTAACCATTACACCATCAGGGTTTGGTAACAGTTTCCCAAACTTCTCTGTATAGAATAGTGAGTACTTCAAGTGCTGCTTACTTTCTAGAAACATTTCAATTAGTACTCTGTGAGTTTCTGTAGCCTAGTCTTTGATTGATGTTTTCATTATAGATTGACTTCTTCCTTAAATACCATCCATTCATTATCATGTGCTACCTGTTGAAATGGTTGACCAATTATTTTTGTACAGTATCTCTATGCATGCTTCCCATATTGAATATTTTAACAACATTCAGACTACAGAGAAGGAATAGGCTATCCACTTATGAGGAATGAGTCACTGAAAATCTTCTCTATAACAGCTGAACATTGCCAGATAGACTGAAAGCCTCCAGAACAAGAGGAGAGCATTGTCACATATAGTGCTAGAAAATGAGCCCTTCAAGCAAGAAGGCACTCAAAACATGACTGAGGAAGACTTGATTTCTCAAAGTAGAGTCAACGATAATAAAGTGGATGAAAAAGCTTCAGGGTTGTTCACCTGCTGATGGCACACCATTCAAAATGAGAAGAAACCGCTGAAGATATCTATTAATAATCCAACAGCGGAATGTACAAAATATGATTCTAGGAACATTGAAAGTCACCAAGAATGACAAATAATACATGAAATATCAATATCCTAGGCATACATGAAGTGAAATAGACTGGTATTGACAATTTTGAATCAGACAATTATATGACTTACTATGCTGGTAAGTCATATATCCTTACAAATTCGATAGGAATGAGCACTCATTCGTTTTCTTAAAATCACATTTCAATATGCATCTTGAAGTATAATATATGGATAGGATATTATCTATTTGAATTCAAGGAAATTCAGTTAATAAAATTATAATTCCTATTTATGCAGCAACTACTAAGTTTAGTCATGAAAATAATTGAATAACATTGCCAATATCTTCATCCTAAAATTGATAAAACATGCAATCAAAATGCAGTGATAATTTTTGGCAATTGGGATTTGAAATTTATAAACAAAGAGGAACAAATAGTATTTAGAAAATATGCCACTTGTGATAGAAAGGATAACATGATAGAGTTTTGCAAAACTAATACCATCTTCAAGGAGCCCTGGTGGTGTAGTTATGAGTTGGGCTGCGAACTCCATGATCCGTAGTTTGAAAATACCAGCTGCTTCTCAGGAAAAAGACTGGGATTTCTACTCCCATAAACAGTTACAGTCTTCGAAAGCCACAAGGAGTTGCTATGAGTCAGCATTGACTCAATGGCAGTGAGAACATCTTCGTAGTAAATACTTTTTTTTAACAATATAAACAGTGACTGTAGACGTGGACTTCGCCATATGGCATACAAAGAATCAAATTGAATACTACTGTGGAAAGAAATAATGGAGAAGCTCAATATCAGTAACCAACATGGAGTTAGATGCTAACTGTGGAAAAGGCCATTAATTGCTCATCTGTACATTCCATTTCAAGTTGGAGAAAATGAAAACAAGTTCACGGGAGCCAAACTATGACCCTGAGTATATCCCACCTGTATCTAAAGACCATCTCAAGAATGCATTTGACTCATTGAACACGTGACAGAAGACTTCATGAGCTTTGAAACTGTATGAAAGACATAGTCCATGAAGAAATCAAAAGGCTATGTGAAAGACAGGAAAGAAAGAAAATATTATTGTAGATGCCAGGAGAGGCTCCGAAAATTGCTCTTGATTTAGAAGTGGCCGAGGAAAATGGGAGAAATGATTAAGAAAGAGAGCTGAACAAAACGTTTTAAAGCGAAGCTTGAGAAGACAAAGTATCGTAATGAAATATGCAAAGACCCGGAGATGGAAAACCAGAAAAGAAGAACATTATCAGTACATATCCAGCTGAAAAACTGAAGAAAAATGTGTCTAGTAGCCATATTGAAAGATTCTATGGGTCAAATACTGAACAATGTAGGAAGCATCAAAAGATGATGGGAGGAATACACAGAATCATGGTACCAAAACCAACTGGTCCGCATTCAACCATGTAACGCGATAGCATAGGACCAAAAAATAATGGTATTGAAGAAAGAAGCACAGGTGCACTGAAGACATTAGCAAGAAGAAAGCTCTAGGAATCAATTGAATGTTAATTGAAATGCTATGAAATTTAGAAGACAACTCCCTGGGACACTGACTGGAAAAGAAAAGTGACCCAAAAGAATGATAAAATTATAGAACAATGATTATTTTCACATGTAAGTAGAATTTTGCTCCAGATCAACCAACAGCAATTGCAGCAGTACATAAACAGGGAGCCTCTAGAGGTTCAAGTTGGATTCTGAAGATGATGTGGAACAAGGGTTACCGTTGCTGATGTGGAATGGATCTTGGCTCAAAGCAGAGAAAACCAGAAAATGTTTACTTGTGTTTTATTGACAATGGCAATGCATTCAACTGTAAGGATCATAATCAATTATGTGCAATGTTGAGAAGAATGGAAATACCAGAACACTTCTTGTGCCTGCAGAACTTGTATCAAGAACATGGATCAGGAGGCAATTGTGTGAACAGAACAAGGAAATGTCGCACGGTTTAAAATCAGAAATGGTGTGTTTCAAGGTTGTAGCCTCTCACCATATTTATTCAGTCTGTATGCTGAGTAAATCTTCAAGGAAGCTGGCTTACGTGAAGAAGAATGCGGCATCAGGATTGAAGGAAGGCATATTAACAACCTTAGATATGTACTTGCTAATGGAGATCAAGGATTGCAGCATTCAATGTGGATTATGATTCAATGTAATGAAAACCAAAATCCTTAGACCTGGACCAGTAGACAGCATCATAATAAATGAAGAAAAGATAGAAGCCGTCAAGCATTTTGTCTTGCTTGGATCCACAAGCAATGCTCATGGAAGCAGCACTCATATCTGCTTCACAAGCCCTTTTTTACTTTGATGACTAATGTGAACCTATCATGGTATTTTCTTTTTTTTTAAAGGTAAATCATTTTTATTTTCAGCAATTAAATATAGTTATTTATGTGCTTTTGAAAATGATGACTTCCTTGATGTTGATAGTCTAAAGGAAAACATCAGAATATATTTTCACGCGTTTTCAACTTGATGAGATGCTCTGATAATTACTGGATTCATTCTTCTTTTTAAATTAACTTGATTTTTCTTGGTAATTTGTTTTAATTGTTCTGTCTCAGTCCATTGTCATAGCTACTGTGCCAATTGATCTCCTGGAGTGTCCTATGTTACATTTACCCTGCACTTGACCAAGTTTGGCATTTTTCCCAGGGACAGGTCTCTCTCTCTCTCTCTCTCTCTCTCTCTCTCTCTCTCTCTCTTTGACAGCTTGGACTTCTTTCATGGAAACCATCAGTTCTTGATCTTATGTTACCTCCTGGAATGAAGTTAAGTCAATCACTCTTCTGTCAGTTTGTCACACCGTGGTAGCTTTATGTTGGTGGGATGTTGGAATTGATGCTTCCAGTATTTTAAGTATAAGCAAGGTTACACAAGGTATGGGTTTCAGTTGAGTTCCACATGAAGACAGTCCAAGGACAAGAATCTGGTGAGCTACTTTTCAGAAAAATAAAAGACTTAAAAACATTAGGGAGTGAAAACACTGTTGTAGTAGTAGAAGATGAGCTCCTGTTGGGAGGTATAAAAAAGTAAATGGGAAAGTACTGCCTCCTTTTGACTAATTTCACACAGCACAAACTTTTTTCAAAGAGTAAAAAAAAAATAACTGCAAAGATACATTGTTGCTGTTCTTGTGGTGGTTGTTGTTGTTATGTGCCATTGATTGGATTCCAACCCATAGTAACCTTATGAACTATAGAACAAACCATTGCTCAGCCCTGTACCATTCACACAATTGTTCTTATGTTTGAGCCCATTGATGCAGTCATTGTTTAAATCCAACTCATTGAGAGTCGTCCTCTTTTACGCTGCCCCTCTTCTTTAATAAGCAGGATGTCCTTCTCAAGGGACTGAGCTTTTCTGAGAACAAGTCCATAGTATTTGAGACAAGTCTCACTATCCTTTCCTTTAAGGAGCATTCTAGCTGTACTTCTTTGAAGACAGATTTGTCGGTTCATTTGGCAGTTCCCAGTAATTTCTTTTTTTTTTTAATTTTATTATTTATTTAGTTATTTGTTTTTATTTAAATCATTTTATTGGGGGTCGTATCGTGGTATTTTCAATCACCTCATATGCATGTTACAATTGGTTATTGAAAACGGAAGATCAAAGTAGCATTGATGTATTCAAATTATTTTGTTGGCAAAGAATATTCAAAATAATATGAATATTCAAATTACTAGAAGAACAAATAAATATATCCTGAAAGAAGTACACCCCAAATGAATGCTTCTTAGAAGTAAGGACACTAAGACTTCATTTTTTCCACGTTGGATATGTTATTTAGAGAGACTAGTCCCTGGAAAAGAGCATCAAGCTTGGTAAAGGAGCAGGGCAGCACAAAAGAGAACACCTTTGACAAGACAGATGGACACAGTGGCTTCAACCATCGGTTCAAACATAACAAATGTGTGGCTGGTGTAGGACTGGGCAGTGTTTTGTTCTTTGGTACCTAGGGTTGGTATGAGCAGAAACCCACTTGATAGTAACAAGAAAAAAATAGTTTGTTCACAGTATCCTTCAATATTAAAACCTGAGCTTGTATTTCTTTCAACTTGAGTTATGTTTAGCATGCTTCTCTCTTTTGGTTTTTGGATTCCAAATTTTTGACGGTTTAATATTATAGTTCAAATGTATTAAATCCTACTTTGTAGGACTTTTCAAAATAAACCCAACAGAATATTCTTGATTACATATCTCCCTCAAACTTCACTACCATCCAGTTAATTCTGACTCATAGGGACACTACAGGACAGGGTAGAATCCCGGTGGGATTCCAAACCTGTAATCCATTACTAGAAAGCCTCATCTTTCTGCTGAGGAGCAGCTGGTGGTTTGTAACTGAACTTGTGATTAGCGACCCAATGCCCAACCCACTACATCACCAAAGCTCCTGTACATATTCCTCCCCCAAATCCAAACTCACTGCCATCAAGTTGATGCCAACTCATAATGCTAAAACAGTGGAAACCCTCACTCATCTATGCTAAGAAATTTAGCAAACAGGGCATAAGAAATAAGAAACACAGGGCAGGGTAGAACTGTCTGAATGGGTTTCTGAGACTTCCACTCTTTATGGGAGTAGAAATTGCCATCTTTCTCTCTATTATTTCATAAGTTACCTGAGGAGACACATCCAACATTAACGCCCTCTAAGTAGAAGTGCAGAATCATACCAATTATCTTTAATCTCTATTTGTCTCTTATCTCTCTTATAAACCCCATTGTTGTAGTTTTTCATTGCCTTTGAGTTGATTCAAACTCAACAACCCCTTTGAGTTGATTCAAACTCAACAATCCATGTGTGCAGAGATAAGCTGTTTTTTTTGGGGGGTGGGGGGCTCGTACAACTCTTATCACAATCTATACATACATCCATTGTATCGCGCACATTTGTACATTTGTTGATATCATCATGTTCAAAACATTTGGCATCAGCATCCAGTTTTTCTCCTCCCTCCCTCGTGGACCCTTGATAATTTATAAGTTATTATTATTTTTCATGTCTTACACTGATCGATGTCTCCTTTCACCCACTTTTCTGTTGTCCATCCCCCTAGGAAGTTCTAGGTAGATCATTGTGATTGGTACTCCCTTTCTATCCCCACCTTCCCCTGACCCTCTGGTATAGCTACTCTCAATATTGGTCCTGAGGGGTTAATCTGTCCTGGATTCCCTGTGTTTCCAGCTCTTCTCTGTACCCATGTACATGCTCTGATCTAGCCAGATTTGTAAGACTAGAATTGGCATCATGATAGTCAGGGGGCGGGGGGAGGAGGCATTGAAGAACTAGAGGAAAGTTGTGTTTCATCAATGCTATATTTCACCCTGATTGGCTTGTCTCCTCCCCACAACCCTTCTGTAAGGGGTTGTCCAATTGCCTACAGATGGGCTTTGGGTCTCCACTCCACACACAACCTCATTCACAATTATATGATTTTTTGTCCTGGGTCTTTGATGCCTAATACCTGATCCTAATTCACACCTCATGATCACACAGCTTGGTGTGCTTCTTCCATATGGGCTTTGGTGCTTCTCAGATAGATGGCTGCTTGTTTATCTTCAAGCTTTAAGACTCCAGACCCTATATCTTTTGATTGCCGGGCACCAACAGCTTTCTTCACCACATTTGCTTATGCACCCACTTTGTCTTCAGAAATCATATCAGGAAGGTGAGCATCATGGAATGCCTGGCTAATAGAACAAGGTTTTCTTGCATTGAGGGTCTACTTGAGTAGAGGAAGAATGTCCTTCTACTACCTTAATGATAAACCGATAAATACATGTACACAGATCTACTTCCCCATCATTTATAAATATGTTTACATATGTCCATCCCTGTATTTAGACCTCTATAAATGCCCTTTGCCTCCTAGTTCTTTCCTCTATTTCCTTTTACTTACCTCTTGTCCCACTACCATGTTCAGCCTTCATTTGGGTTCCAGTAACTCCTCTAGGTTACATTGCCCTTGATCAAGCCCTGCCAAGGCCTCCCACACACTCCTTGTTGATCACTTGTTGTTCATTTGTCCCTGGATTTGTTAGCACCCACTTCCTTTCCTCTGCCTCCCCCTATCCCATGTCCCCCCTGGAACAATCTCCTCCAGATTGTTTATCCCACCTATCTTATCTAGATAGACATGCAGAGTTAATAATATACACAAAAACAAGACAGAGTAAAACAAAGCAACAAACGAAAACAAAACAACAAAAACCAATGACAAAAAAAGAAAAACCTGTAAATAGTTGAAGGTGTGTTTGTTGACCTTTAGGAGTGTTTTCTGGTTGAGTCTGATGGGGTGCCACGTCCTGGCCCCAAAGTCTATTTCTTATATTCCCTGGGGACTTCATTGTTCTGCTCCCCTTGCTGTTCTGTTGCATACCCTTAGTGTTTCGCCTCGGTGTGGTGGGGTCAGATTCCCCACACTGTCTCTCCAGTATTGTCCTAGGTAGTGCTGTGGAATATTGTGTCTCGTGGTGGGGCTGGCCATATGGTCCTCTGTGCACACTGGCTGTTCTGAGCAGGAATATTGGCCTCAGGGCTTGGTGGGCCAGGATGCGCTCCACTCTCTCTCCCTCCCTCTGTGGTTGCTCCTGTGTGCTCTGATCAGACATGTCCCTCTGCCTGAGCTGTAGCTTCAGTGATGTCCTCTGAAGTGAATTCTTCAGGATGGAGGGGGGCTGTCCACATAGTTGGGATTGGGGCTGGCCCTTCAGACCTCTCTATTGGTTCTCTGCTTCATTCCGGTATGTTACATTCACATCTTGGAGACTTTGACCTTTTGGAAGATTGCCAGGCCTGTCTCTGAGGCACTTCTAGTTGGGTCTGAATCACCAACATTTTAACTAGTAGTTGGGCAATTAACGTTTAGCCCTACCCAGCTTCCTAATACACCAGAACATTACAGCAATACATTTGCATAAACTCTACAAAAGCCCATACCTTTAAACCATATGGCACTGCTTTGATTTCAGTCAGTTTTGTTTTCAATTAAGGTAAACTTCTAAATAAGAACAGCTTGTCTTTAATGCCTTTGCACCTACCTTCATTTGTCCCTCTATTGTCTCTTGGAAACTCATGTGGTCACTGTGCAGTGTCCTTGTGCCCTCATACTGCACCCAAAATAAGCAAATAGCCATCTCACATCACCAGTGTAGAATTTCACTTATGTTTTATCTTTCCTCTAAAGTATGCTGTCTACAAAAATTATTTTTGCCCTCTGATCAAAGTATGCTATGATTTAAAAACAGCTAGTAAATATTATAAGGAATACAATCACGCTGGAATTATATGACAATTTGGTTACTGGAAATGGACCTGAAAGGAATAATTCTGTTGTCCTAAATATACATTCAAAGAAGAGCAAAGGAAGAATCATAGGCTTCCTTTGACTTTTGTGGTATGCAAGAAATGAAATAATTTGCATAGATTGAGGTAGTAAGGGTGAAATGATAGCGTTTAAAGCAAGTGATAAATATTTGAAATAGCATTTTGGGAAGCTGGAAAATAAATATCACTAGGGACAATGTAAAAACTGCTATCCAATATTGACACCTAAATAGAGATAGATAAAATACATATTTAAAGGTACAAAATTGTTACACAATGTATTCAAGCAATTCAATCAAAGCTGACAAACTGGAAGGAGTGACAAAAATAATGAATGTTTGCTCAGATTTGGCCATGAGAAGCTATTGGACAACTAAGGGAAAATATAAGAAGACATGGGGATTAATGGGGACAAGAACATGTAGTTAAGCTAAGGAACAGAACTGTTAAGGTTCGAACTATAGACTATGGCATATCTTGATTCACATCTTACTTTCTGCACCTACAACAAGACTATTTGACTTTTAAAGGAGTACATTTGATCCCTCTAGCTCGGCTTCCTCATGTGTCAAGTGGCGATAACAGTAGTGCTTACTCGAGGATGTGTTGCAATCATTACACGAGTCATATAAAGTGCTTAGCAGTGCCTAGTTCGTAATAGTGCTTTTAAATTATAATAAAGGTGATTATAAGTGTTATTGTGGTTGGTAGGTGCCATATATTCAGTTTCTACTCATAATGACCTTATGTACAAAAAAATGAAACATTGCCCGGTCCTGAGATATGTTTATAATCATTGTTTGTTTGAACCCACTGTTGTGGTCACTGTGTCAATTCATGTTTTGAGGATCTTCCTCTTTTTTACTGACATTTTACTTTACTGTTCCCTCATGATAATGTGCCCAAAGTACACTTTCCAGGAGCATACAGGCTGTACTTCTTCTAAGACATGCCTGGTTGTTTGTTTAGCAGTCCATGGTACTTTCCTATGTTCCTTGCCAGCACCACAATCCAAAGGCATCAATTTGTCATTGGTCTTCCTTATTCAGTGTGCACCGTTTCACATGTGTATGAGGCAATTGCAAATACCATGACTTGGGTGACACACACCTTGGTTCTCAATATACCATATTTGCTTCACAACAATGTAAAGTTATTAAATAAATAACTGTTATAAATGAAAACAAAGTCTGGACTGGGCTTACCTGGGTTCTTGGAATGAAATAGAAAGAACTCTGGGCAAGGCTAAGGTATTCACTGAGTCATCTATATAGATGTGTAAGTCATCTTATTTAGCCAATGGCAAGTAGATATAGTGTACTCCTTAGAGCAAGGGCGATGAGGTTCCCACTTGCATACTTTGGACATGTTTTCAAGAGAAGGACGACATGCTTGGTAAAGTAAATGGGCAGTGAAAAAGTGGAAGGACTTATGATTTCCTGCTATTCATAATGGAGGGATGCGAATAAACTGGTTATGAAACAAAGTACATTGGAGAGATGACTATAGAAGATAAAAATGATAAATCTGACTCAAATAGTTAAAACCGTGTCAGCTGATCTCTCTCATACACATTGGGCCTGATCTAGTTTTCAAGGTTATTTATTTTTCTTTTCTTTTTCTTCATATTGGGGGTTAGATCTGATGAATTTTGTCATTGGGGAGAGCCCTCTTGAATGTCTGTTGTGTGTTTTTATGACTTTCAGCACATGAAACCGAGGATAGATGAACCCAGAGAGACAGCAAGCAGAACAGGGTTCCTGGGGGGAACACTGGGACAAGGTG
>NW_022111327.1:10261485-10461222 GCF_000313985.2 Echinops telfairi | reverse complement strand
GGGGCGTGGGGCGGGTAAAGGAGAGATGAGCTCAAGGCGTTTAAGAAGAAAGAGAATGTTTGAAGCTGATGGTGGTAGCAATTGTACAACACTACTTGATATGATTGAACTTTGGGACGATATCTGTACAAGATCCCAGTAAAAAGGTTTCGGGAGGGGAAAAAGAAGACGACAAAGGCCGTCAAGGAGACAGGCTCAAGCCTAAGAACAATTGTGAGGCTGGCGCAGCACCGGGGAATGTTGCATTCTTCCTTCTGTCGATAAGGGTCAGAACTGACTGGATGGTGCCTCAAGACAGCAATAACCACAACTCAGCCCAAACTCGGAATCCTTCCACCATTGCCATCAAGTTGAGTCCAACACACAGCAACCCTATCTTGGTTCCCTCACCTTTAAGCTTTAGAGGGGTAGATAGCCTCATATTTTTACCAAGGAGCACCTGGTAGTTTTGAACTGTCAACCTGGTACTTAGTAGGCCCAAACTTACCCAACAGGGCTACCAGGGCTCCTTAAAAGTCTTAAAATGCCTCCAAAATCAACTAGTGATTCTCAAACAAGTGTTATTTTAATATACCCGGATTTTAAAGCTTTCTTATTTCAGGAAACAATGGCAGTTCTTAAAGAAGAAAGAGAAAACATGACTATCTAAAGCGTAAATTTGATTTTTCCCTTGAATTAATTATAAATTCTGTTCAGTTCTTTCTTGGGTGGATTTACTTACACGTGGAAAAATAATCATACCATAATTTTACTAATATGAGTTTATAATTAAAATTTCTTTGAATTTTACTGTTTGGCTTGACTCACGTATTCAGTATAGAACCAGTTTCTAGGCATTTAAAAGTCACATATTTGCACCTAGGTCAAAAGCTGGGACTCTATATCTCCAAGAGTAATAACAGCTTTTCAAGAATAGGAGAATGAATCTAGACTGGAAAAGGCAATTCTTTGTGATGCAAATTCAAGTATTCCTACCACTTCCCTTGATTCAATGAATAGTGCACGTTCTGTGTGGAGGGCAAATGCAGGTATTCAAATAAAAGGACACCTGCTCCATTTTATGCTTAATACAGGTTGCCATGACAACAAGGATGTTGAATTAGTATAAATACCCCCAAATTCACTCCAAACAAGCATTTTCCTTTTGCCCACAACTACATACACACTGACAAATCATCAACTAAGAAGTAAAAACTCCTGTCAAGCCTGTTTATTGCCAACATATAGGCATCACACCATCTGCAATGAGCCACTTCATTTTCCTCAATTCACAGCCTTAATTTACAACTGAATACCCCACTGTGATGCATTATTACTGAACCTAGTGCAGATCCAAACAAGTACATCATTAAGTTTTATTGAATCTTTTTAGTGAAACAAAAATATTCAACTCATTTAATATTTGCAGGCTATAGATCATATTCATACCAAGGATTTACTTTCTAATCATTCAACAAAATGTGTCATTACACAGATTGTTCGGAAAAGGGAAAGAGCATCTCACATTTTAACTCCTACACCTTTGCTTATGCTCCCTCATCTCTCTGAAACGTCACCCTCGCAGTTTCACAGGCGAATACTCCGTACTCTTCCAGTTCCAGGTTCAGCGCAATCAGCCCTTCTCTCGGGCTCTGTGCATGCACTTCAACATCTCGTATGGCGCTCCTATATTCACGATAATCCAAAAGAACCACTGCCTTCGGGCGATCCTATAGGAAAAGCGAAAGTGTCCCTTTGGGTTTCTAAGACCTCCAATCTTTCTGGGAGCAAACAGCCTCATCTTTCTCTAGAGCAGCAGTTGGTGGGTTCAATCAGTTGACGTTGTGGTGTGCAGCTCAATAGGCAAGCCAGTACACCAACAGAGTAATGCCTTCTTATCCCTACTAAATCTTACACGGTGTCTTCTTAATAATTGATGGTGCTTGAGCCTAAAGTGCCTACCTTGGGTCTTAACAAACAGTAGTCCCTGGGTGGCCATTGAAGAGAACACAAAGGCCATTTCATCCTAAAAGACTAGCCAAGTTCCAACATCTCCTTTTCTACACATCTGACGGATGCATTTCAGTTTCTTGTAGAAAATACGATTGAAGGTAAAAGCCTACCTCTAGCTCTCCTTTGACCAGCTCGTCGTCTTCTGATTTCAAAAGGCGTGCTTGCCCTCTCAAGACAGTCATCACAAATGCTTTGTATGGTGATCAATGGGGAGAAGACAGGAAGCCATGTTTCAGACATCTAGGACGCTGTGTCATAGTTCAGACACTTTGGTTAGCCTTTCTGCTCCTCATCAGATCCCTAAGTGGGATGGTTTTATTCACCTGTGATTTTGGCGACAGAACAAGGGGTGAGTCCTTTCTGTATTGGCAGTCATCAGCAGCTCATGATTTTGTCACAGATAATTCCCTATCCATCAGTCTGTACAAGGTCAACCAAATGCATGTTGGAATGGAATGAGATCCGGTAGGAATAATATTCTGTACTTTCCTGCTCCTGCATTTTATCTGCCATTTCGCCTCTGTCTGCAATTGATTTACTTCAAAACCATTCCTAAATATTTCTCTACCACGTACCAACTGCTATCTTCCATATGATGTTCACTCAGATCCACTCCATCAAAATGCTTTCATCTTCTCTTTACTCCCACAATACTGTATCCATGCCTTTCCTTCTGAATTTTAAAAATCTTGTATTATACCTCCTAAGAAGGCCTAAGGGCAAGCACAGTGGTTAATCATGTGGCTGGTAATCTAAAAGTTGATGGAGCAAACTGACCAACCACTTCTCAATTGAAAAGACCTGGAGATCTGCTCACATAAAGGGGGTGGGGTGTGTGTGTGTGTGTGTGTGTGTGTGTGTGTCTTGGCAAACGTTCAGAAGCACCAGTCCAAAAACCCCATGGGACACTTCTGGTCTATCGTATAAGCTCTCTGAGTCAGAGTCAATGTGGGAACACCCAATTGCAACATTACAGTAATGTATGTATATAGATACTATTAACCCCCTAAAGTTCTGCTTGAGAAGTTTCTGATTTGTATTACATGTCCTATGTGTGAAGTGTAGTATTTTTCATGTGAAAACAGCTCAATAACAATTGGTTTGGGCCCCCAAATATTTAGTATATTATATTTCATTCATTACTTATCCACCCATTCATTCATTTGTTCCACGAGTATTTATTAAGCACCTATCATTTTATGGGCACTATTCATAGAGCTTTGACTGTGACATCAAGCTAAACAAACTCTCTGTTTTCATAGATAATGTATTTTAGTGAGGAGATACAAACCAAAATAATAATTGTCATTTGGTACTAAATAACGTGAAGGACAATAACCAAGGGTAAAGAAAAGAAGAGAGAAAGGGAGGATAAGTGAAATGCTATTTTACAGAGATCAGTCAGACCCAGACCCGATAAGCTGGCATTGGGGCGAAGAGCAGAAAGACACAGGGAACAAGTCCTGGACGTCTTTGAGTGCACAGCAAACACAAAGGCCACAGGCAGGGATCCCTGGACAAGCTGGACAAACGAGGAAGGCTCGCGGGGATGGAGTGTGGCAAGGAAGGGAAAGATACCAAGCAGAGAAAGTTCTTGGGATTTTACAATTATGGAAATTCAAAGCTACTAAATTACATCAAGCAAAGGGGTGACATTGCCTATAAGTAATGACATACTATTTAGGAAAAAAAATCAATATCATTAAGATGTAATTAACATTTAATAAAAGGCACACATTTAATGTGCTTTTATAGTTCTGATAGGATATAGATCACAATAAAGGAGAAATCTGTATATATAAAAAGGCATGTGAGTGTGTATATATATATGTACAAACATATATAAAATGATATGCAATATGTATAAAAAACCTGAGATGGTAATTTGTAATTCATTAGTATTCAAAATGCATAGTAAATTTTGAAAATTTAATTACTTGGGGAGATGGTATCTTTTTGAGGACACATTGCTAATCACATGGTCACCCACCTGCTCTCAAGCATATATATTATTTAGCCTCTCATATTAAACAGAATAATTGCCATGACACAAAATAGCCTTATGTGCCATTAATATCTTCATTAATCCAAGCTTCAGTTGCATAGAAAAATCATCAAACTATAAGTGTAGCTTATTTCTTAGTATCTATAAAAACTTAAAATTATACAAAATATATATTAATGTTTTGTGACCAATATTTTTATACTTTTATTAGGGGCTTATACAACTCTTATTCCAATCCATACATACATCAATTGTCTAGAGCACATTTGTACATTCATTGCCCTCATCATTCTCAAAAGATTTGTTCTCCACCTAAGCCCCTGGCATCAGCTCCTCATTTTTCCCACCTCCCTCCGCACTCCCCTCTCCCTCATGAACCCTTTATAATTTATAAATCATTATTTTGTCATATCTTGCCCTGTCTGACGTCTCCCTTCACCCATTTTTCTGTTGTCCGTCCCCCAGGGAGGACGCATGTAGATCCTTATAATCGGTTCCCCCTTTCCAACTCACCTTCCCTCTACCTTCCCAGTATCACCACTCACACCACTGGTCCTGAAGGGAATCATCTACCCTGGATTCCCTGCGTTTCAATTTCCTATCTGTACCAGTGTACATCCTCTGGTCTAGGCAGATTTGTAAAGTAGAATTGGGATCATGGATAGTGTGAGAGGAGGAAGCATTTAGGAACTAGAGGAAACCTGTGTGTTTCATCACTGCTACATCACACCCTGACTGGCTCGTCTCCTCCCAGAGACCCCTCTGCAAGGGGATCTCCAGTGGCCTACTAATGGGCTTTGGGTCTCCACTCCGCACTCCCCCCTCATTCACTATGGTAAGATTTTTGGTTCTGATGATGCCTGATACCTGATTCCTTCAACACCTCGTGATTGCACAGGCTGGTATGCTTCGTCCATGTGGGCTTTGTTGCTTCTGAGCTAGATGGCCGCTTGTTTACCTTCAAGCCTTTATGACCCCAGACGCTCTATCTTTTGATAGCCAGGCACCATCAGCTTTCTTTGCCACTTTTGATTATGCACCCATTTGTCTTCAGCGATCATATCAGGGAGGTGAGATCACAATGATGTGATTTTTTGTTCTTTGATGCCTGATAACAGATCTCTAAGGCACCTTGTGATCACACAGGCTGGTGTGCTTCTTCCATGTGGGCTTTGTTGCTTCTGAGCTAGATGGCCTCTTGTTTACCTTCATGATTTTAAGACCCCAAATGCTATATATTTTGATAGCTGGGCACCATCAGCTTTCTTCACCACATTTGCTTATTCACCTGCTTTGTCTTCAGTGGTTGTATTGGGAAGGTGAGCATCATGGAATGCCAATTTAATAGAAGAAAGTATTTTTGCATTGAGGGAGTACTTGAGTGGAGGCCCAATGTCCCTCTGCTACCTTAATACTAAACCTATAAATATATGCACATAGATCTATTTCCCCATCCTCATATATATTTGCATATGTACATGCCTTTATTCAGACCTCTATAAATGTCTTTTGCCTCCTAGCTCTTTCCTCTATTTCCTTTGACTTTCCTCTTGTGTGGCCAATATTTATTATAGGTATTTGTTAGTGTAAAAAGCTGTCAGTGCTTTTGGTAGCATACATTTTTAATGGTATTCCTTATAGATGAAACGTTGAGGTTGGATTAATTATAAGCAAGCAGGTTCACATCCATCAGTTCCAACAGAGAAGTGATTAAGTTTAAAGTTTGTTCAGAACCCTTATTCCATCGCACTCTGAAAATTTTAGAAATCGCATTCCTAGAATAAGCCAATCCAAAATATAATTAGATTTGAAATGGTCTCCTAGAACTTACCCCACCATAAATAGAAAAATCATTTTTATGACAATAGCTATATTAAAAATGCAATGTGATAACCTCCAAACTAATTTCACACCATTTTCATGATTGAGAGCTAAGGAAAGAACAGCCTTAGGAAATACATGGCTTCTCTGTTGAGGACCACCTTTCCTTCAATGGGTTCAAAGGGTCCCATCTATATTTCAAGATCGAAGAGCCAGAGAACTTGAGCTAATGTCCAAGGAGAGGGACTATTTTTAGTGCTTTGTTTTATGAAAATCATGTTCACAGTTCCATGAAAGAGTGTTATCTCTAAGAATATTTAGAGGGGACGAAGATTTTGCTTTCATAATATTAAATCTATAAATCACTGAATGTCTATTCAGAAATATGAAACCTATGTAATTAAAATGAGAAACCCAATACTTTGTACATATGAATTGCCCAAGCCATTTAACAAATATTAACAGGCAAAGGTGATTCTAATAAAGAAAAGGGGCTTTCATTTAAAGTAAGATATGTTTTGGAATGCTTTTGTTGAAGCGCTAGTAATTCCTCCTTTCATCCTGCCTTAATCTTTTAATCAAGAGCTTTTTGCACTAACACATTCATGGGATGGGAAATCAGGTGCAACGTGGGAAAGAGGAGTTAGAGAGGTCATGAAAATTAAGTAGGTTTATTATAAGCACAGTTCCCAGAGACAGGGAGGCACAGCATACCCTAGCACAAGGTCCCAAAGGGGGCTGGAACTCAGAACAAGGGTAAAACAACCTGGAATTTCAGGAGATATCTGTGTATGGTAAGCATGGTGGAGTTAGCAAGACTTTTCAGGTTTCTTGGGGATTTCGCTTATTGAATACTTCTGCAGGTTCAGGGGGCATAAAGGTTGCTCCTAGTTATTGGGTCACCTGGCTACACAAAAGGAGTCCATAGTGTCCTGGCAGTGGGAGAACCTGAGACAGGGAGTGGTTGGAGAGTGGATGAAATCAGTTACTCGAGAAGAACAGAATGGCATCCAGGTAAGCCCTCAGCACTAGGTCAAAATAGCATTTTTAAGAACATTATATTGTACATTGAAACGGTTATACTTGGCATTTAAAGATTTTATGATGACACCATGCTAAATTGCCAATGTTAATTCTCGTTACATCTTAGCATCTACTTTTCCCCTGATGATTCTACAATAGCAAATGTTCAGTTCTGCTTTTTTTCCCCTCTATCGTTTTTACTTCGTCCAAGCCCTCCCCATCTTTCGAAGTCAAATTTAAGATACATTTCTGCAGTGACACTTTCCCTAATTGTGCTGCTCCTTAGATTTCAGTTTTCAAATACTTAGAGCCTTTAAATTTTGCATTAAATAACCCAGACTTTAAACATATATTGGCTTATGTTGTGATATGTGCACATTCATTTAAAAACGTTTAGTGAATTTGCTTCTGAATTGCCTTGCACTGTGATAGGCAACATCTTCCAGGAAAGGAAGTTCATTTATGGAATATAAGAAGTAATATTAAAGGGTTGCAAGCAAATCCCAAAACAACATAGAGAAATGATCAGCTCATTTTACATTAAGCAAAATTCTACAGTATAGCAAAGGAGATTGCATTAGTCTGGGTACTTAGGAGAAACAAATCCACAGCAACTCATGTATAAGAGACAGTTTTTTTGTAAAGAAAATGTGCATCATGAAAACAGCCCAACCCAATGCTGCCCAAGCCCACAAGTCCAACATTAACCCATTTATCCAACACCAGTCCACAAAATCCTCCACCTCACAAAACAGAGGCAATGATGCCGACTGCAGGAGGAAAGCTGAGTCAGTGAATGAATAAGCATCTCAGCACTAGCGGGAGGGGGCTCCATAGGACTGCTCCAGCACCCAGGGCAGCATTGGGATATGTCCATGTAGCTTCTCCTTGGGGATGTCTTGTGTGAAGTCAATCTTGCAAGCGGAAGCAGGGAACTGCTAAGGCAGCTGCACCCTGGTGCGACCATTACAAAGAAAGAGACCCGAGAACTAGAAAGGCGAGGCTCACCACCCATTTATCCTTCCGCCTTTCAATTAGCCCCACATGTGATTATTGGCCAGGCTGGCACAATTAACTAACTCAGGGATTCACATGGGAAATTAAATATGAGGTGGGTTTTGAAGGATAGGTAAGCATTGTTTAGGGTGGTAAGGAGTAGCGGATGTAACATTTCCATTTGCAGATGTGATAGCATGATACTTTACCAGCCAAAAGGGCCTCCATCTAATCCCATGTGACAGAGCAGCAGTTCTTGGAATACAATCCAAACACCGAATTTTTTTTGGTTTTGTTTTTTAACTTCTTCTTGTGAATTGGGTGAGGGTTTACAAAGCAAATCAGTTTTCCATTTACAATTCATACATATTTTGTTTCATGCCATTGATTGCAATCTCCATAATGTAAAATCACTATATCTCTTCCTCCTTGTTTCCACTCCTATTTCTTTTCTAACACATCTGAACTTTGTCCTTGGGTAAATGCTGGCATTTTGGTCTTAATTAGTTCATTATTCTACGGTGGAATACCTTCCTATTGCTGTTTAGATGAAAACTGGTGTATAGAAATAAGTTCATTTGCAGGCCAGAGGGTAACTAGAGGACTATAAAATGGTGCAACCACTGTGGAAAATGGTGTGCTCCCTTTAAAAGTTGTAAATAGAAACCCCATATGATCCAGTAGTGTCTTGACTTGGTATACATCCTAGAGACAAAAAGAGCTGAAAGAATCAATTATAGATACACATTCATGTTCATCATAGCACCATTCACAATATTGAAAAGAGGGTAACAGCCTGAAGTCCTATCAGTGGAAGAAGAGAGAAACAAGCTATGGATAAACACAAAATGGAATATCATGAAACAATGAAGGATAATGGTGGATTTGTGAAACACCTGATTACATGAATGCACCTGAAATACATTATCCTGAGTGAAATTACTTAATCATGAAAAACAAATCTTGTATGAGGTTATTATTGTAAAAAGTCCATAAAAAGTTTTCACACTAAAAGAATATTATTTGCTGGTTGCTAGGGTGAAAGATGAAGGTGGGGCAAATTACTGGCTAGAAGGTAGACATACGCAAACTTGGGTGAGGTGAAAGGCAATATACAAGAGGGGCCTTAGCAAAAAAAAAATTAGGAGGCAGAGGAGGAGTGCAAGAATTGAAGGCACCAGAGGCAAATAATGCTAGACACAAATCCTGCAATAACAGTGACCTATGAGTATATGTATGGATACTCAAACAGGCTGAATGAGTACAGAGAGAAAGAATATATATATTTGACAGAAGATGTTTTCACATGTGTTGTAAATATATCTTTGAATATAATACAAGGAGCAAAGTTATGAAAACGTACCAGACACAAGCAGACCCATTGGGAGAATGATTCAGTGGGTATGAGGGCTCAAGATCATCATCCCAGGGACACTAAGGTCAACTGGCATGATATAATCAACAAAGACAATGTTACATATCCTATTTGTGTAAGCAGAGACTAGAGTATTAAAACTCATGCGCAGCCATCTAGATCTCACCCACTCTGGACGAAGAAGTGATGAAAGTTGAAGACATGGAAGTAATTAGTCCTGTGGACAAATCTGCCCTGCAAACACCAGTCTCTATGACTCTAAGATGTTCCTTAAAACTCAATCCTATATTTACATATATTGGAATTGAGTACTCATTAGATCCCTCTAGAGAAGGAACATTTTTATTGTGACAAAATTTACAAAATGTAAATTTCATCACTTCAGTCATTTTAATGTGTCCAAATCAGTGTCATTTGGTATATTCACAGTTGTACAATCATCACACTAGCTATTTCTAGACAATTTTCATCACCCAAAAAGATACCCTGTGACTTCCGACTCTCCCCTTTTCCCAGTCGCTGCCAATCACTAATCTAATTTCTGTCTCTATAATTCCAGTTGCTCTAGACATTGTAAAGAAATGTAAGCATGCAATACGCGACTTTTTCTGTCCACCCACTTTCACTTAGGTGCTATGTCTTAGCGTAATATGTTCAAAGTGCATCCATATTGTAGCACGCATCAGTATTTTCTTACTTGTACACATGAAAATATTTCAAATGAATTTTATTTATCAATGATCAGTTTATGGACATTTAGGTTGTTTTCACTTTCTGGGTATTAAGAATAATATTGTGGTAAATGTTCAGCATAAATGTTTGTGTTTGAACACCTCTTTACAATTCTCTTGGTGATTACCTAGGAGTGGAATTACTGGATAACATGGTAATTCAAGAGGCAATTATTTGAACAAAATCAGGGAATACTGCATATTTTAAAATCAGGAAATGTGTTTGTCAATTTCTCATCCTCTCACCAGATTTATTCAATCTGCACCCTAAGCAAATAATCTGAAGAATTTTTCATGATATCACATGAAGAAGAACATAGCATCAATTTTGAGGAAGGCTTATTGAGATGGAGTCAATTATTATGGCCCTTTTTAGCCATAAATCCTTATTTCATATATTATAATTCAGGACTCTGATTGTGGCTATAATTCCATTCTGGAAGGAGTCCTCTGCTATCTTAATGGACAGGATTAAGGTGGAATTAATCCTGGTTTTAGTAGAGGGTGTGAACCAAGAACCTCCCTTTTGTGTTGCTGAAAAGGGTATGTGCTATGAAAAAGTCATTGGTCTTGGGAAGTTCTGTCCTTTGATCTTCGGCGTTGTTTCTATCACTAAGATCGTATTTTCCAACTGCAGTTCCTTCCTCTTTGTTTCCCACTTTGCCAATAAGTATCAATACATCTTGATGCATGTTTGATCAATTCCAGGCTGAATACATTGGTAAAATTCTTCAACTTCTTTATAAGAAACTTTGTTGGTTAATGTATAAATATGAATAATATTTGGATTGATTGCATTTCCTTGTATGGGGATATATCTAATCTATCACAGACAGCACTGTACTTCAAGATAGATTTTGAAATGGTCTTTTTGAAGAACAATTCAAATCAATTCCTCTTGATTTTTTTTCAATCACAGCATAGTAAGCCATATGGTTTTCTTATTCAAAATGGTCAATACCAGTTCATTTCAGCTCACTAATAACTACAAAGTTGACTTTTGTTTTCCACTTCATTTTTCACAACTTTCAATTTTCCTAGATTCATACTTCATACATTCTAAGTTCTAATTATTCGTTTATGTTTTCAGCTATTTCTTCTCACTTGAGTCATGCACCATCAGTAAATGAAGGTCCAGAAGGCTTTACTTGCCGGCTTTATTCCATCCACATCATCGTGGTCCACTCGACATAGAGAAGGCAGCTCTTCCTCAATCATATTCTGAATGCCTTCTGACCTGAAGGGTTCATCTTATGGAACCATCTCTGACAATGGTCTGCTTCTTCTCATGAGGATTTCTGTATCTGGCAATGTTTTGATTCGTTTGATAAGGTTTCCCGTGTCTTTCCTCAGAAATCGACAGCCTATTCCTTCTCCGTAGTCTGTTCTTAATCTGCAACCTATTCACTTTGAGTGAACCTGCTGGCAGGTGAAACACCAGTGACATAGATAGCTTCCCACATCGCAGCAACATCCAAGCCACCACAGTACAACCCACTGACAGACAAGTGGTGGGGTATTGGGAATATGAGGTGTTTACTGGAAATGTTGAAGGTGAATGGGATATAGTGATTTTTTCAAAAGAAGACCTTGAGCTTTGGAACCATTGTAAAACGGGAAGGGACGTGGTCTGGTAGAAAGAGAAAGCTGATCCCTACAGAGTATTAAAAATAAATGAGGCTGCCCAGACCATAAATACCTATTTAGATTGATTCCTTTAATTCTGCGTATTTGGCCTGGCTGAGTCCAGGGCCCTGAAGGAGGGATATTTAGGAGATAAGGTAATTATGAGGAGAAAGGAAAGGAACAATTTAAAGAGTAAGAATAGTAAAATTGCTCTTGCTAGTCATGCTTGAGTTTGGGTGACTGACAAGTCAATGCAAACAGCATAAAGTTTGGAAGCATGATCGTTCCAGGCACAGAGGTTGGAGTAAAAAGCATGGACAATAAAAAGGGGAGCTGATCTAGAATTCTGCTTTAGCCTCCAAAGTCCTTCTCATTTGTCCCCTGACACACGGAATGAATTCAAATCACATAAAAGAAAAGTGTTGCAAAAATGAAGTCACTGTGGCCCTCATGCTCTTATGGACCCTGAGCGGTTGCAAGGTTGACTGAATCGTTACTATTTTATATATCAAATAAATTAATTAAATACAATGTAATTAAATACAATTGAATGTTTCTGAAACTTTTTTGTTTAGTAAATATTTACATATTATCACATTGCCCATTCCACTATAGCCATAATTTGTATATAGTAAGACAATTGTAAGAGTGACCAGGTATTTTGGCACATTCTGCACATTTATATATAGCCAAATTATGAAATGATAATAAATCGAGAGTATTTCTACTTTTGAACAATCCTTCCATACCTTACTTTCAGCCTTTTTTTTCTATTTCCTTCAATAAAGCCTTTCTATATCAAGCAGACAAAAAGAGAGAGAGAGAGAGAGAGAGAGAGAGAGAGAGAGAGAGAGAGAGAGAGAGAGAAGGAGGGAGGGAGGAGGAGAAAGTATAGCAACTCAATCCAGCATAATTTTTCCAGCCATTATTCCTTGGGAAGGTCTAACTGAATAAAATACTGGATGGGTTTTTTGTGTGTTTTTCAGGAAACTCTAACTCACATCTAAGGTTTAATACCACAGATTTTAGTTGGCATACCCAACTAATTGTTCTAGTTAATCTGACCCAAATCCAAATCCAAATAATATATATTTTAATTTATTATCCCAGCCCATCTGACAGCATTTGCAAATGTGGCGCCATTCCAGAGTGATTATTTGGGAGCCCAAAATTAAAGCTCAGAGACATACCAGATGGAACAAGACCTAGAAGGTCATTCAAGGTGTCTGTGTGATAAGGAAGGGAAAACTGCTAAAACTGAAATACTCGCAAGCTGCACTGTTATTTTTCACTTGGGATGAAGGTGGTAAATGTAAGAAATTTTCTAAGTCAGCACTTAAAATGCTTGTTTATCCGAGATTGAGTTGTTGAGAAACAGTTTGCTGCATCGTCTTGTTTTTCTCTGTCTTAATAGCTCTAGTATGATAGTCAGGGTTTGCAGCAGAACTCTGGTGCCTCGAGGGACTCTAGGGGCAACCTGGCTTTCTATTTTTCTGCCTTCATAAAAAATGATCCACACAGAGCTGAATGGAATGATTTTTATTGCTTCCATGATGGTTTTATTTTCCAAGGGCGTAATGAACCAGATGGGAAAAATAACTTTCTCAGAGTATGGGAGGTAAGGGGCAATTTCCTATAAAACTTTCTCAATAAAATTCAAAGTGAAAGAAAAGTTTCGATTTAACCCAAGAAGTAAGAAATACTACTCACCTTTTGTTGATCAGATTTCACCAAGTGATTCTACTTTTACATCTTGCAGTGAAAACAGCATTGGTTAATGAAGTGTATATGTGCCGCTGTTGTGAGCATGGAGTCAACATAACCTCTCTTATGAAGAAAGCGCCAGTCTTTCCAAATGTTCAAAGGAATGTGTTCATCTCAATGCCTCCAGGAAAGATTCTATTCATTTATCAAGGACGTTGTACCATAAAGTAGTCATCAACCCTTAAGAGTAACATGGCCTGCTATAGCAGATGATCTCTCAAAAATTCCCACTTGGTGGAATAATCTGGAACCCGATTCATTGTGAATGTAGATATTCTTTGATAAATAAAAATAAAAAGAAAAGTATAATACTGGCTTTTTATTCACTATTACCTGGAGTGCCTTGTAGGAATGTGGCTGAACTCTAGTTTAAACTTGGCAAACACACTGACAAGAGTACTGGTAGCACAGTGACTAAAGCATATGATTAGTTTATAACTTTTTCAATGAACCTCAAAGTGAAAGGAAAGTTCAGATTTAACCAAAGAAGGAAGAAATAATGCTCAGATTTGGTTGATCAGATTGCTCAACAAGGGGCCGGTGGCTTCAACGCAGCAGTCATGCTATGGGAGAAAGATGGGGCAGTCTGCATCTGTGAAGATGTGTAGCCTTGGAAACCCTATGCAGTAGATCTTCTAGACCAATAGGGACACCATGTGTCAGATTCAACTTGACAGCTATGATGTGTTGTAGTGTTGATTCATTTTAAGCCTGGCTCTCCTCAATCATATAGTTGAGTTTGGCAAAACTCATCTTCCAATCCTAGTTGTTGTTGTTTTCTGTGATAGCTTTATATTTAAAGCCTGATGTATCTTTTCACTAATTTTAAGAGCATACTATTAGCCAGACAGAAATAAGCAAGTGAAAAAGGTTGTCAATAGAAGGAAGTTCTAGCACAAAGCGGGGTGGAGGCACATTCCCCCCTAGCATTCCAGCACAGATGATTATGAAGGGCAGCTAAGACACATTTTCTTGTCAATGGATCAGATAGGGAAACAGTATGGGCAAAAACAAGTCAGGATGCTCACACTACCGCTGCAATGGTTGAATTGACCCGTGGTTTGGAGGCCTGGTGAGAAGAACACAGCATGAACTCTGGGATACCCATTCCTAGAAAAGGGGACATATGCTATGGAAAGCCAAGCAGTAGCAGAAAAGCAAAACCAAACTCACTGCCATGGAGTCAATGCTGACTCACAGCAACCCGCTGTGGGTTTTGGAGACTGTAACTGTTTACTAGAGTCGAAAGCCCACTTCTTCTCCCGGTGCTGCTGAGTGTTCTGAACTGCCGACCATGTACATCGCAGCCCAACTCATAACCACTATACCACCAGGGGTCCTGAGACCCACCAGAAATCCTGCAGATGGTGGAAGGTCCACCATTGCTGGATTAAGACCAGGCTCTTCATCCCAAATGCCCTCAGATTAGCTGGGGGCCCTTTGGTGTTCCACACTGAAGTGCCTCTTCAATGTCAACTTCACTTGTTATGTTCCAACCTTTTCTATGACTCGAGTCTGAATGTAGCCCCTCATTTTAATACTTTCCTGCTAGTGAGACAAGATCTGAGAAAAGAAGGGCTTCAAAGCTTGGGCCTCCTCTCAGTCACAATTTTGATGAATTTTAGTAGTACATAATTGTGTAACGACTACCACCACAAGCAATATAAAGAATGGCTACATCACCCCCAAAAGTTTATTCCATGCCCACTTGCCTTCATCTTCTTCCTCAGATCTGGCCTGGAAAATTGCTTACATGTTTGGAGTTTGTTTTTGTCACTGTGATTATTCCATTTTTAAGAATTCCCTAAGAATAGATTCATATAATAAATAATCTTTTGTATTTGTCCTTTTTCCCACTTAGCACAGTTTATCAACCTTGATATTATTAGCATATGGGGTTGGCAAACTAATTGTTGCTGTGGTCATCCTGTGCCTTTTAAGCTATTGAGCAATATCCTGAGCCTCTAACCACCAGGTGTTAGTAGTATTCCCAAGGTGTGTCAGCCCTAAATGTCTCCACATAGCCGCCATTGGGAAATCTGCCCCCACCTTAGTGCTAGTCATCAGTCACAAAGACTTTGAGGTTGATCCCTGTGGTTTGATCCCAGTAGTTCAATTCCACCAGTTTAGTCCATTGTATTATTGGTTGGTTTTTCAAATTACACATTATTTTTGGTCTGTTTATTCATTTGTGGGAGAGCTTTGGGGTGCTGCTAAACATAAGTTCAGTAGTCTAGCACCCCTACTCTCTCTGGGGGATAAAAAATAAAGCTGTCTACTCCTGTAAATATTTGAAGTCCCGGAAAACCCAAAGGGGTAGTCCTACTCTGTTCTATAGGGTAACTATGAGTCTGTATCAACTTGAAAAAATGATTTTTTAAATTAAGATAGCTATGAGTCAGGAGCACCTCAATGGCCATGGGTTTATTATCATTTCTGGTAATACATTTTATTTTCACATTTACTTTTTGAAGATTAATATTGGTACGCTGTCTCTCATGCTTACACTTTGCATGAATGAGTTGCCAAGCTCACTAGCATAGCTATTTGGCAGATGCTTCTGATACCACATTACTCTCATTGGCTGTTCAAGGGAACTGGCTACCACAGAGTTAGTGAAGCAAGAGAGAGAATAATTAAGATGGATTTTATAAACTAATCTCAGAAATTACATATGATCAGGTTTGTTATATTACATTGGTCACCCATCCAAACCCTCATAAAATGTGGGGCTCTGTAAGAATGTGAATACTCAAAGGTAGGCAGTACTGGAGTTCGCTTAGAGACTGACTATTTCAGTAGTCTTAGAATGACCATTTGGAAAGTATAGATTATATATGAGTCTTGATTTAAGGAATAGTTTCTTTTCTCTTTCCCAGTAAACAAGAGTTGTCACACACATTCAGTTACTTCTAATTAGATATTTGGTAAATGTGGATTTTACAAATTCTTCCACTTTCTTTTTTAAATTTTATTTTATTGGGCTCTCTTACAGCTCTTATCAAGAAGCACACCACTTTCTTATGATTGGATTTTAATGGTATAAGAAATATAACATTTAACATAATTTTAGCTCTCTTATAAGTCATAGTTTCTTCAGTGAAGGCAATTTAACATTATTCTCATTAATAATAATATTATAGTTCAAACCCTCTGTCAGCAGAACTTTGTCAGATACAGTGCCCAAAGATAAGCTCCTCGCATCAGAAGACACTGAAAATCTGACTGAAGACGAGTTGCCACTTCAAAATAGAGAAGGAGTAAAGCCTTTGGGGTCATCAGTCCTGCAACTCAAAATTAGAGGAAACCAATGAAAATATCTATTAATAATTGGAACTTAGACTGTATGAAGGATGAATGTAGGAAAATTGGAAGTTCTAAAAAATTAAATGTAAACCATAAAGATCAATATCCTCGGCATTCATGAGCTAAATAGACTGGTTTTCAATCATTTTGAATCAGACAGTGTACTATGCCATGAATTATAGTTTCAAGAGGAATGGCAACTGTGAGGATGGTGCCAAAAAAATACCCCCTCGCTGCCATCAAGTCAATGCAGATTCATAGTGACCCCCTGTGGGTTTCTGAGACTGTAACTGTTTATGGGAGTAGAAAGCCCAGTCTTTCTCCCACAGAGCTGCTGGTGGTTTTGACCTGCCAACCATGTGGATCACAGCCTAATGTGTAACCATGACACCCCCAGGGTACAGGACCTGGCAAAATTTTGCTCTGTTCTACATAGGTTTGATATGAGTTGTGATGGCACAAAACAACAACAATTCCCACTGCATTTTTATGAACGTGGTATTGTTAGGTCCTGTGAAATCGCTCTATGTACAGCAACATCCAGTGTGCCATCTTCACAATCATTTGTTAATAGAGTGAGTGTACACCTAGTATACTCTTCAATCCAAGGTTAAGATTGTTATGTACAAACCAGAAAACCCAATGTCATAGAACAGATTCCGACTCATAGTGACCATAGAGAACTCAGTAAAAGTGTGCCTTAGGGTTTCCGAGGCTATAAATCTCTATGGGAGCCGATGGCCTCACCTTTATCCCTTGGAGGAGGTGGTAGGTTTGATCCACTGGCTTTGAGGTAAGCAGTCAAAGTTTATCCCACTGAGACACTAAGGCTCCTTTGCTACATACAAGTACTCGGTGAGAAATTGAGCCCCTTTCTGCCAAGGGCTGGGGGCCAGGGAATGCACCCAGTGAAGAAACAACTCAGCCACTTACTAATGAAAGTTGTGAGTGTAAAACAAGAAGAAAAGGTGCATTTGGAACTGATGTTTTGATCCACACATCCCCAGTTATGCACATGCCGGATTAATATGACTCAAAGGCAAGATCTGAAATGTTGATTTATGGCTCCGTATATGCATTCCAGTATGGGAGTATGGGGTTTCTTTTTGTTAAATGAATAATAAGTGTAATAAATTCTTTACTAGCCTGTGCTACTTATTTTGTCAATTAATACTTTACCTCCTATATATTGTGTTCTGTACTGTTTGGTAGGCTTTGTTCATGTTCATGTACTTACATGTTTATGTTATAAGGTTACAACTTTGCCCTAACTGAATGGAATTGTGGGGGGCGGTGTCTGGATAATAACTTAGATAATCCCTAATGCATTCCTCTTTGGTATTATGAGTTGTGTGTTTATTTCCATTTCAATGGGAATACAAATGAGATATTAAGAGCTTGCATAATTCCAGATAATAAAGTCGCACTGGGAAGAGGTGCTTCTGAAGGAAATGGCAAAGAACCCATCTCATAATGGAGATTGAAGGAAGGCCACGAACCCAGATGAAGGGCTTTTTGGAGATTACAAGCAGAATGGCTCATGTTCCTTAGGGGATGGAAGCAGGGTCACAGTCTCTTCTCGAAGACCTTTCCTGTCCACTAATCACTGACAGGTCTGGAGAGGAAGGTGAGGCGGGGCCAGAGGGGAGGAACTGTGCACATTCTGGAGGTTTCCTCTTTTCCAATTCCCCTGAACAGCATGCAAAATTTTGAAGAAGAAAAGTCAATATAAATTATGATAATGTCAACAAAAGAACTGAGTAAAAAGGGAGAATTTTAAGATTTCTTTGTGAGAAGCCTTAATGTAATCACTGACAGTTAACTCTTTCACTGATCCCATACCCATCCATCACTGGCCACACACAGACAAGCAAATCCTTACTGAAAACCATTTCAAGATTAATCTTCTTAAGACAGTGCTTTCAGCATGTCATTCCCCTACCAGAACATCCCGTTGCCTACAGGATCAAGTCAAAACTAATCGACCTGGCATTCCAGGTCTTCCATCAACTAGCTCCACTGTACCTATTCATCCTAAACTCTCACTAATCCCCAAACATGATCCTTGGCCCAGCGCTGTCAGACTGGTCTCCAAACAATCGCACACCACATTCCTGCTTCAATATCTTCACTCATTATTTTCCCTAAATAAAAAAAATATATTTTTCTTCTTTCTCCCCGTTTTCAACCCCCAAATTTTCTTTCTATTTAGATCATGATTCAGGACTCGCCTTCTTCATAAAAGCTGATCACTCTAACCACACTGACAATATATCCCCTTATTTGAAATGCCTACAGTATTTGAAAAGCCGCATGTCCGCAACAGATGGCTTCCACACTTGATGTAATATTTTCAATACTATATTTGCTTCCATAATTAGAGTCTAAATCAGGAACATAACTTCTTTCATCATCACCAACAACATTCAACATAGTGCTCAAATTCCAATTGTTTCTTAATAATTACTCGTTGTAAGAGTAACAAATGCAAATTTATCTATCTATGCCTAGTTTCTCCCTAGCCCTCTACATCTTCATCAATTCATCCATACCGACCAACCAGCCAATGGACTTATCTAATAAGCAGAAGTTGTGTGGATTTTGTGACAAATCTTACAAGTTAAGCTGACTGGACAATCTGGGCTTGTTTTTACTTCCTATCCTTTGCAGAATCATATAACCATTTTAAAAAGCTTAAACCCTCCAACTTACTTTATTCTGTTTTACTCATTGAAATCATTTTCATTCTCCTTGCTTTTAAAAAGGAACCTGTTCTTCCTGTTCTATTTTTTAAAGCTCTGTTTTTTAGTTTGATGCTGAGGGCATGAACAATCATCAGACCTGAAATGTTGAATTGTGCTATTGCAATGTAACCTGTACACATACGTGTAGCTCAGGAATCTAGGCGGATGAAAGGGGAAGACCCGTTCCACCACGAGGCCTGGAGGAAAAGATTCTCTTCTTCACAATTGAGTTTCACAGCGAGAGTCACTTGCTCTCCCACTTGGGTATATGCTCTCCTTGCAGCCTGGAGGATGATTTCACGACTCGAAACAGATATATTTCCCCCCCTTTTTGTGGTGCTCTTTACCTTGACAGTTAAGGAACAGCTACTGTAATTCCTTTTTTCAAACCAATGTTTTCTAAAGTACATTATTTCTTTTTTTTCTCTCTCCTGGGTTAAAAAACAGAGTTTCAATCAAGGGTAATTTTATAGCCATAACAATATGATTCATGCATTTTTCTTGTCCCTTTGAGACTAAGTGTTGCAGTCAAAAATTAAAATCTGCGAGGGCAGTGAGCATGGCAGAGACCCTAAAGGCATGGCTTTAAAGGCAAAAAGAAAAAAAACCTTTTGAAAATGTCTTCAGTGTACATCTAATTGATTTGTACTTACCTAAAATTCTAGCTAATACAATGTCCTGTATTGGAATCCGCCTATTAAAATATAAATGTCCCTGAGAACAGTAGCAAATCTGTCCGTCATGTTCAGCAGTTTATACAATTTCTGCTTAACTGATATCTGTGGATTGCAGAAATGAAATTTGTGGTGGTGTGTGCTCTTCATTAACCACTCTGAAAGTCTCAGCATTGGCTTTGATGAGTTCTATCTGCCTTATCTTCCACATCTCCCCAATGCACGCATATCATTTGCAAGCACCCAAACAAACCAGGCATTAAAAATATATATACTATGACTCTCACTTTTCTCACACAACACCCTCTTCCTCAGATTTACTTTTGCATTATCACAATTTACTTTGTTCATGGCCCAGTTTATGGAACACATCCTTCATGAAACTTTCTTTGTGCCTTTTGTCCAGAAGCAGGGCACACTCCCCCTTCATATCTCAGTTCAAATGCTACTTCCCAGAGGAAACATTTTCAGACTCTTCTAGAAAGTTGTAGGCTCCCACACTGTAATTAAAATCCCCTTGTAGAATGTGAAAGAGGCTAATGCGTTTGTCCTCAAAAAGACTGGGTTACTCCATGCCATAGACTGTGGTTTATGGATCTTTGTTTCGTTGAATGCTTGTTTCCACAGCAGGTTTGTTTCCCCCGAAATACTCAACATTAGCTGCATGAATGAATCACCTGCTCATTCAGGGGGAGCCTAATTCAAATTCAATTCTCCAGGCATCATCTTTAACAACAAAGGTTACCTAATCATATGCATTTGTTGATAGGTGATGAAGATTTGGTTCCAGCTCATAGCGAGACGTACAACAGAAGCAAACACTTCCAGGTCCTGTGCCATTCTCACAAACTTTAAATTAATTGTGTAGTTTTAACAGTGTCACCAACATACACTCCATGTATCATACATTTCCCTAGTTCAATCCCATTCACAAGAATTGCGCAACCAACCCCACTCTCAATTCCAGGATATTTTTTTCATCCTTGTACTCATCATTATCCCTCCATTTCCTGCCCACCTCCCCTACCATGTCCCGTTGAAACGATTACTCCAGTTGTTTTCTCTATGGGTTTACCTATCCTGAGTTTGATAGACAGAAAAATACACAAAATCAAAATAAAACTCAAATTAAAGGCCCCCAAACAACAGGATGAAACTGAGGACAACTTCAATGCAAATAAAGTAGAAAATCTTACACACTGGAACACTTATACACTGGATCAAGAGGGAGATCAAATGACAAGGTGTCATGTGGAGACCTCACTACACCTGCAGCCATCCTCTCTACAGTGTACTCTGCCTGATATCAAGTCTTTCCTCATGCCTGGTCCAGAGTCAGAGGACATTCACTAGAAGCTTAATCCGAATGAGGGATCCTACAAATGGGTTTGGGGCTCTCACTCTCCTCTATAACCTTCTATACATGGGGTGCTCAGAATTGAGGATCTAATACTGTTCCCTTATCTGGGTTTGGGTTTTATTATTTCTAGTTCTTCGGTCACATAGGCTAGTGTGCTTCTTCTGTGCAGAATTAGCTGACACCTACCTCACTTCCATGACTGCTCATCTGAAGACAAGCTTTTCAGACCCCAGATGGTTTTCTTCCTGATAGCTGGTCCCTTTATCTTCTCTATCACTGTTGGCTCCCTCTTTCAGTCCTTTACTTCCATCAATATACCAGCCTCTTTCTGCTGAAGTCACCTCATCCATCAGGTGGTCCTTTGGGTTAGAGTCCCCTTTAGAGTCCATTTCAACCACTAGTAGAAAACAACCCACCTGTCTTCAATATTCACCCACTGCCATTGAGTCAATTGAGACTCATAGGCCAGTGTGTTGCCCTGTTGTATATAGGGTCATTATGAGTCAGAAATGTCTCAATAGCACCTAACAGCAACTACGCCAACAATAAGTAACAACAGGGAAGCCAAAATGATTGGAACAGAGAGTGCTGGGGGAAACAGAGAGGAATCTTGGTTGTATAGTGCTAAAATCTTAGCTCCTAACCCAAACATTGACAGTTCAAACCCATCGGCCACTCTACAGGAGACAAACATGGTAGTATGCTTTAAAAAAAATCACTGCCTTCTAAACCATGTGAGGAAGTTCAACTCTGTTCTACACTAGGGATCAAAATCAACAGGACGCCTGAGAGGTTAGCAGGAATCTGGCAACAGATGAGCTCACTAAGATAGCAGGGTCCTAGCTCCTAAAGAAATTTTATATCATAATAAGGTCTAGGTGTGGTTGGAAGTCCTCTGAGAAGTTTGAGCAGACAAATTACAGAGTTTAATGCATTCACCTGGCTATTGTATGGAGAACACACTCTCCGGTGAAAAGTGAAAACAGAATTACCCAAAAATGTATTGCTAAAATTCATGTAAGAGAAGTTGATGCTTGTTTGGACAAGGGTGTACAGGTGATGGTGAAAAGTTGGTGAGTCTTTGGAAACATTTTCAAGGTAGAGCCCACAAGATTGTTAATAAACTGTACATGGGCTATGGAAAACTATTCAAGAATTATTCCAAGGTTTCTGTCCTAAGCAACTGGTGAATGATGATGCCATTTATTAAAATGGGAAGCTGGTTGAGGGAGAGAGGGTAGAATTAGGAGCTCAATCCACCTCAAACACAGCAAGTACACTGCCTTTTAATGGATTCTTACAAGTTGTTATGTTGCTGAACACTTTCAGTGGTTTCTTATGGACTTGAATAAACTAGGAAGAAAGGCCTGGACATCTACTTTAGGAACAAATCAGTCAATGAAACTATATGTGGATATACATATATATCATATCGCAACAGTCTAATCACCTTGTGCATTGTGGATGCCCTAGGTCTGACACAGTCTCTATAGGAGCCAACAACAAAAAATGGGATTTACAACTGTTCAGCCTGTATCTACTCATAGGTCTCTCTTGGAAGGAGAGGGAGCGTATACCCATAAATGTGTGTGTGCATTTCAAAGAGGATATTTGTACATGAGTATTGAGAGAGAGACTGAAAAGAAGACTAAGAAGAAACACCTGGTGACAGACACAGTGGAAACCCGGATAATTATTACACTGGAGGGTAAGTGAAGAAAGGATATCAAACTGAGAGGTCAAGTAAGTGACAGCTGAAAATTGACCAGTGGAGTGGTCAATTACAAACACAAACTTCATTCCCTTTATTAATATCCGTTGTCAGAATGCAAGTGGATTGGATGAATAGTAGCCACATTCAAAAACAATTTTAAGAGAAATTACAGGTAAAATTGAAAACAGACTTTTATTCTGACAAAGTTTATTGAACACTAAGCATTAACACAGCAAGGCTGTCTCAAAGCCTTCTCCAGAGATCTATTAAAATATGAAGGGCAATGATTTAGGGGTGCTGGTGGAGACATTATTCAAGAATAATCCTACAGGGAGATGTAGGCTAAATTTTCTACAGATCATTTTTAGCTTTCAGACAACTTAACTATCCTTTATGCAAACCAATATTTTTTATAATATTGCCCATTAAGACTATAATTCACTTTTATAATCTGTGCATGGAAATGTTCATGAGATTTAGTTCATATTGAGCATACACACACATAAACAGAACAACAAAAAATGGTAGGTTCAGTCATAAAATGAAAGAAAGGATTTGGCAGAAAACACATGAATGCTGTAGAGACTATCTCTAAGTATTCTTAAAAGATGCTGAGTGTGGAGTGATGTGTTTTGACTCATATCAACCAATAGTAAACATATTTATAATTGCTCATCCTAGGCATGCTAAACAAGTGGACAGAACTAAAGGAAAGCCTGCCTCTTTCTCTGATGCCTCATTCTTCATATAATCCAATTCTCTCACATTATTTGCTCTGTATACAAACTGAGTCATTACGGTCAGAGGCTATAACCCTGATGTGCACAGTTTCTGACTTTAAACTCCGCCTATGCCCTTCATCTGTAACTACAACTGCCTTTGATCCACGGACAAGTTGTTCAAGGGCACAATGAAATGCTCTGGTGTTTCCATTTGCCTCAAGGTTATCCAGCATTTATTATGGTCTGTACAGTCAAATGCCTTGGCATAAATAAAACTCAAGTAAACATCTTTCTGGTATTCTCTGCTTTCAGTCAGGATCCATCTGACTTAAGCCATGCTATCCTTTGTTCTATTTCCTCTCCTGAGTCCAGCCTGAACCACTGACAGTTTCCTGTCAATGTACTGCTGTTATTGGATGTTCGTTAGCAAAATTTTGCTTGTATGTCATATTGTTAATATTGTTCTACAATGTGACCATTCTTTTGGGTCATCTTTCTTTGGAATGGGCACAGATATGAATCTCTTCCGGTCAGTTGACCAAGTAGCTATCCTAAATTTCCTGGTAGAGAAGGGTGCTTCTAGCGCGCCACCAGTTTGGTGAAGCATCTCAACTTATTTTCCATGAACTTCTGGAGCCATTTTTAGGATAAGACTTTCAGTGCAGCTTGAATTTCTTTGGAAAGACCAAAGACTTGTTCATTTTAAATAGCTTTTTTTGACATTAAAGGGAAAAATTCCAGATGGAAGGCACAGAAATCAAACTGATTACATCTGGAGGAAAAGACGCTCGAGAAGCTCAATATCCGCAGTTAAAACCAAGTGAGGGGCAAAGCGTGGAATAGACCATCAATTGCTGCTGTGGAAGTTCACCTCCCTACTTTGGACATATTATCGGGAGAGAACAATTCCTGGAAAAGGACGCCGGGCTTTGGAAAATAGATGGTCAACAAAAAACAGGAAGCTCCATAATGAGCTGGAATGACACGATGACTCTGACCATGGGCTCGGACATGACAATGACTATGAGGCTTGTGTGTCGGGACTTCACGGCTCTGTAAAGGACATTTGGGTCCTTAAAATAAACTCTTTGTGGATATTCTTAATTTAATGAGGAGTTGTCATACTACCTTTCTATTTTCCTTTAGGCAAAATTTGTTTTAGTTTGTGAACATATTTGTTATATGTAGTTTGAGCTCTTTGCCTGGTAAGTTTGACATCATGTTACTATTTGTTATCTTCTTTAATTGTGTACAAATCAAATCCTCCTGCTTTTGTTGCATGTTTCTTAACTATTTGTTAAAATTTCAATAATTTAGTTAATACAGGTATACTATGCATATTAACTGTGTCCTCTCTGGGTTTTACCTATGTTTTCTTGTTATAATTTTATTTTAATGAGTGGCAGACACACATACACACACACAGCCAACTAATGGATTCCAAGTCAAAGCAATCCTATATAAGATTTTCTGAGGCTGTAATCTTTATGGGAGCAAATAGCCTCATGTTTCTCCCTTGAGTGAGCAGTACAAGGCTAACCTTAAGCAAAGAGGAATTTCAAATATCTTGGGTGCTTTCACCATGTAACCACAGCCCTAGAATGGTAATAGGGCAAGCAGTCTTTGTTCTCAGCTGCACTTGTGCAATTCAGAGCATCTGTCAAATTAAGTTGAGGTTAAGGTTAATCTGTGGCTCAGATGTTACAGACCTTTGCTATTCTTACTCTCATTTAGTAAGTTTCTTCAATACATATTTCTCTATATACTATATGCCTTTATGACATTTCCCCAAATGCATGAATAATATAAAATTTTAAAATAACCTGTTAAGGTTGTTTCATTGTGGTTTATTTATTTAAATCATTTTATTGGGGGCTCATATAGCTCTTATCACAGCCCAGACATACATGCATTGTGTCAAGCACATTTGTACATGTGTTGCCATCATCATTTTCAAAACATTCTCTTTCTAGTTGAGCCCTTGATATCAGCTCCATTTCCCTCCCTCCCTCATGAGCCCTTGATCATTCATAATTATTTTTCATGTGTTACACCCACAACTGTCTCCCTTCACCCTCATTTCTGTTGTCTGTCCCCCTGAGACGAGGGTATATGCAGATCATTGTGATCAGTTCCCCCTTCCTCTCCCCAACTTCACCTTACCCTCCTGGTATTGCTACTCTCATTATAGGTTCTGAGGGGTTTATCTGTCCTGGATTCCCTGTGTTTCAAGAGGAAAGTAAAAGGGACTAGAGGAAAGAATTAAGAGGCAAAGGACATGTATAGAGGTCTAAATGCAGGCATGTACATATGTAAATATATTTATATGTAACATTAGGGAAATATATCTATGTGCATATATTTATATATTAAGTATTAAGGTAGCAGACAGACACTGGGCCTCTAATAAAGTACTCCCTCAATGCAAGAATATTTTGTTCTAATAACCTAGCATTCTGGGATGCTCACCTACCAGACAAAATCACTGAAGACAAAATGGGCACATAAGCAAATGTGGTGAAGAAAGCTGATGGTGCCCAACTATCAAAATATATAGTGTTTGGGGTCTTAAAGGCTTGAAGATAAATGAAGGGCATCTAACTGAGAAGCAACAATGCCCATATGGGAGAAGCACACCAGCCTATGTGACCGTGAGGTTTCGATGGGATCAGGTATCGGGCATCAAAGACCCAGAACGAAAAATTATATCAGTGTGAATGAGGGGGAGCACAGAGTAAGGACCCAAAACCCATCTGTAGACAATCGGACATCCCCTTACAGAAGGGTCATAATAAAGAAACGAGCCAGTCAGGGTGCAGTATAGCACCAATGAAACATACAACTTTCCTCTAGTTCTGTAATGCTTCCTCCGTGCCACCATCATGACCACAAATCAGTCTTACAAATCCAGCTAGACCAGAGTATGTAAACTGGTACAGTAAGACCTGGAAACACAGGGAATCCAGGACATTTTCATTGAGATCTCCATGCTGTCATTCTACTCTTGAATTTTTGTGATTTCCCCATATATTTCAGGATCACCTTGTCGTCTTTTATAAAGAGGCCACTGAGCTTTTGACTGGAATTGTATTGACCTTAGAGATCAATTTGGAGAATTTGTTACAATACTATTATTTTTTTAACACAGATTTCTCTTCCCGTATGCAAGTCTTTTAAAATTCTTTTAATACATCTTTATAATTTAATATAAATTCAACTATACTAAAAGATTCTCATAATCTTGTTAAATCTATTCTCTTTTTTAAAAAATCTATACTCTTGTATTAACTGTGTTTTGCTTTTAAAATGGTATATATTTATGAGCTGTGGTGCAAGCCACAAGGCCAGCAGTTCAAATCCACCAACCTCTCTGAGGTAGAAAGATGAGGCTCTCTTCTCTCATAAATGGATCCAGTCTCAGTAATCCAAAGGGGCAGTTCTGATTTGTCCTATTAGGTTGCTGTGAGTCACAATTGACTCCATGGCAATTAATCTAGAAATAATGATACAAATACATTCCATTTTAATATTAACTTTGTATTCACGATTCTTTGTAATAGGATACAAATTATTGAGTGCAAGTTTATGAAAATTTGCAAATAATCCCAATTAATAAATACAGAATTCCATCAAGGTTGAAAACATTTTTACTTCCTATATAGTATGTTCTACTTTTGATACCCTTTCCTTGCTTGGGAGGAAGAGATGATTTTCTACTGCTATAAAGAGTTAGCATTGGAAATCCACCGGGGCAGTTCTTTTAAAGTCAACCCGACTGACAGTGAGTTTGATTTTTGGGAGTTAGAGGATTAGCTAAGCTACCTGAATTTATATACTAGTATCTCTTAATGTTTGTTTTTATTATTCAAAACATATTTTCAACTATCTCCTCTGTTGCACTGTTTGCTATCATTTTGGAACCCTGATTAAATGTATGCTAGTCCAGAAATGCCTCGCTTTCTTATTTTCCATCTAGTCTTCTCTTTGGGCTGCATTTTGGAGAATTCTTTAGGTTCTCTGCCACAGGTCACAAAGCCTCGATTTAGCTGTATTTTATCCACTTATAGAAATATCCAAAAATTTTTCAATTTTAATTATCATATATTTTTACATAATCTGGTAGTTTATGTGCAAACCCACTTGTCAGATATACCTATTTTTAATATAACTATAATTTATGGAAAGATAGAAAATATACTTTTTTCTACTCTGAGTCTGCAAACTCCAAAAATGACATTTTTCTGGGATGCCCCTCTGTTGTTGGCTATTTGTACATAATCTCTCTTGCTTATCTCATTTCTTTATCAGTTTAATAATGCCCCTCCCTCGGTTTTCCTCTGTCTACATTAAATACTTTGCTTCAGGCTTTCCAAGTGATCTAGGTAGTGTGCATTTGGACTGTAACCTCAAGTGAAAGCTTGCTTGGTACTCTGAAATCTCAAGAGGAGATTGCCACACACGAATACTTAGTGGTAAGTTTCTATGCTGGTGGTGTCATTTTCACTGTAGTCTCTTGAGTGAGAAACAAATTTATTTCTTGGGAACTTTTAAACTCTGGGAGTATCTCCTTAGGACCCAAGCTTCATAGAAGGCTCTCCTGTTAGATTATCTGCTTTACGTAGACTTGGAGATTTGTCTCCTATTCCTTATGCTCATCAAAACTCTGGAAAACATTGTTCAATTTTTTTTAGGCTCAGTAAATGGTCTTAAAAAAACCTTCAGGGATCTGCTGATCTCTTTGTAGCCACTGCCTTCATTTGAAGCCTGGATGATAATCTTTTATTCCTTGTAAACTCATGAATGTATTCAAGAAGATATATCAATGTTTTATTCATATTCTTATTTGTTTTAAGTCGAAGGAACATCTATTCCACTAGCTGATTGGACACAGAGTAGTTGATATTTCCCCAGGTGGTTAGAGAACAGTGTGATATTGTGGTGAAGTGAAATTACTTCTAGCCAAGTCTTTATAATTTCCAATAAATGGCTAGGTGGGCACAAGCAAAAAAGGTTTAGAGGACTCTAACTCAGGGATTGGTCAATTTCCACTGGATATAAGAGGGAGTCATCTAAGAAGCAGAAACAGGACATCCTGTGGCGTT
The DNA here is from genome assembly GCF_000313985.2 of Echinops telfairi. NCBI lineage: Eukaryota > Metazoa > Chordata > Mammalia > Afrosoricida > Tenrecidae > Echinops > Echinops telfairi. The sequence continues at coordinate 10,432,267 of NW_022111327.1, read as the reverse complement.
CAAGAGAGTAGAGCCACCAGCAGCACGTATACAGAGAGAGTGCCTGCCTGAGGGATTAGAGGCCACAGTGGCAACAGAGGCCAAAGCATCTAGACTATGATGCAGAGAAGCAGCTCCAAGACTGAGGTAGACCAGGTTTCCTGTTCCACCACTTGAAGTAGAGGCCAAGGGGCAGTATGGCTGAGAGCCTGAAGATCAGAGAGTCTCGCCTGCCAGCATGCTTGAGAAGAGGTGCTATGGACCAAAAAAACTGTTTTCTTAACATTTTGTGACCTGTTAGCATCTCTAAGAAACATAATTATAGTGTCTGTGACTTCTGTGTCACCATTGCAATGGATGATCGAACCCAGCGGAGAAGTAGTGCTGTGGGAGGGATGGTTGGTGTCAGCATATGTTAAGGAAGGATGTCTGACCTTTGCCTTGTGGCAATTAGCCTTGGTTTGGTGTGGACTTGGATTCTCCCTAACTTTTGTATAGCTGGAGGACATCAGACGTGGCCTTCATGCCATTTCTTCAGATACACATTCTCACACATTATATTGGTGGCTCTGTGAATTGATGTACTATATAAGGAAACTTACAAATATTTACACTTTTGAACCAAATAATAGAAAATATATGCATATAATCATCAATGAAGGAAGTTACATTTATGGTTTTATGGTGCCCAATGGGCGCAAGAGTGGCATAGTGGATTCTTCACAGTGGATTATGCATTGGGCTGCTCATCGCACGGTCAGCACTTTGAAAGCCCCAGCCCTTCTGAGGGAGACAGATGAGTCTTTCTCCTCCAACCGCTAAAGTTTGGGAAGCTCAGAAGAGGCACTTCTACTCAGGCCAATAGGATCACAACGAATCAGATTGGGCTTGATGGCAGTGACTTTGTTTTTGAGTTTATGGTAAATAATATCGCATGCTAAACGCAATCTGCATATCTTACAGTGGAAGAATACTTACATAAGATTACAAAACAAAATAATTATTCTAGAAAAATATTAAGGATATGTGGAATCCATAATATAAAATTGTATAAAAAGCATCAATAAGAGAGTTGAAATAGTCACTCAGCATTTTGTTGTACATATTTTTGTGTAAATGTGGGTAGTTAAAAATGTATTCTGTACCCTGTATGTTTTAAAAAAATAAGGTGTATTAAATTTTAATAAAAATTAACAATTTTATATTTATGTGTTTTAGTATTTTGTTTTTAAACGTAAGTATTTGCCAATAAAATACGGTACTCTGAAAAATTGACCTTTCCAAGTCTTTCAAATAACACAGTTCATTTTACCACTGTTGAATGATTTAGAATGTCCTTTGTGTAAAAGGTAACACTTTTAATGAATGATTTGAAAATTACACCTGATTAAATATGATTAAAAAACAGCCTGAAAAATGGTCAGTCTGATGTTCCAGACATTTTAACAAGCAAAAAGGATTAAGTACCGAGGTGATCCCATTGATTATGCAAAAAATGCATTCATTAAGCAGTGTGGGGGAAAAATAAAACTTGACCTAAAAAACTTTTTCTGTGACTACCAGTAAACTTGGATTAATTTACAATTCTGCCAGCTATTGCTATCACCTCTCTCTCATCTTACCCAGACATAAGATATTAAAACACTAAATTTTCTATCTCTGCGTCTGATTTATTTCCTAAACTTTAACATTGTTTTAAATTACCTTAAAATTCAAATATTAAAAACCAAACAGCCTAAGTTCTTAACAAGTTAGGTATTATTTCTGTATCCGTGCAAAGTTTTTAATTCTCTCTTGCTCTCCCCACCTTTCTCCTTCTCCCTCTAAATTATCTTAAAATCTTGATAAAATGATTGTCATGACATTGACTCAAATAATAGTAAGTCCTGATAGATTTGTCTTATGTGTAACTAATTAGATTTGGAAAGTGTTTAAATCTAGAGGAGTCAAGGCTCATACTGAATGATAACAACAAGTAAACAGTTCCAAACAATGTAAAAAATGTTTGTTTGTTTGTTTGTTTGTTTATGGAGACCATTCTGAATAGCAGTAGGCCACCAGGACCCCAGGAGGAGGTGCCAAAACATGTGATTTAGGACAGAATACACTGAAAAAGAGGACAAAACATTCCATGAAAAACCATTCAATGATGGTCCAACGAGGGTCATTTTTAATGCCTCAACTTTTATGTAAGTTGTTTTTATTGTTATGATCTTAGGGTACCAATTTTTTTTCAGTTTTGTTCACCACTTTATGCACAAACTTTTTGATATTTAATCAGTCAACACTGGCCATTCTCAGTTCTGAATAATGGATGCCTGGCCTGTTCATGTTGTAAGACTTGCTTAAAAATTAGGAAATATTTCTTGGTTGTGTTCAGAGTGCCTAGTACACTGCACAGTTGAGAGTAGACATACAGAAAACAATAATTTGTGGTTATTTCCCCAAAAATTATCAAGTATTTCTTTTCTGCATCCATGATCATCTTGTCATAATTCCATGCATGATATTTAATGTCTTCTATCTTCAAAAGTGTCGTACTTTCACAAGTCATCATAAATTCCAACCTTCTTCTACCTGTAGATAACATCTTATCTCCAGAATCATATCTCTAAAATCCTATTTTTATCATTTCTCTCCCCCGATTAAAACAACAACAAAACACACCAAAGATTCTGTTATCTGTAAAATAAAACCCAAGAATTTAAACATTTCAATTCACCTCCAAAATCTACCCCGAATATATTATATAGCTCCCCAAACTCTTTGATAATTTGTTCATGATGTTCATTCTTATTAGATAATTTGGCCTATTTTATCCATCAGGTTATGTTTCACTACAATGAAATGCTTTATGAAAACTTTAACCGCAGTAAACTCATCCTCTCATGAAATTCAGTATCACGTGTGTCCTGGATTTTTGGATTGGCATATTTGATTGGTGGATATTCATGGTCATTATTGATACATGAGGATTTGTTGCTGTCATATTGCTGTGTTTGCATTTGGTTTCTTTTCCCTTTTGGCTACAAAGTAGACTCTAAATTGCATCATCTATAAATGTGAATATTAATATATATTTTATTTCAAAATGGTAAATTATCAGAGTTTAGGAACCACATTTGTGGTTTCTTCGTATGCGTAGAAGTTTATAATGATATTTGAAGACAGTAGATAATAACACAGTTACCTGCTAGTATATCGACGCAATCACTTTTTACTTTCCTCTTTCTATGAATACCTTTGCGTGTCTCATCTGCACTTGGCAGTGAGGATCAAAAAGTGACAAAGGACAGTTCCTGATTTCAATGACTTTACTGCCCAGATTGTTATCACCGCAAAAGAATCATATAAAAGAGAGCTGGATTATAATTTATTGTCCTGAAAACCATCATAGTCTTGTAAAATTTCTATTTTGGTCTAAACTCTTTTATCAAATTTTGGAAGAATAGACCAGATAGTAAACAGAACTTGAAACAAGATTAGACCAACTAGGAAAACTCATGGTCAGCTTTCCTCCACTCAGCTGCACATCACATGCAGTGGGTGCTTTTAGCAGACACCCAATCTTGTTCCCCAATACAGACCGATTAAATAAGTATGGGGGCCACATCTAGGCATCTACTTTATAAAAGTTCCCCACCTGACCCTAATATGCAACTAAGGTTGGAAATCATATATCGATTACAATAATGTTGAGAAAATTATATCTAACTTGCTTAATATCCACATCCACATGCACACAACATCACGTCATCCTGTCCAGAAGTTTAAGAAACTAGGTTAGGTAACGCCTTCCAAGGAAATAATCTTTAAATCCGTTACTATTTTTAGCAGTGTAGATTAAGAAATTATGGGCTCTGCAATACTCTTGGATTTTTCTAATCTACATTATGAAATAAGTAGCCTTTTCTCTACTCCTATCTGTAAAATACTGCTTTGAACTCAAATGGTTTCTTAACAAATGTACAAGTTATCTATAATAGCCAGAGCCCCTACTAGTCTAGAGCAGTGATGCTCCTAGGACAACAAAATCTTGTCAAAACCCTAACTCACCACTGTGCCCTCCTCCGAAAGTATCTCATTCAGCAGATCTAGAGTGGTGGTGAGGGTGGTGTTATTGCTTAATAGATCCCAATTCATGGTGAGCTTATGTGTACAAAGTAGAGCTACTTCCTAGGGTTTTCAAAGCTGTAACTTTAGAGAGTCAATTGCTAGACCTAAATTCTAAGTGCCATTGAATGGGTTTGGACCACCAATTCTTTGGCTACTAGTCACTATTTGTACCATCCAAGGTTCTGCATTTCTGACAGCTTCTTAGCTGCTGCTGCTGCTTCTGATAGTGGTACAGAGACCAAACGTTGAGAACCTAATATCTATATCTATATATATTTTCACATCTATCAATGAGTACCCAATAATTCCTTAAGGAATTTATTTAACACAAAATGGCAAGTGTTAATATTTAGCAAACCACAGTACACAAGGATAAACTATATTTAATGTTTTTGCTATTTTCAAAGTCCAGCCAATAAATAACTTCATAAAACAACCCTGAACAGCTTAAAATGCAGACTCTTGGGTTCCACTGAAGACTCTTCTAATCAGAATCTCTGTTAATGTGTCTAGAACTCTACATTTTAAACAAACTCCCTTGGGTGCATCCTGTGCACATTAAAGACAAAGAATGAATGTTGCTGTATTCTGCAGTGCATTGTCCCTTACTATTTCCTCTTTTGGAATGATTTTCCCTCCATTTCTGAGGAAATCCTGTCATGTGCTTCAAAATCCAGTGAGGAACAAATGAGGTGCAGGGATGGTCTACGCTAAAGTAGGCAGGATAGAGGAATAGAGCTGGGGTATAGAACAGTGGTTCTCAACCTTCCTAATGCCATGACCCTTTAATATAGTTCCTCATGTTGTGGTCAGCCCCCAGCCATAAAATTATTTTCATTGCTACTTCATAACTGTAATTTTTCTACTGTTATGAATTGGGCGACCCCTGTGAAAGGGTTGTTCGACCCCCAAAGGGGTCGCGACTCACAGGTTGACAACCACTGAACTAGAAGATTTGCACATAAAGGTTTTATTCTTGACTTGGTGTGTTGAATGGAAAAACTACAAATCCCATAAAGAAATGGTAAACGCACAAGATGTTAACCCGATTTCTTGGTAAACAAATGTGTAGACAGAAGTAGAGCTGCTGCGTCTGGACAGTTGAGGGAAGGGCAAGGACAAAGGAGCCGTACATTTAACAATCCCAACTGTTCAGGTTAGAAAATGGATAGCAACCCTAACTGTGAGACCTTTTTTAAACTCAAAGGATGGACCAAATAGGCAGCTACCTGAGTGTTTGTTCATCCAGGGATAGGAGTGAGGGATACGGGGGAGTTAGATTAGGTAATTAGCAGTGACATCTGAGAGAATTGGAGTAATATTTAGTGGAACTACCAAATAACAGCATTAGAATGTGAATGCAGGAATAGATTCAGTTGCCATAGTAGTAGTTATCTCAGTGTGGTATGTGCTTTACTGATCAAAATTGACAGCTGTAGCAAAGTCTCCAGATGACTTTGGCGAAGATGGGTTAAGTACCATCCACCTACTTGGGGATAAACAACCTTAGACAAGTTTTTGTAGCTTCTGCTCTTCAGCTGCTAGTAGAAACTACACAGCCTAATGCTATAAATAGGGACAGATGATACATATTTAGGAGAACAAATAGGACCCTCCTCTTCTACTTTTCATCCTCAACAGTTTGCATAAAATAATCAGTCAGCCTGTGGCAAGTACTTACATAATGCTTTGGATACATCTACTTCCAGGAAATAATGGAGTTTGAAATGTGTTGTTGGAAGTATCTGTTGAAGTTAAAGGGGGAGGGGGGTTTAATGCCAAAATACTACCCAACACACACACAGAGTGTCTAAAACCATAGATAAAATCTAAAATCCATCGAACCCGATCATCTAATTTTGGAGATCTGGACCTGAAACGGATTTGTCCCAAGTCCTTAAACTACGGAGTGACACAATCAGTGACTATATCTATTGTCTCTTGATGCACCAGCACCGTTTCTAACATGGTTCACGATTTAGAAAATAGTTTAGTTGCAGAAGCCGGCAGAAGTGTCCCTCATTGGCTTACCTGTCATTTTCATGTCGACATATCGGTACTCAGAGTGGTGTGGGGCCTCAGAGGTCCACGGCAACCCACATTCTGAAACACCTTCTCATGAAAACCAAACGTGAGGAATGCCCCAGCTAACTCTTTGCCTTATAATTTCATACTAGGGTGTGCTCTTTCGGTGTAAAAGTTACTCGCCACATGACCAAATATGGATTGCCCGCTATCTTGCAAGTTAAGAAAAACAAGTCATGTTTAGTGGCTCAGTATACTCTCTAGGTGATACTTAACCTCTTCATTTGACAACTGACTGGTCACACCTGCTGTCTGTTCTACAGTTGGACCACAGAATTCTCTTAGATGGAAAATAGGCCTACCAGATGTTCAATTAAACTAGCTGTTGCACATCTGTCCCTGACTCTAAAAATGTGGCATTTCCCTGGTAACCACTCTTCAGGTAATACTTTTTTTAAAAATCACAGGAACCACTGTGCAACCAGGGCTCCCTTATAATACCTCATTGTTGTGAGGTGTCACTAAGACGGCTCTGACTCGTAGAAACGCTGTGCATGAGCTTGAACCCATTACTATAGTTATTGGCTCGATCCTTCTCCCTAAGGATCTTCCTCTTTGTAATTGACCTTCTACTTGACCAAGAATGATATCCTTCCTCAGAGAGAGTCTCTGCTGTACTTCTTCCAAGACAAATTTCTTTGTTCGCCTGGCAGCTCATGATCCTTCCAATATTCTTCATCAGGACCACAATTCCAATGCAACCATTCTTCTCTGGCCTTCCTTATCCATTGTCCAACTGTCCCTGGCCTATAAGAGAAAAAATGTTAAAGGCACAGGTCAGTCTCATATCAGTCCTCAAAGTAAAGTCTTTACTCTTCAACATTCCAAAGAGGTCTTGTGCAACAGATAGGCCCAATAAAACATCATTTGATTTATTAACTGCTGTTTCCACGAGGGTTGATTATGGATCCAAGTAAAATGAATTCCTTAACAACTTCAATCTCTTCTAAGATGAACGTGAGGACTTTTTACTTATTTGCATTGAGTACGGAGCCTTAGGGGCAGAGTGGTTATACATTTGACTGCTAACTGCAAGCTCACCAGTTTGAAGGCACCAGCCGCTCCTCAGGAAAATGGTGGGGTTCCCTACTGCAGCCAAGAGTTACAGTCTCATAAACACACAGGGGTGACTACACGGTGCTAAAGAGTTATCATAAGTCACCTGCGACTCAATGTCAGGGATGTTTGAGTTTGACACTGAGTCTTCATTCATGCTGAGTGCTGAGGTCTTTGCTATTTATCAGCAGTGTCCCCAAGTCCTCCTGGCTTTCGGCATGCATGGTTGTGTCGCGTACATATCACACGTTCTCTAGGAGCCTTTCTTCAAACCCGATGCCACGTGTATCTTCACATAGTCCAGCTTCTGAAATGATTGCCTCAGCAAATGGATAGTAAATTCCCATCATGGGGAAATCTTCCCACAGAGGCTAGACCAACAATCTCTTGGTAGATAAAATATTGAAGGCATAATCTCAAGGAGCTCACAGTCTAATCTCATGGGACAGATATCACAGATTCATACATGTAGACTACAGTGTAATAAATGCATATATATCAGGGAAGAAGCAATCTGAACCTAACCCCAAATAGGATGGGGATTACCAAAGGAGAACTGAGAACATTTCTTAGTAGTGATGCCTAAAATAACTCCTGAAGAAAGAGCAAAGTAATGCTTTTGAGTTCTAGATTTTATGTAATAAACTACTCCACCCAAATTGCAAATAAAAACATTTTCTTATCTCTCACAATGTTGTGAGTCAGAAATTCAAGTTTATCTCTGCTGAGCAAATTCATATGCTCTTCAGATTTCTCAGGATACTTAAATACCAGTTGGTTTGGTCTGGTAAAAGAGCTCAAGGCAATTTTACTGCCATGCCTAGCATCTTGGAAGGGATGAGCCTGAGAGCTGGATCCAGCTTGCATCCCCCACATCGCCATGAAGCCTCAGGATTTTTCCATGTGCTCCCGCTAGTGAGATAAATGGTAGCAAACAGGGTTCCAAGAACAAGCATTCCAAGAGACCAAGGTTTCCTATGGCTTAGCTATAGAAATCAAGAAGTATCATTTCCAGGATAATCTTACACAGAGATGGACGCTGGATTGGATTATAAAATAAGGGAGTATTGGGAGGTGTGATATATTAGAGGCCATTGTTGCGACTGGTTATCACACAAGACTTAGCTGTTTAAGGGATTCTATAACCCATTGCCAGGGAGTAAATTCTGACTACTAACAACCCTCTATCGAGTTTTGAAGGCTGTAAAATGTTATGGCATCATATAGCTTCATCTTTCTCCCACAGGTCAATGGGTGGGAGTGAACTTCTCACCTGGTAGTTAGCAGTACAACACCTAGTCCACATCTTCATGAATGATGTTCTTGATGTCCTCCCACAACCCATCAGGTCTTCTGTCATTAGTGTTCAATGCAGCAAATCTGTTATTAAGATATTCTCAAAATTCAAGTGGGTAGACTCAAGGTTGTATTTTGGCGCTTATGGATTTGCTTTAAGTTTCTTCACTTAGACCTGAACTCACATACGAGCAACTGATGCTCTCTTCCACAGTCTACCTCTGGCCTAATTTTAGCTGATATTGAGCTTCTGCATTGTGTCTTCCCACAGATGTAGCCAATTTGATTTCTGTATATTCCATCTGGAGAAATCTATGTGTGTAGTGACTCGCCTTTTGTGTTGTTGAAAAATGTACTTTTTATGAACAAGTCATTGGTTTTGCAAAATTCTATCATGGGACTTCCAGCTTTGTTTCTTTCACCAAGTTAATAGTTTCCAATTACTGTTCATTCTTCTTGGTTTCTCACTTTTGCAATTCAATCACCAATAATTGTCAATGCAGCTGGATTGTATGTTTGATCAATTTCCAACTGAGGTCAGTAGAATTCTTCAATTGTTTCATCCCTATCTTTTTTGGTTGGATGCAAAATTTGAATAATCGTGGCAGTGATTGAACTTCCTTGAAGGAAGATAGAAATAATTCTGTCACAGACAGAATTGTACTTCATGATTGATTTTCCAATGGCCTTTTCCACAATGAATGCCACTCCATTCCTCTTCATAGTATTATTCCTGACATAGTAAATTATGATTTTATGATTTAAAATGGCCAATACCAGTATATTTCAGCTCACTAATGCCTGGGATGTTGATTTTTATGTGTTCCATTTCATTTTTGACCACTACCAATTTTCCTAGATTCATGCTTCCCAAGTTCAAATCAGCTTTCTCCTTTGTTGAGTCATGCCCAATTAGCAAGTGAAGATTTCAAAGGTTCTACTCCCACAGGTCACGTCACCATGGCTGACTCCTCTCTGAGAAATCATCTCCTGCTCAATCACATTGCCAGTGCCTTCTGACTCGATAGGCCAATCCTTTTGCACCATCTCCGGTAATATTCTGCTTTCAATCATTAGGCCTTCAGTGTTTGGCAATGTGGTAAGCTCTGAAGTGGAAAGTCAGGACCTTCTTCGTTGTCTGTTCTTTGTCTGGAAGCTCTTCTGAAACCTGTTCACGTTGCCTGACCCTGCTGGCATTGGAAATATCAGTGTCAGAGCTTTCAGCATCGCAGCAACATGCAAGTCACCACAGTATGACAAACTGACAGACAAGTGGCGATCTGACTCCTTAGCAGAGTGAAATTTACAGCTAGAAGGAACATCATGCACAAAGGCAATTAGGCATGGAGAGGTCAAAGTCCAGGACATATATGGGAACACACATGGTGCAAGGCAAAATAGACTGGGACCTACTAATAATAAGACAAGTATGCATATCAAAAAACTGCATCAAAGAGTAAATTGGGAACTTATGTATTTGGGGTAAAAATCATTGACAATGACACAACAGACAACGGACTAATCACTAAAATTACCATCGAATTCTGCAACACCTCAGTAAGGAAGTGTATTAGTCTGGGTACTTTGGAGAAACAAATCCACAGCAACTCACGCATAAGAGAGAGTTTTATGCAAAGAAAATGTGCATCACGAAAACATCCCAACCCAATGCTGCCCAAGCCCACAAGTCCAACATTAACCCATACCCAACACTAGTCCACAAAGTCCTTCACCTCACAAAACAGAGGCAATAATGCCGACTGCAGGAGGAAAGCTAAGTCAGTGAACGTGTAAGCATCTCAGCACTGGCAGGGGTCTCCACATGGCTGCTCCAGCACCCAGGGCTGCATCGGGATAGATCCATGCGGCTTCTCCTTGGGGATGTCTTGGAGGAAGTCAATCTTGCAAGCTGAAGCAGGGAACTGCTAAGGCAGCTGCACCCGATACAACCATCACAAAACAAGAGACCCGAGAACTAGAAAGGCCGGGGCTCACCACCCATTTATCCCTCCGCCTTTCAACCAGCACCACATGTGATTATCGGCCAGGCTGGCACAATTAACTAACTCAAAATCAACTGAAAAGGTGGGCAAAGGGTAAAAGCAAACAATTCACCAGGAATGACACTCAAATGACTGGCAAATACATGAGCAATTGCTAATGATCACTAGCCATCCGGGACATGTCATACAAAACAAAGCTGAGCTATCACCATACACCCACAATGATAGCCCAATTTTTCAAAAAGAAATAAGGTGAGAACAACCAATGCCATAGAGAGTGTGGAGAGGTTGGATGGGCTTCTAAAATTATACAACCATTGCAGAAATCAATAAGGTGATTTCTGAAACAACTGGTAATAGAAATACCATATGACTCAGCAATACTTCTGCGTGTATATATCCCCCCAAAGTAAGAGAGAGAACATGAGCAGAAATATGCTTTCCCGTGTTTGTTTCAGCACAATTCATGATAGCAAGAAGCTAGAAGCAGTCCAAATGCCCATCATTTGAAGAATAAAGAAACCCTGGTGTGTACACACAATGGAATACTATGCATCCCTAAAAAATGATGTCTACCTCATGACATGGATATAGCTTGAAACCATGATGCTGGGTGAAGTTAGTCACAAAAGGACAGATTTTATATGGATCCACGTCTATAAGGAGAAAACCAAGAGAAAGTGAGGCTTCTGTCCTCATGTCATAAAATCTTCTAATCCAGTCTCCCAAACAATTAAATCGTGTACCTGTCTACTTCCCATGAAACATGTATCCCCTCCTTATTTGAACATCTGAAAAACTACTTCAAAAGAGGGATGATTCACTTCAGTTGGCATTGATTTTTCATGTTTTGTAAAGAGAGAGAAGACCAAGCAGTGGCATTTATATAACGTTCTTCTACTGTCATCTGGATCAACAGGTACTCCTACAGGAATGAACCTTAATGAAAATTTAAATCAAGGAGGGGGCGGGGTGCCTGTACTGGAGAAGGTGATTACACTTCTGACTGTGAGTAAGCCGGTGGGGCAATATGCCTAGTATTATGCCCCTACTTAGTCACTTTTGATAGTTTCTATCCAGACCATGGTGACCCAGGACACATGGTTTAGATACTTGGTATTTTAAACTCTGTCCTTTTGAGGTGCACAACCTCCATCAGAGGCCACACCAGAAGGACCCAAATTGAAAACCACCCTATGTGAACTGGACTTTACCTTAAACTCACCTGCAGCATATTTAATGGCCTAAATACTCCTTTTAAATGCCTTAATGGCAGAAGAAGCAGATGACCAATATCCCAAGGTAATGGAATTGGTGGTTGGTGGACTTTGGCTCTAATCTCTTGCTTTGGAGGTGCCCAATGTATGGTGGCCTGAAATTAACATATATTTAATATTTGCATACTCTCTTTGCTTTTTTATGACATGTGTTAGTCTAGCAGGTATGCTTTTCCCTTTGTAAATAAATGAGTGCTATGGAAATTTTTGTCCTAGTACCAACCCTCATTGTGTAATTAGTGTTATGTCACTTAAGGTTTCAATATATACAAGTCATCAATTCATGTTGTGGCCTACAAAGCTGTCTTATACATGTATAATTTCCTTTTCTCACCGGTGTTTTAAATTCTATACTATTCACTATATCAATATAAAATTAATATCATAACTTTATACCCCATAGAGATTATTCTTAATGTTCTCCAATAAAATGATAATAACAGCTTTGAAGTATACCAGAATACATAAAACCATATAGATAGATAGATAGATAGATAGATAGATAGATAGATAGATAGATAGATAGATAAATTTTGAGTTGGAATTCAATCATAGCCCTAATATAAGAATAATAAGTTCTTATGACATGGCCCTACTCCATACTTGCCCTCATGAAGAGAACAGTGAAGATATGGGAGCTGTAGTAAAGTATGGTAAAGAAATCAAATTGTGCCTGGCTACCAGAAAGAACAGCACCTGAGGTTTTAGAAGCTTCCCTTAAAACAAGGAGCCATCTAATTTAGAAGTCAGTTAAATCTGCATGAAAGAAGCACACCAGCCTGCATGATCCAAGGATTGTAAATAATAAAATTTAAATCCAGATGAAGGAACTCTATTAGAGCATGCATTCTAAACAACTGCTCTGCAGAAAGCTATAAATATATTGTTAAGTTTGCAAAGGAACTGTCAATTTTATTAGCCCATTCATCAAAGAAACAACTTCCGGTCTTTTTGTATTGTTCTATTGTTTTACATTTCATTATTTCTGCTCTAATCTTTATGATTTGTTTCTCCAGTCTTGCACTAAAAGATTTATTTGAAAAGAATAGAAAAATTCAGCACTATATCAGAATCCATGACTATTATAAGGAAATCAATCAGATTCCTGTATACTAACGAAGAGAGTTCAGAAAAGGAAATCAAGAAAACAATATAATTCACAATGACCACAAAAAAATACAACAGTTAGGAATAAACTTAAACAGTGAAAGAAAATATTTGTACAAAGAAAAGTATACAACACAACTACAAGAAACCAAAAGAGACCTACAGAAATATTCTGTGTTCATGATTATCATTGTGGCTAGGTGCCATCGAGTCAGTTCTGACCCATAGCAACTCTATTCACAACAGAATGAAACACCACCAGGTCCTGTACTATCCTCACAATTGTTCTTATGTTTTGTACATTGTTGCAGCCATGGTGTTGATCCATCTCTTTGAAGGCCTTCCTCTTCTGTACTGCCCCTCTAATTTTTCAAGGATGATGTTCTTCTCCAAGGACTGGTCTCTCCTGACAACATGTCAAAAATATGAGATAAAGTTTCACCATCCATACCCCTAAGAAACATTTTGACTGCACTTCTTCCAAGACAGATTTGTTCATTTTTCTGGAAGCCCATGGTACTTTTCATGTTCTCAAAATAACTGTTTTTCTTTTCAACACATTAAAAGAAGTATTGTGCAGCAGATTTACCCAATGCTGTGCATCCTTTGATCTCTTGACTACTGCCTCCATGAGCATCATTTGTGTGTTCAAGCAAGAGGAAACCTTTGGCAATTTCAATATTTTCTCAACTTATTATGATGTTACTTATTGGTTCAGTTGTGAGGATTTTGATTTTCTTTAAATTGAGCTGAAATCCATACTGAATGCTGCAATCTTTGTCATTCATTAGCAAATGTTTCAAGTTCTCCTCACTTTCAACAAGTAAGGTTGTGTCATCTGCATATTGCAGGTAGAAGAGATGAGGTTACTGCTATTCATGGATAAGAAGGATTAGGATTATGACAATGCCAATGCTACTGCACTGCGAGCAATCTATAAATACAACACAATTCTGATCCAGATCCCAACTCCATTCTTTAAAGAAATCGGGGTTAAAAAAACACTCACTAACTTTGTATTGAAGAAAGAACAGACCCAGGATAAGCAAAGAACTTTTTAAGGAGAATAAAATAGGAAGTCTCTCACTTCTTGACCTCAAAACCAACAGGTTTTGAGTCACAGTAATTAGAATAGCCTGGCACTTGTACAGTGATAGTACATAGATGAAAGGAGCAGAATAGAGAACTCAGAAATAAACCCTCACCTACAGGCAACTGATCTTCAATAAAAGGTTAGAGAATTTTAAATGGAAGAGTCTCCTCAACATATTGTGTTAGCAAAATTGGATCTTCATCTGCAGGTGAATGAAACAGGACCCGTTCCTCACACCATGTTAAAAAAAAACAACAACAAAAAACTCAAAATGAATCAAAGACCTAAGTGTAAAGACTAGACCTATAAAGATCATCAATGAGAACATAAGGATACATTTAAATGCTTTATTACAGAGCATAGCTACACCACCAAATATAATAAAAGAAGCACACCATCGCAGACAAAATAGATGACTGGGACCTACTAAAAATAAAACACTATGTGCATGAAAAGATTTCATCAAAAGAGTTAAAAGGGAAACCAAAGGGTGGGAAAATTATTTTGACCATGACACAACAAACATGTTACTAATCTCTTAAACCTGAAAAAAGTGGGGGGGAAAGGTGATACTTCAATGACACAAAGATCAATAACCTAACAAAAAGTGGACAAAATTATGGGTGCTATAGAAAAACGTTGTATAGAAACCAAATGGTGCCAGACTATCAGAAAAAATAGCATCATGAGGTCTTAACAGCTTGTCTTCAAACAAGCTGCCCTCTAAGTGAGCCATCAATTAAGTCCACATGGAAGAAGCATACCAGCTTGTGGGATATAAGAATTTTAAATAGTAAAATCTAAACCCAGAGGAGGGAATAGTATCAGGGCTTAAATTGTAAACATCCAGTTTGCAGAAAGCTATGGATGACAGTCGAAGCCCAATAACAATTTACAAGAATCCCACATGGATTAAGCCTCCAGTGAATCTCTTCTGCACATAGTCCAGGTATGTGAATAGCCTTGCTATCAAACAGAGAACACTAAAAAGTCGATTATGACAGATGTAGTTAGCTTTTCATTTGGTTTCCCTTTTGACTCGGTTTAAAGTCGTGTGTTTTTAATATTTTCTGCTTTCTTTTCTATTGAGGATTTTCTATAGGTTTTTTCTGACTTTCTCTATATGAACTCCAGAATAGGCATATCTATATCGACAGTAAACAGATTGCGGGAGACACAGAAGAGAATAGGGAATATGGAAAGCTAGCAAAAATCAGTATGAGAAAGAATAAAATGTTCTGGAATTGTCTGTGTTCATAATTGCACAAATCTTAATATGATTTATTGATTAAATTGTATGATATATGAAATATAAGTCAATAAAACTTTTTTTTTAACATTGGCAAAAGACATGGTTCACATTCAAATGAAGATGGAAGGCAATCACAGTGTAACAATAAAGAATTGGACACATTCAATCATTTCAAGAGGTAACATATGATCCAGAGCTATAGTATTGAAGAAAGAACCTTATCTTATCTGGAAGGCATTGATGAAAAACAAGGCACAATTTCTCAGAAACAAATGCAACGCTAGAAGTACTAACTCATCTATGTCAAGAAATTTGGAAGACTGACCAATCAAATGGAAGAGATCTACTTTTGTCCCCATTCCAAAGAAAGTGATCCATTAAAATGGAGAAATTAAAGCAATATCATTAATATCATTTGCAAGTAAAAATTTGCTGAAGATTATTCAAAAGCTATTGCAGCATTGAATCAGCAGGGAACTACCAGAAACTTGAGCCACATTCAGAATAATACATGGAACCAGGGACATTACTACTGATATCAGATGGCTCTTTCCTGTTTTATTGACTAGGCAAAGGCAGAAAACTTGGTAGATCATAACAAATTATTAATAACACTAAAATGAACGGTGTGTTAGTCCCAGTTGACTATAGAAATAAATCCAGCGACACTCATGTAAGAAAGAGCTTTATATAGAAGAGCAATTGTATATTGAGAAAACACCCCTGTTGAGTCCAGATCAAGTCCATAATTCTGACATTAGTCCATATGTCTGATACTGGACCATAAATACCCCTTTAGACTCACTCAGCACATGCAATGATGCCAAATTCAGGAAGATCGCAGGACAGAGGTAGAAAGTCTTGTGGATCCAGTGACAATGTGAGCAACTCAACACTGGTGCGGGTCTCCATGTGTCTCCTCCAGCTGTCTGAGTGTCTCAACAGCAGGAAAGAGAAGGCAGAGAGAGTGGGTCTGACCTCCGGTGAGCTATTTATCTCTGTTGCACCTCAGAATGAGGTCATCAAGCTGCAAACTGAGTGACAGGCTAGACTCCACCCCTTCGCTCAAGGTGACAGGAGATTATGTAACTACCAAAAACGGGTTTTGCAGAACATTGAATTTTGCTCATGTGGAACTTATACATAGAACAAGAGGCAGCCATTCAAGCAGAACAAGAGAATACTGAATGGTTTACAATCAGGAAGGTGTGTGTCAGGGTTGTCTCATTTTACTTTATTTGTTCAAAATCTATGCTGAGCAAATAATCCAAGAAAATGACCTATATGAAGAAGAACTTGACAACAGGATTGAAGGATAGCTTACTAACAACCTGACATATGCAGATGAGGCAACCTTGTTTACTGAAGGCGAAGAAGACTTGAAGTACTTACTGGTGAAGATTAAAGAATACACACTTCACCGAAACAAAAGAATATGGCCTTCATTATAGATTATACCATAACATAAAGAAAATTTAAAAACTTTAGAATTGGACAGACTGGTAAGCAACAGACAGAAAGACTGAACTTTTTAAAGATGTCATTTTACTTGGATCCACAATCAATGCTAATGGAAGTGTCAGTCAAGAAATCAAATGGCATACATCTTGGGCAATCTGCTACACAAGGCCTTTTGAAAGTGTTGAAGAGCAAGGCTGTCACTTTGAGCACTAAGGTGTACCTGATTCAAACCATGGTGTTTTCAATTACCTTTTATGCATATGAATGCTGGACACTGAACCAATAAAGCTGAATAAGAATTGGTGCCATTGATTTATGGTGTTGGCAAAGGATATCAAATGTACTATGTACTCCCAGAATAAAGAAAAAATCTGCATCAAAATAAGTACCGACTGAAGGCTCCCTAGATATAAAAATGCTGAGATTTTGTCTTTCATGCTTTGGGCATGTTTTCAGAAGAAGCACATTCAGTTTAGTAAACTAGAGGTTAGCTACAAAGGACCATCAATTAGAGGAATGGATGCAGTGTCTACCCAAGGATTCAAACATCGCCAGGATTATAAGGATGATGACCAGGCTGTGATTTGTCCTGTTGGGTCATTATCAGTCAGAACCAATTCAATGGCAGTTGGATTCTGTATGGTCTGCTATGGTAGCAGGTTCATGAGAAAAAGGGAGGGATAGTGTGACCATTAGTTGGTGCACTTGGCGACACTAACTCTAATGACCATAACTACTTCAAACATAAAATGAAGAGACTAGTCGTCTGTCACTGGATATTCCAGTACTGGTTCTAATCCCTGGTTTGCCGCTTACTAATTGCATTACCCTTGGACAAAGCACATCACTCCTCTAAGCCTCAGTTTTCTTATTTATGAAATGGACGTTGAAATAAAAATACTAGCCTCATAAGGGTGTTGTGAAGATTCAAATAATTAATCCAGTGTAACATTAAGTGCATTAGTTTGCTTGAATCAGAGTGCATATTGAGAAATAGGGTACATTCTTGGAATTGTGAAAAGAACATTATAGAGACTAGTTTAGAAGAATTTGGAGTGCTCAATAAAATGAATTTTAAATATTCTAAAAAATTAGGTATGAGAAAATGATATCTGAAGAAATTATTATAGCAATTCTGACACAATGGTTGCAACAGTGGGCTCAAACATAAAACATTGTGAAGCTGGCACAGCATCAGGCAGTGTTTCATTCTGTCACTATGAATCAGAGTGGACTCTAGGGCACCTAACACCAACAATAATAACCTCTATAAAGGAGGAAACCGAAATGGAAGCCATAGAAACTAGGTTGCATGTTATCTATAGAATAGAAACTAGGAAACATTATTAGGAAAGGTTCTAAAGTCATGGATGATAAGGAGTCCTTTTGACTCCTAACTACCATATCTTCAGGAACACCATCTGCAAACCATTCATTTCAAGTGAGAAAAAAACAAAAGAAAAAGAGGTGCAACGAATACCGAAGGAAAAAAGAGATACAACCAGTCTGACATTTTTTAAAGACCATGAACTATTTACTGACTTTATTCAAGGCTAAAGATGCCAGTGGCTTAATGTAGTGCAGGATAACAAGGGAAAGAATCAACTGAGGCTTTTAATAAGACCTGATTACTTGGGGGTGGAGGTAAAGTTCAGGAAAATGCCCTATGCATCATTTGCTGTTGATGTCTGAATAACACCCCCCCCTCACCCCGCCGCCACCCCCAGCTACTCTTAGCTTCCTGGCTTGCATTTAACTCCTAGCTGCGAACTAAAGAAGCAAAGTAGCTAATTGCTCACCAAGGGAACTACAAGAAAATTCAAAAGTCACGTATAACTTAAATTAATATACTCAGCAAAATGCTTCGCTGTCCTCCAGGACATCGCATTCTTTATAAAATTCTAATTTCTTAAGCAAACTTTCTCATACCAGAGCAGTAAAGAAAGCATTTAAGTGTCTCAATCTTTTTTATCTCCAAGATTTCCCAATGCTATTTTTTTTAACTTTAAAACTAAGCAATACCATGCAGCCATTCTTGTGATGTTCAACTGAGCAACTCAAAGGATTCCCTCAGGCTACTTCATCACCATTGCCCCTGATCAACTAATTAAAATGAAGCTAGAAAAAGACCAGCTTTCCTCATCTGGCCTCCCAAGAGAAGACAGCCAGAAATTGGGGCCTTTGTCCCATCAACTTACTGACTTCTTAGATAATTGGAGCGACTCACTTATATCTGTGTTGCTAAGTTATGTAACTTCATAAGATGATCTATAATTTTGAAAGCATTATGAGGCTTGATTTATCAAACTGGCTTCTTCAAGTAACATGATTCTAGAAGTACTAAACATTCTTATATAACACATAAAATATTTAATTATGGAAAAAAATTCAATCTACCTTTTCATATTTTGAAAATGACCTTAACTTTTAAAATGAAATATTTAGAACTTACAGAAAACATCTTTCAGACATATGTCTTCTTTGTTTTGTTTTTAGTCACTTTCTCAGCTATGTACATTTACAGAATGTTCAAATGAAATCCAGATATCCAAGTCAATATGACAATTCACAATTCCTAGACAACAGATATCCATGGAAAATTTTCTATTATGCCTTTAAAAAATAGGATTTCTGCTTACCACACTGAATTCCATAAGGACATATTTTGTGGTTACATTTTGACCTTTTTAAACACAATCATACCTCATCAACATAGAGCCCTGGGACACTTGCTATCACTTCATTACTTGAGCTTTGAAAATCATGTCCCAAACAGTGCTGTCTTGTTACTTTGGTAACATGGTAAATGCATGATCCTGCTATGCAGACATGTGTCACAAGATGGCAGTTGTATGCCACAACCCTAAGGTTTATTTGACCTGTAAGGCATAATAAACCAAGACTTGTTTGATTGAGATAAGAGACAAACATTCTTTCCCACCTTGTTCCTATCAAAAGCATATTATAAGCTTAAATAATAACTAAACCAAAAGATAATTGTTTAGAGAAAATGGCAATTGAACTCCAAAGTGCAATACTATTCCCCATCTCTCAAAAGTTAGCACACAACAGAACATGATTGAAAAGTACTGCTATTAGGGTCCCAGTTCTTACAAACATGAGTTCGTTCTAAATAATACATGTTTAAACTTCTCTCTGTGATCAGTGGGTAACTGCAGACAAGTTCTGTTAGTAACGCACATTTGTTCCAAGTGGGGAATGATTCCGAAGCCACAGTTACCATAACATCGTAAACAAAATACAGGTGGTAACCTCCCCAGATGATTGAAGCGTTCGAACAAGTTTTAAAGAATACACCTTCCAAACAATTCCTGTTTTTAGATAGAGTAAGTATTTTAAGGAAGGTCAGGGAAATCACAAACATGAACCAAGAGATGGAAGAGTGTCAACCAAGCATGGCGGTGGAATAAGACCATACATAGAATTACTATTGATGTGATAAGACTATGAAAATTTGAATCTCACCTGGTCTGGCAGTTAAAATTTGAAGTGAGCATCATGGCCTTGGGAAGCTTTCAGGTAGCTAGTTGGCAAAAGCACTGCAAGAAGGTAAGCTAACTGAGAGAGCTGATCTTTCCAGTATTCATGCAAGCAAGTTCAAAGATAATGAAGATGATTTTGTGGAATGAATCATAACCAGAAATAAGTCTTGGACCCACCAATAAGTTCCAGAGAGCAAAGTGACTACTGGGGGGATCTGCTGGGCCAGTTAAATTCAAGTAAAAATGATCAGTGTTTGGGGGATAGATTTTCTCAGAAGACCAAGGGGCTTATTATGAAGAAGCTTTAAGGAAATTGAAAGCTGCACTAGTAAGAAAAAAGACCAGCAAAGCTATGTCAAGGATTTTCCCCACTCCCAACAATGCACCTGCTTATTCTTGGATGGTAGCAAAGACTATCTTAGGAGAATTTCATTAACTATAGTCCATCCATCTTATACTCCAGATCTTGTCCCTTTATACTTCTTTGTGTTCCCCAAACTCAAACAACATTGAAAATGAACTTGATTTGTGTCCCTCAAGGATATCCACACTGCCATTTTAATTGCATGTAAAGCAACTATCAAAGAATTATTTGGTGGTTGTTAGGGGCCATCAAGTCAGTTCTGGTCCAAAGCGACTCTGTGCACAACAGAAGGAAACCCTGCCTGGTCCTGTGCAGTCCTCACAACTGTTCCTATGCCTGCGCCCATTGTTGCAGCCATGGTGTCCATCCATCTCACTGAGCTCCTTGCTCTTTTTGGCTGACCTCTACCTAGCACGATATGCTTTGCCAGGGATTGGTCTCTCTTGACAAGATGTCCAGAGCACGGAAGAAGAGTCACCATCTTTGCTTCTAAGGAACATTTCTGCCAAACAAATCTCCTCGAAGAAAGATGTGTTTGTTCTGGCAGGCCGTGGCACTGTCAATATTCTTGCCAACACCTTAATGCAAATGCAACGAGTCTTCTGTGGTCTCTCTTCCTCGTTGTCCAGCTTTAACGTGCATATGAAACCACTGAAAATACTGTCACTTGTGTCAGGGACATGTGATATCTTTGCTCTTCAACACTAGAATAGATAGTGTGCATCATATGTGCCTCAAGCAACACTTTGTTAAAGTGATGGAAACGCTGCTTCCAGAAGTATATCAACCTCAATGGAAAAACATACAGGCATATGTCAAGAAATAATAGCTCTACATTGTGATATTTTGTGTAGCAAATGTTTGTATGAATTTTTAGAAATACCTTTTTACTTTTCCTCATATCTTACCACAGTCTTAGGACATGTTCTTTCTGATTTATTTTTTATGATCATTTATAATCTTCTTCTTAACCCTCTCACCTTTCTTTGAACTCATCAAGAATAGAATCTACCTACATGCTAAGGATATACCAATTAATTAAAGGAAAGGCATTATTTTAGGTCTTTTTGTCTGCTTGCATCTTTCTAGTTCTAAGTTGAATTTTTCATATACTGTATATGAATATTTGTCATTGTTCAATATGCAACATAGCTTTGTTGTTCCGTTGGCTCTTTTCTTTTATCAGCTTCATTTTGCTTTATTAGTTTCCTGGCATGACCAACAATCTCTTGCTTCTCTATAAATTGTCTGGCAACAAGAGAGGAACCTACTTCTTAACCCATCTCCCAGCGAAAGTAAAGATCCTGCAGAGCAGTTCAGTTCACTTCTTGAGAACACTGTTCCTACATTATTTCTAACCTAATTCTAAACTCCCTTCAAGATATGCACAGATATCTCTATTTTACAGATCAAGAAACTGAGGCAATGTCAGTCGAGCATTGTTGATTACAGGAATGCAGCCAGCTTTCAAACACCAGCCTTTCAGCAGCAAAGCCTGTGTGGGGCATTTCTGATGCCTTGTCACCTGGTTTGGTACAGTCAGACCGGTATGAGAGTTTGGACTAATTCTGAAAAGAACAAAGATGTATTTCTTCTAAACGAATGTATAATTTGAGCTTTTCCCTTGAAGTGGTCTTGCTGCTTCAATCTCTTTCTGATTTCGTGCAGTTCGACTGTGAAAGACTAATAGCTCAAAGATCTCTCTCCATCTGTAATCTTTAGTTCTCAGGTTAATGTTAACATGTCTCCAAGGACTGCTCGCTTCCTGATGACATTGGCAGGGAGAGAGGGCAGCCCCCTCCTCAACTCAATCTGTCCAGGTCACCAAAGCAAGAGAAGGCGCCTCCGTGTTTGCTTCAAATATCTCTCTATGTAAATCCCCTAAGCCCAGCCAAGGCGGCTTAGACAGTAAAGCAAATGTCTTCTTTGCTTGCAGAGAAGAAAAGTTTCCAAGGAACCAGGCATTTTAGAGGCTGCCCTCTGCCCACGAGTCACTGAACAAGTAAATGAATCAAGAACAGATAAGGAACAAGTAGATAAGAGAATTTCCAGTATGATCTAAAACAAACTAACAAAGAAGAGATAAGATGTTTGAGGGGGAAAAAATAACCTTTGGATTTCCAAAGGACTGGGCCTTGACAAAATTGTGAAGGAGGTTGTCTGTTTTAGCGAAACAGACTCTCTCTGCACTCAGCTGCCCTCCCATCATTCTACTCCTCCACGCTAATTATTACCAGAGCTAATAAATATTTGTTGGATAAATGCATGCCAAACCCTCAAAGCATGAGGCTGCCTCCTCGCTGCCACCCCCTTTAACTTTTATCATGTTCAATAGCATCCTCCCTACCCAAGCCACAACTTGCTTCTTCCTAAAGCTCCAATTAAATTCACTTTGCCATTTTTTCCAACAAAGATGTTGATGTCCAGTAAAGATTTAATACTAGAGCAGAAAATACATTGGCATTTGGCTGGGCCTTCAAAACCTTACATGAATTCCCCCCACTAAATTATCTTGTTTCTTTCTTCTACTTGTGAACCTGTATATTTCCTCATGGTGTTTTTATACCCTCTTTAACAGCAGTAGAAATAAAAATTTTACTACACAAGATAAAGTGCTAATAGGCATAAGAGATGTGGCATCTGTTTATGTAGATGGATTATTAATGGGCCATTGCTTGTAAGCCTGGGACTCTCTAAATTGAAGGGATTGCTATTTAAAATGAGCACATATTAAAAATTAAGTGACATAAAATATGATCATCTTGAAATCATCTAACACTTTCTGGCCATCTTACAGAGGGCTGAAGGAAAGACCAAAAAGCAGTATCCTCAAGGTATAATGCAAAACAATAACTAAATGGTGCAGGATGAATGAGGAAATGCCTGACTCAGAGCAACACTGACACAACATGCCCTCAATTCAAACCAAAGCCATTGTCATCAGGTTGCTTCCAAACCACAGTGGTCCTAAAGGACAGAGAAGAACTTTCCTGTGATCTATTTATGGACACTGACTGCCACATCTTTCTCCAGTAGAGCAGCTGGTGGGTTCGAATGGTTGACCTTTCTAGTTAGCAGTACTGAACCACTGCTTCCATAGTCACAGCCGATGCATCCAGCAGTTCCAATGTGTGCTCGATGATTCGTTGAGAAACTGTTCTAATTCTCCTGACATCCTGAGTTCTTTGGGTCATGGTGTTGTACTGACTCATCGAGGCCATTTACTCTTAAGTGTCAATTTGCACCTTGAGCCTTGGGGGGAAAAAACAGAGTTTTCTAAAATCACCGTAAAATCAAATTATAGCCTAATAGCCATCTTACTGGACAACATTTTGACTTAGGCTGGGTTATTTTGAAGTATCTATGTGCAATTAGTTTCCAGAAGCAAGACTGCCTGAGAATCTTTGGAACACTTTTGTCTTTCTGGAGCTGTGAGTTAGAAGTTGGGGCACTAACTGAAAGGTTGAAGGTTCAAACCCACCAGCCACACAAAAGGATAAAGATGAAGCTGTCTCCTCCCATAGAGAATTACAATCTCAGAAACTCTGTCCACAGTTGCTACGAGTTGTAATCATCTGGATGGCAGTGGGCTTATTCAAAATGTTATCCCAAGTTATAAATTGCATATTCAAGGAACCCTGGTGGAGTAGTGGTCACCCATTGGACTGTGATCCTCACAGTCAGTTGGATACCGCCAGCTGCTCCTCGGGAGAAAGATGGGGCTTTCTACTCCCGTAAACAGTTACAGTTTCAGAAACACACAAGGCCACTTCTACCCTGTCCTACAGGGTCTCCATGAGTCGGCTTGGACTGGACGGTAGCGAGTTTAGTTTGTTTTTTTCATATTCAATAAACTTCAATCAATTTCTATTACTGGCTTAATAGAGTTTTTATTTTAACACAATGATGAGGCTGAAGACTTGGGAAAAGAAATAGATGAGCCATTATTTATTAATATTTCCAGAATACTGAATCTTATCATTTCCTTGTGAATGCATTGGAAATAGAATTGGTGACCTTTCAATTAATTCTGCATCTACTACCCAAACAGTAAGTTCAACAATTATTTTATAGAATTTCGTTAGGTTGCAGTTCTGAAATAATCATTAGGGAAATGAATGCTTCAAAAGTTACTCAAAGCACTCTTTAGCACAGAGGTTCTCAATTTGGGCCAAATGAAATTGGAAGAGGGGTAATTTGGGGACAGGGGACACACACAAAATAATTACCTGTCATGTTTTACTTTATCTCTCCAAACCACACAGGCATTGCAAGTACAGATGTGTGCATCTTTCTTAACAAGGTAGCAGTGGTGAAATCCCTCCACTTGTCCACTTTAACAGCCTTTCAAATTCAGCTTAACTATTTATTTGCATGGTAACTTTCTCCTCCAATACTGAGTAGAGTGTCTTTCACACAGAAGAAAAAAACCAACACACACCTTCCAAATGATTAATTTTTCTCTGATTCCCACTCTAGTATAAAAGTTTGGGGCATAAACTGAAATTTCCCCAACTCCAAGCTCTGTTTCAGAAAGCCAACATTTCTGGTCCTCACTGTTTTACTTATGAAGAAATTATTTTAATACAAACCAACAACTTGCACTAAATGGAGACGATATTGATCAGAAGAGTGGAGTTAAGATGGGACTAAATTCCTTGTGAAATGAAAACAACCAGTTACAACAAACCAGTTACAATAGAGTCCATTTCTACTCCTGGCAGCCTAGTGTTTCGGAGTTGAGATGTTCCGAAATCATCCAGGTGCCATTAGGTGGGTTCAAACTGTTAAACTTTCATTTAGCAAGAGGTGAGGCTCAGGGCTTGATTCCACTCACGGCTATTGCGTCAACATGAACTCATTAACCCCATGTGCGTTTCAGAGAGTGTAACTTTTTAAGGAAGTAGAAAGCCCAATCTTCCTCTGGAGGACTGCTGGTGGTTTCAAACTGCTGACCACAGGGAGCACAATCTAACACGTAACCACTATAGTGGCAGAGTTATAAAATGAAAACAATGGAAAAAATAAACGAGAAAGAAGTATGGGGAAATGGATCTTGCCCCTGCAAAAAACAACAAAAAAAATCTATTCATTCATAAAATAAACTAGAGAGCCATATGATCTACCAATAGAGTTATATGTGGGTCATACAACCACAAACTTTAATTTGCCGTGATACAACCAGAAGTCAAGCGCATGCTGTTTATGCTAGTTTTAGAGAATATGAGGAAGCCTTGATTCCTTTATTTCATTGGAATTTCAACCGATCCCACTCCCTCCACTCCCTATACCACTTCTCGGTTACATTTTCCTCCAGAGCACTTAGCAATACATCGTTTGTCTTTTTGTCCTCCAAGAATATAAATTCCAAAAGGAAAAATCATGTTTCTTGAAAATACCACTCTTAAAATATATTTTTTCCAAAAGTAAAATCATTATTTTAATAAAATTATTAAAATAAATGCATTTGAGATTTTATTTATTGATGAGAAAATTGGCTAAGTGCTACAACTAATCAAAAAGAGACAATAAAGAATACATAATCAACCCTTCTTCTCCTTGGGTTCTGCATCCACCGATTCAAATAGCCACAGATCAAAAATAGTCTGAAAACAGGAGCAATGAAGTGGTCAAAGCAACCCCTCAAAGACTAAGAGGAAGCATACAGTGCTATTTACATAGCCTTGTTAGGCTGCTAACCGCAGAGTCAGCAGTTCAACCCAAGGGAGAACTCCAAGGGAGAAAGATGAGGCTACCTGCTTCCATCGAATTCCAGTGGCAGAAACCCAATGAATGGTTGCAGAGAGTTGAAACTGACTCAATGGCAGTGAGGTTACAAGGTATGAAGTATTTGATGCAAGTACTGAGTATTATTCGTAATCCACAGATGAATTTGAAAGTTTGCATAAATTATATATACGAATTTTGTATAATGACTGGAGCATCTGCTGATTGTGTTTTCAGAAGGGAAGGGGGGTTCTGAAATCAACTGTTCATGAACACAGAGAGAGAACTATAAATGTATAGAACACACATATTGAAGTGAATGGGAGACAAAACGTTTTACCTTAGGGAGAGGA
The DNA here is from genome assembly GCF_000313985.2 of Echinops telfairi. Taxonomy (NCBI): domain Eukaryota; kingdom Metazoa; phylum Chordata; class Mammalia; order Afrosoricida; family Tenrecidae; genus Echinops; species Echinops telfairi. The sequence continues at coordinate 10,405,595 of NW_022111327.1, read as the reverse complement.
GGATTGTACATCCACCAAGTCGTTTACTATTTAGTGTAGAAAGACAAAGATTGGTGTCCATGGCCCTAATTAGCCTGCATTAATCTGTTGGTTTGCAATACTGCAGTGGCTTCCAAAGAGTGCTGGTGGTGCAGTGGGTTAAGTGTGGGGCTAACCGCATGACCCGCAGTGAGAATCTACGAATGACTCTGAAGGAGAAAGATGGGACTTTCTGCTTCCATAAACATTTATAGCATGGAAAAGCGAAAATCCAGTCCTATCTGTCCTCCACGGTTGCTGCGAGTTGGAATCAAATTGGTGACAGTGAGTTCGCATGTTTTTGTAATAGTTGGAACCTATGCCACTAGTATTTCCGATACCAACAGGGTCACTCATGGACAGATTACAGAGGAGCTTCCAGACTAAGACAAACTAGGAAGAAAACCCTGTCAATCTAGGGGGAAAATTAGCAGCTAGAAATCTTAGGAATGGCAGGTGAACATTTCCTAATATTGTGCCAGAAAATGATCCCCTCTGGTTAAAAGGAACTCAAAATGCAATTGGGGAAAAGCTGCCTTCACAAGTCGAAGGACTTTAAAAACAAGGATGAAGCAAGTCTCTCTGGACCTTTGTTTGCAAGGGGGGCATGGCTCAAAATGAGAAGACACCATTGCAAACATCCATTCATAAATGAAAAGTATAATGTACTAAGTATAAATCTAGGAAGTCATCAAAATGAAATGGAATTCATAAAGATCAATATTTTAGGCATTAGTGAGCTGAAACAAACTAGTATTGATCCCTTTGCATCCAGCAGTCATATGCCAGAAATGACAAATTGAAGGGAAGTGTGTCACATTAATCTTTAAAGACAACATTTCATGATCTATCTTGAAGTACAAATCTGTCCGTCATACTGTGCATACAGTGCATAATATCCATGCACCTACAAGAGAGATCGTCTAATTTGACTCTTAATCATGTTTATGCACCAATCACAGATGCCACGATGAATAAAATGATTTGTACCAACTTCAGTAGTCTGAACTTGGTCAAATATACAATCAAGATACATTGATATTTACTGATGACTGGAATGGCAAAGGTGGAAATGAAGAAGGAGCAGCAGTTGGAAAATATGGCCTTGGTACTAGAAATAATGCATGAGAGAAATTTTTAAAAAACGATGACTTTGTAAATAACATTTTTCAACAACATAAATGGTTACTATACACATTGACCTTGCCAAATGGAAAACACAGGTATCAAATGAACTACATCTACAGTAAGAGATAATGGAGAAGTATATCGTCATCAATAAAAACAAGATCAGGGGACTAACAGCACAGCAGACCATTGATTGCTATACAAGTTGAAGTTAGAGAAGTTCAAGGAAACTAAAAAAAAACCCACAGGAGCTACAATACAACCTTGAGTATATACCACTTGAATTTACAGACCACCTCAAGAACACATTTGACTTCTTGAAAGTTGGTGACCCAAAACTAAAAGACCTAGCTCACAAAAAATCTCACAAATGTTTTGAGAAGAATTAGGGCAATGAATGTACAAATGTGCTTTACACAATGGATGGATGTATGGATTGTGATAAGAGTTGTATGAGCCCCTAATAAAATGATTTTAAAAAATCTCCAATCATAGGTTGGAATCAGACAGAAATATATGACAATAGGCTTTCCTTCAGATCACAGCTCAGGAAACCCTATGGTGCAGTTCTACTCTATGTTGTAGTCACTACGAGTTAGAATCGAGTCAATGTTAAAGGTTTGCATTATAGGCAGGACTAATTTGGCATTCATATCAGTTATCACCAAAATCAAAATAGTTCTCATAGAACCAGAATTTGGTCATGCTGAAGGTTGTACTATGGACAAGGAGTTGTTTTCTATTGAAGCTCAGAATCCTCCATGTGCCACACCCATTCCTCAGAGAGCACTAGACATAGAGTAAGTAGTATGTGGGGCAATGTTACAATATCTACCCTGTTTTTCACACCTTTTGCTTTCTCAATATCCCATCAGTCACTGTTTGCCATCATTTCTACCACTTCTATGAGGGGCCTTCAACAACTTAAGAGAAAATATATTATCATTTAATTCTATTTTTCATGAACTTTTTGAAGCCCTCTTGTATATCTTTATTGTTTCTCACTTCTCTCCAATTCCTGTTTCACTCCCATATTGCAGTCCATGACTTCGTGCAATGGGTTTCTACCTGTCCTCTAACCTCCATCCATCCTCTACCACGCACAAGGCAAATCTTTTCTGATATGTAAATCTCATAATTTAATTCCCATACTTATAAACCTGTTCTCTCAAAATCAACACTAAAATAGTTTAGAACTAAAGGACCTACTGGGTATGTACTGGGTACTGAGTATGAAGGAAATTATATTTAAAGTCACAGACAACTTCCCATGGTTGCTGGTACATAATGAATACTCATTAACAATGTATGAGTTAGAATCATGAATAAATGAAACAATTCACAGTTATGTCCACTCCCTCACCAACACCCTCAAAAATCCGTTTCCATCAAGTAGACTATCTCATTACCACATTATCTATATGAAAGAATGCTCCATAGAGATTTAAAGGTCTGATTTTGCAGAATCAGGTCTCCAGGACCTGCTTCTGAAATGCCCTTGGGTGAACTCCACCTTTCAGTTAATAGCTGAGTTCCTTAAGGTGCTTGTATCACCGAAGGACTCCAAGTTACCCAGAGCTGGTCCCATGTAATTTTTCTTTGCCCTGAAATATGCTTCTGATTATAATGACAGTTTATTCTATAAATACATCTCATTTTTCTTCTTCAATGTGGATCTCAGTTAAAACAAAACAAAACAAAAAAATAATACATTCTGTGGAAAATTTTAGCTTGAAACTAAGGTGTCAAAATCATAGTTACCATTGACAGTCTGCCATCGAAATGTCTGGCACAATCCTGTTCCAATTGAGGCCCTAGATGTTAAGGCTCAAACTCGGATCACTGCAATGAAATCAAAACAAAGAGACAATTGTTATCTTTCTTCAGATGGATGTTTCTAAGTTAACTGTATGGTCTCTCTGGTTTCACTATGACTGGTGTTGCTTGTTACGTTATTATCTTGGATGGGAAGCTAATCTCTAAAGAAAGCTTCAGAATCCAAGACCAAGGTAGAACTTGACTTTGCGGCTGTTATCTACAAGAACTCGTGTTTTTTAGCAGGGACGCCGTACAGTTAACATACATACAAGTTTACCAGGAAAACCGATGCCAATCAAAATGATTTACTTCCAGAACATTTATCAATATGAATTCTTATGGTGAAATTTCTTATTGGCAGCTAGTAAAATCAAATATTTAAGAAAGTACATCAACCACTGCATAGGACCCTTTGGAAGTGTGGGAAATGAGTGCAAGGGTGACATCAGAAAAACTGGGAAGAAAATCAAATTTTCTATGGTGATAGTCACACATGCTGATCCCCTAGGTAATTGGTATCTATATAGGCCTGCCCTCCATGGAAGCTGTCTTGATTTCAGAAAATCCACCTCTACCTCATCCAAACGGACCTGTTATGGGCCTCTCAGTGAATTTTCATTTTGGGAATTAGCTAATAAATATCAGTAGTATCTGTTTATGAATAAGGGACAAATAGTTTGTTAAATCATGTAGTTAGTATTTGTATGAAAGACAGTTGCATTTTATCATTCCTGTAAGAAAAAAACAAGAACAACAATGATGAAATGTATTATCACCAACGAGATGTCTTCTGGAGGAACTGGAACCCTTTCCAGTGTTCCACAAAACCCATCAAATCATCTTGTTCATGGGGACAGCTTATTACTAACACATCTATATACTGACCTTGTTGTGAACTAATTCTGTCATGCGCGTTACTCTTTTAAAATTCAAGATCAGAAAAAAAAAATCCCTGTTAATTGAGGGTTATGCCAATCAAGATTCTGTGATAATTAAATTTATAATACGTGGTGACTTTCAGTTGAAAAGAAATTGTTGACAAATCAGCTCAGTTAGCCTTTAATATTGATTGGATGGGTCACATTCGTTGAACTAAAATGCACTATTTACTAGATAGTGCGAATAAGGTGTTCTACATCCTTGCCTAAACTAACTAGGCAATGTAGCTTATTTTACTTCCTGTTTAAAACTGACTTAAATTAATTCCTTTTTGAATGTAGATTTTTAAAAAAAATCATTTGAGTTAATGTGCAGCCTTTCAAAGGAGACTTGGTGGCACTGTTGGGCAAGCATTGGACTGTGAACTGTGAGGTAAATGGTTCAAATCTACCAGCTCCAAGGGAGAAAGGAGTGGCTATCTGCTTCCGTTAAGATTTACATCCTTGGACACTGTGAGACAGAATCAACTCTATGGCAGTGGATTTGATTTTGAGTATGAATATCTTTTTGTGTATCAAAGGTTATCTGTTGAAGAAATCAGATGGTGCGCAGTTATAAAAAAAATTTCTGTCTGGGAACTTAAAATTTGCTTAAAACAATAGGTGATCTAAGTATGAGGTTTCCACTAAGTCCAAATGGAAGAACACATCTCCCTGTGTGACCCAAGGATTGTACATAATAAAATCCAAGGAATGGTATTAGAGTTTAAATTCTAAGCACCCAGTTTGCAGAAAGCTATGAATAACAGTGGAAGTCAAAGATCCATTTACAGGGTCCTCCATGTAGATTAAGCCTCTGGTGAATTCCCTCTGGCCGAATCCGTGGATGTAAGTAGCCTTGACATCAGAGAAAGAGCACTGTAAAGTTGATGATGGCAGATGTAGTTTGGTTGAAATGTAACACATTGTTATTTGATCTCCTTTTTGACCCATTCTTGATTTTCAATACTTTAATGAGGTTTGGTGCAGCAGATTTACCAAATGCAATGTGATGTTGGATCTGTTCACTGGTCTTTCTTGAGCATTGATTGTGCATCCATGCAAGATGATATCCTTGACACATTCAATCTTTTCTCTGTTACCTATTGATCCGGTTGTGAGAATTTGGGTCTCATTTACATTGAGTTGTTATCCACACTGAAAACTGCAATCCTTGATTTTCATAAGCAAGTGCTTCGATTTCTCCTCACTTTCAGCCAGCAGGAGTGCTCCATCTGCATATCTCAGGTTATTAATAAACTTTTCTCACACTCTGATGCTGAGTTCTCCTTCATACAATGCAGCTTCTCTGATGATTTGCTCTTCACACAGACTGAATAAGTCTGGTGAGAAGATACAATCCTGACGCTCACCTTTCTTAATTATAAACCATGCAGTCTCCCCTTGTCCTGTTGCCACCACTGCCTCTTGATCCATATTATCATTCTTCTCAAGTTAAGTTTGTTATGGCATACAGTACAGTCAAGTGCCTTTGCAGAGTCAATAAAACATCAGCAAACATCTTTCTGGCATTCTTTGCTCTTAGCCAAGGTCAGACCAGAAATGGTCAAATAAATAAGAAATGTAAAGCACATTAATACTGATTAACATTTTACCCATATACATTTCACTGAATTTGTGGTGAAAAAGGTCCAAAAAAGTTGTGAACAACATGATTTCAACTTCTGAAGAGAAAATAAGTACGACTGATGCTCAGGAAAGATTGGTTGAAAAAACAAACCTAAAAATACACGAGAAGTTGGCCTAAGGAGAAAAAGCTACAGTTATGATACCACAAAAAAGCAGCAGACTCGGGTCACCATAAGGACCCCTGGAGGCTTAGGGTTTGCATGTTGGGCTGGTAACAGCAAGACCATCAGTTTGAAACCATTAGCCTCTCACTGGAGAAAGATGAGGTTGCACAGGCCTACCAGGAGTGACAATCTCAGAAACCCATAAGGGCTGTTTTACTCTGTCCTGCAGGGTTTCTATAAGTCTAAGTTGACTGGATGGCAGTGAATTTCAGTGTTTTTAGGTGGGAAGGGGGTTTGGCAGCAGAGGATGGGGTTTGAAGATTGTAATCTTTGAATTTTCAAGCCACTCACCTGACATATTTTTCTCATGAAGTGAAAAAATATTGTTAGTCAGCTGCCTCATAATTTCACCGCCTGTCCAATTACTTTTCCTACCTGATCTCAGCCCAATCTACCAGTGGGATGTGAATGGTAGGCAGGCAGCAAAACTCACGAGCTGAAAAGTGAGTTTAGAGTGTGTTTATGGGACTGTCTGTAAAGGGACCCAACACCAAAATACAAACTGCGGTTGAGCAGATGCCAACGCATAGAGAAACCACAGGATGCTATAGAAATAGCTCTTTGGGTTTAAGGCTAAAATTATTACAGGAGCAGACAACCACATCATTCTCCTGCCTCTGTTCAGATCCACGTCCCTAACCATTACATAAGCATGGGTACTTGTCACAACAGGATAACATGTCCTAAAATGTTTGTAGAACACTAGGTTTTTGAGATATTACTAAAACCAAACTCAGTGCAATATGCTTAATTCTGATTCAAAGAGACCCTATAGACAGACTAGAACTGTTCCTTAGGGTTTCTCAAGTTGGAGCAGAGAGCCTCATCTTTGTCTCGTGGAGTGGTTGGTGGCTTCGAACCTTGTTCGAAGCAGCCAAATACTGATCCCATATATCGAATATTCTGAAATGTTCTATAGTAATCTGTTTTAAATTGTTCATATTACTTAATGAAATTTTTCCTAATCATAATTTAACATAGAAATATATACTTATTTAAATGAAACCTCCCATGGAACACCATCCCATTCCAGATTGCAAAAACCTGCATTAGAAATACAAAGAAGGCTGACACAAAAACTTGATCATGTCTGTTTCAAATCAGCAGATGCTGGTGCCTTGAAACCATCCTGGAACAGAGTGCCTTCATGAGTTGGGTCGTAATTCACAAGAAGTCCCCATTCCCCACCTACTAGGATGCTTCAAAAGGCACCAGGTCAAATTCCATTATTTTTCAATTCCATTTTTGTACAAACTTTTCAAAGCTTCTTTGTACTATAGATTATTAATCAGATAGCATTCAACTTGTCTGCCTACTTTTTAAGTGCTTTACAAGGCTTCAGGAATGGTTATGGATTGACTCCCGTCCCCACCCCTAAATATGTGTTGACCTGTCACTGTAAATATGGTCCTGTTCTGAAACAGAGCTTTCTTTTGTTATACTAATGATATCATGTCTATGAAGGTTGGATCCTAAACCTAATCTTATCTGATATAAAACCAGGGAGAAGACAGACACTAAGGAGCCCAAACAAACATCTGAGGCTAATCTGATACTGAAGGAGCATTTAGAACTGATGTGCTGATGTGGACTTTTAGCCACTAAAACTGTGAGAGAAGAAATTTATTTTGTTTAGCATCCTCCACTTGTAGTTATTTTTGTTATGGACACACCAGATAATTAATGCAAGGAAGAAAAAGTTAATGTAATATGTGATAGTTAAAAAGCTAGTTCTTAGCACAACTCTGAAAAGATAGATCTCCAGGAAGGAAGTCTTTTAGTTTTGGATATCAGAATATGTTCCCATGGAAATTATATTGAAGTAAGCAAGAACAGAATTTGTTAATGTTATGTTCTACAATATCACATTTTCTAGGTGCTTTCTATCAGCCCTATCTATAATCATAAGGAATTTTGTCCACTGACTTCTTTGCTAGGATTTCAAATGGCATGGATCACATGAGCTTTGTAGGTCAAAAAGAAAACATAACCAGTTTTATTAATATTTTGCTGTAGAACAAAAAAAATTTAGAACCTCATGAGAGAAAGCATGGTATGATAAGAAAGTTAGACACCTAGAAATAGATACACCTGTATCTGAATTCTGGATTATCTCATATAATCCACACAATAACCCTGTAAGGAAGGTACTGTTATTTTCAATAGTTTTCAGGTAGGTAACTGTATTATTTTATTCCCTTCTTTAGAATGTATTATTTGGGAGGGTTGGTAGTCATGAAGGTTTACAGAAAAAGTTAGTTTTCCCTTTAAGAATTCATACACATCTTGTTTCATGTAACAGATTACAATTCCCACAGTAAAGCATCACTCAGTTCATTTCTTCTCTGTTTCTCATTTCCATTCCACCTTCTTTCTTAACTTTTCTAGTCTTCAGAACTTTTTCCTTGGGCAAATGATGATCTTTTCATCTCAAATTGTTAATTGTTCTGAGAGGGCTTAACCTCCCTAGTATTTTTCACCTTATAAACCTCTCTGTTTTTTAGTTGAAAATTGAACCACAGGGGTTCCAGATCTGAACAGTGAATAAGAGCTGTAGCTTACAGGTTCTCAACTATCTCCATCTGAAAATCAACCTAATCTCTTTCATGACTTTTTAGTTTGGTGCCACAGTTTTCTCCCACTCTTTCCAGGACCTTCTCCTGTGATCATTTTCTGAGCAAGTGGTAGCTGGGTTCCATCTAGGATTTCTTGTCTCAGGGTAATGAGGGCTGAGGTTCAATTGATCCATTAATCCTTTGGACTAATTGTTTTAATATAGCTCTGATCTTCTTCACTTTTCTTTCCTTCAGATAGGGAGAGACCAATAGTTTCACTTTAAATGGCCATTCATAAGAATTTAAAATCTCAATATCTACTCATGAAAACAGAATGTTTAATATTTTCTTTGTAGACTATATTTTGTTAACTATATTTTGATGTCCCCCGAGACAAGATTCCTAAGCCCCCAGGCCTAGTGATTAATTACCTTAAGGAATTTGGTTTGGGCTAAGATATTTTCAAAACATTTCCCCTATTTTCATGGATATATTGGAAGCATAGATAAATATATGTGCAAACATAGCTTCTGTCAAACATATATATTCATATATATAGTCTCATTCTCCCTATCACATCTAATGTTTTCCCCTTTTCACCTATTTTCATGGATATATTGGAAGCATAGATAAATATATGTGCAAACATAGCTTCTGTCAAACATATATATTCATATATATAGTCTCATTCTCCCTATCAACTAATGTTTTCCTATGAATCCACTTATAGATTATTTTTTTTACTGTTATTGCAAGATTGTATATATAAGGGTGTTAAAAATAATTGCTGTGGAATCATGTAAATCATCATTTTTAAAATATCAAAATGTGAACCTACTGCTTCTCAACATGTCCTCCGTGTAGGAAATGAAGGTAGCATTTCTATCTCACTAACTACAAGACAAAACAAAAAAACAAACAAATCTGTCTTAGAAGTACAGCCAAAATGCTATTGAGAAGCAAGGGTGGCAAGATTTCATGTCATACACTTTGGACATGTTATCAAGAGAGTTCAGTCCTTGGAAAAGAACATCACACTTGGTAAAATAGAGGAGCAGTGAAAAGCACGAAGACATGTGATGAGAGATATTCATACAATGGCTGCAACACTGGGCTCAAACATACCAATCTTCAGAATGGTGCAGGAAAAGGCTGTGTTTTGTTCATAGTGTCACTAGGAGTTGGAACCAATTGGAAGGTTCCTAACAAGAACAATAGAGTGTCTATCAGCCAGAATTAATTCCATCACAATGGGTTTGGTTTTAGTTTTAGTAATCCTTTCCTGAAATTTTACACTCTTGGATTTGCTCCACATCAAAACTCCAGTTTGAGCATCCTCGAGGGATTGCAATCCTGTTCCTTTTGAATGTTCTTTGAACATGGGGAACCCAAAGAAGATTGAAGAGCCAACTTCAGGACTGTAGGATGAGGTTTCCCCATGAAATTGTCCTAGTAAACTTCTTGCTATTATCAAAAAATGAGTAGGTCTATTGTTATAATGTGGAAAATATTCCTCAGTGCAACTTTCTTGGCCTTTTTCTCAATGATAGAGTTTTCAACTTTGTGAAATCTTCATAATGAACCCTGATGTTTGTCCAGTGGCCAAGAAAAACTTTCAAAATTATCCCTCTAGCATCCCCCAAAACAGTCTCCCTACCTCTCTGAGCTGGCCTCTCTGTCTTGAATGTAACTGTTTTAGCAGATCTTCTTAAAAATCCCTGTTTTGATTGGCCCTTTATCAAGGCTTGTCTCATTATGGTACATTCCATAAAGGCACCTTGATTACTTTCAATCTTGCTTAAAAGTTTGATAGAAAGATCGGCTCTTTGAGATTCATGACCTAGTCTTGGTGTTTTTGGCACCTATTGAGCCAAAAACTTGAGGAGGTGAAGATATCATAAGCAAATGTGGTGAAGAAAGCTGATGGTGCCCGGCTATCAAAAGATATAGAGTCTGGGGTCTTAGAGGTTTGCAGATGAACGAGCAGCCATCTACCTGAGAAACAACAAAGCCCACATGGAAAATGCACACCAGCCTGTGTGAGCATAAGGTGTATCAGGCAACCAAAAACAAAAAATCGCATCATTGTGAATAAAGGGGGTGTAGAGTGGGGAACCAAAGCCCATCTGTAGGCAACTGGACATCTCCTTACCGAAGGGTCATGGGGAGGAGATGAGCCAGTCAGGGTGTAGTGTAGCAATGATGAAACATAGAACTTTCCTCTAGTTCTTAAATGCTTCCTCCGCCCCCCCCCTCCCCCCACTATCATGATCCCAATTCTACCTGACAAATTCGACTAGACCAGAGGATGTACACTGGTACAGATAGGAACTGGAAACACAGGGAATCCAGGACAGATGGTCCCTTTAGACCAGGGTGTGAGTGGTAATACTGGGAGGGTGGAGGGAAGGTGAGGGAGAAAGGGGGAACCGATTACAAGGATCTATATATAACCTCCTCCCTGGGCGATGGACAACAGAAAAGTGGGTGAAGGGAGACAACAGAAAAGTGGACAACAGGAAGTGGGTGTAAGATATGACAAAATAATAATTCTTTATAAATTATCAAGGGTTCACTAGGGAGGGGGAGCGGGGACAGAGGGGGGAAATGAGGAGCTGATACCAAGGTCTCAAGTAGAAAGCAAATGTTTTGAGAATGATGAGGGAAACAAATGTACAAATGTAGTTGACACAATGAATGCATGTGTGGATTGTGATAAGAGTTGTAAGAGCCCCCAATAAAATTATTTAAAAAACAAACAAAAAAGTAACATGCAATAAGTATTAGATTTTTACTCTGATTTACATCATAACCTTTCTTTTCCTCCACAATAAAATTTCCAAACAACAACAACACCAAAAAGGAAGATACCCTATTAAAATTGAAAATGATGCATCATGAGAGAATCCAATTTCAGTAAATGGAATTCCCCCAAACTTTCTTTATTCAATAAGATTGCCAGTCTGCCCATTCTTAGCTAGTCTTTGAGGTCTTCCAATCTTCCTTAAAACATTTTATTCACCTAAAAACTGGTTGTTTTCTATTTGCTTAATGTGGGATAGTGTTCCCATAAATTTGTCCAAAGTTTGTAGAATATGTATATTTGAGTTTTGTTGAAATGTTTATATTATCCCTAACTTAAGAATACCTTTATCCCCTCAGCACTGGAAGGATCCTTTTATTTTTAGGCACCCTAACAAGATTATGTATATTACTAAGAAACATTACCTGAAGCAATATGTATCACAGATATACTGTATACTCAAAGATATTTAGATTAGAACCACCTCCACCACCACCCCACACACACAAGGAAAGAAAGAAAGAAAAGCATTTATGTGTGAACTGTAAAACCAAAAGTAATAATTATTGACTGACCCTAATAAAATAGTATTTACTTCTAGTGTCTTCATTATCTTGCTCAGGTTTTTTAGACTTTTACTCTTTCATACAAGTTAATATGAGTCTCCTCTTTAGCTAGTGATTTCTGTCCCATCCTTAGTAAACATCAAAAATTGTTTCTTTTTATCTGAAAATCTTTTTATTTTTTTACCTTTTCTGTTAGTGGCATCAAACAATATTTGTCTTGTAGTGATTGATTCATTTCCCTCATCATAATGTCATACAGGTTCATCCATATTATAAGGGTTTATTTTCAAATTCATTGTTCTTTTGCTTTAACAGTTTTATTAGCACTTCATCCAGATGTCATAAAATTCAATAATTCAATCATATCAAGAATTGTACAATTGTCACAATATTCAATCCTAGAACATTTTCCTCTTCCTTGTAGTCACTGTTATTCATGAAATTATTTTATTTATAATTGTGGCAATAATATACACAAAAGAACATTGTTCAATTTTATAACGTCTACATTTATAATTCATTGTCATTGATTTATACTCTTCATGTTGTACAACCGTTATTGATATCCTTTTCCAAATTATTCTACCCCTATTGGCATAAACCCATTGTCCCTTAGGCAACAACTCTTTCTCCTTCATTTATGGTACCAATTATCACATTTGGTTCAAACACCTACATACACACACACACTCTCTCTCTCCCCACACGTGGTTTTCTTGATATAGAATTTGCATATCATACATATCCATAATTAAATCGCTTTTAAAATGAGTTGTATATGCAAATTCATAATCAGCTCCAGTGTTCCCCCTTCTACCATTCATTATTTCATTTTTTTGCTCCCCAAAACCCCTCACCCTCTCCATCTCCCTCCCACCCACCCCGAAATTCAGGCGAAGCGATTGCGTCAGTTATTATGTCTATGCTTCTATACCGTCTGTGATTCATAAACTGGGAAAGCCAACAGAAACAATAAAAATCAAAAACAAAATAAAATGGCAAGGATAAAGTAATAATACGATAAAGATAAAAATACAAATAATGAGTAAGAAATAAAAGACCATCATCAATATTTAAACAGCCAAGAAAGAAATGTTTTTTGGTCATGGAACAAGCAAGAAATACTTGAGCCTAGAATAAACTCAGGTTAGATCAAGAGGGAGATCAACCAAGTATCAAGTTCGATCCAGCATAATCAAGTTTACGATGATCTCTGTCTGACAGTAAAGCTGTCCCAGTCCCTTGCCTGTGGCTTGAGGGGATCTGCAGAGGCTTAATCTAAGCACTCTGCAGATGGGTTTTGGGCTCTCACTGGCTTCCATAGCCTTCTACCAATTGGGTGTTCACAATTTAATCTTTGATACTTTTCACTTCATCATATTTGGACTTTGTTATTGTCAAAAACTGGATTGGAGAATCCTGTGTGCTTCTTCCATGTGTACTTAGTTGACTCCTCACTAGGATGGCTGCTTGTTTGAATAAAAGTCTTTAAGGCCCCAGAGACTGTACACCTTGGTACAGATAAGAGCTCTTGCCACATGGAATTCAGGACAGATAAAACCCTCAGTATAACTAGTGGGAGTAGAGATATCATGAGGGTAGGGGGATGGTGGCGTGGGGAGTTTGCGGGAGAGAGGAGAATCCATCACAAGGTTGGATATATAACCCAACCCCCAGAGGGATGAATAACAAAAATGTGGGTGAAGGGAGACAACGGACAGTGTAAGACATGAAATAACAACAATAATATATAATTAATCAAGGATTCATGAGGTGGGAGGGTAGAGGAGGGAGCAGAAAAAAGAGAAGCTGATATAAAGGGCTCAAGTAGAAAGAAAATATTTTGGAAATGTTGATGCCGACATATGTGCATTTATGTTTAATGCAGCCGAATGATGGATTGTCATAGATTTGTAAGAGCCCCCCAAATAAATAAAGCAAATTAAAAAACAAACAAACGAGAAAACCCAGAAACTAGTCTGATTAATAGCCGGCACCATATACTTTCTTGACCACACTTTGATGTAGCATCCTTATCATCAGAGATCTTTTTCATGAAGTTGAGTTATTGAGCAGGGATAGTTACTGCTATCAGAACTAACTGTTCTTAGATTGGAGCTACAGTTAAGTGGGAGCCCAGAATACATCTGTTTGTCTGTGGGTTATGCACAACTCTGGTTTACTTTGGAGGTCTTACTATGACGAAATTAAAATCCCATAAGACCACCCCCACCACTCACAGCAACAAATTCAAGAATAGTGGTGTTATATTCGTTATCAAATGGAACATTTCAAGACTTCTCTTGAAGTACAATGCTGCCTGTGATAGGATAATATCTATATACCTACAAGAAAGTGCAGTTAATGCACTTATTTATTAAATATACTCACCAAACACTAAATCTAGTGGTGAAGGAATTGAACTCTATCACCTTTTTCAACTTGAAATTTATCAGACATGCAATTGAGAAGCATTGATAATTATTGGCAGTTGACATGTGAAAGTTAGAAACAAAGAAGGAACAGTAGTTGGAAAATATGGCCTTGGTGATAGAAACAAAGCTGAATATTACAAGACAAAATTTTGTGAAACCAATGCCTTCTTCATTACAGATATATTTTGCAACAAAATAAATAGGGACTACGCATGTAGACTTCACCAGATGGAACAAACATAAATAAAATTAATTATATCTGTAGAAAGAAACCATGGAGAAGTTCAATGTCATTATCCAAACCAATGTTAAGGGCTGGTTGTGGAACAGACTATAAATTGCTCATATGCAATTTCAGGTCAAATCTGAAAAACTTAAAGCAAGTTTATGAAAGCCAATATATAACTTTGAATATATGCCACCTGTGGTAGTTACATATTCTGTTGTCCACTTGAGATTATTAAGAGTGAAGGGGTGGAGTTTAGCCTGTAAATCAGGTCACAGCTTGATGACCTCATTAGGAGGCAATAAGGAGATAAATAGATTGCTGGTGGGACACACACTTACTCCCTATAAGACATTCCTATTGACAAGGTACATGGAGCCATGCTGATAGAGTCAGAGCCTTGGAGCAGGGGGAGCCACGTGGAGACCCCCACCAACACTGAGATGCTTCCAACACCTCTGGATCCACCAGACCTTCCACCCACTGGCCTGTGATCTTCCTGTATTCTGCATCATTGCATGGCTGCATGAGTCTAAAGAGGAATTTATGGACTAGTATTGAAATATGGGGTAAGATCGGACTTCTGGACTTGATCTGGACTGGACTGGGATGTTTACTTAATGTACAATTGCTCTGTGATATAAAGTTATCTCTTACATACACATGAGTCTCCTGGGGATAAGTTTCTCTAGTCTACGCAGACTAACACACCACCTGAATTTAGAGAACATCTCAAGAGTAGATTTGACTCATTGAGTATTAAGACAAAAGACCTAACTAGATGTGGGATGACCTAAAAACATCATAAATGAAAAAAGCAAAAGGAAATTTAAAGAGACAGGAAAGAAAGAAAAGGTCAAGGTGGATGTCAGAGGAAACTGAAACTTGTTCTTGAATGTAGAGTAGCTAAAGCAAAGGGAAGAAAGGATGAAATAAAAGAGCTGATCAGGAAAATTTCAAAAGTTAGGATAAAGGAGAGGTTCTGATTTGCAAGAGGCTATGGATGACAGTGGAAACACAAGATACATTGTGAGATCTACACATGAAATAAACCTCCAGGGATTTCCCTCGATTCATAATGGAGGGAAGGGAATGAACGGGTTACCAAACAAAGTGCATTAGGAGATCAAAATTATAAACGTGACTTGAACAATTAAAACCTTGTCAGTATATTTCCCCTCTGATGCATGTGAGGTTTTGTGGTAGTTGCATAATCTGTTGTAAATCTGAGAGTTATTAAGAGTGTTAATCAGGTCACAGCTTGATGTGACAATCAGGTCACAATTTGATGACCTCATTTGGAGGCATTAAGGAGATAAATAGCTCACTGGAGGAGGGACATAGGCTCACTCCCTGGGAGACATCCCACCTGACAAGACACATGGAGCTGCGCTAGATCCCTGAGCTGGAGGAGCCATGTGGAAATCCCTGCCAGAGCTGAGATGCTTACACTGCCACTGGATCCACAAGACATTTCACCCCGTGGCCTGTGATCTACCTGCATTTGGTACATTGTATATGTTTCATGAGTCCGAAAGGGACTTTATAGATTGGTATCAGACATATGACCTAATATCGGACTTAGAACTTGATTCCGGACTGGGATGTTTTCTCAATATTCAACTGCTCTTGTGTATTAACCTCTTTCTTATACACATATGAGTGTATGATATATGAATTAATTTCTCTAATCAACCCAGGCTTATTAACAGCCTTTGATATGTATAGACCACATCTTGCTGAAAAGTGACAAGAATCTGAAGCATTTGCTGATGAAGATCAAGGATTGCAGTCTTCAGTGTGGATTGCAACTCAATGTAAATGAAACCAAAATTCTCACGATTTTACCAATAGGTAGCATCACGACAGACGAAAGATTGAACTTGTCAGGATTTACTTTTGCTTGGATCCATCATCAATGTTCATAGAAGCATTAGTTAAAAATAAAACAACATATTACTTTGGGCAAGATCTCTTTACAGTGTTGAAGACCAAGGATGTCACTGTATTAAGGCCTGATTTAAACTATGGGTGGTATAATGCATATTCATTACCTCATATGCATGTGAAAGTTGGACAATGTATTATAAGGATGATCAAAGAAGAATAAATGTATACAAATTGTGATGTTTGCAAAGAATGTTGAATGTACATGTGCTACAGAAAGAACATACAAGTCTGTCTTGGGAAAATACAGCCAGAATGAACTGTTGAATTAAGGATGGTGACACATCGTCTCACGTACATTGGCCATGTTGCCAAGAGAAACCAGTCACTAGAAAAGGACATCATGCTCGATAAAGTAGAGGTTTATAAAAAAGGAAGAAGATCCTCCACAAAGTGTATCGATACCAGAGTTGCAACAATGGGTTTTGATACAACAATTGTGAGGATGGCACTGTATCAACTTGGGACCCTGATGAGTCAAAACTGCCTGCCTTAAGAACAACTGAAAGCAATCCCAGCACAGCCCTCAAGTTCTCGGACTCCTGCCATCTGCATTCTGGTATTATGCCTCTTCCATGGTTCTTACAAGGTCAACTATATTGTAGTTTTACTTTTCATTTACTGCTTTTCAGTAGCTTCTGGTTCTCTGCTGATAACTACTATCATTTTATCAATTTCAAGACTGGGCAGTCTTCCCTCAGAGGACTGAAGTAAAATGGCTAATTTAAGGTCTTTGAAAGATAATTCCATATCTGGAAAAACTCAAGCTTAACACTCACTTATTGTATTTTAACTTGAATTTTTTATCCTGGGCATTTTGGTACTATATATTGACGGGCTGTTAAAATCCTCTTAGAAATGACTAGTTTGCTTTAGAAAGTATTCAGTGCAATTTAAATCTGATGACAAATTCTGTCTTACCTTCGATGAGTAACAGTTCTAACATCATTTAGTTTTCAAACCACTGGTGTTCTCTTTGTTTGGGTCTTTCACAAGTATGCACCACACAGGGCTTACACTGTGTCTTGGCAATATTTTATATTACATATCCATTCAATGTCTTTTCTGTTTCTTTTTCTCATTTCTCTGTGTGCACAACTTGAGTATAAGCCCTGGACTTGAATCAGGCATATCCAGAACTAAGTGATCCCTTCTTTCAACACTTCACAACTGGGGTCTTCCTATACAATCTCTGGCTCCTGTAGGTCCTCTCTCCCAATTCTTCTGGATAGAGTTCAAGGGATTTATCCATAGTCATAGGACTAGGTTCTTTTGTATAGTTATGTGCAACAGAGTTGTATGTAATACAAAGAGAAAGAAAGAGAAAGAATAGAAATCCTCACATTCTTTGACCTACCATGCCCTCCTTTTCTTTGTTCCTCTGACAGAAATATGGATTTGTTGTTCAGAATTTTAAATGAATGCTGAATCATTATAGCCATGAACCTTTGGAACTAGTGCTGATCTCAGTGCTAGAGAGAAAAAATAAATAAATGATTGGGTATTTCCCTAACAGTCTATGTCTTGGTCCTCTGATTAGAAAACAAGGGTTTTCTCAAGGAATCCATGCCCACCGTGTAATTCTGAAATACTGACCATTCTTGGGTCAAAGCCAAGCAAAACAAACAGAATAAAAACATAACGTACTAACAATTGTACTAGTCATTCTTCAAGTTGTTACTTCTCTCCTCAATAAACCTTCTAGTGTATATTTTCCAGAGTCTTCAAGTAGATTTCCCCCCCATACTTCTAATTGTAATTAGTGGGGGATGAGGTAGTCTGAAGTGGGTTTACTGCATCTTGTAAAGCATCACAAGTTACAGGCAAATTCTTTGGTTAAGTGAAATACAAATATTAGGGTGATTATACATCAGGTGTAATCGGTTGTCACCTAATATAGCTAATTCTTAAGGATATAAAACATATTAAATAAAAGAATGAGCAACTTTACAGAAGAGATAAAATAATTCAGGAGAAGCAATATTCATACTAAAGTAGAAGTTAAGACAAATTTAATTGGAGTTTGTCATAAGTTGAGATCTCTAGAAAAGCAAAAACAGAGAAGCATAGTTAGGTGTATATATAGAGAGAAATTTCTTTTTAAAAGGTTCAGAGAATTTTGATAAAGATGGTAACCTAGACATATATATACTATATTAACTCTCTTCAATAAAGATATGAGAAAATAGATACAAGAGAAAACCCATGGATCTCTGAAGGGAAATTAAAAAAAAATTAATGAGTTGAATACCAACAGCATGTTGGGTTGTCATGGGGTGAACGGAAGCATCATCAATTCCCTATGGCACCCTGGTACACAGAGGGGTCATGAGCCCGCAGTTCCATGCTTGATAGTAGCTAACAAACCTTACTCAATGTGAGTAGAGCTGGCAAAGGTTTACCAGTGGCTTGGGTACAACCAAGCCAGCTTAGGGCTATTTTTAAACTGTCAGAGTAGCATGGCACAAACATTTGTGGGCTCTTTGGCTCGGGTCTGACCTTGCTGCCTTAGGGCTATTTTTAAATGGGCAAAGACATGCTAAAGAGGCAATGCCCACACATTTGTGAGATCTGTGGTAGTGACTCTGGCAGATCCCTAACTTGGTGCTCAGGGAGGCTATCAGTACTCTGGGAATACTAGTGCTGGTTTCAGGTTTTTTTTTCTCTTTCTCTCTTCTCTTCTTGTTTTACCATTTGTCTCATTGGTTGGTTTAATAAACTGGCAGAAAAGAGGCACAGGACCCAAGAGAGGTAGACTCATTCTTAACAACCCATAATATAGTGTCCAGAAAAAAGACATAACCCCTAGCGACCACCACCCCCTCCGAAACCCTTGTCGTTGCACTACTACGGTACTAGTCAAGGTGGGTATTGGTAAGTATATAATGATAACTAAAAGAGAGAAAGCAGCTCCTGGTTCCAGCTGGATTCTTTTTAAAAAATAAATGTTTATTCTTATTTCTTATGATTGCTTTTTGTTTCATTTTGGGAAGTGTGCAATTGCTTTTTATTTTTTGTTTGTGTGTTGGTTCATTAATTGTTTTGTTGGTGTGGTGTTTTTTATTGTTTTTATTTATTTTTTATTATTGCAGATTTGTCTTTTTTTAAAAAGCATTTAATTATTGTTCCCCTGGGTGGAAACAATGGTCCCCACAAGAACCAGACATTCCCACAACTCCAACAGCTAATCCTAAAGGACAAGGACCACTACCCATTCCAGAACCACCTAATTAACAAGTAAACACACACAAACATGTGCGCACACATGCATGCACACCCAAAGTCACCATGCCTCATGTAGAACAGGTAATCACAACTCATTGAAGGAAAAAGACAGAATGGCACAAACACGTGACCAAAAGACATCCTGAGGAAGCTAAGTATTGAAACTACCATAAAAGGGATTCAGAATATTGGTTTTTAGGAACTTTCAGCAGATAAAAAAAAAGAGATCAAGAATGCTATAGAAAACAAAATAAATGCAAACCAATGCCCCCCCACACACAAAAAAACTAAAGAAATATTCAGGAAATCAT
Organism: Echinops telfairi; assembly: GCF_000313985.2. Taxonomy (NCBI): domain Eukaryota; kingdom Metazoa; phylum Chordata; class Mammalia; order Afrosoricida; family Tenrecidae; genus Echinops; species Echinops telfairi. Next base: position 10,385,832 of record NW_022111327.1, on the reverse strand, counting down.
TACAAGAGCACGGTGACAAAATAAATGAAAAATTAGAAACCATTCAAAATCAGAATATATAAATGCCAAAAAGTAATATTAAGATATTAGAAATAGGTAATACATTGAAAGAATGTAATACAGTGAATACAGTGGAATTGAAGCAATGCAAGACCAATTTGGTGCACTTTCAATATCGAGTTATGAGCAGACTGATCTATAAACAAACAAAAATTCAGAAGAAACTCGGAGAATTATGTGGAACACTAGCCAGAAGAATAACATACATGTGATAGAAACTCCAGAATAGAAAGAAAAACAAAGCAGGAAAATTGTTCAAGAGCTACCAGAAGAAAACTTCTTGAACATAATGAAACAGGAGAAAGCAATTGAAGAAGAACCTGAAAGAGATGCAAATGAAATATACCCTAAAATAATATCACCACAACAGAGCAGAATTAAGCTTTCGAAAATTAAACGTGAGGAAATAATCATGATTGCAGCTTGGAAAAAATGTAAAAGTCACCAACAAAGGAGAAACCAATAATATTAAGATTTGTTGTTGTTGTTTGTTGTTGTTGTTGTTTTTCAGCAGAAAATATGCAGATGAACAGGTAACAGTTTAACATATATAAAAATGAAAGAAAAAATATAAACCAAGAAACTTGTATCCATCAAAAATTTCCCTCAAAGAGGAGGGAGGAAAAAAGGATGCTTCCAGATAAGAAGAAATTAATGAAATGTAAGAACAAGACCAACATTACAAAAGTACTTAGAGGAGTTCTTAGGACAGAGTCAAAACAGTAGCAGACATCAACCAGAGATAATAAACATACAAGACCAAAACATCTAGAAGTCAAACCAATTATAATATCAGTCAAAATAATACCAATGCACAAGACTGAAATTATGGAGCCAGATATATCAATTCAAAATAAAAATATTTTTTTAAATAAATAGAGGGATAATGTAGATACAGAAAATTGTGACCAAGAGAACATTGAGTAGATCTAAAGAGAGAATAATATGTTAAACCTTGGAGGGGGTCGGGGGTAATAAATAACAATTCATCCAAATCCAAAGGAAAATCTCAAAGCACAGTGAACAGTGAAACAACAAAAAATAAAATAAAGATAAGAAAACTCAAAACCAAAATTAACTCAGCACAGAAAATTATGCGCAAGAGAGAAACTAACAACAACACAAAATAAGAAAAATGACAGCAAAAATGTGTACTTATCAAATACTACACTGAAAGAAAATTAGTTGAATGCACCATAGAAAGAGATTAGCAGAGTAGATAAGAAAACAACCCATCAATGTACTGCTTACAAGAAACACAGGTTAAGTACAAAGACAAAAATAAAAAAAAAATCGAAGTATGGTAAAAATATTGATAAGCTAATAGCATTCAAAAGAAAGCAGGATGGCAATATTTATATTTGATGAAATACTCTGATACTAAAATCTACCATAAGAGACTAAGGAAACAGCCTAATGATCAATGGGAACATTGAATGAGATGATATAACCATAATAACATCTATGCATCTTTTGAAAGACCTTGAAAATACATTTATCAAACATATTTAAAGAGAGAAGTAGACAACACTATAATAATAGTAAGAGAATACTATACCATTCTCAGTGAAGGACACAACTAGACACTCATCAAAGACAGATTAGAATTAAGCAATACAGTTCATCAATTTGATGTCTTAGACATATATACAGAACACTGCACCCAACTACATCACAATATAATTCTTTTTCAGCACACATAGCATGTTCTCCAGAAGCACCATATGTTAGACCATTTATCAATAGACCATATCTTAGGTTAATTGTCAAAGCAAATATGACAAGCCATCATCTCACTGCACCATACTATAAAACTGAAAATCATCAACAGGAAAATCAAGGGAAAAATTAAAATACAGGGAAATAGAACAATACTCTGCCCCAAAGGAAATAAAGAATGAAATGTTAAAATTCCTTGAAACGAATGAGAAAACAAATACAACATACCAAAAACTTTGGGACACAGACCCTATGTGCAGAATTTATGTGCAGTAATTAATAGCATTAACTACAGTTATTAAAGAAGAAACAAATCAACACATTAACCCATCATATTCAACAATTAGGGGGAAAAAACAGCAAAACAAACCTTCAGCCACCATCAGAAAAGATGAAATAAAGACTGGAGCAGAAATAAAGGAATCAGAAATAGAAAACCAAGAGAAAAAATTTGGGTTCTTTGAGTTTGGTTTTTTGAAAGGATTAACAAATTGATTGACAAACCTAACAAAGGAAAAGGAGAAGATGAAATTATCACAAATAAATGAAATAGGCAACATCATACAGATCCAATTGAAGAAATAACATAAAACAATCTTGTTTCTGTAATACAATAAATAATTTGGAAAACTAATAGAAAATGACAAATTTCAAGAAACACTAAGCCTACCTAAGCTAATAGAATGAGGTAAAAAAAAATGGAAATATCCTATAATAAAAGAAGAAAACATTATTTTAAATTCCACCTAACAAATGTCTAAGACCAGTTGGCTTCCCTAGGGAATTCTATCAAACATTGAGAGAAGAACGTATACCAAATCTACTCAAAGTATTCCAGGATATAGAAAGGACAGGAAAGTCTCTAAATTCATTTTATGAAACAAGCATAACTCCGGCACCATAATCAGGCATAGAAATAACTATAATATAAAATTATAAACCAATAACTCTTGAAATTCTATCCAACAGATTACAATGAAATATTAAAAAATAATGTCTCATAACCAAGTGGGGTTTATTCCAAGTGTGAAAGAATTATTCAAGATTATATAAATATCAATGTAATACACCATACAAGTAAAACAAAGCAGAAAACCTACATGATCACATTCATTGATACAGAACAGGTATTTGTCAAAATTCAACACTCATTCCTGATTAAAAACAATCAATAAAATAGAAAAGTCCTTAATATACTTAAAGGCATACATGTAAAACCAATGGCCAACATCTTGCTCTATTGGGAGAAATTAAAACATTACCCTTGCAAACAGGAGCCAGACAATTATACCCTTTATCACCACTCTTTTCAATGTTCTGCTAGAAATCGAAGTCAGAATTATTAGACAACACAAATAAATCTAATGCATCCAAATTGGCAAAGAAGAATTAAAACTCTCCCTATTTGCATATAATATGATGCTATACATCGAAACCCCAAACTCAAGAAACTTGCTGGAAATAATTGAACATTTTTGTACATGGCAGGATCAGTATACAAAAATCAATAGATTTCCTATATACTAACAAAGAGAGTTCTGAAAAGGAAATAAAACAATACCATTTACAATGGCCAAACCTAAAGTAAAGTATTTAGGAATAAACCTAACTAGAAAAACAGAAGACATATACAAATAAAACTACAAAACACTCCTACAAGAAACCAAAAGAATCAATCCTACATATATGGATGAATATACCATATTGCTGGCTAAGAATATTTAAAATTGTGGAAGTGTGTGGTAGTTACATAATCTGGTGTCAATTTGAGAGGATTATGAATGAAGGGGTGGAGTCTAGTCTGTCAATCGGATCATAGCCAATGAGGCCTCTGTGTGAGCATGGCCTTCTCCTGAGAATTCTAGCAAATCCCGATTTTCCTCCTGGGAGGCAGGAGACACTTTCTCTCTCTCCTCACTCCCCGAGAGACTCTCTATTTACAAGACACATGGATCTATGCTGATGGCAATGGGAGCCCTGGAACTGAAGCAGCCATGTGGATGGAGTCCCTTGCCAGTGCTGAGATGCTTACAACACCACTGGATCCAAAGACTTTCTACACAAATGGCCTGTGATTGTCCTGCATTCTGCATCATTGCATGTGTTTCATGAGTCTAAAGAGGACTTTATAGATTGGTATCAGACATGTGGGCTAATGTCAGACTTACGGGCTTGGACTGGACTGGGTTGGGATGCTTTCTTAATGTACAATTACACTTTATATAATACTCTCTCTTATACAGGTATGAATTTCTATGGATTTGTTTCTCTAGACAACCCAGACTAACACAAAGTGTCAATACTACACAAAATGTTCTATAAATATTATAATACTCTGATCCAAATTCCAGTCTCATTTATAGAAAACTAATCACCACCTTTACATGGAAAGGGAAGAAGTCCAAGATAAGCAAAGCACTAAGAAGATCATAAATGAAAAAATAAGGACAAAATTACAGTCCTAATATGTGGTATAAACACACCATGAAACATAATGGAAAACAAGCACACAAAAACAGAATATCAAATAGAGAGCTAGGACCTCATAAATAATATACTTCTATATTTCAAATATTTCACGAAAGGAATAAAAATAGAATCCACAGATTGGGGAAATTTTTGGCAATTACATATTGACCAAGACACCAATCTCCAAAATGTATGAAAAACTACAACATTTCAAATAGGAAAAGATAAATAATCCATTTTTATATGGGCAAATGGTATGAACAGAAAGCTTACCATAGATGATGTTCAGGCAGCCAAGGAACATTCAGAAATACTTGTGAACACTAACCATTCAAGAGATGTAAATGAAAAAAGATCCGCCCTCACTCCAAAATTGATAGAATAGCTTTAAAAGGCAGAAAATAACAGATGCTGGAGGGCTTGCAGAGATATTGGAGCCTCCTGTACTGCTGGCGGGACTATAAAACCAAACAACCATTTTGCAAAGTGGTATGGTGCTTCCTCAAATATTGAGGCATAGAAATATCATGGCACAGAAATAGCACTACTTGTTATAATTTCTCCAGCAATAAAAAACATTTTATGAAGAGATATATGTACACCCGTGTTCACCACAGCACTGTTCACTATAGCAGCAAAATGGAAACAATCTAAATGCTCATCAGTGGAAAAATGGATAGATAAACTTTGGTACATACATGCAATGGAATACTACACATCTGTAGTATTCACATAAACATGTCTGGACCAAGATCCTCGGTGGCTTGACACTTAAATTCTACTAATCTCTCATGATGTGACATAAAATAAATTTCATCTACTCCCTGATGGCATTTGCTTGTGAGTAGTTTTGCAGTTGTAAGAAGTTTAGGGTAGAAATGCAACACCCTTAATTAGGTCACCTTCGTGATGCAATTGAAAGGATGTTTCCTCTAAGGTGTGGCATACTTCCTATAAAAATTGTCATTGTGAAAACCCTGTTTTTCTTTTTGTTGGGTTGGCATCCTTCATAAGGTTCATCAACTTATAGTTCTTTGGACTTGAGACTGTGGTCTGTCATGTTGCCTGTCAATTCGGGGAGCCATTAGCAGCCTGCTCTCTGCTCTGCCATCTGATCTACTGAGCTTCGGTTCATTCACATCTGCAGCCTGTGGTTTTCCTTTTGATTCTGGGTTCTGTAGTCCCTGAAGTGAGTGAAATTAGGAGAAGCCCCCTGATTAACATCTGACCCTCAGACATAAACCCGGACTGAAGTGTCTCACTTAGACAAATGTGTGGGCCATTTCTTGATATAAATTACTACATACACACACATATATAAATGTCACTCATATTGTTTCTTTACAAGACCCAGTCTAACACAGCAGAATAATGAGAAAACAGTGAAATATTTCAAGACACAGATGGATTAGGAGCACATTATGCTGATTGAAGTTAGCCAAACATAAAAGGACAGATATTGTATGAGACAATTGTTATTTAAAAAAATAAAGGGCTTTCATACCAAAGAAACAGACTTTGGTGAGGAAGGCGAGGAAACAATCTAGAGGATAGACAGGTGGTAACATAGATGAAGGGAAAGATAATATACAAGAGAGAGCTGGAGGGAAAGCCAAGAGAAGGAAATGGAGCAAGCCATTGGGAGGTTTAATAAGTTGTTCAAGTTGTTGAATGCAAAAATGATGGTCTGATATATAAACCCCCTCCTAATTCACACTTAAAAGCTGAGGAGTAGAAACAGATAGTGTGTTAGATTACACCCAAAATGTGATACTTGACAACCTCTGATATAAACAAACATAAATAAATAAAACAAACCGGAATCTCTGTGAGATAAATCAAATAACAGGAATAAGTCTTAATTTATATACAAAGTCAATATTCTTCGATGTCTTGTGTAAAGCAATCTGATATACAAATAGGTTACAATAGTTTGATCTCCATCAATTAGAAAGTTGAGTCATAATTTTAAACACAAAACCACCAGTTTCTATCAAGTTGATTCCATCTCATGGTGACCCCATGTGTGTCAGAAGCCCTAAGAAACATTTCTACTCTCCCAAATAGGGTCCCTATCACTCCGAATATACTTAATGGCAGTGAATTTTTTAGTATGTTGACCATTATTTCTAGAATCTAAGCATAATGTAGGGTCTTATGGAGTCCTGACTTTGAATAGTGATTATATTTTTGTTGAGTAATAAATCTACATATTTTTGCAAAAATGATGCTTAATTTTCTTCTTAAGAAGTAGGGAAGATAGTTTATTATGTTTGATATATTTTTATACACTAAGTGTTATTACTTGCCAGGTACTTAGAAACATTAGCACATTTCATTCTTACAGAAGAAGAAACAAAGGCATATATAGAACAAATAATATGCCCAACTTCACACAGCTCAGTAGCAAAGTATTGATTTGAATTCAGGTTTCTCTAATAACAATGGTCAGAGAGGAAAATATTGGAGGCAAGGACAGTGAATAGGTTAAGGTAGTAGAGGCAAATACTGCTTTATACACAATCCTGTAGTGAAAAGTAGATGTACGAATAGATGCTCAGGCTAAATAGGTTGGGCATATAGCCCAAATATATACATTTATATTTATATTTATGATAACTTCTTAGACAAAAACAACCACCTTAAGAAATGAGTCCCTGGGCCTTGTGGTTCAGGTCCTGGGGAAACCAAGGTCAGTTTGTTATAACATTGTCCACAAAGACAATGCTCTACATCCTACTTGGTGAGTAGTGATTGAAATTTTAAAAGCTGGCGAGTAGCCATATAAGGTGAAACTATTGGTCTTGTTCTGTCTGGAGTAAAGAAGAGTGATGAAAATTGAAGGCACGTGGAAACAATTAGTCTGATATCCTAATGCACCATAGGCCATCAGTCCGCATGACCCAGAGACCAGAAGAATTATATGTTACCCACTACTCTGCAAAAGATGACGTTCGAAGTTCCTGGAGAAAAATGTGGACCAAAACTCATAAAAGAGACTGAAATACTATCTGGATAGAAACTGGTGTAACCCCTGAGACTATATCCCTTAATCACCCTTTAAGAATTGTACTTATCCCATACAAGTCTGTAAAAGGAACAATAACACTAGTGAGGTAAGCACACCTTACAATAATCAACCAGTAAAGTTCAAAAGGGAAGCATTTACCCAAGGACAAGACTCAAAAGGGTTAGGAAAGGAGGAGGAATAGAAGCAGGAAGCACAGAGAATAAGTGGGGTAAGTGATGTGATGTTCTGGGAATTTCATGTAATAAGATAAAAAAAAAGGTGCACGAATTGTTGAATGGAAAACTGAACTGCTCTGTAAACATTCACTCAATTCACAATATGAACGTTTCAAAAGAAGAAGATGATGCTGGGAGCTACTTCCCGGAAATAGAATGACTGCAGATACCTTGTAAAAGATAAAGTAATGGAAGACACAAAGAAAATAGTGATGATAAACTAAAGATCTATTAAGATAATTTTACTTTCTGCAGAAAACACACAGTTTGTCTCAAGAAGGACCGAGCTTCTATCACCAGCAAAACCAATCACAGCAAATCACAGAGGAGAGACAAATAGTTATTGGCTTTTTGATTGTGTACTTCTTTTCTTTACAATCCATTTATCAGTTTTAGAGCGTACTGCTGCCAGGTGCACCCTTTCAAATTGCTCTCACAGTTAAAAAACAATTGCTATATAGCAGAGTTCAATTGTCTGCCACATCCCCCAACCCACCAAGTGTATATTGACAACTTAAACAGAAATGATTTAATTTAGGTAAACTCAGCTAAACTGAAACTTTTATTAAAAACCACATCAATACACTCAGCTTACCAAGGCAGAAAAAAAAAGCACGAGAATATAATTAAAACACCCAGTTGCAAAACTGGTGTTACAGAACTGGAACATCGACCCAAAGATCAGGAAAAAGACGAGTCCCATGAATCTAGCAGGTATCACACTTAATCAAGAACCATGATAACAGGGGGAAGGGTTGTTTGATACAGTGAAAAAGACATCAAATGAACAAACAAACAAAACTTACTACCATTGAGGAAAATTCAACTCTGAGTAACCCTGTAGGATTGAGGAAATGTTCCTCTGTGGGTTTCTGAGACTGTAAATCTTTGCAGGAGTAAAAAATGTCATGTGTTTCCCATGGAGATGCTAATGGTTTGGAACTACCGACCTTGTGATTAGTAGCCCAACGCATCACTTACTCCAGGAAAAAGACATAAATACACAAAATTACTTGCAGTGGTTATCTCTGGAAGGTTTAGGAGAGGGAGAAAGAGATTGCCATTTTAATTCTTTATACTTTTGAAAAGCATAAATATAAAACTTTTTTGAGAGTTATTTTAAAGTGCAATAAATAAAATGAGAAGGGTGTGCAGGAGAAATTAACTATCTGTGTAAATTCCTTGGGTGATCTATCGAACCTAGCATAGCTTAAATTTCATCCATCGTAAAATAGAAATTTTCGGAAATAATTTGCATATTTCTTCCATCAGTTAGCACTTATTGAAGATATTCTCTTTGGTGTTGTGAATAATCAGAGTTGATGGAGGACTCCAATGAAAGGATTTGGGTAATGTGTCTAGCACAGAGGAAGGACTCAATGACTGTCATTACTTTCCTTCCATTTCTCTTTTAGAAAGACAACACCGGTCTCAGCACTGGAGATTATTGAATGCAGAGCCGGCTTCTGGGCAGAGTCTAGCTGTGTGAAATCAATAGCACCAGGTTGGCTGGAGGAGAGGATTCCTGAGAGGCAAAGGGAAGTCACCAGAGCACATATACAGTAAGCACATCTATTCTCACAGCATTCTTACAGATTGGTATGCAAGCCTGAGTCTCCTTTTGATAGTTGAGAACTTGTCTTTTGGAATAGATTAACCTTTATTTCATCCCATCATAACGTATCTAGGCTTTTGAAGTATCTAATTTATTTGACCAAATCGTAGTTATATATGTGTAATTTTACAGATGAGGTGATAGTACCAAGTGAAAGTTTAATATTACAGAGGAGTACAAAGGTCTCTAAAACGTTAAAGAAAAAAACCCCCACACATTTTCTTCAAGGTTGATCTCATGGGAAATGTTCTTCAGGAAGGAGGGAGGGTTGTGCAAATAGAAGTAAACTCATAAGCAATCGATTTATTTAAAAAAAAAATAAGGTTGTTATGAGGAATCAACTGAAATGATTCCTTTAATGTGTCTGGCCCAGAATAATTGTGTCTGGCACACTGATTATTGTTAAACTGTCAGATTCAGTCCACTAAATCTGGTCATTTCATCAATTAACTTATGTTTCTGAAGGAAAGACTATTAGAAACATTTTTTGCAATCTCAGAGAAGCACGTGCTTGTGACTATTTTTCTTAAAAATAATTAACCCAATCACCTATAGACAATTACAATGAGATTCTATTAATCCCATTTTGCAGGGTATTGGAGCTAGAAATCTATGAGTGTAGAGTGATGTAATATATGGATCCGATATGGGATACAGGTAAATATTGTTGAGAAGTAAACTTTTAAGTGAACAATATTTCAGAAGGCCCAAAGTCTTTTCTTTTTTTTTTTTTCACTGTGCAACCCGCTTCAGAGCCTTAAAGCCACCGGGTAAAGCCAGGCAATTGTTTAGGGTGACAGTTTGCTTTGGCATGGGACACTGCGAGAGCCCCATGGGATCAGATCTGCCACAAATTCAAACCCATGCACCCAAAGTCTTAAAGAGAAATGAAATATTCTTACTATAGTTATCAAACTTTGATTAATAATGTTCTACTCAAATCAGAATACCTTAGTTTTCTGTCCCCATTATTCTGGTTCTATGAAAAATTACATTAACTAGTCATAAAATCTTGGACAACACATGAACTTGGGTTCCTCACTTATAAAACGAAAATAGTTCTCACTCGTCTAATTTATAGTGTGTTTGATGGAGTTTAAATGAGATAATTATGTTAATAGATTTGGAAGAGTGCAAAATACATTACAAAGGAGTACCCTTTAATTTCCCTTTATTTCTTTAAATCAAGACTTTTTTATGATTTTAGCATATATTACAATATATATCATAGACACGCATATATATATATATATATGTATGTATATATATATCCAAGCAGTATAGTATAAATATCATTGTACTTTCTCAAAACATTTAAAAACATGGTTTATAAATCATCCAGTGAAATTTCTTGAATTGCTTATCTGTGTCTATTTTGGGCTTCATTCATTGATTCACACTGATACAACGACAAGTTTCTGTAGTTATTTATTTGTTAAAGATAGTTAATGTGGCTTGTTTTAGATAATAAATCTTTTTGGTAAAGACATGCAAAATGTGCTTCATTAAATGACAAGTTCTGAAAAGTCACCTTGAGCTACTGTTATATGACAAAGCTAAAATTTTTTCAAGCATTTTTTATGGTAGAATTTCACATATACTACACATATTCTTCATTTAGGTAATTTCTACTATAATGAAAAGTATATTCTAGTAATGATATAAACTTTTTGCTTTTAACATAGACATGCTTTCAATACGTAATTCACACTCAAACATTAGGAACAAGTGTTTTTAGGAAACTAGATGTATCAACATAGTCTGTTTTTGTTTTGTATTATGTTTAATTCTAGGATGGTGTTTGCAGAAAAAGCTTAGCATCAATTTCTCTTACAAATTCAATTGTGTTGCCCCAAAATTTGTGTTGTAGGTCCTAACGTCTTTGTCCATGGTTTTGATTCCATTTGGGAATGGACCGTCTTTGCTAATGATGTAAGATTAATGTAGGGTTTATCTTGAATCAATCTCTTTTGACATATAAACTAGCTTAAATGCAAGCTAGAAACAGAGATAGGGAACCAGAAATGCCAAGCAACATGAAGATCTCCTAGGAGAAGGAGCTAAAAAAGAGCATAGGAAATTCTTCCAAAGAAGACAGTGAACGCATTGTCCTAGTGCCAGCACCTACCATGAATTTGGACTTCTACCCTCCTAAACTGTGAGAAAATTATTTGATACATCTTGAAACTACCCACTTGTCTTATCTCTGTTGTAGCAGCACTAGGTAACTAAGACAATCTCTTAGGATTCTTTATTCTCATTAACCCGGGGGCATTGGGAGATGTACATGCAATTTAAATTACTTGGTAAAAATGTACATGCCTTTCTTCTTTCATGCTATTAATCTTTGTATTATTTTTAACCAAAAAAAAGCCAAATTTCTGTGGTTGAGAGCAGCAAATTTTTATCATGACTTTTAAGTGAGTTGCAGTTAATGGTAAATCCCTTTTAAGCATGGGGTTGTTCCCTAACATAGAGGGAGGTGAGCCTTGAGAACAGACGGAGTGAGGAGAATTGCCTACATTTTTTCATGGTAAAACATGAGGTTCCTATTTTACCTAAGACTTTATCCATTCTACAACTAAGATTTTGTTTTTACTCTCTCAAATTTCCCTTAGTCTTCTAGAAGATACTGAATCCTGTTTTTCAGAACGATGTGACCATTTGATATCTCCTGAACTATTATGCAAATATAATCTACCAAACATAGAATCTTTGTATATTTAATACATACTTAAACATCTTCACAAAGAACCAGTTTAAGACTACTAAGCTTTCACATATTCAAAATTGGCATCATAGACACTTTGCCAAATTAGGCTGAAGTACGCAAATTAAAAACCACAAAAGAACAAGGCTGAAAGCAGAGATAATATCACAACTCCTCATTTATTTTACAGATGGCAAACTGCATCTAAGAGGTTCATCGACTTGCCAAGGTCACAGTCTACATCATTTCTTAAAACTGAAGATGTATCCTGTGATAGTAGAACATTTTGTAATGTAATACATGGCATGCTAATGACTGCTATTGCAGTTACACATGATGTATTTTTCTCTTTCATTTTCATTTTATAAAATATAAAAATAATCACAAGTATCTGTTCATTGTCAGAACACCCAGTCTACTGCTTTCGATCATAAGCATGAAATTGCATCCTTTTGATGTTTTGCTTTTCATGGCTGCAAAATGCAATTTCATTCAATGTCATGGATTCATTTGTCAGCAAGCATTTGAAACAATATTCTTGAAACTATAAGATAAGCATGAACTGGGAATGGAATTACAAAGTAGTAGATGCATTTCTCACTGCCACTGAAGAATTTGAATCTAGTGATAGAGAGAAGCGCATAGAAGCAATGATTTCAAAATAACGAAAAGTTGTATATCAACCTGTGCACACGATCATGCAGACTGATTGATGCGAGGGCTGAGAAAATGGAGAATAATGATGGGACCTGTGTAATATGGGGTTAATTAGGTAGTTTCCTGGAAGAGGTTAGATTTTAGCAAGATTATTAACGTAATGAAACGTTGACATTGAGCAATGAAGAGCACTCTCTTTAGAGAAATGACAACAGTGAAAATGTGGGGCTGAGAAAAGATGCCTGGGAAGGGAGAAAGGACATCTGTTCGGCGGTAACAGAGAACCCCTACCTGGAGCATAACAGCCTAAGAGAGTGCGTACTTGAGATTCATATGGAGGAGTGGTTTCTATGAAAGCTTAATTACAGGCTGAAGGATTTACATTTTATATAGTATGTACCAGGGCTTACCTCATGCCAAACATCGTGTTAATAACTACAAGCTTTGTCTAACTTAACCCTTATAACAATGCTATTAGAGAAGTTTTAATATAGTCCTCTACTCTGAATATAAGGAATCTCAAAGGAAATAAAGGACATCCTTCAATTCACACAGCTAGCAAGAGATAGAGACAAGCACCCAGACCCAAGCCTTCTGCCTCCAGACCCCTACAGAAAATTATCACATAGTTCTGTATAAGATGTTGATCAAGAGAAGAATATCGGGCAAATTATTGATAAGATATTGTCCTGGGAGTTTTGTGAAACCTAAACATAAAATAAAATTCATAATTTCAAACTATGTTGATCAATAATTAGTCACAATCATTTCTAAGCTACATGCAACTTTTCCTCTTAATGTATAAGGTGTAAATGAATGTTCTAGTGTGAGAGAAGCAAAATGAACATTTAAAGCTACCTGTTTGCTATTTCCAGCTGTGTTGAACAATGAAAACAATAAGCAAATTTCATTCTCTCCCTTGACAGCTTCTGTTGTCCTTTAATCTGATGAAGGAAGTCTAGCATTTGATGGAATTTCATTTGTGTATTTGTTCATGTATCTATTTAATTTTCATAGGAAGTCAAATACTAACTTGATAATTCATTTCCCTGTTTGGAGGTCTAGAAATATTATATATAAGTTAAAATAGGTCTTTTTTTCAGCATTTGCATGCTTCAAAAACCACAACTCTCAATGTTCAGTTAATTTCTACCTCAAAGAAGAATTGTAGATTAGGGCCAAATGAAGTTTACTTTTAATGTAACACATAGTGACGTTCACAACAGTTAGTGGAATGGTTATATGAGATGCATTTTTAAATCCTAAAAGCTTATGTGGATTACCATTGCTTGTGGCCACTGAATACATTTATATTGAGTGCTCACAATGAACTAGGTGATTTTGTTTAATTGGTTTGCTTTTCTCCACATAGATACTCAAGATATGCTAGCTTTTGTAAGATTATAGAAAAAGATAGGCTAGAAAATTGTATTTCTAGGCTCTCAGGTCCTAGACAATCTGGCTCCATTTATTTGAAATACCATATAAACTGCCACCAATTCTTCATTATCTGAACTCATTTTGGTGTTTTAGTAGTCAACTCCCTTTCCCCTGAGAGATTGATCCACAGTAAACATAAACTTTGCCCCTAGGCCTCAGGTGCCTCATTTGTCAAAGGAACTGTGTGAAGGGTCTTACAGATAGCTCCTCTGACTCTCTAAGAGAGTAGCACAACGGCTAAGGAGCCGCCAACATTCTCTAATCTATAAATGTCAATAGGATTGTATTACATTCTCAGTAGTCATTCTTCTAACTAACACATACAGTAACCATCTCCATCTACTTTGGGGTGAACAATGCAATGCACAAGTTGGAGGAAGCTCCCAAAGAAGGCAGTTTGAAGTTATTTTCTCAGAAGATTATATTGTTATCCCCACTGAAATTGTGACACAGAGAACCAATAAAGTGACAAAGAAAATTAGCATCTATTAAATTAATGTTTAGCCTAGTCTTAAAAACCAATCCAGGAAGGAAATTTCCATATTCTCTTCAGTAATCTCCTTGACAAATTGACCAAAAAGAGTGCCAAATATTTAGTCTTACTTGATACTGACTAAATTTTAGCCCGTTAAATTGTTACCTGTCTTCAATATCCTTACAGTACCTCATGTGCTTAAGTTAGCTATTTAGACCTATTTTTAGATGATGATCAAAGCTGTTGTTCAGAGAAAGACTTGGCTGACCTGGTATACTCAGAGATTTTGCAGGAGAACGCGAAAGGAGTCTGTAATGTTTGCCGGTACTAGAATTGACTGATCTAGTTCATTTCATTCCTGTCAACATGGAGTTTTTAAAAAATATCCATAGCATACAGGATATAACTGAAACAGATTAAACAGCCATTTAAAATTCTAGCACACGGAGGAACATTTTTAAGCTGTTCATTTTCCATGGTCTGGCTAGTTTCCGGAATTGGATTATCAAAGCAATGAGATCATTGTCCAGTTTTCTACTTTTATCTAGCTAAAATTGAATCTGAGCCATTTACATTTTTCAAAACTCTCTAACATAAATTAAATGTTCTTTTTATATGCATACATTTGTTTACATCAAATCATCATAAACTATTCAAGGATATAGGCAAATTACATGTATGCCATACAAATATAAACGTTTATTTCTAGAGCAGGGCTCTCCAGCTATCTTTATTAATGTTTGATTTTTTAAAATATTAGTCAAACCCTGGAGGTTTTACATTTCTTTTATATGTTTCTTTCCACACTTAAATATTAGAGGAGATACTTTTTAAAAAATCATTTTATTGGGGGCTCGTACAATTCTTATCACAATCCATACATACATCCATTGTGTCAAGCACAAATGTACATTTACTGCCATCATCATTCTCAAAACATTTGCCTTCTACTTGAGCCCTTAATATCGGCTCCTCACTTTCACCCTCCCTCCCTACTCCCCCTCCCTCATGAACCCTTCATAATTCATAAATTATTATTTTTTGTCATATGTTTCACTGTCCGACATCTCCCCCCGCCCTCTTCTCTGCTGTCAATCCCCAAGGAAGGAGGCTATACGCAGATTCTTGTAATTGGTTCCCCCTTTCTACCCCACATTCCCTCCACCCTCCAGGCATCGCCCCTCTCACCACTGGTCCTGAAGGAGTCATCTGTCCTGGATTCCCTGTGTTCCCAGTTCCTATCTGTACCAATGTACATCCTCTGGTCTAGCAGATGTGTAACGTAGAATTGGGATCATGACAGTGGCAGGGAGGAAGCATTTAAGAACTAGAGGAAAGTTATATGTTTCATCATTGCTACCCTGCACCCTGACTGTCTCATCTCCTCCCCACAACCCTTCAGTAAAGGGGTATCCAGTGAGCCTTTGAGTCTCCACTCTGCACTCATCCTTATTTACAATGATATGATTTTTTGTTCTTTGATGCTTCGACAGCTCGTGGTCACACAGGGTGGTGTGCTTCTTCCATGTGGACTTTGTTGCTTCCTAGCTAGATGGCCGCTTGTTTACCTTCAAGCTATAGGAGATACTTCTGACCATAGCATTGAGCTCCAAAATGAAATTGGTAAGCATTAGAATATAAATTTACTCAGAATTATTACTCTACATGAAATGAGCTTGAAGTACATGTAAAGAGATTGTCTACCACTCATTGTGATCTAAGCTTCATAGGCTTATTTTATATTTTAATTGATGTAATATTTTAAAATCAAGAAATATCACTTTTAAGAATCCACATTTCTGATTCCTCTTAAAAACTAAAAAATAAATAAAACAATTAGATCTACATCGCAGTGTGATCACAATCAAGGTTATATATATATATATATATATATATATATATACACACACACACAAACGTACACACACATATTCTCCTAAACAACTTTGTTTCTAAGGTTCACATCATGGCCCTTTGTCCTTACGTAATTCCATGTCTTTTTCCTAAAAAATGAGCATATTATTTTACATAGCTGTACAACTCCAATAAATCTAGCATTGGTAAAATATGTCCATCTAGTCTACTGAATGTATTTCAACGTTATCTATGGATTCCAAGTTGTCTGTTATTGAATTTTTTTTCTCAAAAACAGGTCCTAGTTTATATCAATCAGATATTGTACAAAGATTGCATCAAAAAGTATTGCCACCAGGGTTACAGTTCCTACACACAGGTTTATTCCAAATCAAACATGTTGAATCATGTCTCTGTGATCACTGGATGTGTGTAAACAAGTTCTCGTAGTGATAGACTTGTCTTGATCTCGTTAAGGTGGTTTCAAAAAATATCCAAGTCCAACAGTTGCTTCCAAGGTAATGTGCAGAGCCAGTTAAAGTCAGGTCAGAGAAAGTTCGGGAGGTTATTTTGTTGTTTGGATTATTTTCTCTTCATGGTGTGATTTTGATAGAGTTTTTCAAAGAACACAGGGCAATCAAAAGGGATTATTTTGAAGAAGTTTGAAGAACAGTGAAAATAGCATTGGTGAGGAAAAAACAACAACAGCAAACTTGTGCTTAAGAATCTTTTTCCATCGTGACAAGAATGGTCTCTGCCATTCACCGTAATCTCCTAGGGTAGCAAGGTCTGTCCTATCACAATGTCTTTCGTAAACCTTACTCCACCCAGCATACTGTGGTCTTGCCCTTGGAGAGTTATGTTTGTTCCCCAAATTCAAAGAACATTGAAAAGGCTCATGACTGGAGTCCTTTAAGGATGCCAAAACTGTTGTGTTTGCATGATGCAAACCAAAGTGCACAGAAGTCTTCTTTGGGGAAGAGTTGGACAGATGGAAACACTGCCTTTCAAGGGCAATAGACATAGAGGATGTGTTGAGAAACAATAGCTTCACATTTTTATGAAGGTGTCTATGATTTTATAGAAATATCTTTTACTTACCATGGTACAGTCTCTACTACCATTTTTTAAATACAGCATTCCTCATTTTTAATTTTTCTGGACATGATAAATTTCAGGTTATATATTCCCAGTTAATATACCACATGCTGTGTTTTTCTGATGGATTGCATACAGAAGAGACCCTAAAACTCACAAAACCTACTACCATTGAGTCCATTCTAATTCATGCTGACCCTATATGGGGCTACTGAGACTGCATCTTTAAGGGAGCAGACAACCTCATCTCACTCCCAAAGAGATTCTGGGGGGTTTGAATCACTAACCTTGTGCTTAGCAGCCCCATTCCTAATGCACTGCCCCACAGTAACTCCTTAGAGGTAGCTAGACATTATAAAGTGAACCAGTAAACAATAGAGAAAGAGGGTAATCAAAGACATAAGCAGAAACTCAAAAAATTGTTATGATTTTGTTATTGAAAAGTCTGGTCCATGAGAATTTTACAATCTGTTCTCCATTTACCTCCTTTTATTTATTTATTTATTTTTAAACACTTTATTGGGGGGCTCATACAACTCTTTTAAAAAAAATAATTTTATTGGGGGCACGTAAACTCTTATAACAATCCATCCATCCATCCATTGCATCAGGCACATTCATCTATTTGTTGCCACCATCATTCTCAAAACATTTGCTTTCTACTTGAGCCCTTGGTAACTGCTCCTCATTTTTCCCTGCCCTTCCCACTCCATCCATGAACCCTTGATAATTTATAAATTATTATTATTTTGTCATGTCTTACTTTGTCCAACGTCTCCCTTCACCCACTTTTTTGTTGTCCATCCCCCAGAGAGGAAGTTATCTGTAGATCCTTGTAATTGGTTCCCCCTTTCTATACCACCTTCCCTCCACCCTTCCAGTACCTCCACTCTCACCACTGGTCCTTAAAGGATCATCTGTCCTGGATTCCCTGTGTTCCAGTTGCTATCTGTACCAGTGTACACCCTCTGGTCTAGCCAGATTTGTAAGTTAGAAATCATTTAGGAATCATTAGGAAGCATGTAAGAACTAGAGGAAAGTTGTATGTTTCATCATTGCTACACAGCACCCTGACTGGCTCGTCTCCTCCTCAAGACCCTTCTGTAAGGGGATGTCCAGTTGCCTACAGATGGGCTTTGGGTCCCCACTGCACACTACCCCTCATTCACAATGACATGATGTTTTGTTCTTTGAAGCCTGGTACCTGATCCCTTTCACACCTCGTGATCACACAGGCTTGTGTGCTTCTTCCATGTGGGTTTTGTTGCTTCTGAGCTAGATGGCCGCTTGTTTACCTTCAAGCCTTTAGGACCCAAGACACTATATCTTTTGATAGCCGGGCACCATCAGCCTTCTTCACCACTTTTGCTTATGCACCCATTTGTCTTCAGCAATCATGTCAGGAAGGTGAGCATCATGGAGTGCCAATTTAATCGAAAAAAGTGTTTTTGTGTTGAGGGAGTACTTGAGTAAAAGCCCAATGTCCACCTGCTACATTAGTATTAACCTATAAATATATGCACTTAGATCTATTTCCTCATAATCACATATAAATATATTTGCATATGTACATGCCTGTATTTAGACCTCTATAAATTCCCTTTGCCTCCTAGTTCTTTCCTCTATTTCCTTTTCCTTTCCTCTTGTCCCACTCTCATGCTCAGCCTTCACTTGGGTTTCAGTAATTCCTCTCAGTTACATTGCTCTTGATCAAGCCCTACCAGGCCTCTTAAACGCTCCTTGCCACTGATTTTGGATCACTTGTTGTTCTCTAGTCCCTGGGTTTGTTAACACCACTTCCTTTTTTCCACCTCCCCCTCTCCCCTGTCCCCCCAGAACAATCGGTCCCATTGTTTTCTCCTCCGGATTGTTTATCCAACCTATGTTTTCTAGATAGACCTGCAGAGATAATAATATGGACAAAAACAAGACAGAGCAAAACAAAACAACAACAACATAAACAATGGGGGGAAAAGTAAAGCCTGTAAATAGTTCAAGGTCTGTTTGTAGACCTTTAGGAGTGTTTTCCAGTCGAGACTTATGGGGTGCCATGCTCTGGCCCCAAAGTCTATTTTTGGTACTCCCTCAATACTTCCTTGCTCTGCTCTCCTTGCTGTTCTGGTGCACGCCCTTAGTGTTTTGCCTCAGTGTGGTGGGATCAGATTGGATGAAATTCCCACATTGTGTCTCCAGTGTTGTCCCCTGCAGGGCTATTGGTCAGTGGGGGATGTTGCGTCTCATAGTCTCTCTGTGCATTGGCTGCTCTGAGCTGGGATACCATCTTCAAGGCTTGGTGGGCCAGGATATACTCCACTCTCTTTTCCTTCCCCTTAATTTGCTCCCATGTGCTCTGGTCAGACATGTCTATCTCCCTGAGCTGAAGCTTCATTGCTGTCCTCTGAGGTAAATTATTCTGGGGCGTGGGGCGGCTGTCCATGTAGTTGGGATTGGGGCCGGCCCCTCAGACATCTCTGCTGGTTCTCTGCTTCTTGCCAGTATGATGCGTTCACATCTTGGAGCACTGGGTTGAAGTGTGTTCCCTCTTTCCCTGTGGAGATATACACAGTACTCTCCCCTTGCATGGATAGTGCCCTGTTCCCCCGCTACCCATTGCTTTTGCTTTATCTTTATGTCCCCCCACCATCCTTTTTAGTTGGCTACCATATGTATCCCTGGACCATTTACCCCCTTTTTATCAGGGCTCTGACCAAAATGTTCACCTAAAGTTGTTAGTTGCCATCCACTTGATTATGAATCACAGCGACCTCATGTACAACAGAACTAAATGATGCCCAGACCAGGACCATTCTCACGGTCATGGTTATGTTTGAGCCCATTCCCATTGCTCCAGCCTCATCTTATGGAGGGCCATCCTCTTTTCCACTGTGCCTCTATTTTCCTAGCTTTATGCCCGTATCTAGCAACTAGTCTCTCTTAATAAAATGTCCAAATTATGTGAGACAGAAATCTATCATCCACACATTCAAGGACTATTCTGGCCATGCTCCTTCCAAGAAAAATGTGTTCATTTTTCTGGTAGTCCATGGTATATTTACTATTCCTTACCAATACCATAATTAAAAGGCATCGATTCTAGTAATAAAATAAATTTAGGTCATGAAAATTAAAATAGTATAGCACTCCAAGAATCAATAGTCAAAACTGTATAATGCTGGTAAATGGGATTTAAAGATACTGAGGAAACAATCAGGCAAAACTTTCCTTTTTGTGTTAACCACACAAATCCCTTTCTTTTCTTTTTTGAACAACTTTATTGGCACTTTATCCACATAGCACACAATTCAATAGTTCAATCATATAAAGAAGAGTTAGACAATCATTACCACAATCAATTTTTGAACATTTTCTTCTCCCTTGTCCTCATTGTTGTTAGTTTATTTTTTTAATTGTGACAAAAATATACCCAACAAAACATTCTCCAATTCAACAATTTCTACATGTATAACCCAGTGCCAGTGATTATACTTTTCATTAAGTGCAACCATTACTGCTGACCTTTGCCAAATTATTCCACCACCCCTAACATAAACACAATGCTCCCTAAGCAAAACTCTTCTTCCTTCACCAATTGGTCAACCTGTACTTCTTTTTTTTAGTCATTATCTTGATATAATATTCACACATCATACATTTCCATAGTTAAGTCACTTTAAATCAGAGTTATATATACATCATAACAATCATTCTAGTGGTCCCTGTCCCTCTCGCATTCATTGTTTGCTCCCCAATTCCCCTCACTCTCCCCCACCCGCCAATCCCAGATAAACCATTGCAACAGTTATTGTCACTATGTATCCACTCCTGTGCTTCATTAACTTGGAAACCTAACAGAAGCAATACAAAAATGAAACAGAAAGAAGAAAAATAATAATAATATAAAAATAAAGACTATGAAAGAAAGACTACCAGTTATATTTAAAAGGCCAGAGAATGGGTTTCTATCTTGAAAAAAGTGAGAAATATTTGAGCCTAGAGCAAATTCAGTTTGAGTGAAGAGGGAGGTGAACTGACCAAGAAGCATATTATACCATGGTTCGATCCACCATAATCAAGTTTACGATAATCTCGGTCGGATAGTAAAGCTGTTTGAGTCCCTCCCCTGTTGCCAGAAATTTATTTTGATTGGATATATTGCCAGTGGATTGTGGGCTCCCAGTGTCCTCTTGCCTTTTAAAATTTGGGTGTTCACAATTTAAACTCAGATACTTATCCCTTCATCATATTTGGATTTTGATATACATAGTTATTGCTGGATCACACAGGCTGGGGACTTAGTTGAATCCTCACTTAGATGGCCACTTGTTTGAATACAAGTCTTTCAGACCCCAGCCAGTATTCTGGTTGGGCGCTATCTGTTTTCTTCACCACAATTTTCTGCAGCATCCTTATCACCAGTGGTCTCTTCATAAAGACCAGTGTCGAGCAGAAGCCCTTTGCTTAATGTAGCATCAGGTGCCTTTCTTCTTGCCCGGTGTCTTTATAGCAGTGAAAGCCAGTAACTAAATTTGAGGCTTCCTTCTTCAATTTGCATAAAGAAAATAATTTTTTAAGGTTTATGGGTCAAAAGGTGAGTGACAAGGGAAAATCAAAATTATTCTAATTCCCTCCATGTACACCTGAGAAGGAGTTTCAACACCCTAATTAGCAGTGACCAAAAAATAACCAAACTTAAAAAGCTATATTGTTATGCAATTTGTTTGAAACATTTTCACTTTTCCTATTTCTGTAATTGTGATTGCCTCTCTTCAAAATGTAAAAAGCTGCTGTGTACATTATGATAAATGAACAACCAATGCTAGCACAAGCGTGGTCACTGGACAATGGTCCTTCTCCTCCTCTCCCCACACAGAATGAAATAAAGAGATGAGATGAACATCACCATCTCTTTGCACAGTCAGTCAGTTTTCTCATGATACCATTGCATTCCAAAAGAAGGAAACCATGAAACATGACAAAATGCCTCCAAATGTTATGTTGTTGTTACAGAAAATTAAATGTAGTAATAGTTTTATAAATAAATGAACTCCAATCTTTGCCAGCAACTAACACTTCCTTCATTGGAAGAGATCACTTTTAGTCATTGTCACTCTGGGTTCCCAGAACTGTAACAATCACAGAGACTAATTAAGGGCCCAGGTATCAATATGGTCAATAGTTTACTTAAACTACAAAGTCAATTTTGATTCAAATATCAGCAACTATTTACTGAGCATGTGCTATTTGACAGGTAATCTAGATACGAGGAGCCCAGGAACCATAGCAGTTATGTATTGGGTGCTAACTGGAAGGGTAGCAGTTGGAAACCACCAGTTGATCCAAGAGAGAAAGACGGGACTTTCTACTCCTCTAAAGAGCTACAGTCTCAGAAACTCAAAAGGGCAGTTCTACCTTGTCCTATAGGGTCACTAAGAGCTAGCATCAACTTGATGGTGATGAGCTTTGAGAGCTTCTAGGTGCTAGCAATATAACAATAAAATAATCAGGCATAAATTCTTGTCCTATAGGAGCCCTGGTGGTGCTGTGGGCTATTGGTTGGCCTTGAATGGTCTATAGTTAAAACCTACTACCCTTTCAGGAAAAAGATGAGACTATAGCCCCACTTAAATGTTTACACTGTTTGAAAGCCTATACAGGGTCACTGTGAGTCAAGATAGCACTGGATTTAGCACGATTTGGTTTTTTATTTAATGGTGCCGATCTTTAATTTTGAATTAGTACCCATACTAATTGGTTTTAACTGTTTACTTATGTGAAGGTTAGATAATAGGAAGGAAAATAGATACCACAGACTCTTTATTTTCTCCTTTCCTTTATTGCTTATTTTTTGCAATGGGGAATATCCATAATCTCTTAGAAATTGTAGCAAAAATTATTTGTACAACTTTGCCCAATTCTTTCACCCTTCCTCCTCTACCTTACACTGTCTTTTTAATCAACATGCTTGCATTTTAATCCACACCACAATAAGATAAATTTCTCTACTTTCCAGAGGTTATATTTGTTTCGTTTTGGTTTTTTTGGTGAGGGGAAAGCATATTTCATCTTCCCCCCTTTTTATTTGAAACTGTCAAAATACCAGTCCCCACAATTCTCTTCAGAATCCTTTCCAAGACAGGGTCTGCATATCCTCCTAAAGCTAGGAATCCTCATAACTTGGCTTGACATACCAACACTCCAAAATGGATCCTGAACTCCACTATTTAAAGCAGAAACAGCAACAACAAAATAATCGCAATGAAATGCAAAAAAAAAAAAAAACCACAAAAATTTTCCCTCTGGAATTCTTAGTATTCTCAACATCAAAGTATTATAAGATGATAACAGAGAACACCAAAACACAGAGCCTTAATAAGGAACATGTTTTCCTTTCTCTGCCAACGTGGAAACAGAATTATGATCTTAAAGTGCATGCACATTTTGGAGACTTTTGATATTTGCAAATTGCCTTCCATTTCATTTTATTTTGTAGTTCTTTGATTACTAATGAGGTTGAACTTCTTTATGTTTACTGATCCTTTGTCTTTTTTTGTCCCATGAATTGAATGTTAAAGTTCATTTTCCTGACCCATGTCATCACGTTGCTTTACACCCACTCCTAGACAACCAAGAGGCCTCCTTAACACTCCAAACTGCTCTCCATAAAGTCACCATCAACCTCCTTTTTGTGAAATCAAAGGGACACTCTTCAACTCTTTCCTTATTCAAGTCCTTCGCAATATTTAGTATCAACCACTTACTTTAAAATATATATGTATAATCTACCCTGAGCTTCCATGGCAAAACACTATTCCAATTTTTCTTTTACCCAATTCTCTGGCAATTCTTTCACAATCTACTTGTCCTCATCAGGTTTTGTTATTATTGTTAATTACCATTGTGAGGGCTCTGACTCATGGTGACTATATGTGTAACAGAAGAAAACCTTGCTATCTCCACAGTCATTGGTACTATAAAAGAAAAATTCATTTTTAATAAAATATCAGTGTCTAGTTATATAATCATTTATCAATATGAGGATTAAGAGTGAAGGGGTGGAGTCTAGCCCATCAATCAGGTGAACGCTAATGAAGCCACTGTGTGGGTATGGCCTTCTCCTAAGGATTCTGGGAACTCCTGTATTTCTCCTTGGAGGCAGGAGACACTCTCCGCTGACTTCCTGAGACACTCTCTACTGACAAGACACATGTATCTCTGCTGATGGCAGCAAGAGCCGTGGACCTGAAGAAGCCACCTGGAGTTCCCTGCCAGTGCTGAGGTGCTTGCAATGCCACTGGCTCCACAAGACTTTCCACCCACTTCCTTGTGATCTTTCTGCATTGGGAATCATTGTATGTGTTTCGTGAGTCTGAAGAGGAATGTATAGAATGGTATTGGACATATGGGCTAATGTTGGACTTATGGACTTGATCTGGACTGGGTTGGGATGTTTTCTCAATATTCAATTGCTCTTGTATATAAAGCTCTCTCTCATACACATATGTCAATGAATTTGTTTCTCTAGTCTACCCAGGCTAGCACAATCAGAAAGTTTGTTTTAGCACATAAGGTTCTTGAATCAGGACAGGAGCCAGGCCTAGAGTGGCTGAGAACTCCAAAGAAATGTCAGAGGGGGAGGCTTTTATTAAGTGAACTTGGAAGCAAAGTAAACCTAAAACTTCATTGGATGGAACTCAGTGTTTAACCTTATTTGGGATTTGGGAGCTGAGTGATGTAAGATTAGCTGTGTATTATATGAACTTGGAATGAGCCCTGCTAGTGCCATCAGGTATGCCATTGGAGTGCATTTTGGGGGTTTAGGGCTTTGAATGGATTTGATGGTAGTGGGTAGGATTTTTAAAATCTAAGCATGGCAGCATCTGATTGACTGATGGTAAATTTCAGTTTCCAAGAAGGCAGGCATTTGCAACAAATGAAAGCATACTTAATCTTTTCATGATTACTTATTTTCTGCTTTAGATATTTGGTTGTTTTCTGTAAAAGAAAGTTGGTGGAAAAGCGGGGGAGGCACTTTTTTGAGGTTGTTGTGATTTTGATTATGGGACATATATTCCAAGTGGACTCTGGTGGTAGAATTTGTGAGGTGAGCGCCATTTCACCAGATTTACACAGTTTTACAGATCCCGTCGAGTTGGTAGCATATAACACACCTGTGATGCCAGCTTCCTAAGAAACCTAAGAGGCTGAAAATATTGGTGGACATTTTATGCCCCGAGGTCATGGAAGGGTGCTATGAACATCTGCGCCAAGAAATTCTGTTTTCTATGTCAACGAATATTTTCTTTACCAGTATGCTTGAATCCATTGTTTTTGCTCTTCTGTCAATCCATCTAAGTGAGGGTTTCCCTCATTTTCTTTGATACTCTAACAAACAACAGAAAAATCATTTTCCAATTACTGGTCTTTCCTGATGAAATGCCTAAAGTAAGCAAGACAAAGTCTTACCATTCTCACTTCTAAGGAGTTTTCAGGTAGTACAATTATTTCTTCTTTTGTGCAATCCTTTTAAGGCAGGGCTTCATCTCAATGTTCTGTCCTAAGCCTTCTTCTCTTGGCTTCTAGAACGTACTATCTCTAAAATAGCATCTATATGCTGGCGGTTCCCAATTTTTTATATGTATTTTCTCCTGATATTCAAACCAATATGATCAAGTGTCTTGTAGAAAATTCCATTTTCATTTCCTATAGAAACCCACAACTCACCATCTCCAGAGCATTACTTATCATCTTACTTTTCCAAACTGCCCCTACTTCTTTTAATATCATCCCTACTGCATCCTATCACCAAATTGGGTCAACTCTACCTTTTAGTTACATTATAAATCCACTCATTGTTCTCTATTTGTCTTGAGTTTCTTATTCTGAGGGCCACCACTTTTCACATAGGCTTCAGAAACAGCCTCTTGCACAGTAAGTTACCTTAGATTTTTCAATGCAATTCGTTCTGTATAGAGCAGTCAGTCATAATACCTGAAGCTCATATCAAAGCATTATCTCTCTTTCCTGCTTAGAATATTTTGGTGGTTTCCTTTAACAAGGACACATTTTAAATGTGGTTTCCAATGCTTACAGTGTCTGATTCCCATTCATTTCTTAACACATCTGCCCTTGCCTCCTATGTGGCACACATCATGAATTGTCTTCCTTCTTGCCAAATTTGTCATGCATCCTCTTTATTCAAGGTCTTCATGTCAGTTGTTCACTATAAATATATGGCACATTTTCCCTTTCTACACAAGACCCACATTATCACTGTCTGGATGTCTTCTAAATATTTTCCACCTCTAAAATTTAGAAAATATTTTCTTCCAGAAGTACTTCAAGTATGAATTTGGTGTCACTACTCTATGTTCTGATCACAAATTCATCACACAAAAATTCAGTTGCTCTATTATTTATTTCTCCTCGTCATATTGTAAGCTTTCTAAGGGGTTGTACCTGTTAGGTGGTGTCTAGTTTGTGCTCATTTATAGCTATCCTATGTACAACCTAAGGACACACCTTTCAGTGCTTCAGTGTCCTCACTACAGTGGTGAGATTTGAGCCCATTGTTGCAGCAACTGTGTTAATCCATCTTTTCAAAGACCTTCTTTTCCGGCGACCCTCTATTTTACGAAGCACAAAGTCCTTTTCTAATGACTGTCTGCTCCTGATAACGTGTCCAAAGTACAGGAAATGAGGTGAGTTGAGATGAAGTCTTGCCACTCTTGCCACTAAGGAGCATTCTGGTTGTACTTATCCCAAGACGGATTTGTTTCATACTTTCAAGATTTGTCGCCAGGACAATGATTCAAAATACATGAGTTCCATTTTTTTGGTCTTCCTTATTAGATGTCCAACTCCCACATGTATATTAGGTGATTGAAAATATCATGGCAAAAAAAGAAAAAAAATATCCTGACCTGGATCAAGTACAACTCAGTACTCAAAGTAACATCCTTACTTTTTAAATCTTTAAAGTTTTGTGAAGCAGATTCACCCAATGCAATGCATCATTTGATCTCTTGAACATTGCTTCCATGAGGATTGATTGTGAATCCAAGCAAGGCAAAATCCTTGACAATTTCAATCTTTTCTTTGCTCATAATGATGTCAAATATTAGTCCAGTTTTAAGGATTTGTGTTTATTTGACATTGAGATCTTATCCATACTAAAAGCTACAATTCTTGACCTTCACCAGCAAGTGCTTCCAGTTAGCCACACATTCAGCAAGCAAGGTTGCATCTTCTGTATATTGCAGGTTGTTAATAAGCCTTCCTCTAATCCTGATGCACACCTTTCTTAATTTAAAACATGCAGTATTCTCATGTTCTGTTTCCACCATTCCCTGGAGATTCCTGTACAGGTTCTGCATGAGCACAATGAAGTGTTCTGGAATTCCCACTTTATCAATACTGTCCATAGTTTATTACGGTCCAATCCATCAGATTTCTTTGCACAGCAAATAAAACACAAGTAAACATCTTTCTTGTATTTTCTGCTTTCAGTCAGGATGCATCTGGTATCAGCAATGCTATCCTTTATTCCATGCCTTCTTCTGAATCTAGCCTGAATTTCTGTCAGTGCCCTGACAATGTACTGCGACATTGTTGAATTATCTTTAGCAAAATTTTACTTAGATGTGATATTAATGATATTACTCTATAATGTGAGTATTTTGTTCAATCATCTTTCTTTGGAATAGGTACAAATACTGATCTCTTCCAGGCAGTTGGCCAAATAGCTGTCTTCCAAGTGCCTTGGAGTAAACAAAGGATTGCTTCCAATGCATTATCAGCTTAAACATTTCGATTGTTATTCCTCAGATTCCAGAAGCCTGGTTTTTGGCTAATGCTTTCAGTAGAGCTTGGACTTCTTTTTTTTTCACTACCATCAGTTTTTGATCATATGCTTGAAATAGTTGACTAGTTCTATTTGGTATGGTGACTCTGTATTCTTTCCATCTTCTTTTGATGCTTTCTGCATCTCTCAATATTTTGTCCATAGAATCTTCCAACATTGCAAGTCAAGGCTTGATTTTTTTTTTCAGTTTAAGGTATGCTATCTTCTTTCAGAATAAGATATGTGTGTTCTCTTTTTCTAAATCTAGGTCTTTGCACATTTCATTATAATATTTCACTCTGAACTTTGAGCTGCCCTTTGAAATGTTCTCTTTGACTTCATCATTTCTTCTCTTTGCCTTAGCTTCTATATGATTAAGAGCAAGTTTTAGAGCCTCTTCTGACATCCACACCAATCTCTTTTTATCATCTTTTTTAACATTATATTTGTTTCTTCATGTATGATATTCTTTATGCCATTCCACAGCTCATCGAGTCTTCTGTCATTAGTGTTTAATACATCAAATCTGTCCTTGAAATGTCCTCTAAATTCAGGGCGGATATACTCAAGGTCATATATTGACTTTCATGGGATTGCTTTAATTTTCTTCACCTTCAATCTGAATTTGCATGTGAGCAATTGATGCTGTGTTACACAGACAGTTCCTAACCAGGTTTTGTTTATGCATAATTGAGCCACACCATCATCTCTTCCCACAGGTACGGTCAATGTGATTTCTGTGTATTACATTTTGTGTTGTTGTAAAAAGGGTATTTGCAATGAAGAAGGCTTTGTATTGCAAAATTCTCTCGTGAGATATCCAGTTTCATTCCTATCACCAAGAACCTATTATCCAACTAATGTTCCTTCCTCTTTGTTTCCTATGTTTGCAACCCAAATGCCAATGAACAGTGCATCTTGATTGCATATTTGATCAATTTCAGACTGTAGACTGACAAATTTCTTCAATTTCTGCATCACTAGCTTTAGTGGTTGATGCATAGATTTGAATAATAGTTGTATTGATTCGATTTCCTTGTTTGTGTATAGCTGTTATCCGATCACAGACAGCCTTGTACTTCAAGAGAGATCCGGAAAGTCTCCTCTGAAGATAAATGCATTGCCATGCCTTGGCAATCTGTCATTCCTGGCACAGTAAGCCTTACATTATTGTCTCATTGAAAATGGCCAATCCTAATCCATGTTAGTTCACTCATGCTTAGGATATAGGTCGTTTTTGCTTACTTTCAATGTTGCTAGATTAATACACAATACGTTGCAAGTTCCAATCATTAATAGATTTCTGTAGCTGGTTCTTCTCATTTTGAGTCTCGCCCATGTGCAAAGTAAGGTCTCGAAGGATTTGCTCCACTCATGGGACTCTGCTTGACTCGACTTGGATTATGCAGCTCTTGTCTGTGCTCATTTTCTAACATTATATCTGACAATGTAATATTGATAGCCATGATGTTTTCAGTATCTGATAATGTTTTGATGCTATCCAAAAAGGTTTTCAATAGCTAATTCCCCTGAAGTAGACAGGCTCATCCATCTCCTTAGCCTGTTCTTATCCTGGAAGCCTGCTGAAATCTGTTCACTTGGGGGTATTTGAAATACCAGTGACATAGCTTCCAACGTCACAGCAACACAGAAGCCTCCACAGGACAATCAACTGACAGATAAGTGGTAGTAATGAGGGGAGCCAGTGTTTTATTTATTTGCTTTATTTGTGCTATTTTTGCAATCGCTTTTATTTATCTGTTTAATTATATTGTGATTTAAGTCAAAGTATACACAGAAAATTGGTGTTTCATTCAACAACTTATACATGTTTTCTTCTGTGACATCAGTTGTAATCCCCTCAACGTAACAGCACTCTTCTCACTTCTTCCCTGAATTCCTCATTTTCAATACATTTTCCTGCTTTCTGAGCTTTGTTTTTCAGAACATATTTCCATTTTGTTTTTCACTGGCACATTTAATACTTTTGAGTGCAGAGCAAATATTGATAGATATGCAATTGCTATTGTCATTCTGTTGTGATTTTCATTATGGTGTTGACAATTTTTATTCTATATATTCCTTTGTATTGAGCTCGTTTTTATCAGATCATCCTGTTATTTTCATTTTTATGTTGATTTTGTGTTTATTGAGTCTATGATTTTATTTTTTTTCTTCTTTATACAAAGTTTATCAGGTTTTTTTAGTGAACATGCAATTTATTTTTATCTGTCTAAGTGTCAAACATCACCATTTGTCTGTCAGTTTGTCATACTGTGGTGGATTGTGTGTTGATATGATGCTAGAAGCTATCTCACTGGTATTTCAAATGTCAGCAGACTCACCCAAAGTGAACAGGTTTCGGCGGAACTTCCAGACTAATAAAAGACTATGAAGAAAAGCTGGGTTCCCCACTTTGTAGCAAGAAGCCACGGAAAATCATATGCATAGCTTCAAAACATTGTCAGATATTGAAGCATCATAAGTGGAACATTGTCGGAGATAGTGCCAGAAGGAGTTCATCGAGTCAGGGGGCACTTGAATTGTAACTGAAGAGGGACTGATTTTTTCAGAGTGGAGGCAACAATGGTGAGAAGAGTCCAGTAAAGACTGTGAAGTGGAGACTTTGGGATTTGTTGATGGTGCATGATTCAAGGTAAAGAGAAATAGCCCCCCAAAATCTGCTAATGATAGGTACTTGGAATGTATATGGATCCATTTTTTTGGACAGAACAAGGGAATCATTCATGGCTTAAAATTAGGAAAAGTGTGCATCACGGTTGTATGTTCTCACCATACTTGTTTAGTATGTATGCTGAGCAAATCATCGGAGAAGCTGGATTATATGAAGAGGAATGTTGCATCAGGATGGGAGGAAGGCTTATTAACAACCTGTGATATGCAGATGGCACAACCTTGCTTGCTGAAAGTGACGAGAACTTGAAGCATTTGCTGATGGAGATCAAAGATTGCAGTCTTTAGTATGGCGTTTGTCTCAAAGTAAAGAAGATCGAAATCCTCACCACTGGACCAATAGGTAACATCACGATAAAGGACAAAACTTTGAAGTTGTCAAGGATGTCGTCTTGCTTGGATCCACGATCAATGTACATAGAAGAAGCAATCAAGAGATCCAAAGAGGAATTGCATTTGGTAAATCGGCTGCAAAATACCTCTTTAGAGTATTAAAAAGCAAGGATGCCACTTTGAGGACGAATGTGCACCTGACCCAAGTCACGGTTTGTTTGTTTTTTTGTTACCTCATATGCATGTGACAGTTGGACATTGAATAAAGAAGATTGAATGCATTTGAAATATGGTGCTGTAGAAACATTGAAAGTACTATGGATTGCTAAGAGGACAAATAAATATGTCTTAGAAGAAGTATAACTAGAGTACTCCCTTGAGGCAAGAGCAACAAGAATTTTGGTTTTATAAACTTTGGAGGTTGTGGTAGTCAGGGTTGACTAGGGAAACAAATGTATAGACACTCATATGTATATAAGAAAAAGCTTTATATAGAAGAGCAATTTTATATTGAGAAAACATCCCAGTAGAGTCCAGATCGAGTCCATAGGTTGGATAGTAGCCCATATGTCTGATACCAAGCTATAAATTAATCTTCAGACTCATGCAAAACATGCAATGCCGCCAAATGCAGGAAGATCACAGACCAGTGGGTGCAAAGTCATGTGGATCCAGTGGCAATGGAAGCATCTCAGTGCTGACAGGGGGTCTCCATGTGGCTCCTCCAGCTCAGGGGCTTTAGCATAGCTCCATGCATCTTGTTAGCAAGAAGAGAAAGCAGAGAGTGTGTAGGTCTAGCTTCCAGTGAGCTATTTATCTCTGTTTGCAACTCCCAAATGAGGTCATCAAGCTGCGACCTGATTGATAGGCTAGACTCCACCCCTTCACAAGTTGCCAGGAGATTGTGTAACTGCCACAGATGTGCTGTCAGGAGAGGCTAGCTAATCCGTGGAGAGGGACCTCATGTTTGGTAAAGTATAGGTGTAGTGAAAAAGATGTCCCTCAAAGAGTTGGATTGACACAATGGCTGAAACAAATGGTTTGGGTATATGAAAAATTGTGAGCATCGTGTATAACTGTGCACTCTATTATTCTATTGTGCATATGGTTGCTATGCATGGCACCTAACAACATCAACAAATTTAAAACAGGGAGCTCGAGTGGTGAAGCCGTTACCCACTCAGCTTCTGATTGCAAGGTCAGTAGTTCCAAACCACCAGTGTTATGTGGAAGAAAGATGAGTTCGTTACACTGTTGGAAACTCACAGGAGGTGCTTTCTACCCTGTCCTATAAGGTCACTATGGGTCTGCATTGACTCCATGGCAGTGAATTGGATTTTGGAAATGTAAAACAGTCTGTGCTACCTTGCTATTGTCTTCAGTTCTTCCGCATTTAGAAGTTCTGCAATTAAATCACTTATCCCTTTGTGCTTTGTAGTTGTTTTCCTTTACAGTTTACATGCTCTATTGTCTGTGTTGTAGTTTGTTTCATTTTTGAAAACTCTTTTTCGGACTTGGTTCCAAGTGATATTTTCATGTGTAAATCTCGCGTCTCATTTTGCTGTCCAAAAGACTCCCTACAGCAATGTTTGTAATATTTGTGTGGTTTTCACAAATTCCCATAATTCCCATTTATCTGAAATGTCCCGATTCATCATCATGTTTGAGAGACAGTATTGATGGGTATATACTTTTTAATTGGTAATTTTTTTCTAAGATTTTGTGCCATTTGTCTTCTTGTCTGTGAGATTTTTGCTAAGAAATCAGAGCTTGGCCATATTGCTTCCCCTTTGTATGTAATATTGCATTTTCCTCAAGCCGCTTTCAAAATACCTTCTCTGTCTTTGATTTTGGAAAGTCTTGTTGACTTTCTTTGGAAATCTACACTGCCTGGGGATTGTTGAGCTTCCCGGATGGTTTAATCTTTCATGATATTTCAGGAGTTCTCTGGCTGCGAATATGGCAATTTTCTCCATTATTATTTTTTGCCTCTTCGTATTCTGGAATTGCAATTACACATACACTTTTCCTCTTGACAGTGTACCACATAATTTGTAGGCTTTCTTCATTTTCTTTCAATCTTTTTTGTAGTATTTCCTCTACTTCACTAATCTGATCTACTAATGGTTCAATTCTAATCTTTTGTCCTTCCAGTGTGCTATGTTCAAAATGTTATAGTTAATCTAAATTTCTAATCCTTGTTTTGTTTATTTGCTCTTGTATTGTTTTCCTAAATTATTCTTGGGTATTATCTGTTTCCCTGGGTTTTTGCGGTTTCCTTGATTTCCTGGAGGGACCCGTATCCCTTATCAGATAGCAGCATAACCATTTCAGCTTTAGAGAGGTTTCTTGGTCATTTCTTGCACCTTCATTCCTGTTTGAGTTGAAATTGTCTGCTCTTTTCTAGACATTTTGGCACTATTGTATTTGTCTGTTTATGTTTTCCCACCATAACACTTTTTTTTTACTTTATTTTCACATATTTGGGTGGGGTGAGTGGGCTTCATATTTTTGTTTATAGTTTGGAAGCAGTAGGATACTCCTCTTCCTTCTTGAAAGCAGATGGAGTAATTCTTGGATTTGGGGCATAGGGATCTATTTGCTGGTCATGTCAAGCAGCTAAAGACAGGGTAATCAAGTGTTGTCTACTGTCTGCCATTTATCTAGTGGTTCAGGATTGAGTTGTGATACTCACCCATTCATTGTGGCAGCTAGCGGCAGGAGTGTGGGTGTGGAAGACTAGTCGGGACACAAGGAGATGAAAGGGGAAAGGAATAGAAGTAAAGGAAAATGGAGATAATGTGGGGGTACTTGGGTAAATTAAAAGGGGGAAAATAGAATAAAAAGGGGGTAAAACGCATAAACAAAAATTTAAAATATGTAAAAGAAGAAAATGCAGCAGGGGTGGTCATGACAGCAATTGTACATGCCTTTAAGGGAGTAAGCAAGCACAACACCTGCTGCTATTATGGTAAGCATCTCTGGCATAATTGTGGAGGTGGTGGACTGGACTGTGGGGGTGAGGAGGCCAGGAAGGAGAGGTAGGCATGGCCTCACCTCTGGTAACTGGGTAGGTGTGCAGAGGAAAAGCTGGTATGAACCTTGTGCTATTCTGGGCCTACCACTCCACAGGGGCCCCTCCTAAATGACTAGGGACCATTATTGGTGAGTAGTTCTCTCCTATTTGTTGGGTCCCTCTCTGTTCTGTAGTTGTTTATTTTACTAAAGTTATCTCAGGATTGGCTGTACTTTCTTAGATTTAGTTCAATTTTCTGCTCACCTTGATTCTCTCCAAATTTGTGTACACAGTATCTCTGTCTATGAAGTTACTTTCTCTTCACCCATTTATGTTGCCGTCTATGCTTTAAAATGGCCACTCTGTCTGACCTCCACTCCATCTCTGTCTCTGACGGCTATTTTCTTTCTGATTTTTTCTTCCAGTTGGTTTTATATATTTTTTTCAACAATTTTATTAGCAATTCATCCACATATCATACAATCAATAGTTCAATCATATCAAGAAGACCTGTACAATCTATTTTAGAACATTTTCTTCTTCCTTGTTCTCATTGCTATACATGTAATGATTTTTTAAATTGTGGCAAAGATATACACAACAAAACATTTTCCAATTCAACAACTTCTACACATCGTTCAGTACCATTGATTATACATTTCAAAGATATAACTACATTCTATTTTCCTGAACTTCTGATCCTACGCAACTACTTATGGTATAAACATACTGCTTTGGATACATTAAAATACCTCATATTGCAACATTTCAAAATTTGCAATATGGAAATTCTTATATATCCCTTTAAATTGTTTTGAAGCATCATTAATTTTTTATCCCTTCATTTGATGCTCAGAGTTCCAGAATTCACATCTGTATATAGTTTACCTGGTTTCTCAGATTACTGTTGTAGAAGGATTGGGCAAGTTATGGCACCAGGACACTAACTGGTCTAATCCTCCTTTAGAATCATATTTAGTTATTCATATTTCCAATTAGATTTGCTTTTTCATAAACCTGCCACTCAAAATTTACTTTAGGAACTTTATACTCACATAATTCTTAAGAAGATTTACTTTATATTTTTTCCTACAAAGTTTTTGTTTGTTGGTTGGTTTTAAATGAATGGACATCTTCAACCAAAGGGTAAGAAGGTCCATTCTGACATCAAGCCTAACCTATATCTTTTAACATTTATTCCTGTATAGGGGGGTGACTACCCTCTCTTCTATATTCTTTGTGTGCACACTTTATTCATTAGAACCCAAGATGGTGGAAAGTGAGTGATGCACACCCCCAATCCAGTGTTAGGGAAGATATATGTCAAACTAATAACTCCTACATTTACAATATCAGTTACTACAAAGTGAATTCTGACTCATGACAACCTCCTGTATATCAGTGTAAAATGATATTTTTAAAAATAATTTTATTGGGGGTTGTACAATTCTTATCACAATCCATCCATCCATTGTGTCAAGCACATATGTACATTTGTTGCTATCATCATTCTCAAAACATTTGACTTCTACCTGAAATGGTATTTTATAGGGTTTACAATGACTGTGTTTTTTCAGTAGGTGGCCAGGCCTTTCTTCTGAGATCCCTCTGGGTAGACTTGAATCACTCGTGCTTCAGTTAGTAGCTGAGTGCTTAACTATTTATACCACTCAAGCAGCCTTATACTCAGTAGTGTAAATAACACATTGACGATGTTATAAAGGTATTTTAATCAGAAAATATTTCCCTATCGTAGTGTGATTTAAAATAAGATCTTAGGGTGAAGAAATTGGATGGTGCCCTACTATCAGAAAGAATAGCAACTGGTGTCCTACAGGCTTGTTTTCAAACAAGCAGCAATCTAAGTGAGATGTCAGCTAATCCCACACTGAAAAAAACACACCAACATATGTGATCCAAGGAGTAGAAAATATATCATCCAAATCCAAATGAGGGAATGGTACAGAGCTTAATTTCTGAACACCTGGTTTTCAGAAGGCTATGAATGACAATGGGAGCCCAAAATCCATTCACAGAATCTACATAGGGAATAAGCCTCTGATGATTCCCCTCTGAATATGAATGAGAGATGGGAATAATCTGGTTATCAGACTGAGTAATGGTGAGGCAATTATAGTCGATTTAAATGATAAATCTGACTTGAATGGTTAAAACCTTGCCGTTTGATCTCCTCTTGGATGCACTTTGAGTTTAATATGGTTTTTAATATTTTCTGTTCTTTTGTTTGTTTCTACCTAGTTGAGGCTTTGTATTTTGTTATCTATTGTTGATAGTGTTCTTGACTCCCTGATTGTTATATATCATTCTGCTTTGGGGTATAGGAAACCCAGGTTGTGTGAATCTATAGAGACAAAAACTGAAATAGGGGGTAAGTTGGGGAGGGCGTAATGGGAAGCCTATATCAAGGAGAGCAATACAGAAGAAAATGTACTGAAACTGGTTGTGGTAGTGATTGTATAACACTGCATATGACGGAATTATTGAATAGTATTTATGTCCTTAAGTAATTGGGAGTTCATATAGGTAAAGAAAGGGTAGGAGGGCAGAACAGTCCAGGCAGAAGGACCAGTATGTATGAATTTTCCCAGGCACAAAGGAGCATGCTACATACTAGGGACTGAAAGTAGGCCAATGGGTCTTGAACAGAGAGTACAGTCAGCAGAAAACTGTTGTGATTTACTATAGACACATTATTATTACTACTTTTTAATTGTACATTATCTGGAATTGCACAAATTCAATAGTGTAAATATGAATAACATGGAGAAAATATTATTCTTACAAGGGTGCTCAAAAAGGGGTCATGACCCACAGGTTGAGAACTGCTGCTTTAACCCTTTGAAATTCTCAATATGCTATTTTTTTCTTACCAAACTGTTCTCATCAAAGGCCCAGCATTGGCATGGATACTTCTCCTTAGTGTGCTCTTGGATTTCTGTCTGAAAATTGTGTAATTATTTATCTTTGTTGTCCCTTTAAGCACTCATCACCACTCAGCTGCTGTTTATCTGAAACAACTTGTTGTATTTCTGTAATTGCTTCAGTAAAAAACCATTTTGGCAGCATTTAAAAAAGAGTTATATTTCAGTCATCCTACTGTTCATCTATCTTGATTCCACAAACATTATTCACTTTGTTTTTTAATTTAAATTTTTACTCAGGACTCTTGGTTTATCATCAGTGTTGTGCATGGTTAAAATAGTTGAAGAAAGGGGAGAAATGTACTCCCCCCACCATTTCCCCACAGGAACAAAGCTAAATTCATGAAAGGTATCATTAAATGGTATCATGGTCGTTAGACCTTCTTCCCTCAGATGCCAATTTTCCTTCCTTTCATATAGTCTCCCTATGAGAAAATGATTGTCTTAAGGTAAAACCCAGCTAGAATGTTATCCCTCATTCTCTCAGAAAGTGTTACGCTGTTTGTAGTGATTTTTTTCTCCCTTCTCAAAAATCCCAAAGAAACAGACATCACTTCACATTATCTGCTGCCGAATGATCTCTGATTCTAAACTTTTTTTTCCCATGGGTTGTTGATTGTGATAATGATGTTAGTGATGCGGAGAATTATAAATAATATTTATTAGGCATTTCCTATGTGCTTAGGACTGCTGTATTTAATCACTACACCAACAATAATAGAGGCCATTCTTGTTGGTTACCATTGAGTTGATTCGAACCATCGAGGTGACTTCAAACGTGCAAATCACCATGTCTCTCTTCTGAGTTATCTTTGGATGGATTTGAACTATCAACTTTTGGTTAGTAGTGAAGCACTTAACAATTTATGCCACAAGGGATTACACAATATAAAGGAAACACTATTATTATCTCCATTTTACAATTACAGAGACTGACATACTCATAACCACTTAGATTTTAGAATACATGTACTTTCTTCTTTGTATTTTGTATACTGCTTGGATTGCTTGCATTAAGCTATGTACAACTCTTAAAATAAAACACAGTAGGAAAAACTGAAGCTTTTTTTATAGAGTGAAGCACAACCATAAAGGTGGTTTGTTTTCTAGTCCTTGCTTATTTCTCCATTACAATCACAGATAGGTCATGCCATCCACTAAAAAAAGACAAACACAAAGGAGCTATGAGGGAGACAATATTGGTAACATTGAGCAGTGTTAACTGATTGCAAATTATTTGTGCCCATGATAGCAAGGGTTTAGAGGAGAAAGAATATAGTGACCAAAATGCACCAAGACCAGATGTGGGCCATAAATGTGAGGGACTCTTAAATCTAAAGAAAGGGAGAAGAGTTTTCAGAAATGAAGAAGGCCTGCTCCTATTTTCGTTTCCACAGCCCTTTTTGTCTCCTTATGGCCCTGCCAACTTCCTCCCCTCATAACCAATCCAAAAACCCCAAACTCACCTTCACTGAGTCAATTCTAGCTCACAGTGACCCTATATACAGTATAGCACAGGGCAGAACTGCCCCGGTGTGCTTCCAAAACTGGAACCCTTTACCAAAGTAGAAAGCCCCACCTTTCTATCAAGGAGCGGCTGGTGATTTTGATCTGCTAATCCCACACAAAGTTTTAGTTTTCTTTCTTTACATAAACAGCAAGGAGCCCTGGATTGTTAACCATAAAACAGACAGGCTCTCTCTCCTGTAAGATATGCAGCCACTGGAACCGACTGCAAGGCAGTGGGTTGGGTTTGGAGAGGAAAGGGAGTAGCAAAAAAGTTAACTCAGTAGAATGAGACTAATTAAGAGACTCTCTGGATCCTGGCATGTTTGTGTTTTTTTTCTCATCAACAGGTTTTTAGCCATGAAACTAAATTTTAGCTTATTGCACCTTAAGAGAACATGTATCTCCCTTTCAAACTTGCTTTTGTTCACCTGCTTTAGGTGCATATAGAGCAAGAACTTTGAAAACACATAGACAAGAATGGGTATCAGGAGATACACAAAGGCATCTCCCTCAAGCTTGTCCTCCCCAAAGGAATTGCAAGGTATACTTTGCATGTTTGCAAGCACAATGCTTGGCACATTCAAGACACTTAATCACTTGCCAGGTGATTGATCACAAACTTTCTACTTTTCATTACCTTTGCTTCCACATTTTACAATAAATTGCCAACTCCCACAAGAGTCTGGTTACACAAAACTAAGGCAATTCATCTCTGTTAAGATTTTAAGATTTAAAAGGAAAACATTCTTTGAATTTAAGCTGCTTGCAGTACCAAACTAAACTTCAAACCATAAATAAAACCCATCGAGAAACTGGGATCCTCACTATATAAAATCTATAATGTTACTTGCTATACCAACAGATATTTTAGAAATCCTTAAAATTAGAAGTTACTTTTAATCCATTGTATCCAAAGATTGAAAAGTCGCCTCATGTTTTCCTCTCTATTGACTGATCTTTCCTCTTGCTTTGCTCTTTAAAACTGGAATTCTCTTCTGTTTGGGAACTATGATTTCTACAGTGAGATTTCTTGGAAGGTCAACCTGTGACAATGTCTTTTCCATTTGGTAAGCTCATTTTCATGACAAAGACCATAATTGCAAGATGGAACAGCAAAGTGGGTTTCTACAAGAAGAGTTTTATAAGAATAAAATGCACACAATTAATCATTGCAATGCTTTTGGTTTTACTTTTAAACCCTATACCCCCATCCCAGATGAGTGCAAGTCTCAAAGGAAGTTAGCTCTAACATTAACATATCAATATGTTTTCAGGAACACTTGTGAAAGGAAGAGGTAAAATGTATTGATTTAGGAAATATTATAAAAATATATTTGGGAAAAGCTACTTTTTCATGCTAGCAAATAATTACATGGATCCCTGTAATTATTTTCAAGTGTTCATACTAGGGTTAATAGGTAAAGAAATGTCTAGTGAGATTTAAGAAGGAATGGTTTTATACAAAGAAGACACAGCCACACAGGATGAAATGATCTCTTTATCATTTCCAGTGCATTTAGGCAGAAAGCCTGGTGTGATTAGAGGAACAAACAACAGAGCAGTGTGTGGGGAGTTCAGCCTTGGTTCCAGCTGGTCTCAGCAGGCAGCAGAGTACATTTCTCATGCGGGGCATGAGAGTAGAGCGTTGCAAGCAGGTAATAGTCATAGGCACGCAGGTAGAAATGGGGGAGTTCTGGGTGAGCAATTCATTCGAGGTGGGCCTCGTGAGCCTATTTGGGTCTAAGGAACAAGATTTCATGCTTTGTGAGAAGAGTCTAGCAGGGTCAGAACCTCCACAGAGCACAGTTTATGTGGAACAGAGATTGAGTTCACTAGGAAGTGGGAAGTCTCAAAACAAAAGCTCAGTTCAGTTGATCAGAGGATGTTGAAATTCCACAAGTACACGAAATAGCATTGAACAGACTTTTCTGAGCTTCAGTTTTTCTTATCTATAAAGGTTCCTGTTTCATAGGGTTTTGATGAGGGAAGGGTAAATTTAGCTTACCCAAGGGAAGAAGCAAATATTTATGTGGTTGCATATGTGCAGTTATGAAGACAGCTATATCACAGAGAAGCCAGGGATTCAGGGAAGAGCATGCAAGAACAAAACATTTACAATGAGAAGTGGAAGGTTTGGGGATCATTGGTAATAAATAAGCCATAGCTTTGCGAATTGAACTCAGGTCCATATGTGAATTACTCAAAAGTGCATAGTTATATATCTCAGTACATTCATGTTTATGCATCTATCATTTATTAACTACTTACTACCTATCAGGTACTATGCTAAG
This sequence comes from Echinops telfairi, assembly GCF_000313985.2. Lineage (NCBI taxonomy): Eukaryota > Metazoa > Chordata > Mammalia > Afrosoricida > Tenrecidae > Echinops > Echinops telfairi. The sequence continues at coordinate 10,344,864 of NW_022111327.1, read as the reverse complement.
AAATTTACATGAATTACATAAGGTCATCTTCACCATTAAGTTGTGTGTTTAAGTACTGTCTTAGCTTGGCTTCTCTAGAGAAGCAAAACTGGTGAGATTATATATGTATGCACAGAGAGGTTTATATCAAGGAAACGGCTCATGAAATGGTAGAGTCAGGCAAGTTTCCAAGTCCATAGGTCAGATGTCTGATTGAAGGCCTTTCCTGCAGGAACTGATTGAACTCAGGTTTAGCATGTCATACAGCAAGTTTCTGACTGCAGAGGTAAATAGCACCCAGGTCGGTATGTAAGATGGCAGACTATTGACCACTGGCAGGATCATCAGCCCATACCACAGGCCACTCACTGTCTCCAGTCCAAAAATCAGTGTCAGATGACGGACCAGATGCAGGATCCAGACCCATCAAAAAGCAAGCAAGCTTTCCCACACAGTACACTTATATTAGAAAAAGGCAATCGCCTGTGGCACTTCCTTTCCACTGATTGGCTGCTCATAGAGCATCTCATTATGGAAACCATTATTATCACTCTTGTTAGGTGCCATTGTGCTTCTTCGGAACCCTTTTGCACAACAGAACAAAACACTGCCAACTCCTGCACCATCCTCACCATGGTTCCTATGCCTGAGCTCATTGTTGCAGCCAGCGTGTCAATCCATCTACTTGAGGGCCTTCTCCTTTTTTGCTACCCCTGTACTTTCCCACGCAAAATGTCTGTCTCCAGGGACTGATCTCTCCTGACAACATGCCCAAAGTATGTAAGACAAAGTCTCACCACCTTCCCTCTAAGGAGCATGCTGACTGTACCACTTTCAAGACAGCTTTGTTTGTCCTTTTAGCAGTCCATGGTACGTTCAATATTATTCTCCAGCACAACAATCCACAAGCATTGATTCTTCTCCAGTCTTTCTCATTCAATGTCCATCTTTCACATGCATGTGAGACAAAATTTCATCGCTTGGGTGGGTCGGGCATATCTTAGTCCTCCAAGTACCATCCTTGCTTTTCAATCCTCTAAAAAGTTTTTGTGCAGCAGATTGACCCAATACAATGTGATGTTTGTTATCTTGGCTGCTGCCTCCATGAGCAATGATTGTGGATGCAAGTAAGACAAAATCCTTGACACGTCAATTTTTTCTCCATTGATCATAATGCTCCCTACTGGTCCCGTTGTGAAGATTTTGGTCTTCTTTACTTCCTTGATCTTCCACAGCAAGTGCTACATGGCCCTCACTTTCAGCAAGCAAGGTTGCTCCATCTGAATATCTCAGATTGTCATTGAGCCTTCCTCTGATCCCAATGCCAAATTCTTCTTCTGATAATGTAGCTTTGCTCATTACATGTTCGGCATACAGAATGAATAAGAATGGTGAGAGGATACAAGCCTGATGCACACATTTCCTGATTTCAAACCATGCAGTACCCCCTTGTTCTGTTCACAGAACTACATCTGGACCCATGCACAAGTTTCTCATAAGCACAATGAAGTGTTCAGTGGGTTGTCCAAGTAGCTGTCTCCCCAAATTCCTGACATAGAAAAATGTGTGCTTTCCGTGCTTCATCAGCTTGTGGAAACGTTCCAATAGGTATTCCATCAATTTCTGGAACCTTGTGTTTTTGACTAATGCTTTCAGTGCAGCTTGTACTTCTTCCTTTAATACCAATGGTTCTTGTTCCTATGCTACCTCCTACAATGGTAGAATGTTCTGTGTATTCTTTGTATTTTCTTCAGATGCTTACTGCATAATTCAACATTTTGCTCATAGACTCTTAGATGCATAATCTGGCACTATCTCTGACAATATCCTGTTTTTATTCATGAGGTTTTATTATTTGATGAGGTTTTGATGCTGTGCATCAGGTTTTCACAGACTAATTCCTTTGCAGTGGAAAACCCATTCCTTCTTAGGAGTTTGTTCTTGGTTTGGAAGTTCCACTGAAACCTGTGCACTGTGGTGAACCTAGCTGTCATGTGAAATACTAGTAACATAGCACCCAACATCACAGTAACACACGAGCCAGGACAGTGGAAAAGTGGAAGTATACTGTAAAGATTCAGTAATTTCAAAAACACGTCCAGCTCTGTGTTCATGTCGTATTAAGGTCATTGTGCAACAGGTGGGCTAACAGGATCAAGACAAGATTTCTCTTACAGTCTAGTCTTTTAGCCAGCAAGGATACCTGTCTCAAGTTAGCAACTTTATGACAACTTATTGGTTGTTCTTGCTGCTCATAAATGACCACTGGTTATAATTAAATTACTTAATGCATGGCATTCTTCTATTGTGTACAACACAATGATTGTAGTTTTCAGGGAACAAATGAGTATTCCATATAAATTTTTCTCATTGATGTCATTCAAAAATATTGAATCGATTGTGTTACTTAGATATATTTTCTTCTCTTACTTCAGTTTGTTCTAGATTAGCCTCTGTTTACTCATCATTACAATGCAAGATAGTATTCTTAAGGTTTTATGTCAAATAAGGTGAATAGAGTTCTCAGTGTCTTGGCAATTTCATAATTAAGGCATCATAATTCTTCAAACTTCATGCTGAGCAATATTATGCTGACTTATTTGAAGAAGAATGGGACATCAAGATTGGAGGAAGGCTTATTAACAACCTGTGATATGCACATGACACAACCTTACTTGCTGACAGTGAGGAGGACTTGAAGCACTTCCTGATGAAGATCAAGGATTGCAGCCTTAATTGTAGAAAACAAGTCAATGTTAATTAGACTAAACTCTTCACAACTGGACCAATAGGTAACATAAGGATAAATGGGGAAAAAATTTAAGTTATCAAGCGTTTAGTCTCGTTTGGATCCACAATCAATGCTCATAAAAGCAGCAGTCAAGAAATTAAAAGACAGGTTGCCTTAGGTATATATGCTGCGCAAAGTATTGAAAAGCAAGGGCGCTCCTTTTAGGGCTAAGGTACACCTGACCCTTGGACATTTAATAAGGAATAATGAAGAAGAGTCCTGGCATTTGAACTATGGTGCTGGCAAAGAATATTGAAAATATCATGGATTGCCAAAAGAACAAACAAATCAGTTCTGGAAGAAGTACAGCCAACAGGCTCCTTCGAGGCATGGATGGGGAGTCCACATACTGTGGCCATGTTGTCAGGAGAGCTCAGTACCTGGAGAAGGACTGCAGGTTCATAAACTAGAGGGGAAACCCAAACCAGGAAGGCCCTCGAAGAGAGCTGTCCACACAGTGGCTGCAACCATAGGCTTAAGCATAATAGCAATTGTGAGGATGGCTCAGGATCCACACGGTTTCCCTCTGTTGTTCATAAGGTTGCTATGGCTCAAAATGGAATCGATGGACCTAACAACAACAACCCTTCATGATGAGATCAAGCAATGATAGAATTTTGCAAATGAATGACCTATTCACAGAAAAGACCTTTTTTAAGGAGACAAAAAGATCTTCTTCAGATGAAATGCACAGAAATCAAACTGACTACATTTGTGTCAAGAGATCATGGAGAAGCTCAATATCAGCAGCTAAAAGCAGGCCAGAGTCTCACTGTGAGGCAGACCATCAATTGCTCACATGTAAGTTGAGATTGAAGTTGAAGGAAATGAAAAAGAAGTCCATGGGAGCCAAAATATGACCTTGAGTCTGTCCCACCTGAATTTTGAGAAACACTTTGGACAGATTTGCTACAAAAGACACTAATGATAGGAAATCCTAGCTGTGTGTCGGTGGGTGAGAGTGGAGGGACATCAAGAACATCATTCATAAAGAAAGCTAAAGGTCATTAAAAAGATAGGAAAGAAAGAAAAGACGAAGTGGATGTCAGGAGAGACTCTGATAATTGCTCTTAATAGTAGAGTAGCTAAAGCAAATAGAAGGAATGATGAAATCAAAGAGATGAACAAAAAATTACAAAGTGCAACTCAAGAAGGCAAAGGCAAATATGACAATGATATATACAAAGACCTACAATTAGAAAACCCAAAGCAAAGAACATGCCTAGCATATCTGAAACTGAAAGAACAAACAAAATATCAAGCCTCGAGTTGCAAGATTACTCAAAATATGCCTGAGGAAGATCTGCCTTCTTAAAGTAAACTCAATCATAATGATGTGAATGGAGCCAAAGTCTGTGGCAGGTAAGTCTTGGGGAACTTCACTCGCTGATGGGACACAGCTCAAAATGAGAAGAAACAGCTGCAAAATCTACTAATAATCAGAACTTGTAATGCACAAAGTGTGAATCTAGGAAAATTGAAAGTCGTTAAAAATGAAATGGAATGCATAAAGATCAATATCCTATGTTTTGTGGCGCTGAAATGGACAGGTACTGGCCATTCTGGATCACAACATCATACAGTTTAGTAAGGGGAGAATGGCACATTCGGGAGGAGTGGTGTTGCATTTATTATTTAAAAGGACATGCCAAGCTTTATCGTGAATTACAATGCTCTCTGTGATATAATCATATATATCTGAATTCAAGGAAATTCAATCGGTACAAGTGATGTTCCTTTGTTAAAATCATTTTATTAGGGGCTCATACAACTCTTATCACAATCTATACACACATCAACCGTGCAACGCACATTTGTACATTCACTGCCCTCAACATTCTCAAAACATTTCCTCTCCACTTAAGCCCCTGGCATTAGGTCCTCTTTTTTCCCTTTCTTCCCGCTCCCCCCTCCCTCATGAGCCCTTGATAATTTATAAATTGTTATTTTGTCATATCTTGCCCTGTCCGACGTCTCCCTTCACCCACTTTTCTGTTGTCCGCCCCCCAGGGAAGAGGTCACATATAGCTCCCTGTAATTGGTTCCCTCTTTTATGAATCAATTATTAAAGCTAGTGGCAAAGAAATTGAAGAATTCTACCCATGTCCTCAGTTTGAAATTGATCAAACATGCTGTCAATATGCATTGATAATTACTGGTTATTGGAATGCAAAAATGAGAAGCAAAGAGAAAGGTACAGTAAGTAGAAAATACTGTCTTGGTGATAGAAATGCACCCAGAGCTTGCATGATAAAATTTTGTAAGACCAACGACTTCTTCATAGCAAATACCCTTTTCAACAACACATCCATGGACATATCCAGATGGAAGACACAGAAATCAAATTGACTACATCTGTGGGAAGAGACAATGGTAAAAGTCAGTAACAGCAGCTAACACAAGGTCAGAGGTTGATTAAAATAGAACATCAATTGCTCATATACAAGTTCAAGATAAAGTTTAAGAAAATCAAAACAAGTCTATGAGAGCCAAAATACGATATTGAGTATATTCCACCTGACTTTGAAATACATATTTGATTCATCAAAAACTAATGACAGAGAGACCTGATTAGCTGTGAAAGACATCAAGAACAGGAAGAAACCAACATTTCATTAAAAACACAAGAAACAAAGAAAAATTCAAAGTAGGTGTCAAAAGACCTTTTGAAACTTGCCCTTCATCATAGAATAGCTGAGGAAAACAGAAGAAATTAGGACGTGAAAGAGCTGAACTGAAAATTTCAGAGGGTAACTCAGGAAGAAAAAGTCAAATATTTAAAATGGAATGTGCAACAATCCAGAGTTAGAAAACCAAAAAAGATGAGCATGCTCAGCACATCTTAAAGGAAAAGAACAAAAAAATGTTTTCAAGCCTAGAGTTGCAATATTGAAAGAATCTATGGGTAAAATGTTGAAAGATGCAGGCAGCAACACAAGAATATGGAAAGAATACAGTCATTATACCAAAAATAACTAATCAACACCGCACTATTTCAGGTGGTACCATAAGAGCAAGAATCAATTGTACTAACAGAAGTCCAAGATGCACTGAAAGAATTAGACAAATGCAAAACTCCAGGAATTGATGGACTACCAATTAAATGGTTTCAATAAGCTGATGAAGCCCTGGAAGCGCTTACTTGTCTTTGCCAGGAAATGTGGGAAGATAGCTACTTTGCGAACTGACTGAAAGAGATCTCTATTTGTACCCATTCTAAAGAAATGTGGCCCAGCAGAGGGCACAGATTATAGAACAATATCATTGCTTTGACATACTAGTAAAATTATGCTGAACAATGTTTGTAGCAGCACATTGTCAGGGGAGCTGCCAGACGTTCAGGCCAGATTCAGAAGTGGACATGAAATGAGGGATAACATTGATGATGTCAGATGAATTTTGACTGAAAGCAGAGAATACCAGAAAGGTGTTTACTTGTGTTTTATTGACTACGCCAGGGCATTTGATCACAACAAACTATGGATAATCTAGAGCAGTATAGAAATTCCCTAAAAGTTCCTTGTACTCAAGGGGAACTTGTGTATGGGTCAGGAAGCAGTTATGTGAATAGCACAAGGGAATGTTGCATGGTTAGGATCAGAAAAGGTTTGTGTATGGGTTGTATCTTCTCCCTATAATTATTTGATCTGTATGCTGAGCAAATCATCAGAGAAGCTGGATTATATGAAGAAGAGTATAGCATCAAAATTGGAAGAAGGCTTATCAATCTGTCATATACAGATGACACAACATTGGTAAGCAGAAGTCAGGAGGACTTGAAGCACTTGGTGAAGAAGATCGAGGATTGCAGCCTTCAGTATGGATTATAACTCAATGTATAGAAGTCTCCAATCCTCACCACTTGACCAAAGCCAACATCATGATGAATAGATTTAAGCTGTGAATGATTTTCTCTTGCTTGGATCCACAATCAAGGCTTATGGAAGCAGCAGTTAAAAGGTCAAAAGCCGAGTGGCAGTGGGCACATTTGCTGAACAAGACTTCTTAAAAATGTTGAAGGGCAAGGATGTTACTTTAAGGACTAAAGTATACCTGGCCCAAGCCATGGTATTTTCAATGACCTCATATGCATGTGAAAGTTGGACATTGAATAAGGAAGACTGACGAAGAATCGAATGGAGGCATTGTAATTATGATGCCGGGAAAGAATATTGAAAGTACCATGACTGACAAAAGCACAAGCAAATCTGTCTTGGAAGAAGTGTAGTCAGAAAGAATTCTCCTTGGAAGTAAGGAAGGCGAGACTTTGTTTCATGTAATTTGGTCACCTTGTCAGGAAAGAACAATCCCTGGAGATGGACATCATACTTAGTAAAGTAGAGGGACAGCAAAAAAAGAAAGGCCTTCAAGAAAATGGACAGTTACTGTGGCTGTAACTATCATTGGAAACAGTTACAGTGGCTGTAACTATCACTTGAAATATAAGAACACAGGTGAGGATGATGCAGGACCGAAAGCATTTAGGTCTATTGGACATTGGGTCACCAAGAGTCAGAAAGGACTTGATGATACCTAACAACAGGAGCCCTGGTGGCGCTGCTGGATAAGTATTTGACTTTAAATTTTTATTTTATTTTATTGGGGGCTCTTTTAGATCTTATCACAATACATACATGTGTCAAACACATCTGTACATACGTTGTCATCATCCCTTTCAAAATATTTTCTTTCCACTTGAGCCTTGGTATCAGCTCCTTATTTTTCCCCTCCCTCTCCCACCCTGCCTCCCCCATGTCCCCTTGATAATTTATAAACTATTCTTTTTTTCCCCATGTTTTACTCCTATGTCTGTCTCCCTTCACCCACTTTTCTGCAATCTGTCCCCCTGGGAGGAGGGCCATATATCAATTATTGTGATCGGTTCCCCCTTACTCCCCCGCCCCCCCTTTCCTTACCCTCCTAGTATTGCTGGGTTCTCTGTGTTGTGAACTCTTGTCTGTACCAGTATACACGTTCTGGTTTAGTCAGAGTTGTGAGATAGAATTGGGGTCATGGTAGTGGGGGGTGGGAGGGAGAAGCATTAAAGAACTAGAGGACGGATGCATGTTTCATCCGTGCTATTCTGCTTCCTGACTGGTTCGTCTCTTCCTTGTGGCCCTTCTGACAGGGGCTGTCCAATTGACTACTGATGGACTTTGGGTCTCCACTCTGCCCTCCCCTTCATTCTCATTGATATGATGTTTTATTTGTTTGTTTGTTTTGTTTTGGGTCTTTGATGCCTGATACCTGAACCCATCAACCCCTCATGAGCACACAGGCTGCTGTGCTTCTTCCATGTAGGCTTTGCTGCTTCTCAGCTACATAGCCACTTGTTTATCTTCAAGCCTTTAAGATGCCAGACGCTATCTTTTGATAGCCGGGCACCATCAGCATTCTTCACATGTGCTTATGCATCCATCTAGTCTTCAGTGATTGTGTCAGGGAAGGTGAACATCACATAGTGCCACGTTAGTAGAACAAATTGTTTTTGTGTTAAGGGAGTACTTGAGTGGAGGCCCGATGTCCATCTGCTGTTGTAATACCCTATAAATATGTACATAGATCTATTACCCCATCATTATATAACCCCCCATCCCAGAGGAATGCACTTCAGAGGACAGCACCGTAGCTGCTGCTCAGGAAGTGGGGTGCATCTGATCAGGAGCAGAGGAAGCGGGAAGGAGAGAGAGTGGAACACACCCAGGCCCACCAAACCCAGAAGATAATATTCCAGTTCAGAACGGCCAATGCACAAGAGAGGATCACCCATGAGACATGACGAAATCCCTCACTGGCCCATAGTACTAAGGGGGACAGCACTGAGGACACGGTGAGGGACATGTGCCTGATACAACCCCACCGCACCAGGATGAAACACTAAGGGCGTACAGTGGAGCAGCAGGGGGGAGCAAAGCAACAAAGTCCCTGAGGAATGCCAAAGGTGGACTTTGGGACCAGGGCAGGGTACCCCCGCAGACTCGACTAGAAAACACGCATAAAGGTCAACGGACAGACCTGGAACTGTTTGAAGGCTTTTCAGGGTTTGCTGTTGGTGATTTGTTTATTTATCTATTTATTTATTTATTTGTTCAGTTGTATTAGCTGTTGATGGTTTATTTTTTGTCTTCTTTTTTTTCGTTACATTTTTCTTTGCGTTGTTTGTGCATGTAGTATTTGTCTATGCAAGTCTATCTGGACAAGCTAGGCAGGATGAACAATACGGAGGAGAGAACAATGGGACCGACAGTTGGGGGGGGGTGGGAAGGGGAGAGGTGAGGGTAAGGAGGGGGGTGCCAACAAACCCAAGAACAAGGGAATAAATAATAAGTGATCTAAAATTGATGGTGAGGAAGGCATAGGATACTTGGAGGGGGGGGTGGTCCCTGATCAAGGGCAATGTGGTCAAGAGGAATTACCAAAACCCTAATGCAGGGCAAACATGTAGTGGGACAGGAGGGAAGTCAAAGGAAATAGAGGAAAGAACTGGGAGGCAAAGAACATTTATAGAGGTCTAAATACAGGTATGTTTATAAGTATTTGACTGTTAATTGCAAGTTGTTTAGTTCAAATCTACCAAGAACTGCGGCTGTCTGCTTGTGTACAGATACGGAGCCTTGGGAATCCTCGCTGGGGTTGCCATGAGTGGGAATATGTTCGTTTGGTGTTTGTTTCAGTTTTTGCTTTCGCGATGAGTCAGAATCAACTTGATGGCAGTGAGTTTGCTGAGACTATAGTCACTTACTACAATGGCTTGCACATAGCTGCGGTGCCGAAAGCTATGCCAAAATATTTCAAGTACCAGCAAGGTCACCCATGTCAGACAGGTTTCAGTGGGGAATATGAACTAAGACAGACTAGGAAGAAATGCCTATCAATCTACTTACAGAATTTAGCCCTTGAAAAAATTGACAGAATATTATCTGATATAATGCTGGAAGGTGAGGCCCCTCGGTCGAAAGGTATTAAAGAATAGCCACAGCAATGGACACCAGCAACGCTCGTGAGCATGGAGCAGGACCGGGCAGTGCTGCATTTTTTATATATGAAGTCACCCTAAGTCAGAGCCGAGTCCGTGATAACCAGCAACAACAAATGTAGCTTTCAATATATTAGGCCACTCCATCTTAGACTGAAAGGTATTATTATTTCTGTTTTATTAAACAGAACGTGGGAGAGTTTAGAAATTAACACTTATTCCAGTGTTCAAGAAGGAGTCCATGTCAGAACCACGACCCAAACTCAGGTTGCTGTAACTTCCTCCAAATGTTGCCACAAAAAATTGATGCTTAAAAATGAACAGAAACAAGCAGTCTAGAAAAGAAGGCACATGAGTCCAGGAATAGACATCAGAATGAAGTCATCCCAAAGTGGTACAGAGGTAGGAAATTCATAGACAAAGCCCAAACCAAAAACAAATCCCACTGTCAAGTTTGACTCACAGGGACCCTACATAAAGCAGTGAACATCCCCATAAAATTTACAAGGCTGTTAATTAATATTCATAGGAAAGTACAATATCTTTTTCCATGAAAGTTTCAAACTGTTGACTTTAACAGATTTCTCATGCACAAATAATAATAATAAAATAACTAGCATTGATAAAACTCTTTAAATATCAAAAGTATGCTCCAAGTATTTTACATGTTTATAAAACCCTCACAGTTCTGAGGTAGATACTAATATCCTTATTTTACACTAGAGTAAACAGAGAGATTAAATACTTTGAACAAGATAGTATGTGGGATAATTAATAAGGAAAACAATTCAAGGTATATTTTAAGGAAATTTTCAAAATGACTATTCTAACAATGCAATTGTAAATTATCGTAATGTCACCTGGGGGTGATGGTGAGGGGAGTGATTGCCTAAATAAACCAGAGTACCTGCCCAGAGTGATGGATGATATGAGGGAAGTAGACTCCTTCAAATTCTATTTTCTTTCTGTCCTCCCTGTCAAAGAGAATTATTTTCTGGCTCAAAGGGGTAACAAATCCTTAGCTAAGAAGTAACAGAAGCCTAAATTGTTTGAAGAGATTGTAAAAAGCAAAAATATAAAACCTCATGTTTTAAATGCCTTTGGATTTTCTTCCCTGGGATGGACGGAGTAAAATGCAAGAATGTACAAATCGGATAACCCTAAAGTAATGGTCTGAAGAATTTTGGGGAAAGTCCTGGGAGACTAGAGATGCATTCCTGTTTCTGTTCTATCTTTTTGTTTGTTTGTTTAGGAAGAGAAAGGAAGTATGCAGACTTCACAATTAAATTCAGTCACTGTGCCTCCATTCTAAATTTGCTTCTTTGTCATCTATTTCCCAAACAGTAAATAGACTTTTGGAAGAAGATCAAATCAGCCCACAAACCTCTGCTGTTTTCTAAAACATTCATTGCACTTAGAAGAGTCTACACTCTTTTCCATTGCCTCTAAGACATTGCCTACATATCTTGTCAAACTCCATCATGTACAATTCTTCACTTTCCATTCTTCCCAGTGTTCATTACACTGCAATTACATAACTGTTTTCTGTTTGTTGGACACTCTAAGGGTGTCCCTGCATCAGAGCAATCACATTCCTGTTCTCTTTGCCTGGAGTGTTTTTTCTTACTTATTTTCAGGCTAACCCCTTGACAACTAGGTCTCAGCCCAAATGTTATTCTCTCAGAGACCTTCCCTGACCTACCTAGTGTTACTGCCTTTCCTTCTACTCCAGTCACTTTCGATCCAGTTTGTTTACATTATTTTCTCCAACGCACGCATCACTATCTATCTTGTATGATTGTTTGTTGTCTGCCCCCTCCCACTTTGCTCACATGAAATATGAGCTTCATGTGAGCAAACCCAAATCTATCTTCACATTGTTTTAGTTCTGATGCTTATAATTATTTCTAACACCTAGCAGGAACTCAATAAATATTTATTGGATAGTTGAGTCATAGGAAACATTATATGTTAGATTATTAAAAAGATTTTCTAATAAACCCCTAAAAAGATAAGCAATCATTAGCTCAAATTAACTTAGTTTCATTCTCTGACATGGCTAATAGCCTTGAAAAGTACAGCTATGTGACGTACCGAGGATACATAAAGCTTAACAGATCCTTCATGATAGCCATACATTTAAGACGGATTGACTGGAAAATCATTCACCTTAGATGATTTTCTACAGTGACTGAATGAGTAACCAGATACAGTGATCCCATGTGAGAGTGGGAATCACTAGACAAGTTTGAAATACACACACCTTGAAGAATCTGTGAAAAACTTCTGGATATTTTTTTCACAAAAATATACGTATGCCCACATTTTTCATGAAGTTTCTTAACATTCATCCAGAGTGTACTGGTGCATAGGTCTCAGGTGAAGAATTTCTACACTAGAACATATCAAATGAAAAATTCTCTGGTTCTTTCTTTATCAATAATTTAGATTAAGAAAAATAGGGCTTGGTGAATGAAACCCAGGGTTGATGAACCTATAGATATACCAAGTGGAATAAGGGATACTGGGGGAAGGGGCACAGAGGTGGTGGTGGAGGGAAGAGGATGAGGAGGCGATGTCAAGGAGTCCATGTAGATCAGAAATGTTTGGAAACTGATTATGGTACCAAATGTACAATTCTACTGGACATGATTGAACTGTGGAATAATAGGATATATGTATTAATCCCAATTAATAATAATAATAACTTGAAGAATAAAAAATTATAAATGGACTGACACAGCATGTTTGGGGAAGGCAGAAGATGGCAGAAATTGGCATTATCTAATAGGTAATATAAATTAGGATTTTACTCAATGATAAGTTTAAGATGAGGTATCATTGTAATGTGACTACCAGAAGTAACTAGTTTGATTTTCAGCTGCAATAATAGAACAAGGACGATCTGTGAAAGTATAGTTTACTCTGCATTTTTTCAGCCTACTGTGAGTGTCGGCAAGATTTCATAAGTCTATGGATAGATAAGTGCAGAGGTAGTTTATAAAGATGCTAAAAATGTGAAATCAGGACTTCTGGGAAAACATTGATTAAAATAGGTCTATTTCAACTGGACATACCTTGCAGAGGGGTAGTGGGGAGGAGATGAGTCACTTAGGGTTCAGTATAGCAATAATGAAACCCACAACATTCCTCTAGTTCTTAAACGCTTCCTCCCCCCAACTACCATGACCCCAATTCTGCCTCGAAAACCTGGTTAGACCAGAGGATGCACAGTGGTACAGATGGGAATTGGAAAAGCAAAGCAGGGAATCTAGGACAGATGAACCCTTCAGGACCAGAGGTGACAGTGGCGATACCAGGAGAGAAAGGGGGCGTAGAAAGGGGAAATTGATCACATGTAACCTCCTCTCTGGGGGATGGGCAGCAGAGGGGTGGGTGAAAAGAGACACCAGGCAGTGTAAGATAAGATATAATAATAATTTATAAACTATTAAGGGTTCATGGGGTAGGGGGCAGTGGGAAGGGAAGGGGAGGGGAAAAAAGGAAAATGAGCTGATTCCGGGAACCCAAGAGGAAAGCGAATTTTGGGAATGATGAAGGCAACAAATGTATAGATGTGCTTTACACAATTGATCTATGTATTGTAATGAATTGTATGAGCCCCAATAAAATGATTAAATAAAAAAATAGAATCCTGAATGAAAAACAATAGGTCTATTTGAGGGTAATGACTATCCTGGTGGAGGATAAATCTTGTCAAATGTTAATTGGGTCCAAACATTTGAGAAGTCTTTTTTTTTTGAGAAGTCTTAAGATGAAAAGAGTAATTAAGTGTATCCTCCGTGACTATAAGACACAGTGCAAATCCAGGACAAGAGCTTATAGGGCTTTTAATTTTATATCTGGAGACACCTTCTGTATAGTAAAATCCACCTAAAGTTGGAATGGCCAGTTTTAAGCAGTAGAAAGGATCCATCCTACCCCTGTTAAATCAAAGGCCAGATAATTAATTGACAGGGTTAGTATAGAGGGTACTCAAGCATTTAGGTCAGAGGTTGGAAACTGAATGAGCATTTTAGATCCTTGCTAAAGCAAATGTCTCAAAGTCCAGGAAGGAAATCAATTAGGTGATTCTACAGAAAATTACTTCAAAGTCATTTGTGCGAACTATCACCCCACCTATCTAGAAGCTGGCAAGAATCTGACAGACACTCTAGTTTAGGGTATTATGGAAATTAATTATTTTCAAGCTTATTAAGAATTTTAGCTTCTTTTAATTCTAACCAACAAGGAATGTATTGAAAATTATCTTAGGATCGTAACATATAAAAGTGTTCAAACATCTTCTTAACACATACAAAGGAATCGTTTATTATAACAATGGAAAAGCACGAAAAAAAACCAATATCTAGTTTTCCAAAAGGCAGTCTGCTGACAGTTTGATAAGGTTGGGGAGAGAAGGATTGCAAGGATGAATTCAAACCTACTACAGCTGCAAAAAAAAAATTGGCAGATAAAGTGATGATCGCAAATTGAATAAATGCTTCATGTCTATGTGTGCTCATTTAAATATGTCTTCTAGCACCAGCAAGCAAATCCAAGCACTGTGGACACTGGTCTGGTACATTTTCTACTCTGAGGACCTAACATGCTTAATATCCTTTCTGTCATCCATTTAATAAAGAAGAATGGGAAATCACTGAACATCCACAATTTCTGTAGACAGCAAATATCAGGAGAGAGGGAAGGAAGAGAGGCTAAATCAGGATGAGAATGGATTAAGGGAATGAAACAAAGGAGGGAGAATATAAGATGAACAAATACTGATTATCTATTAGTTCTATACTAGTAGATAATTTTATTGCTATGAATAGGATGATTTTATAGCTATTAATTTATTAAATCTTTCCTACAACTATATAAAACAGAAGTAGATATTTTGTTTACAAATACAAAGTAGCACATTCAAAGTAGTTAAATAACTTGTCCAAGGACTGCAATTAAGAGGTGAATGACCATGAATCTGATTGACCATGATCTTTCCATTACAGCACAGTCTCCCTTCCATAAATATTAAGCTTAATAAGAATTTTAGAAAGTATGACATGAGAGAAGTTTCAAAAGTATTGCTGTGAAATCATAGAAATCTTTATTAAACAAAATATCACAATGTGAAGTTTTTCGCAATGTATCTTCCATCTAAGCCTACACACTTCTGAAGGCAGTATTTCCACTTATCTGATGCATCCCTGAAGAATCTTTCTGTGCACTTAGATTTATACCCCATCAAAAGGGTAGCTTGGACATATTCAAGAAACTCAAATCCTAGTCTTTTTAAATTTTATTTGTGTTTGGATAACAAAAAAAAAGTCTGATGTGGTAAGATTAGAACTTTAGGATGGATGGGATAAGGTATCCCCACCAAATTATCAAAGGACACTCCTTGCTGACATAAAAGAATGAGCAAAAATCCTTGTCATGATGAAAAATAATTTCTTTGGTACAAATTTTGTGGCCTTTTTCTCATCAATGCAGTGTTTAATTTCCATAAAAGATCTTCATAACAAATGATCACCCTGTGTGTTTCAAGAAAATGGATTAAGATTACCCCTTTGAAATTTTGCTCCACCTCTAAAGAACAGACAAACAGTTATCATAATCTTGTAGGCAGACCTCTCTACCTTGAATATAACTGGCCCAGCGTATCTCCTCAGATGCCAAGGTTTTCAATGGATCTTCTTCTCTGGATCATATTAGTAAATCCAAGCCTCATCGCAGGTAAAATTATCTGCTAGTATAGAACTAATAGATAATCAGTATTTGTTCATCTTATATTCTCCCTCCTTTGTTTCATTCCCTTAATCAGCATTAGCTTTGACCTTGTTTAAAGTGCTGATGGAAGGATCATCTCTTTCAATTACATTATCTTTATTTCTTTTCAATCATTTTATTGGGGTGCATACAACTCTTATCACAATCCATACATACGTCAATTGTGTAAAGCACACTTATACACTCATTGCCCTCAGCATTCTCAAAACACTTGCTTTCCGCTTGGGCTCCTGGAATCAGCTCCTCATTTTTCTTTTCTTTTTAAAATTTTTTTCTTTTAAAAAAATGCTTTTGACACCCATAGAACCTAAAGCTTACTGAGGCCCAGAACGTCATTTTATCTTCTATTATTTTTATTAATCATTTTATTGGGGGGCTCTTACAAATCTTATGACCATCCATCATTGAATTGCATTAAGCACACATGCACATAAGTTTCCATTCACATTTCCAAGGCATTTTCTTTCTATTTGAGCAGATCTTTACATTGAATGCGTCAAGCCTTGTTAGATCCCAACAGCAGTAGCTATTGAATCATTGGTAATTCTATCATTTTCTTCCATCAATTTCTGCACTTCATCCAGTTTCTTCATTCATCGAGGTTTATGGTCTTCCCTCTCTTGGCTCCTCTTGAAGGTTTTCCTGACCTTCCTTCACATGCTTAATCCATGGAAAACTACTGTTTGTGTGAAGCATTTCCACAAATTTTGACAAAGATTCAAAGATTAGAGATGTCCACTTGACTTTTGATGAAAAATTCAATATGAGACCAGATCTCAAAGTCCTTTGGTTTCCTCTCATGAGACGGAGATAAGTGTATTATTCAGATAACTTCTCTGCACTCATCCACGACTCCAAATTGTGTTTCGACTACACCTGTGCATGTAGGAGCTGGCATACGATAAGCAGTACTTTCTAACTTACTTTCATATGTAGTAGCTTTGACTGGTTCTCAACCTTCTTCAGTGTATTCTCCCTTCGTCACTCGACCCCTGCAATGCAGTACATCAGTCAAACGGAATACCTTGTGTGTTCTCAGGATGCACTGGGCTTTCTCAACCTCCTTGTCAGGGAACATTCTAATCATCTTTCCCCCTCTCTATTACTCCGCTCATATGTTGTCTTCAAGATTAACTCAAGAAGAACTACTCCAGAAAAACGTTCTTTGTCCATCTTTATAAGTAACTGTCTCACCTTTGCTGTTCTACAGTACCTGGAGCCTACTTCTTTTATTACATCGTTTATCAGTCTGGATTGATTACTTATCTCTTTCTCCACTAGACTGCAGCCTCTGCAGAGTATGAACAGGTTCTTCTTGTGGCACTGTGTTTCTAACATCTATCATAATGCTGACCAAGTAGTACGAAGTTTATAAAAACTGAAGGAGTGAATGCGCAACCCGCAGTAACCAGCACAACTACAAAATGAACAAGCAAGGCAGGTGGGCTCAATTTAGTGATAGGTAGACAGAGTTCATGTGGTTCTAAGGAAGGGATCAGAGATGAACAATTCTACAGTAAGTCAGAGACAGTGCCATCCAAGCAAGATTTTTCATTGTCCCAACATTTAGAGAAGAGCCATAGCCTCCCTTTAGACTTGGTCCTCTCCCACGTTGTCCTTCTGTATTCGTATTGAGGTCAGTGAACTAAAAGCGGGGTGGCCTACTCCTTTATACACCATCATTCATACATTTCAAGGCCCCAAGCAATTTTGAAGCAGAGATTCTCACTAGTGCTGTTTTGTGACATCGCCCAGCCTATCTACCCTGCAGCAATGAGCACATGTGTATGTTCCATGAGGCGTGTGCCCTCTGTTCCATAGCAGCCATTGGAGTACTTGGTCCTGCTCATTCCTGCTCTCCTATGCCTCTTGGTCGAGAGACAAAAATGGAAAAGAAGAAAGAAGGCACATATATCATTTTTTCAATTTTCTCGTGTGAATCCCTGGGACTACCTTATTTAAATCAGAAGGAAATTAGTTCATTGCCCTGTGAAGTGAGCTGAGTCACTCATAATTTGAAGACAATGTAACTGTGGATAGACAGAGGAAAGCCGAGAGAGGAAGGCATGTAAGATGACCTGGGTTCTTTCTAGTCCTAGCTGTACCACTAAGCAACTATGTGACCTTGGACAAGCCACTTAACCTCTCTAGGCTTTGGCTTCTTCATCTGTAAAATTAGGTGATTGGGTTATATGATGCCTGAAGTCCCTTAAATTATGCCTTGAACATAGCATGGAATTACAATGGCTTCTCTATAGCATTCACCCTACGTTTTTAAGATTTATTGACTCAGTCTATGCATAAGTCTGCAAGTCTTTTCTCATTGTTCTTTTCCTCTGCTTTGCTGAGGGAATCCATGTTTTCTACATGTGGATCAAGTTTATATAAGATATTCTGAGTCTGCTGAAAGACTTTTTTTTTCTAGAGCTTGCTGCCTTGCTGCTTCTTTTTTGTTTGTTTGTTTTGGGGGGTTTTCTTGGAGCCCACAGAGTCAAACTCCCAATGTATAATGACCCCAAACACAACAACCAGGATGCTACTCAATCATGTGCCATCTTCTGTGGTCAGTTGCAGATTGGACCTTTTTGGTCCATGGTCTTTTCGTTGACTGATTTTCAGAAGTGAATCATCAGGCTTTTCTTCCTAAGTAATCTTAGTCTGGAAACTATACTGAAATCTATTCACTGTCTTAAGACCACTCAAGTCTCCACTGAAAATGAGTTTGACTGGGAATCAAACCTGGATATCCTTCATGGAAGGCCTGAATTCTACCACTGAATCACTAATGGGTGGCCCCAGATGACATCTGGCAGCCCTTGATATCCTCTGTACATGCATTGCATTGATCCTAGGGGAGGATCTACATCCAGAACTCACCTGATCCCATGCCCACCTCTTAATTCACGTAGCCATGTTTTTTACTCTGAGCACAGGAAAGTGTGCGTTAATGGAGATAGGCTGGAGAACAAAATCTCAAAGTCTTCATAGGCTGTGAAATTCATAGTCCAAACGAACGAATCAGGCAAAGGTTGAAAGATCGTAGAACTGAGAGTTTCAGAGAGATTGTAGAGAAGCAATAGACCTGGAAATAAGAATCTGGAAACCACATACACTGAGTAATAAGGGACGAAACTAGGAGCCTCAACATCTGAGCAGTTAGCTAATAGCCTGAAGTTTTCAAATTCCAAAGTTTTAACTGCAGAACTCTAAACCAGTGGTTAGGGCCTTAAAGATCCCCAAAAAACAAAAATCAAGAATAAGGCAGACAGAATAAAAGATGTGAGTTTGTGACCATGAAAAAATTCTAATTTCTGATCCTGGCAGACACTTCCTGCTCGGGAAAGAATCATGCTAGAGACACAAAGTAAGCTGATCAAAGAAGTCTTAGTGTGAAAACACTGTCAGTGTTCTGTCTTACATCTTTCTCTGGCTTATGGAAGTGTGTGGCACAGGCTGTCAGAAGCCAGTCTTAAAATGCATAAAGACTGTGAAAGAAAAAAAGGACAATGTAACCATCATTCCTGTTCTACTCTGGGACAGGATGTTCTTATAACTAGATATATGAACTTCAAGCTTGATGATGATCAGATTGCATTCAGAGCTTCCCCATTCCTCATGGGGAGAATGTAACATTGTCATAACTTACTGGAGATTGGGAAATGTTGTTGAACATGACTGAGAAGCTGGCCAAGCAAGTTAAAGCTTGAGCTGATAGTTTAAAAGAAAGCACACCACAGCCACCACCACCACCACTACTACCGTCAGTGCTGCCCACTGCAGTCAAGTAGATTCCAAATCATAATGACATGATGTTCCCGAAGCTATATGTATTTATGGCCATAAATAGCCTCATCTTTCTCCCACCGAGTGGCTGTGGAGTTTAAACCACCAACCTTGTGGCTAATAGTCCAAAGTTTACCCAATAGCATCGCTAGGTCTCCTGTTAAAAATCAGCACCAATGCTTAAGTCCAAGAAGGGCAAACACTTGGCAGATTCTCACTTACTTCCTAATCTCAATTTTACAGTGTGGGGAACTAGCTAATCTCCCCCACAGACTTTTCAAATGAGCCTAAGAATTCTTCTAAATACAAAGTTCTAGAGAGCAGCTTCCATGTCTGGATTAACTCTGGCACATGATATTAAATGATTTCCCATCTATATTTCAATTCATTTTTTTAATAATCATTTTATTAGGGGCTCATACAACTCATCACAATCCGTACATACATCATTTGTGTCCAGCACATTAGTACATATGTTGACTTCATCATTCTCACAACACCTGCTTTCCACTTGAGCCCTTGCTGTCAGCTCCTCATTTTTCCCCCTCCCTCCCCGCTCCCCTCTCCCTCTGAACCCTTGATAATTTATAAATTATTATTATTTTATCATATCTTACCCCATCCGATGTCTCCCTCACCCACTTCTCCGCTGTCTGTCCCCCAGGGAGGAGGTTATATGTAGACCTTGTCATCTATTCCCCCTTTCTCCCTCTCCTTCCCTCCACCCTCCCGATATCGCCACTCTCTCCACTGGTCCTGGGGGGTTCATCTGTCCTGGGTTCACTGTATTTCCAGTTCCTATCAATTCATTTTTTTGTCCAAACTACAGACCCTGACTTTTTGAGCCTCAGAAAATTTTATGGTTTAACCTTGTAACCTTGATCCCTGATGCCACAGATACAACCATGGGCTTTAGGAGTAAAGATAAAAATCTGGTTATTCATGTAAATCTGCTACATTAATTCACAGTGATGGACACAAACTACTCCAGCATACTTCTGCCTTGAATTGTGAGGTTAACCCCTCATGACCCATAACAATGACCTTAAGGTAATGTAACACTCTGCCAGTGCCACTGCCCTGCTGACCCAGCCACATTATATATGGTCTTAGGCTGTAAACACTGCACGACCACTCCACGTGCTGTTCATAATATATTGGTGTTCTATTTTTCTAAAGTGATCCAATTTCCTGGAAAAATTGTTCTTAGAAAAGCCATTACCTGCTTAGTAATTCTTCAGGTGAAATCGTTGCAAGGGCTGGTTGCAATGGCACCTTTCAATTGAATGTATAAATCAGAAGGTTCACCTTACTGAAAAGAATTCCTCCTATGACATAAAACATCTCCTTTGCTCTTGATCCCCTGATCAGATTTATAAGCAATATAAAGATGGAATATATACACAGCCCTTTTCTCATCTGAGATTTCATGTTCCTTTTGCATTGGGCTACTAACCTCAAGGTCAGCAACTAAAACCCACCAGACCCTCTTCAGGAGAAAGATGAGGCTGTCTGCTAGCATAAACCCTTACAGTCTCAGAAACCCTTCACTGGCCACTACGAGTCAGAACAGACTAAACGGCAGTGGTTTGGTCTGTGGTGTGGGCAAGAATACTTCAAGTATCACGGACTGCTAGAAGAACACACAGCTCTGTCTTGGGAGAAATCCAGAATGCTTCCTAGAGGCAAGGTTGGTAACAATAAGTCTCATGTACTTTGGACATGTTATCAGGAGAGACCAGCCCCTGGGAAAAGACACCATGCTTGGTAAAGTGGAAGGCCACCAAAAAAAAAAAAAGAGGAGTTTGACAAGATCTTAACAATATGGATTGACCCCGTGGGTACAACAATGGGCTCAAATATGAGAACAATTGTAAGGATGGCGTAGGGCTGCATGGTGGTTTGTTCTGTTGTTCATTGGGTTACTGTGACTCGGAGCAGACTCAAAGGCATGTAACAGCAAAGGATGCAGTTTTATTTTGCCAGAAAAACTGTGTCCTCAGAAAACCAGTTACTGCTTTATTTTGTTGTTTTGCTTTTAAACTAATCCGTGACCAACGTAAGTAAACCCACCGGCTCCGAGTCAGTTCTGACTCATAGTGACCCCATATAGGGTTTCCTAGGCTATAAATCGTTACAGGAGCATGTAGCCTCATCCTTGTCTCACCTAGTGGTTTATGAGTTTTCAACCACCAACCTTTCAGTTAATAGTCTTAACAAAGAACCTTAGTATTTCACCAACAGACACAATTGTCTTCAAAAGATAAAGGTTCTATGTATATTAGAACATTTTTTTAAAGCTTTTAAAAACTTTGCTTACTTTTTTGTTGTTGCTTTTGTTGTTGAGAACGCACATAGCAAAAATATATAACAATCTCACAGCTAAAATTTTATCTGAGCAATTAATAAAGATTAACATTTTTGCCAAAAAGGGTTTTTTAGAAAACAGACTGATAAAAATAAGCAATTGGGGACAGCCTGAATATAAAAGCCATTTTTGAGGCAATTAGAAAAAATGAAATTGAACATGCTCTAGGAAAAAGATTAGTACATCAGCAAATGGTTTACTGTTCAATCGTTAACCAAAAGTTTAGTGGTTAGAAACAAGCAGTAGCTTCTTGGGGCGGGCGGGGGGCAGGCGATGGAAAGACCAGGTAATCAATTACACTCTAGAAAATTGTATGAGGCAGTTCTATCTACTGAGTCTTCTGAGGTCACTATATTAGAACTGGTTGCTTGGCACACAGCAACACTAGATTTAATACAGAAGTATCTTGAGTGTGTTTCAGTTATTTCATAAACAAGAATAATGGGCATTAGCTGAAGTCCATTCAAATACATAAGAACTGGTGAGAGTTTTAAGATACTTTTTTATTTCCACAGTGACTGTAGCGACAAATAAATAATATCATCTGACAATCGGTAATTTGTATATTTTAAAAATGAAAAGCAAGCCAGGTCTAGAATATTTAATCTATACATAATTAAAGTATATCACCTACAATCTTATTATACAATTTTAATAATGATAACACAATTTAGATTCTTCAAAATTCAGGCCTCAATTAAGCTTTCGAATCTAGAAATTAAATAGAAATATATATATCCCCCAATTAAGCTGCATTTTTCCAATTCAACCTACTTGTGTCAGCTATTCCACACAATCAAGAATACACAATCGAGGGAAAATACGGGAAAAGCTAAAAATTAACTGTGCATAATTTACAGGTCTTGATGTTTGTTAATGGGTGGATCATGGAATGGGAAAAAATGTGTGAATTTGTACACAAACACACTTACTTTACTTGGAAAAAGAAATATCTGTTGGATTGGCAGGGTTTACAAACCCCAGTCCCATTAGCAAAACTATGGCAAATAGGAAGATTGCAAAGGAAAAGGAAAAGAAGGGAGAAAACAATGGAAGGAAAGAAAAGAGAAACCAAACAATGTTATAAAAGGCAAACAGAACAGTAAGCAGAAGAGTCAGTGGCATCAGCAATCAGAGACAACAGATGAGAAGATGGAGTCGAAAAGCACCGCATAGCAGTGTGGGGACATGCAGATGAAGTGGACCCTAAGCTCTACACTTGACAACGCTTGAGGAAATCCACTGCTGCCGGGCTGGGAGAACAAGCCAGGCAAGATGCAAGTAAACGGAAAGTATCACTATAGGTTCATGTCATTTCCAAAGTTTTACTATGTGTCCATACAGTGGCAGGATGACATTATTAAAATATTGACATTTATTAAAATGTGGAATCAGTCATATTGAGAAAACTCTTTAATAAAGGCAGGAAATGTTAAAATATATATTTAGGATGATTTCTACCATGAATCATCTTTAATGGCTAAAGGATAAAGCTTTCAGTTCTTGGGGGGAAAAATGAATAAACTCAAGACATTTAACCCTCAGGCAAGGTAAGATAACCAAATGATTATTCTACATAGAAAATGCCAAAATTTTTCATCTGCAGTAGTGATAATGACTGAATGTGGAGTAAATTCCACATCCAAATTCCATATGAAACATAAAAGTTACTGACTGACACAATAGAGATTCACTTTCAATATTCACTGCCAATGAGTCGATTCCATCTCAGATTGTACAGCATAATGGTTTAACATGAGGCTTCTGGGGCCAGATTAAGGTCAAATCCTAGTTTACTGAACTCTTCTTAGATAAATTTGTGTAATTTTCTAAACTTACTTTATAGGCTAGTTGAAGAAGTAAATAAGAGAGAAAAGGGATTAATACAGAAACTTAGTTATCAATAGTATCGTTAGTAATAGATATTACCTATTAATATCATTTCTGCCCATCAAATATTCTGCTTAGTTTTAGCCTCTCCCATTCGATTCCCTACAATTAATTCACTACTTTCACATCAATTTCTAGGAAAACAACAACAAAAAGTTTGATGGCTCCCGATTGTACATCAATCACATCTAAAGTTCTTGTCTTGTTATTTCAAGCATGTAAGATCACCCACCATCTGGTACCTTTCTCCCATCATTAACATGACTATGCATTCCTGTTGAGTCCCTAGTTGATGCAAACAGTTCATGCACTCTGCTAATAAGTGAAAAATCTGGGGTTCAAGACCACCCAGAAGTGACTCAGAGGAAAGAGAATTAGACAATCCACGATGGAAAGTCCTGTGGAGGACAGTCCACTCAGACACACATTGGATAAGCATTGGCCAGAACTCACTGACAAGCATCCAATGAGTTGCTGATTTGCTTGTTTTAAATACATTGCTATGATTATCCCTTCTTTTTCAGACAAGTGAACTGAGATTCACTTCAGAAAAAAATATGGTCCTTTGGAATAGTTTTAAATTGATTTTTGATTCACCAGTCTATAAAAACCTTGAAGTTATATGTCCATAATAACTTTAAGTTCCTAGATAATAGAATTTCTGTCTCAGTATACAAAAATAGTAAAGTCATAGAGCAGAATCTGGAAAATATTTAAAGACCCAAATGCTTCTCTACTTTCCCATTATCTGTGCTTTCTGGATAGGAGATGGAGAACTTATCAAATCTTTCATAACCTCATGCTTCTACATATTTAATAATATAAGGAAAGAAGAAATGATTTGTAGTGACGAAGGGAGAAGAAATGAAAGAAGAACAAATAAAGACAAAAAGTTGGATGGAGAAAGGGGTAGACACAGGATGTTTCAATCTATCTGGTATGTATTTGCTTTTGTTCTTCTGAGAAGAGGCAAACGACTACAAGAACAATCACATGGCCTAATATCTTTCACAAGAGGACATTGATATGACAAGATGAATACAGGTGAGTGTACCTCAGAACAACAGAAAAATGGTAATCTCATAATTTGGCAATTCCTACTGAGTCATTCTCTTTATGCTTTTCACATTGTCTGCTACCCAGAGTATGCTTTGGGGCACTTGGAATGTAAAAAGCTCCATCGGTCTTTATATCAAGATAGAGATTGGGCCTCTTAACTGCTGGCAGAAACTGAAATAAAATATATAAATACTGTATTACCAAAAAGAAGTTGGGCACTACAAGTTATTATGTCAAATGCCTAAAAATTTTGAACAGGCTTAGAAAATCCTTCCCTTTTTCACTATATATATTTATACTAGGTAACAATTGAAGCTTCACCCAACCAAACACAAAAATTGAATCCATTGCTAGGTCTATTTAGGACCTTTTCTGGGTGCTTTTAACACAACTCAATTCAATCAGGCTGTAAAGAAAAATAATAGTGGTTGTTTTCTTAACACTATTCATTCCCCAGATGGGAAGGTCACTAGAGGGTTCATCAATCAGTTTGGAGTGAGATCCTCAATTGGGAGTCAACTCTGATGGGAAACTAACACCATACCTAAATTGTGAACGTCTCAAAAATGCTGTTCTGTCTGTGAAAGTGCAGTTGATCCTAACAGAAAGGAGGGATAGGGTGTTGCCCAAATAAACCACAAGTAGCTTTCTAATGAATTATTTTAGAAAAATATTTTTTAATGGAAAGAAGGGGACAAGAAAGTAGAGTCCACTATACAACATTCATGTAACGGAAGACAAAAGAACAGGCTGCAGAATTTAGTGTTTCTAAATGACAAGTGGCCGATTGCGGAAAGCTAGTCAGCTACGTTTTACTCAGAGATGCACGCAGCAGAGTAAAGTGTGCTCTTGATCGCAAATGGACTAGAATATTAAAGAGTAGAGTATATAGTGATTAATAACTTGTGGATTGTTTTCGTGTGTATTATGTATTTTGATCCACATGAGAAACCCTGTAGAAAGATGTTAATAAATTTTTCATTCTATACAAAAGAAAATGAAAGGTCAGAAAAAAATAATTTATCTGCATGATACTGCTAATAGTTGGTTGTCCATGAACTGAAAATCAGGGAATGTTGCACTAAAGGTCATATGTGTTGCTTTTACAATCTCCCTTTAGAATGAAATGTATTGTGAGATAGTTGAGAAAGGAGAACTCAATTTTATATTTGTTCCATATAATTAGATACATTTAAAATATAGTACTATGAGAACTCGCTTCAAGACATAACAGATTAAAATTTTGATTTGGTAGTTTCTACTTTGGCAACACACAAAAAATCTCCAAGCAATTCTGTTCAATTATACTCCATTAGCAGGAAAAACGTATATTTTAAAAATTGATTTATTTGTGGCTTGCATTATATAGAATCCTTCACTTTTAATATAGATTGAAAGAGCTTCTTTTGAAATGTATATCTGATGTTTGTGCTAGATATCGTAATGTAGGGCTCTATTCACAGCAACCCTGTGTGCAAGAGCATAAAACTCACCTCGGTATTGCGCCATCCTCATGATCACTCTTATGTTTCAGCTCAGTAGGCAGCCACTATGTTCAGTCCATCCCTTGAGACAGTTCCTCTTTTCCACTGCCCTTGTACTTTGTGAAGTATGATGTGACCCCTGATTGCATAATCCAATTACATGACCTTGATTAAATTATCTGATTATGAAATATCACCACTGATCCTTCTAAGTGGCATTCTGGATATGTTTTCTCCAGGCACATTTGTTTGTTCTTCCTCCACACCATAATTCAAATGCATCAATTCTTCTACACTCTCCATTATTAATTGCGCAGATTTTCTCATGCGTACGAAACTATTGGAAATACCATAGCTTGGGTCAGGCACACCTTATTCCTCCGTGATATCTTTCCTTTTAAAAAAAATTAAAGAGGTCATATGCAGTATTTTGCCTAATGCAATGCATCATTTGCAGCAGATTTGCCCAAACATTTGTTTCTTGGCTGCTATTTCCATGAGCATCCATTGTGGATCCAAGTAAAATGAAATTCTTGACAACTTCAATCTTTTCTCCGTTTATCAAGGTGCTGTCTATTGGTCCAGGGGTGAGGATTGGGGTTTTCTTTTACATTGAGTTGTAATCCATACTGAAGGCCAAAGGCTTTGATGTTCCTCAGTAAGTAGCTCAAGTTCTCGACACTTGCAACAAGCAAAGGTGCGTATCGTACATCTTTAGTGAGCCTCCTTCCAATTCTGATACCACCTTCTTCTTTGAATAGTCCACTTTCTTGGATTATTTTTTCAGCATGAAGATTGAATAGATATGATGAAAGATTGCAACCCTGGCATATACCTTTCCTCATTTTATAACATGCAATAACCCTTGAACAATTGCTTCTTGTTCTATGTGCAGATTTGCCTTAAGCACAAGTAAGTATGTACGAACTGCCATTCTGTGGACTACTATTCATAATTTGCAGTGATACACATGGTCAAATGCCTTTGCATAGTCTAGAACAGCGGTTCTCAACCTGTGGGTCATGAGCTCTTTGGGGGTCGAATGACCATTTCACACGCGTCACCTAAGACCATCGAAAAACACATAAATATTTCACAATATATAATTACATATTGTTTTGTGATTAATCACTCTGCTTTAATTATGTTTAATTATGTTCAATTTGTAGCAATAAAAATACATCCTGCATATCAGATATTAACTTTATGATTGCCAACAGTAGCAAACTTACAGTTATGAAGTAGCAACAAAAATAATGTCATGGTTTGGGGTCACCATAACATGAGGAACTGTATTAAAGGGTCACGACATTAGGAAGGTTGAGAACCACTGCTACAGAAACACAGGTAAAATACATTCTTGTATTATCTGCTTTCAGCCAAGATCCATCTAACATGAGCAAAGATATCCCTTGTTTCCCTGAAACTATTGCCTTTGGACAATCCTTAGTCCTATAACTCAACTCCTCCTTGTGGTTCAACTTTCAGCCAAGCAATAGGTCTGTAAATGTGAACACAGCCACCAGGCCACCACCATGGAGGTACTCGCTTCTTAGAACATTCACCCACCCACCCGAGATCAAAAGGGTAGTAATTGTCATGGATAAACATCAGAAAGCAGGAAGGGATGGGAAAAAAGGATAAATGGGAAAAGCAAACACAAGATGGAACTCAGAAGAGTGCATGGCGGGGCTTACGAATCATTGTCAAAAGTCCAATTGTGTGAAAGGAAAATCAACTTGCTCTGTAAATATTCACGCAAATCCCAATAAAAATTGAAAACCACAAAATCTCTAACTTCAAAAAAGCCCGCTATAAAATAGATTTGAGAAGGTCCCAGTCCTAAGTACGAAGGAATCTTGGTGGTCAAGGGCTGTGTGTGGAGCTGCTCACCACAAGCAACGCTTCTCAACCCGCCCCAAGTGACCCTTGGGGTTATTCGCGCTAGTAAAGGTTTTCAACCTCAGAAGTCTTGATAGCAGTGGAATTCTTCAAGGATGATAGGTTCAAATCTGACAACATATACAACCACCTACTTTCTCTTTCTGTAGGGCAGTGGTAGTTTCCAGATAAAAGGTATACCTTCCTTTGGGGAGGCCTGGGTGCAATTTCTGACCAATTTGCCTCAATCCGAATCATCACTTGTCTGTCAGTGGAGCTTCCAGTCTAAACCAACTAGGAAGAAAGGCCTGGCAATTCACTTCTGAAAATCATCCAGTGACCATTCCACGGCTCACCACGATTTGTTCTACAGCCCATCATGGAAATGATGCAGGATTGGGCCATTTTGCACCATTTGTACCAGAAATCAAAGACCAACTTGAAGGCAGCTATGAAGAGTAACATTTTTGCCACTACGACACAGTGGCAAAACTATCACTGAGCCTATATCTGAGACTACGTTAGTGTATTTCCTGAGAAAGAGTTATTCACATGTCACATCGAACTAAAAATTAAATCCAGAAAAATAATAAATCAAAAAGTAGAAAATTTTACAGATTATGTATATTTTTCTGGCTCTCCATGGGGGAAACTTTGAAATAATTTGAAACTCAACCCAAGACATATCAGAGATTAATGAATTTGTCGGTGGAGCATGCCCCCAATTTAAAATTTATATATATAGAATTTAACCTGTGAGATCAGATCAATCTCATTCTAAATTGCTTTATGTCAAGAAGTTAAATAGTAATCTAATACAATGAAAAATCCAAAAGGAATATAATTGCATTACAATAGATAATACAAAGGAAGCATATTCAGTCTAGTCATTTGTCTTAATAATACAAATCAAATTAAACCATGTAGACCAGTGTAAATGGCAGCAGATATGTACCCAGAATAACACTTGAGTCACATCAGGTCATTCTGAGCAAAGATACTGGACAATTCCCTAACTTTGAAATCTAAGGAAAGTGATAGGTGACTGAGGGATTTCAGTGAATGCAGCAAGTACATATCTCATATTTAGACCTATCAAATTCACATTGTGAACTTTAGCATAAATCCCACTTCAATTAAGGGGACATGTTCTAATTCTGGTAGTAGCATTTGCCAAAATATTCAGAGGACCTCAACTAAACCATATTTTAGTCAAAATGTAAAATCTAAGTGTAGGCAAATGGAAACATATACAAATAAATAAATTAGGCTGCTTTTTAAATCCTTGTAATGTATCATCATACCAGGGGGTCACTTCATTATACTGGTGACAGTGGCAAGCGCCCAATATGCAACACCACATTCTCGAAGGACTGGAGGCAACGATGCCATCGCATTCCACAAATGTCCTTTCACACGGTAAAAATATTTCTGACAGTCACTCTGCCCAAACCTTCCTATTCATAACCCTGTCAGCTGTTGTGTCCCTCAGAGTGACAGGAAAGGAGAGAGGCAAAGATTAGGATTGTGGTGAAGACGATGGTAGGAGTTAAAGCACTGCATGCTGAAAAAGCAAGAAGCACCTGAACTGCCTCTTGTCACACAGATTTCTGACATTCTCTTGGCTTGAGAGTCTAAAGAGGGGAAACACAACTCCACCTTCCTCAGGGAATGATGATCATCTGAAATGAAGATATGCAATCCAGTGGAGTCAAAGAATGGTAAACCTGAAGGAATCCTGGTAGCAGAGGCATTCCATCCATCATTCTTTTTTTTTTTTTTGCTTTGCCATTTGAGCCATAGAAGACTAGATTAAAGCAAATCATCCACAGAAGTCCAACATGTGAAATCGAGAAGAACTATTTTGATTGAAAGACCTGCTGAAACTTCTCTTTCATTCCTCTTCAGGACCACCGGCATCTCTAAGATATTACTCTGGCAATCTAGGCTCTTTTCCACATATCTAGGCCCAGTTTTTGCCACGTCCCATGATTCTCAAGTCTGTGCACAAACCGCAGCGATATATTGCCTCCCTTAGGCCATGTGCGCCTTCTGAGTTTCCTCATGTTAGCTTGATCTCCTCTCGTTTTTCTTTTAATTGAGATATAATTGACATATCATACAATCCAATTGTTTAATCATACTAAGAAGCATGGTGCATCCATCACCACAAACAATTTGGGAACATTTTCTTTTTTTTAAATCATTTTATCGGTGGCTAGTACAGCTCTTATCATAATTCATACATTGTGTCAAGCACATTTGTACATATGTTGCCATCATCATTCTCAAAGCATTTTCTTTCTACTTCAGCCTATGATATCAGCTCCTCATCTTTTTTTCCTCTTCTGACGCATGACAACGCTCCAGAACCAAACCCACTGTCTTCCAGTCTCTTCGGACCCTCAGTGATCCATTTGGACAGAGTAGGATTGCCCCTTGTGGATTTCTGAGCCTGTATCTCTTCACAGGAGTAGAAAACCTCATCTTTCTCCTGTAGAGCAGCTGGTGAGTTGGAACTCTGACCTTTTACTTAGCAGCCCAGCCCTTAACCCATTGTATCACCAGGGCTCCTTAGTCACCCAACGGAACATATTAAAACAACGCTCTGGGCTTCCTGATGCTGTAAACATTTATGGAAGCAGATTGCCCTCATTTTTCCTATCGAAAGGCTGGTGTGTTTCAGCAACCAAACCTTTGATTAGCCGCTCAACACTTACCCCGCGGCACCATCCGGACTCCTTTGCTTACACCTCATGAATTACACGCATATACGTCCCAACGTCTAAATAAATATGCTCATATTACTCTTCTGCTTAATACATTTTAAAGACTTTCCTTTATATGTATAATAAAATTCAAATTCCAAAATGTAGCTTTTCTTGGCCTATAGAATGTGATCCCTGCCTTCACTTTCCACTTCATTTCATCTGCAGCCACACCTACCTCTACATTCATTGAGCATGCGTTAAGCCTTACAGAATATCCTTCATACCAAGAGTACTCTTCCACCACCTCTGCAAGGCTAGCTCCTTCTCCTTATCCATATTTCAGCACAAACACGAACTTTTCGGGGAGAATTCCCTTTTCACCCAAGTTGATATATCAAATTAATGTATGTTTCCATATTTATTTCCCCCATCATGTACCATGTACCCTGCTTTTGTTGTATTTGTTCCCTCATACAATTGATCAACACATAATTACATGAGCATGTGTCTATCATCGTATTGCTTTTCCCTCTTTTAAATTAAAAGCTTTATGAGGACAACTTGTCAATTTTATTGAAATCAGACAATCTGACACATTAAGCAATCAATATTTCATATTGATGAAATGAATTATAGACAGAAATTTATTGCCAAAATTTACAGGTTGCTTTAAGTGGGGAAAACAAAACATGAAACCTTACCTTGTATACATTAAGGATCAAATTTCATCCATAGCTCTAAATTTTAATGAAACTACAGAATGCTGTTCGAAGAAACAAGTAAAATTTTAAGTGGCATCAACATCAAATATATTTGTACCACTGATTTATAAAAAGTAATGGAACTTACATCTTTTAAAATGACTTTTTCCCCAATTATTTCTTACTGTTTGATAATAATTCCCTTTTCCTATACAGATGTTCATGTACAGACAGAATTTCAGATGTTTTAAATCAACAAAGAGAAAGACATATATTTGATTCTCTACACATCGTGGATTAAAAGAAAGAATCCGTCATTGGAATCCTTTTGTCTCCGTTGCCATTAAAATCAAGTTTACCAAAAGGTGGTTGTGATGTTACATTAACAGATGCACTCATTGAGGTAACCACCATTGTCTGTCAGTTTGTCATACTGTGGTGGCTTATGTGTTACGGTCATGTTGAAAACTATGTCACTGGTATTTCAAAAGCCAGCAGGGTCACCCAAACTGAATAGATTTCAGCAGAAGTTCCAGACTAAGAACAGGCTACAAAGAAGGTACAAACTGTCCACTTCAGAGGAAATGGCCACTGAAAACCTTATGGACAACATGGAAACATTGTCAGCTACTGCAAACCTAATGGATAGAAGCAGAATATGGTCGGATTCTGAAAACCTAATGCATAGGAGCAGAATAGTGTCAGAGATAGTGCTAGAAGATGAACCCCTCCATTCAGAAAGCACTCAAAATATGACTGAGGAAGAGCTGCCTTCTCAAAGTCGAGTAGATCATAATGACATGGGTGGCGTACGGCTGTGGGAGTACAGCCTTCAGGACCTTCATTTGCAGATGGAACAATGAGAAGACACAGCTGCAAATGCCTATTAATAATTGGAACTTGTGCTCCTTGGAGGTGAGGATGGCGAGACTTCATCTCATGTACTTTGAACACGTTAGCAGGAGAGACCAAGCCCTGGAAAAGGACAGCATGCCCCAAAGAGGAAGAGCCTCAGGAGATGGACTGACCACCATGGCTGCACCAATGGGCCCCAACATAACGATGATTGTGAGGATACTGCCAGACAAAGCGATTTTTCATTCTGCTGTGCACTGAGCCGCTATGAGTTGGAAGGGACTCGATAGCCCCTTGCAGTTCCATCTTTATAACCTAAGAATGTCTATCTTCAAGTGAGTTTTACATTTTTCTTGATACTGAATAAAACTTTGTACATATATTTGTCTTCCAAAAATAATCATTGGAACTTGGAAGGTACAAAACATGAATCTAGGAAAATTGGAAGTCATTATAATTAAATGGAACACATAAAAGACCATATTCTTGGTTTTAGTGAGCTGAAGTGGAATGGATTGCCATTTTGAATAAGAAAATCATATGACTCACTAGACCAGGAAGGGCACAATCAAGAGGAATGGTGTTGCATTCACAGTCACAAAGGACATTTTAAGATCTATCTTAAAATACAATGCTGTCTGTGACAAGATAAGGTCTATCCAAATTCAAGGAAATCCTATCAATACAACTGTTGTTCAATGTCCAATGCTACTGGTGCAGAAATCCATCATTCTACCAATGTCCTCACTCTGACATTGACAGAACATACAGTGGAGATTCATTGATAACTATTGGCAATGGAAAATATGGTCTTGATGATAGAAATGAAGCTGAAGATTTCCTGATAGCAAGTAAGACAAGTTCAGGGGCTAACTGTGGAACAGGGCATCAGTTGTTCATATGTAAGTTCAGGTTGAAGATATATATTAATCTCTAGTTAGCTGATTTAGAGTTATGTAGTCAGTTTCATTTAACTGTTGTTTTGAAATTTGTCTTTCAAGAATATACGGTTTTAGCTACTGTGGTTTTTCTAACTGATGCTGTGTTTATCGATTGTTGTTCTAGAAAGTCCTCATTAGTCTTTTCCAGAAAATGCTATGTATTTTTATGTAGGAGTTTTCGAATCATTTAATCAAGGTACAAAATTAAACTCTAAAATTTTATTATACATTTTATTTGTGAACATTCATTAGTTAGTAGGAAATCAGCTTGGGAACATTTGTCTTCTCTTGCATTGTTTTCCCTGAGGTTTTCATACAAGTTTTTTAGTTCTTATTATATAGGTACTACGCATTTATTGTTGAGATTATTCTTAGGCATTTCTTATGCTATGATGGTCTAGCAAATGGCCTTTTCATCGTGTTTTCTAACTAGTCAAGGGCAATGCTTAGAAAAACTAGTGGACTTTCATTCTAGATGTATTTAATTTAGATTTTCTTGAATTAGGAAAGCATTTCATTTGCAGATACTGTGTCTTCTGAGTCCCAGTAGTTAAGGATCTTATTTTGGTTTCTTGCTTTATATCACTGACTAGGGGACAAAAAAGTTAAAATTTAGGGATGATAGTAAGCCTTTCTATCTTATTAGTGATCAGTGCTTCAAAACTGCACGCGATGTTGCCAGAAGATTTAGAGTAGACATTTTTGGATTCCAGCAATGAATGGGTGATGATTGAAGTCTACCAGAGAACCCTTGCAAGAAGGGCCTGGTAATATCTTTCTAGAAAAGTCCAATGAACAGAATCAACTATATGATAATTTACTTGGTTTTGGTTTTTGAAAAATATGTAAACATACTTTGTGAATTGACACATTATCATTGCTCCTATAACTTTCACCATATTGTTCCAAATTTTGCATATGGACTCTGGAAGAGCTACATACTCTTTCTACAAAGCTTGTATGTCATTTAAATGATGTTTAAAACATTTTGAGGGGAAAGGTCAAAGTGTATTTTAATAGAGGCCTGCATGGAAAATCGAGCTATTGGAGGTCCGTAGCAGGTTTTAAAATATGCAAACTGATGTGTTACGACAATGCCCTGTTTTTTCTAGGGAGATGAACCGTTCATCTAGAAGAAGGGGCATGTCAATTAAATGAGTTGGTTACTTCATTTCCTCAAGGAGCTTTTTTCCCCTGATTAGAGGCAAGGCATTTAGCAGGAAAATAAACACAAAGAAGAGTGAACCAGAAAGCCCTTTGTGCTCTGAATATTAAAGATAAGTAGACAAAGAACTGCCTCTGCCCTCCAAATCTAATTAGTGGCACTAAGAAAACAGTTGTTTCCAAAAGAAGGGAAAAGGTAGTTAAGAGTTTTTGACACCTGTAGGAGAGAGAGGAAGGAAAATTTGGAGATTTAACCCTTAATGATTGTTAGTTAAAGTAGCAACTGAAGAAAACTGCCAACCTTTGTCTGGATGCTGAGGGAAAATAAAAAGAGGTTCAGAATTGTTCAATGCCTGGAAGCTGACTAAGGTAAAGTTTTCTGGAACATGGGAAGAAACACCACACTTTATTTTAAATGATTAATAATAATTGAGCTTGATGGGGGGGAAAGGTCAACCTAAATTTAGGTGTGAATATTTCTTTAAACCCCATGCATTATTTATTATATGTCTCTGTTTATCCCTATTCACCTCCTCATATCTGTAGGGTAAATGTGTGGTTAGTAACAGAAAAGTTGGTTTTTGGAAACCTGGAAAGAAAAGGCCTAGTAAAGTCCTTTTGAAATGTCATATACATGAAAACCACATTGAGCAGAGTTCGAGACCAAAACATCTCATGGAGTCCAGTTCCACATCGATTTTGATGGCTCATGATCCAAAAAAACTGGATTTGCAGAGATGGATATGTTGACTGCTATGAGTCATCATCTACTTCAAAGCAGTGAGGGATATATGGATAGATGATATCTAGCTAGCTAGCTAGCTAGCTAGCTAGATAGATAGATAGATAGATGATAGATAGAAGATAGATAGATAGATGATAGATAGATAGATAGATAGATAGATAGATAGATAGATAGATAGATAGATAGATAGATATGTGTGTATATATATATATGTGGTATAATGATCACTAAATATTCACTTTGTTATTTTATCCATTTTTTTACCAGGTCTTTTCTTACATTAACTTAAGATATGATATTTCCATAAAGCAATTTGATATTCAGAAGATTTTATATAGAGATGTATATGCATGTGTGTATGTGTGTGTTTGTATAATAGTTGCTTGTAAAATAAATAATCATTTCAAATATCTAAAGGTTAATGTTTAAGAACCTTTATTAATGTTACTGAAACATTTCTCGCTTCGCTCTTGAATTTTTATCATGTAGGGTATTAATTTTTCAACTAAAAACTAATTGAAATATTTTTAAACATTCTACAAATAAGATGTTTTCATTGTGGCAAATTCAAAAATAGAACAGAATATAAAATGAAATTGGAAAGTAACTGCCACACCTAACTTTAGCCCTCTAGAGTGTGTAAACAGAAAATTTTCAAATTGAGGCTCATTATGAAGAAATGTTACGAAAAAACATAAATGTATTTGTGAGAAAAGCCTCAGGAAAGTTGTGTGGAGAAATGTTTGGTTGTTTTTCCTCCAAGACAGTGCACCTGCTCATTCCTGAAGGTAGTCAGGGCTCTCATAGGAGAATTTTGCTGGGAAACCTTAGCTCATCCACTCTGCAGACCTGATAGTGGCCCTTCATACTGCTCTCTGCTCCCCGAACTCAAAGAACCTTTCAACGGAACACAACTTGTATACCTCCAGGATGCACAAACTGCCATTCTAAATGTGGTTTATATCAAAGGGTAAAGCAACATCCTTTTAGTAAAGGATTAATGAAATGAAAACACTGCCTTCCATAGTGTGTAGACCGACCTAGGTGAAGGATATGTGGAGAAATAACAGAGAAATAGCATTTTCTGTAATAAAGCGTTCTATGATTTTGTAGCAGTATTTTTTATTTAACCTCATATAATAGTTTTAACCTGTGCTACATTTAACTCTTGTACTCCTCCCAATGTTTTCCTTTGCTTGGGCATTCATGCTGACCTCCCCCCTTATTGGATTTTGCCATCCTCTTAACGCAAGTTAATATATGGCTACCTATCGGTTAGTGATTTACCTTCTCTTCCTTTCCCACCTCTGTGTTGCCATTAAGTGCCATTAAGTCAGTTCCCACTCATGGGGACTCTTTGTGCAACAGAATGAAATATTGCCCGGTCACACGCCTTCCTCATGATTGTCGGTGTGTTTGAGCCCATTGTTGTGGTCACTGTCTATTCAGCTCACTGAGAGGCTTCCTCTTTTATGCTGACTCTATATCTTCATCAAGCAGGATACCCTTTCCCAGGAATTGGTCCTGCCTGATAATAAGTCCCAAGTATTTGAAACAAAGTCTTGCCAGCCTTGCTTCTAAGGAGCATTCTGGCTGTATTTCGTCCTGGACAAAGTTGTTCATTAATCTGGCATTCCAAGGTACTTTCAATATTCTTCACCAATAGCATAATACAAATGAATATCTAATTACCAACAAAAACATCTCTTTTTGATGTCTACCCAGGGGAAGGGGAAAGCACAGACCAGAGGGTCCCACTCTAAATCCACTGTCTTTGAGTTGATTCCAACTCATGGTGACCAATTGTAGATTCTGAGCCTTCGTACATCTTGAAGGGAACAGACAGCCTCATCTCTTGCTCATGAACAGCTAGAGGTCTAGAAGGTAGATAGTTGTAAACTTGGGCAAAGGGAAAATAATATTCAACAAGAGGGAGATGATGGGGGAAAAATAATGAAAACAAAGCAAGACAGTGGGAGGGTTGATGAATTGCTGAATGCAAAGTTGATGATCCGCTAGATAAAGCTTCACATAATGCACAATAAATTGTGTTAAAGGATTTATTTTGCGTGGAAGCCTTTTCTTGACTTTTTATAATAGTGTTGGCATATAATATTTGGCCTTTTGTGATTGACTAATGTAACTCAGCATAATGTTCTCAATGTTCATTAATGTTATGATGTGTTTCACTATCATCGTTATTCCTTACTGCTACAAATCATTCCATCGTGTGTATTCCCATAGCTTGTTGATCCATTGTTCTATTGGTGGGCATATAGACTGTTTCCATCGTTTCGCTATTGTGAATAGTGTTGCAGTGAACATGGGTGTTCATTTTTTCTTCAAGCCAACACTAGGATATATACCTATACATATGGTAATTCTATTTCCAACTTTTTAACAAAATATCACACTGTTTTCCTCAGTAGCTCTACGGTTTTATGATCCAATCAGCAAGTTATGAGGGTTCAAATCACTCCAGAGCCACACTCGCATTTGTTCTTTTGCTTTGTGTTTTGATTGTGTTATCAATGCTAGCGTGTAATGAACTCTCATTGTTGTTTTGATTTGCATCTCTCTAATAAATAATAATTTCAAGCATTTCTTCATGTATTTGCTGAATGACTGAATATCTTCTTTGGTGAAGTGTCTGTTCATGTCCCTTGCCCATATGTTAATTAGGCTTGTTGAGGGGGGGGTGTTAGAGTTTTCTCTAAATTTCAGAGATTAGAACTTTGTCCCATGTGTCTCTCCTAAAATTTTTCCTTGTGTGTGAGTCTGCTCATACTTTGACTTAGTAAAATCTCTAGATGTGTATAACTGTCTAATTTTAAGTTTTCCCTACATGCCTACAAGGCAGAGTAGTTACTTCAACCAGTTTTCAAAATTCCACACAATCACTAAGGAAATTAAGGATACTTCCATCTTCTCTAGTCTGAGATTGATCAAGCATGCAAAAATTATGCACTAATAATTTTACTCATTGGAATGTGAAATTTGGCAAGAAAAAGAATCAATAGCTGGGGATAGAAATAAAACAGAAGATCCCTTAATCAAATTTTACAAAACTAACGACTCCTTTTTTGCAAATACCTTTTTCAATAACATAATGAGAGAGTATCCAACAGGGTCTAACGGGACCGGGCCATCAAGTGCAACATGCAAGATCAGAGTGAAGCAGAAGGAAAATGAAAACAAGTCCACAAGTCAAAGCACAACCTTAGGCGTGCCCCACTTTAATGTAGAGACCCAACTCAAGAATAGATTTGATGCATTGTACACCAACGAATGGTGGGATGACAGGAAGAGCATCATACATGAAGAGAGTAAAGGATCATTAAAAAGACAGGAAAGTGAGGGGGGGAAACCAAACTAGATGTCAGAAGAAATTCAGAAACGTATTCTTGAATTTAGAGTAGCTAAAGCAAATGAAAAAAGGAAAAAGTAAAACAGCTGAGCAGATATTATCAAAAGGAAGCTCAAGAAGACATAGTAAAGTATTACAAGAAAATGTGCAATGACCTAGAGTTCGAAAAATAAATGGGAAGAACGCTTTCAGCATATCTCAAGTTGAAAGAATGGAGAGAGAAAAACAAGCCTTAAGTTGAAACATAGAAGGATTTTGCTGGTGAACCAAGAAGCTGCCAGAAACTGAAGTTGGATTCAGACGAAGCTACAGAACAAGAAATATCATTGCTGACATAAGATGGATCAGTGGCTAAAAACAGAAAATACCAGAAGGATTTTTACTTGTGTTTTATTGATTATGCAAAGGCATTCAACTGTGTGGACCGGGTAATCACTTTGGATAGCATCAAAAAAAATGGGAATTCCAGAACAGTTAATTCCGATCAAATAGAACCTGTATATAGGACAAGAGGTCCTCACTAGGACAGAACAAAGGAATACTGCAGGGTGAAAATCAAGAAAGGTGTGCATGAATCAGAGTTATATATTTTTATTATAATTATTAAATCTGTATGCTGAGCACATAATCCAAGATGTTGGCCAATATAATGAAGAACGTGACATCAAGAATGAAAGAAGGCTCATTAGCAACCTGTGATGAGTAAATGTCACAGCTTTGCTGCTTGAGAATCAGCATCATGATCCATGGAGAAAAATTGAAGTTGAGGATTTCATCTTACTTGAATCAATGCTCATGGAAGCGGTGGTCTAGAAATCAAATGGATTATTACATTGGACAAATCTGCAAAAGACCATTTAAAAGTATTGAAAAGCCAAATAATACTCGACAGACTAAGGTACTCCAACTGGTGAATTTTCAGTCATCACAAATGCATGTGAAAGTTGGACAATAAATAAGAAAGACTACAAAAAAATTGATGCATTTGAATTACAGTTATGGTGAAAAATATTGAACTTGACATGTAATGGCAGAAGAATGAACAAATTTGTCTTTGAGAAAAGAACAGCAAGACTGCTCCTTTGGACATGTCATCCGGAGGGACCAGTAGTGTTTGGTAAATCAGAGGGCCAGCAAAAAACAATAAGATCCTCAATGAAATGGATCAAC
The DNA here is from genome assembly GCF_000313985.2 of Echinops telfairi. Classification (NCBI taxonomy): domain Eukaryota; kingdom Metazoa; phylum Chordata; class Mammalia; order Afrosoricida; family Tenrecidae; genus Echinops; species Echinops telfairi. The sequence goes on along the minus strand of NW_022111327.1, from coordinate 10,305,206 downwards.
ACTGTGAGTGCAGCATTGAGCTCAACTGAAAACACTTGTGAGGATGGCACAGGACTGGTCAGAGTTTGATTCTGTTGAACGGAGAGTCACTATGAGTTGGAGCCAACTCTTTGTTAGTGTAAAGGCACCTAACAAGAACAGTCCATTTTTTGGTTATGTTTGCTTGCATATCTATACTATATATTAGGATCCTGATTTTGTCCCCATTGTTTCTTTGATAATCTGCACAGTTTTACATTTTCTGTTTAGGTCTTTGATCCATTACAAGTTCGTTTTTATATATAGTATGAGATATGGGTCGTATTTCATTTTTCTACAAGGGGATATATAGTTTTACAGACTACATCTTCTCCATTGAGTGAGTTTTGATCCTTTGCCAAAGATCGGCTACAACTCAAGAGATAGATTACTTCTGGGTACTCAATTCTGCTTCAGGGGTCTATGTTTCTGTCATTTTTCCAGAAGCAGGCTGTTTTTTGTAGTTAGCAGCTCAATGCATGACCCACTATGCCACCAGAGCTCTGCAGGCTGTTGTTTACTACAATGATTATGTATTAATGAAATTGAAATCAGGAAGTTTGAAGCTTCCTTCTTTGTTCTTTTTTAGTACTGCTATACTTACCTTTCTTGTCCTTAAAAAGTTGGTGATTGGGAAGAAGGGGAAAAAAGAGGAGCTGATACCAAGTGCTCAATAGAAAGTAAATGTTTAGAAAATAATGATAACAACATATGTACAAATATGCTTGATACAATTGATGTATGAATTGTTAAAAGAGCTATAAGAACCCCCAGTAAAATTATCTTTTAATTTTAAAAAATGGTGATTGTTTTTTGCATCTCTTTAAAGAATGGTTTTGGATTCTGGATTGGAATTGTACTATATCTATACATCACTTTCGGTAGTCACATTTTCTCAATGGTAATTCATCCTATTCATGATAAAGTCTTACATTTATATACCACACTATTGTTTTCTTATAATATTTGTAATTTTATTTATATACATCTTTTGTAACTATGGTAAGTATTATTCTTAAACATTTCATCTTTGCTGTAGCTATTGTAAATAGTATTGGTTGTATGATTTCCTTTACAGAGTTTAACTTGTTAGTATAAAGGAATTCTACTGATTTTGGCATGTTGACCTCGTAATCTGCAAATTTGCTGAATCTTTCAAATAATTTTAGTAAATTTCTTGCTGAATCTTTGGATATCTTTTATTTCTGTTTCTTGCCTTGTTGTTCTGGCTAGGATGTCCAGCATGTTACTGAATAGAAATGGTGATCAGGTTCCTGATCAAAAGGAGAATGTATGAGCTCCATTAATACTAACGCTGGGTGTTGGCTTTTCATGTTGTTGTAAGTTGTCCTCAAGCTGCTTATGAGTCATAGTGACCCTATGCTCAATAGAAGGAAACTCCTTGCAGTGTTAAGTCACTCTCAGTATTGTGGTTAGGTTGGAACCCATTGCTGCAACCACTTCATCAATGAAGCTCATTGAGGGTCTTCTTCTTTTTCACTTACCCTCCAGTTTAACAAACATGATGTCCTTCTTGAGGGACAGGTACCCTCCAATACCATGTTCAAAGTATGTACATGTTGAGATGATTTCCCCTCCATTCCTAGTATGCTGAGGGTTTTTGTCAGGAATGGGGTTGGGTTTTGCCTATTGCCTCTTCAGCATCCACTAATATATGATAATGCGGCTCTTTTTTATGTGGTAGATTGAGCTAATTGTCTAATGTTGAATCATTCTTGCATATCTAGTATGAATTATATTTGATCATGATGTATTTATTCTATTATGCTGTTATGTTTTGTTGAGAATTTTTGCATCTATGTTATTAAGGGGGGTCTTGGCCAATATAGTTTTTTATTTAAATGATTTTTTCCCTGATTTTAATATTGGGATTATGCTGGCTTAATAAAATAAATGTAGGAGTATTACTTATTTTTCCATATTCTGGAATAGTTTGAATAGAGTTGATGTCTGCTATACTCTGAGCATTTGATAGAATTCTCCAGTGAAACTAGCTTATTTTTTAAAGCTTGGTCAATTTCTTTTATTATAGGTTTGTTCAATTTTTCTACATTGGTCTATGCTATTTACATTTGTCTGTGTTAGCTTAGGTATATCATGTGTCTCCACATGTGTCCATTTTGTCTAGATTTTTAAATATATTGAAATGAAATTATTTTTATTTCATTTGTTTCCTGGTGACATCACCCATTTTATTTCTTATTTATATTACTTGCATCTTTTTATTGTTTTTGCCAGTGGCTTGTTGGTTTAAACTTTTCAAATAACCAGTTTCTAGCCTTCTAAATTTGTTTTCCTCTCTGTTTCATTTATATCCCCTCCAATTTTCACTATTTCTTTTCTTCTGGTGCCAATACACTTATTTTGCTTCTCTTTTTCTAATTGCTAGCTTAAGGTTGAATTAAGGTATTGATTTCGGTTCTTTATTCCTTTTTCAATGTTTTAAAGATCATTTTATTGGGGGCTCTTACAGCTCTTATAATATCCCATACATCAATTGTATCAAACATATTTATACATATGTTGCCATCATTATTTTATAAACATTTACTTTCGTTTTGAGTCCTTGGTATCAGTGCCTCTTTTTTCCCTCCCTCCATCATGACCCCTTGATACATTATAAATTATTATTATTTTCATATCTTACATTAACCACTGTCTCCTTTATCCCACAGTTTCTGAGGGGAAGGGGTATGTGGTTATGTGTCAATCATTGTGATTGGTTTCCCTTTCCTCTCCCCACTTTCTCCCTACCCTACTGGTATTGCTACTCCCATTTCTGTTCCTGAGGGGTTTATCTGACCTGAATTCTGCGTGTCATGAGCTCTTATCTGTATCAGTGTACATGCTCCAGTTTAGCCAGAACTGAAAGGCAGGACTAGAGTCATGATAGTGGGGACTGAGGAAGCCTCGACTAATGTGTGTTTCATCAGTGCTATATTGCACCCTGGTTGACTCACCCCTTCCTTGTGACCTTCTGTGAGGGGATGCTCCATTGTCTACAGATGGGTTTCGGGTCTCTGCCCCAACCCCCCTCATTATCAATAATATGTTTTGTTTGTTTGTTTGGGTCTTCTGATGACTTTCCTGATCCTGTTGGCACCTCAAAATGTGCAGGCTGATGTGCTTCCTCCAAGTGGGCTTGTTGCTTCTCTGCTGGATGGCTGCTTGAGACACTATATCTTTTGATACCTGGGCAACATAAATTTTCTTCACCACATTTTCTTGTGCCCTCATTTTGCCTTCAGTGATCGTGCCAGGAGGGTGAGCAACAGTTCTGGAGGGACTTGTTGGGGAGGGAGGATAGGCCAGGTAAAGAGCAGTAAGCAAGCAACGCCATAGACAGGGGAAGAACTAGGAAATTAAAATCAACAATGAGACAGACTTAGAGTTCCTGGAGATGTTGGACAACAGCAATCTAGCTGAGAGGAATTATTAAGAGGTAGAAGAGGGCAAGCATGATGTTGGCAGGCGGCAAAGCTATGGTGTAAACATAGGTCTGTACATATGTAAATATATTAATTCATAAAAATAGAGGTATTGGCCTATGTTTACATGGCAGGCAACACATTGAGGTAGTGGATGGACTTTGGCCCCTCTGTTCAAGCCCTCCCTCAATGCAAGAACACTGTTCTAACAACCTGGCATTCTGTGATGCCCTTTCTTCCTTTTGGATGCATGTATTCGTAACTAACTATTGGCTTTTGAGCACTGTTTCCTGTGGCCCAAAGGTTTCAGTGTGCTGAGTTTTCATTCTCACTTTATTCAAGGAGTTATTGAATTCTTCTATTGTCAAGTAAGTTTTAATCAGGGTGTTACTCAGTTTCCATGTATTTGGTCATTTTCATGTATTGTCCCATTATTGACTTCTCTTTTTACAGTATTGTGTTCTGAGAAGATGCTTTGTAATATTTCTATGGGTCTAGATGTATTGAGGCTTGCTTTGTGGCTTAACATTGGTCTATTCTAGAGAATGTTCCACGAACCCTGGAAAAGAATGCATAGTTTGCTATTGCTAGGTGAAGGGTAGTGTATATGTTTATGAGATTGGTTGAGTGGCTCACCATGATCCTCTGTGCTGACCTCTCTACTTTGAATTTAACTGGCCTGCCAGATTAACTCGGAAGCTACTAATGAGACAGAGGCAAGTATATTACTGCGTTAAATTGTTAGCAAACATCCACTCTTCACAGAAACATGTTTAAACACAATTTTGTTTAGAAAACACAACTCTATGCACATATTAACTAGCACCCTAGCTGTGGTATGTTTTTACCCTCATAAAATAGAGCGATATACAAACAAAATTAAATATGAAGACCTGATGCAATGTCCGCATGCATGAAGCTTTCAGTCACGGCGAGTGAAATAAATCAATCACCAAAGGGCCAATGCATGAGCTCACTTATATAAAACAACAGAGCTTTAGCCATGCATAATAGCCATATGAAAATAATTGGATCATGAATTCCATCATCCAGGAAGGACAAAATGAAAATATTTTCTTTAAAATTAAAGGATCACACACTTCTAAGACAAACAGTACTCATCACAAGTGTAGTTCCTTCCAAGATACTCTCCCTGAAGCAGAGATACTGAACATTTTGTAAAGACGCACCATTGCTTCTTCTCTCTCTCTCTTTTTGATTCACCAACTAAGCAGGTAACGTAATCTTAGAGAGCTTGCCGTACTTTGAATCTCTAAGATTACAGAACCTCAGTTAGGCTTTATTCAAATCTCTTTCCCCTTTTGAAAATGAAATCGTACTTCTGACTGGGCCTGTTCTAACTGGCAAAATGCTCAGTACCTACTCTGTGCCTGAGCACTTAGAGAAACTTCTTCGCTTTCTATCCCTTTAGTTGCTTCGTTTCAATTAAACTTGCCATGCCAGGTCAGGTGATCGATTTCCTCAGTGAGAAGTCACAGGAAAAAATAGGTCAACCTCTATAGCATCCCACCTTCATCTCCCGAACTCCTCCGACTCCTCCCAGCAGACATGTCTTTATTCCAGCTAACTGATGGGAGTGCTTCCCTTTGAGCCAGATGCTATGTTGTTAATTAGCTGGAAGACATACTATTATTAGTGAGACTGGCCTTAGAGAAAGGTGGTGTAGGCGGCCTCCTCTTAGTGTTATTTCAGTGACAGCAGGAAGGCGTCCTTGACCAAAAATATCTCTTCAGCCTGTTCTCTGAGGCTTGAAATCATTTAATGAGGACTTTTCATTCTCTTTCAGAATGAAAGATAAAGATGATAAATCGGCTCCTCTTGGGAGAAATAACTGGGCTTGCACAGCATTTGGCTCATATCTCTGTAACAGCACTTAACTATGCTGCATTCTAATTTATCGGTTTGCGTGTCTGTCTGCTCCCTCTAGGCTGTGAATTCCTGGCGGGCAATGACCATGCTTCAATCCTTTTTGACTCCACAGGTTTATCTCAGTGCCTGGCAGAGAACCCTCAGTTAAACAACAACAACAACAACAAAAAACAAAACATCGCAAGGCCCTGAATTTAACAAATGGGCAAATTTATATTTATCATGAGGCATAAAGTACTGAGAAGAAATCCTTTTTGGAGATACGGATGGAAGAGAGAACAAAAATATTTTGGGGGCCCCAAAACAAGTTTAAGGGGAGACTAATGATAGCCGTGCCTATAGGTGGCCCCCGTTAAAAGAACTTGTTTTCTCCCACTTCAGGGTTATTTTACACATTCCTTTCCAGGCACTACATCTGTGTTGTTTGATTTAGACAGCGCTGAACCACTGCATGTTTCACTTCGAAGGAAGCCAGAAAGACCTGTGGAGTTAACCCCTCAGCACCAGGCCTCGATTCTCCTTAAGAAAAGTGACTTTCTCTGCAAGAAGCGATTTGTGAGCAATCTGAGAGAAGAATAACATGAAAGTCAAACCTTGTGTGCACTGTAAACCTGCCCCCAAACCAGGTCTGCACTGGGGCAATTAAACATCCCCGCCTGGCTGCTTCACTCTTCTTTTCTCTCCATCTTTAGAACAAGGTGAGTGTTCTCAGAGCCAAGTCACCTCCAACTCATGGGGACCTTATGGAGAACAGAAAGAAAGGCTGCCACCCCGTTTCCTCTTCCCACGGGCCAGCGTGTTGGAACGCATCCTTGCCTTCGCTGTGCCACACCATCTCACTCAGGCTCTCCCTTGCCTTTCCTACCTCCCTCCTTCACTAAGCAAGATGTCCTTCTCCGGCCATGGATCCTGCCTGAGGACATGGACAAAGGCAGCGAGTGGGAAAACATTCTGCTATGATCCATAGGGTAATTTTCTGAAGTAGATCACCCAGCCATTCTTTCAATAACCAGGTAGATTTGTTTTATTTACACACACACACACACACACCACATGCACACACATTATTTTTCCATTTTCAAAAATTACCAAATATAGGAGTCCCTGGGTGGTACAAATGATTAAGTACTCACAGACTAGCCAAATGTTGGGGCGTTTGAACCTGCCCAGAGGCTTCTCATAAGACAAGCTTGGAGATCTGCTTCCAGAACATCACAGCCTTGAAATTCCTACGGACAATTGTGCTATTTTAATACACAAGGACTCTCCATGAGTTATAATGGAATCATCTGCAACTAACAACAACATAACATATAACCAAAAGACAAAATTTCTACAACTTAACAGCCGAAAACCAAATAACCCGATTAAAAAGCGATAAAGGGCAAAAACAGACACTTGAGACTAGTCAAGGGGCTCACATATACATAAAAGGATGCTAATCATCATTAGCCATTAGAGACATGCAAACCACGTCACCCCTAATAGAAGGACAATAAAGCTAGCCAGCAAATTGAAAGCGTAACAAAAAATGGATGTGGGAACATTGGAAACCTTATCCATTGTTGGTGGAATGTACAATGATACAACAGTTTTGAAGAGCAGCATGGTGATTCCTCAAAGCTTTTAAAGAGAATGACCACATGACTCAAAACTTCCATTCGTAGATATATATATCAAGGAGACGTAAAAGTAGCTACAGGAATATATATATGTATATATATAAAATTATATATATATCCATTGCAGTACTATCAACAACAGCAAAAGCACAGAAGCAGCTTGAGACTTCATCAACAGATAAATCCCCAATATTATCTGGAAGCAATGTGTCTAGAGAAGGACATGCTACTTGGAGCTACAGCAGCCACTTGTCCAACCCGAGGGGCGACTTCACTGACTCTGTGAGGATGGCAGAGTGGAGGGATTTGAGAAGTGAGGCTCCATAGTGACTTCACAAGTGAGTAAAGCCGCAGGTCCAATAAGCACGAGGCATTTTAGACAGATAAGGGACAGAGAAAAAGAATATCTGGGTTGAAGAGGGGAGGAATTAATGGAGGTCATTGGCAGAGAATGGAGAATTGAGGCTGTCCTTGGAAAAGTTTGTCTCTTGCATGACTATCTCTCCCCTAACCCCAGTCCCACAATCAGAATGAAATCAAGGGGAGGATTTGACATGGTGACCCACCATGTATCAAGTATACACTTGGGTAACAAAGCAAACAAATTAGCAAAGGCATGGGTCAGATGCATTGCTGGGTGGACTGAGAAACCCTAATAGCTGAAACAATACTGAAATAAAGAATCCAGTACCTGGAAAATGACTGATTTTACCACTAAGGGTAGATACTAAATCCCAGGTCTTCACCTATATTCTTTCCTTAAGAGAAGAAATACCCTTGCTTTGAAAAAGGCTTTCTTCTGTGTTCAGTGATTGCTTCTGTTCTGATAGCAATTTCTCTGAAAATGAGCTCTGACACCCTAACCAATGTTCTTTTGTAATTGTCATGTGAAGGTCTCTGGTCTAAGAGAAAAAAAAATTTCAGGAGCTGTTACTTGCATAAAACAATGTATCGGCATAGAAAGGTCATTTTATTCCCCAACACAGTCAAGATGACTAATTTTTAAAATGAAATATAACATATCAGTGAAGATAATAGACAACACGTTGAATGAAATTTAGCCAAACTGCAAAAAATGAGGAAATGTGAAGATTGAATTGAAATGCCATGGGACAGAGCAAATAAATTTTATTCCTCGCCACTTTCTAATCCTAAATTTCACACCCTGATGCGCCACTGTCCTACCCTCTCCTCATTCAGTTGGGTAGAAAGAGGTCTGAAATTTACCCACAGAGAGACATCAATGGAGGATAATAAGACTAACATTAATTGAGGGATGTCATGGGCTAGGTACTCCTCACAGGGCTTTACACATATCAACTCATTTAATACTCACGACCCAATGAGCCTGGTGTAATTGACACCCTGCATTTTGCAGCTGAGGAAACCCAGGCTGATTGAGGAAAAGAAACGTATCCAATATAAGATAATAAGTGGGAAGCCTTGAATTTGAACCCAGGCATTCCAGGTGTAGCACCTATTAGTTTATCCAGTAACCTGTGCTACCCCCTTGCACGTCTGTCTTCCTTTTATATTAATGTCAGAAATAAACACTTAGGACTAGAGAAATAAAATCCTTTATAGTGAATATAAATGATCAGATGTGGGATAGAATTGGCTTGGTACCCTGGTACCTTTCAGTCTATATTGAATATGCATTAACTCAAACTCCCCAGAATGACACCGCCATTTCAATTTTTCTTCAAGAATTTTTTTAAGAATCATTAGGTGAAAAAAATACTCTTGAGATCAACCACATCAATTTAATCAGTGTTACTATGATCCATCGTCTCTAACAACTTACTAAATTGCTCTTGTGTTGATATGGTTCGAGTTTATACTGATTACTGGGACAGTTTGCAGCCTAAGACTCCTTTTTTCTTGAGTTTCTTTCTTGGAATATCTTGATTCCCTCTTTCCTAGTATTTGTCTAATATATAGGCAATATAAATCTGAGAAGTATAGATTTTACTATAGAACCACTGCATATGGAATGCTCTGTAGTTTACCCCTTCTTTGGACAAGAACCTTGATTACAATTCTCAAAGAAGAACAAGAAAACCTACCCTGTGGAATAGAATATGTATATGGTTTGATAAGCAGTTAATTTTAGCCTGTCTATGCATATACACCAATATCCAAAACACTTCAAGCTTTACTCAAAGGGATTCTAGTATCAACATATGTCCAACTCCTTCTTAGGAAACTATGAAATCCTTAGCCAAAAATATCTTCCTTGGTTTCAGCTCAAATAATATTTTCTTTCATTAATGTATCTTCATTAATATATGGGTCCGTATTTCTTTGAATCAAGGCTAATATGTAATTTTAAAAAGATCATAAATCACTCTGTATACAGCTATCCAAAATTCAGACGTGGAAATCCTTAGCTCCCAAACTTGGCCAATCTTCAAATCTATTCAATCAGAGTATCCGGCCAGATTTGAGAGCCACTGGACTAAGATTTTTCATTGAACAGATTTCACTACCTCTTGTTTTCTGTTTAGTACTACAATGATTTTTATAGATGATCAAAGTACTCATGTAAAAATTATATCTATTACAGCTGTCTGAAAATATTTCCTTCTCTCTGTGCTATGGTAAGGTGATGATCTCTGTAAGAACACAGTTCCTTTCCACACAATGCTAATGTCCTCCAAAATGTTAGTAGTTAAATATTCCTCATTAGCAACCAAAAAAGGTCTGTTGTCAAATGAGAGTGGTACATGGCAGACTAAACAAAAGCTAACAAGATTACTTAGTACAATGATTCTTAGTGCTATTAGTAATATGCTAAGATTAAGGACAAATTCCTGAAAGAAAATTTTGGCATATCCTATTTCTCAAATTAATTTTGAACACAGAAATATTTTCTCCTGGAACATTTAACATTTTAGTGATCTTTAGGATTTCATGAATAAAAACAATGTCCCAAAAACATAGGTTGAAAGCCATTATTTTAGGGTGACCTGAGTTTTGTCAAGGAAAAGAATGAAGTCTAGGCTTAAGATTATCTAAAAGGCTATTCTCTAATTACACTCGACATTTTTTGTGTGTTTTGCTGATATCCTGCCCTTAGAAAGCTCACAATCCCTTCAAGGAGGCAGAACACATTCACAGTTTTGTCTCCAGGTCATTTTAAGCAAGCCTGGCTGAATGTAAAGACTCTGGTTGTGCTTTGGGCCATAGGAAACACAAGGCAAAGTGGGACTTGTTCTCAGAAGATTCATTATGCAAATCTTCAAAATGAAGAGCCTAAGTCATCATAACTTTAAATATCCTCTAATGATTTGACCACCTATAACACTGGCGTCCATTCAAACATGTCTCCCCCTGCTTATCATGCACCTATGTTGATCAGTCTCTGGCTATTTAAAAAATACATTGTCTGACAAGATTATACAAGTCAATTTCACAGTGAATTTTCAAATCACATAAAACTCAAATCTTATAAAAATCTTTCAAAAACTAGAGTGGATGAAAGTGAGGCTGAAGAACTCCTCCCATCACACGGAGCACATGGACAAGTGAGGAGCTGGGAGAAGACGACAGGGAATGACGAAAAGTAGCTAGAAGAATAAAAAGGAAGATGCACCAAGAGAGAATTGATTTAAATACCAAAGGGGTATGAGAATTCCTTATAAAAATTAACAACGTGTTTCTCTTGTTCTAAGGATAGTGCAAAGCGCCATGTTTTACCGAAGTTTTGATCCATTGTGTTTGCATGCTGCATGTTGGCATATAAATTTAGTTTCCATTTTTTAAAAATCGGAATACATTGTCACTAGCAGGGTTTTGCTTGAATAGCTACCATGACCAATCAAACAAAACACTACTCTACTTTTCTTGAAAAATTAGCGACACACAGTGCACATTCTCAGCGATTTTCAAAAACAATGACTGCACTTGGAGATTTCTTTGTGTCCTTCAATTATCAACTATTTTAGACATTCTCACGTGCCAAATGCCTGAGCTCTAAATGAATTGGTTAATACCATACTTCATTAATCTCCCCTTCCTGATACAGTATCTGGTAAAGTACTGAGCATTAAGTTGGCACGCAACAAACAATAAGTAAATTAATCTGAACCCCTTGCATAGTCACAGCAAAGCAAATGTAGACATTTTGATTTCCCAAATATGAGAATGAGAACCAGAGAAGTTACAAGCGGATACGTGTTCAACAAAAGAATGAGAACTTGGCCATTAGTTTCCCTTCGGAGATGAAGCCCTTGTGAAAACTTTGTGTAAATCACAGCTCATAACGGTGGAACCAATCCAATTATTTATGTGCAAAATGACAGCTGAAGAACATAGATAGGGATGCCCTACAGTTTTCTCAGAAAGATTCATTTAAGATCAAAAGATATAATTTTTTGAAAGACGTGATCTGAATTGGAAAGAGTAGAAAAATTAGAACTTCCTTTCTTATCTTCTTCATATTTCCCACAAATGTATGGTATTTAGAAGTGTTGTCATTCATAGTATCATTTGTGAGGTACAAAAATATACTAAGATATTTTAAAAGATGAAATATCTTTGAATTTATTTATAATTCTTGAAGAAATGTCTGAAAGGACTTTTCAGTCAGCAAACAGAGCACAGAGATTCATGACTACCATTTATGATGATTGAAGTCGTGGGTCGGCTTGGCTGAACACTGATTGCTAGCGGTTTTGCAGTTACATGCTAATGTAATCTGGCAGTTGCGTGATGATATAATCATTCACCATACAGAGATCTTTTATGATCAGTCCATTCTTTTTCAGAGTTTCCTTAGGTGGTTGGTCTGCACTCAAAACACACATGTACGTTCTGGCAAAGCTAACTCACTTGATCTGGATCCTGCATCTGGTTCTGCATCTGACTTCGTTCTTTGGATATGTCAGCCTCTGCAGCTTGAGTTGCAGCCTGCCATCTTAACAGCTGGTATTCCTTAGTCCCTAACCTGAGTTACTAGAAGTCTCCAGCCTGGCAGCTACCAATGGGCTTATGACTTGCCAGCCTCCGCAACTGCATGCATGGGTCATTTCCTTGATGTCTCTCTCTCTCCCTCCCCCTCCCCCTCTCCCTCTCCTCCCTTTCTCTCTCCCTCTCCCTCTCTCCCTCTCTCCCTCCTTCTTTCCCTCCTTTCCCTCCCTCTTTCCCTTTCCACTCACCTGTAGATCCACTCTCTGTAGATGCTTCCAGGCATCTATACATTCATTTGTGTAACTACCATAATTTACTAAGCAGCTATTTACATTTCCTGTTGAACTTGGCTTGTATTAATGTCTAAAGACAAATCGGTGTCTAGAAAATTGCAAGTTCTCTAAGGTATTCAAAGCCTTTATGACATCTACAAAGTTCTTAAAGGTATTTCTTCCTCAAGAGTTCCTGAATGCCTGGTATTTTAATCCACATTTTATTTATTCAGAGGGCATTCAAAGTAAATGTTCACTTGAAAAAAAAAAAGATGTTAGGTTCCTATCTCTTTTTGACCTTGCGGTACACATAAAATCCCAGGAGCATTAAGTGGTCGCTCTACCACATGTTAAGGAAAAAGGAACATTTATCAAACTCATTTCCTGAGAAGCAAAACCTCCCACATCATTCAACCCAGCCACAGCATCTGAATAATTGGCCCCAGCCTAGTAGTAGGCCCCCACAGGATTTCTACAGATTCCTTCATCCCTAGGCATGTAAACTCCTCAATGAACACACCTTCAATGGATTTTCTCCTCAGCTACTGACTGTCATTTCAGCCACTCACCAACGATCAAAGCATCTTTTTAAAAAAATACAAGATGTGCTGTTTAAAATAAACTTAGTTTATTTTTTTAATACAAAGACCAAGTGATGATAGGAATGCTTCTTTTCTTTGTGGTAATGCAGAAGTTATTTTCGCTCCTTCCCGGGGTATCTCTCTTAAAGACTTAGTTCACTCAGTTCTGTCAGTCTAGCATTTTGGGGGTCCAGAAATAATCCCAAATTATTTTCCTACGGCTCTTATACAAAGAAAACCGAATTATTAATTATTAGTATTTTTTGATTTTCCAAATGTTTAAAATCAGTTTCCTATCATCCTAGAACATCTACCTTTCTAGGTTTAAGAAGAACTTGAAAGCAATGGCCAACCGTCATATGATTCTCAAATGATGGTTCTTATATAACCAACACTTGGTGAAGAGGACAGTATATTGTAGGTTGGAGATAAGTATCTAATGAATTTGGAATAAGAATAAATGCATCCAGCAAAGACTGGATTTTCTTTTGTAAAATGCTTGAAATTCCATCTAGTGAAAGTAATCTAGCCAGGGCTAGATACTCAGCTGAAATACATGGTTTTAGACTTCCAAGGGTGTCAGGCTTAGAGAGTCACCCTTGACAGCTAGTGCTCACTACACTATGTCCTGACTATAAATACTTTGAATAACTCTCTTAGTAACAGAGTGCCATATATATATATGGTTTTTAATTATTACTACATTTAACAATGTGTTGTTCATTGAGTGTCTGGGACTTAGGCTCTTCCATTTGAGTCATACTGAGTGGAATTATCTGAGGCTGGAAGTGCTCAAGGATCAATTTAAAAAAAGAAGAAACTATCAGGCAAAAAAGGCAGGCTGGGGATGGGAGTAAAATTATAGTGTCAGGTCAGTGTTTTTTAAAATGCTGAATAGTATCTAAAGCTATGGTTTTCCAGAGGTGAAGGTTTCAGGAACACAGGAAGTCAGAGTATGGTTGTTATTTAAAATGAGGAACAAGAGAGATCAGAGACCCAGACTAAAAAACAAAAGACCACAAGAGGCTTATTCTGTCCCCAGCAGAATTCAACATTTGCTGATTCTCAGCACAGCCTCTCTATCTTTCTAGTCTTGGTTTGCACATTAGCTGCCTCTTGCTATCTCTGTCTACTGGAACCTTCACACTGCTGGTGGGACTGTAAACCACCACCACTGTGGAAACTGTATGGATCATCTTCAAAGAATATGGAATAGAAATACCGTCTGGCCTAAATATCACACTACAGAAATGAAGAACATTGCATGTTTAGATATGTTCGCCCATGTTCTTCGCAGCTCTATTCACAATAGCAAGTAGATAGAAAGATGCTAAATGCCCATTGTTGGTGGGAGAATGGATAAATAAGCTTTGGTTCACACACAAAGGGAATACTAAGTATTGTTAAAGAATATTAATGAAACCGTGAAGCACCACATGACATGGATAGATTGAGTGGACATGATGTTGAGTGAAGTTAGTCAATCACAAAAGGACAAATACTACAGGAGACCACTGAGCTTGGAAGATCAAGAAAAGATTTCCATACCAAAAGAGACAGACTGGGATGGTACCAGGAGAGGGAGGAGAAGAGAAGAAAGGGAAAACAATAGGCTAGAGGGTACACATGTATCAACTTGGATGAAGGAAAAGATAATGTACTACAAGGCAGAGAAAGGTGGTAGAAAAAAACAGGAAGAGTGGAAACAGGTAAGCCATTGGGAGCTTTAACAAGTTGTTTAAGTTGTTGAATGCAAAAGTGAGGATATGATATGTTCACCCCCACCGAATTCATAATTAGAAGTTAAAAAAATAAAAATAAATTTGTCCCTGAGTTCAGAAAGGTTCTAGATGACGAAACAGAATTGTAAACATCTCCTGAACCAAAAGAGAAGTTATCAATGTACGTCTCCACAAAATATGTGAATATAGAATTCTAATCAATTGAGTTTACAAAATACGATTTATTCCTGCCACAGAATCTAAAAATTACTTCAGATATAGTAACACCTGTTCTTACACTGGCAAACTGCATCAACGCTGTGCTTACTCACTCAAAGTTGGAGAGTACAAACCTGAAGGGTCATGCCTGAGAGCTTGCCATTCAAAAGTCATTACAAAATGTCTTAGCAGTATCAGATAACTTGGCATTATTTTACTTCAGGGAGGCATTTATACTTCACAGAATAAAAGACAGATTGCAGCGAATTAGAGAATTGATAGGATGCCACTGAATATTGTAATATCTGGAACAATGTTAAACAGTGACCGCGAGTACAAATTAGAAATTGAATCTAATGTTGACATGGCCCTAATCTGTTAGACATTTTGCACAACTCTGTTTCAAGAAACCATTCTCCAAGGTTAGGGAGCTCACCAGTAGTACGCATCATTGAAATGAAGCTAAATAAGAACACAATTGTTATAGCTGGAAGTTACTCTGGACATGCATGTTGTGTGGCTTTTCCACAGAGATCTTACAATGGTAATGATAAAAGAGTGGTGCAAGAGCCGTTTAGGGATTATTGTGGTTATCTAGGACTAAAATAACAGGAATACAAATTGATAGATTTAACAAACAGAAATTGATTCTATTTTGGTGTAGGAGACTAGAAGTCCAAACTCACAACCCCAGATCTAGGAGAAGGCTTTCTCTGTCAGTTGACTCTGTGGGAATATCCTTGTCTCTTCTCAACTATTGTGGAAGTTCTCCCTTGGAGAACTTCATGTATCTTGGCATCAGGATTTTCCTGAGTCTACGAGGTTCTCAACATAGGGACTCTGAGTCTAAAAGGCAAGTTCTGCCCCTGTGTCTTCTTGATTGGTGGTACTGAGGTCCTTCCTTAAATGCTCACTTCTCTCTGTTTTTATCCCGTGGAAGATAAAAGCTGATGCTGGTCATAACCCCAGGGAAATTCCCCTTATATTGATCCAGGACTATATCCTGAGTAAGGATGTTGCAACCCACAATAATTCTCTTATCACTTATTGGCTGATCACAGCAGGTCATAGGGAATTGCTACATCAGTAAAAAATATATGCAGATTACATCATTACATAACCACCAATCTTCTGAAACTCATGGTCCAGCCAAACGTTGACACCAAACTTCAACCATCACAGTTAGTGAAGGAAGTGACTAGAAAAGCACTCCTATCCTTACCACTGCTGGTTATCCGAGGTGGTAACACATTTTCTCAGACAGCCTCCAGAAAACTGGGAGTGTATGTGCAATGTGTGCTATGGAACTCCTCTAGCCAGCTAGCCTCTATCCATAGCCCTCCTCCACTTGCAAAGGACTTGAAGTAGATTACAAGCACGTGCAAAAGGTGATAAAATAAATAACTTAAAGAAACTGCGTAAATGTAAAATAGTCAAATCTGAGAGAAAAGGGAGAGAGACAATAGGAAGATACATAATATCTAAATATATGTTGATGCAAGGAGACTTCCACTTTGGTTTTAAGTTATCTACTGGTCCAAAGTAGGAGCTCCACGGCATAGTGGGTTATGTGTTGGGCTACCAATCACAAGGCCAGCAGTGTGACGCCACCAGCGACTAATGACAAGGCTTTCTGCTGCCATAAAGATTTACAGCCTCCAAACCCACACGAGTAGTTTTTCTCTGTCACGATGAGCCAGAATGGAATTGATGGCAGTCAATTTGGTTTTCATGTGTTTGTTTTTTTAGTTTTTTGATCACAGAGAAAAAAGAAGCATCATGGGATATAAAAATCAATGTGCATACACAATAAGTGTCTGTATCCACCCTTTCCCTCTTTGTGCTTCAAAGATGAAATTGTATCTTTATATTATGGAATACAATATGGTAGGCTCTAAGCTACAGCAATAGCATCATATCTAAAATACTTTGACCATAAAGGACAAAGACATATAAAAGTACTTTCAAATACAAGGGAAAAAAAGCATTTGATCAGTTGATGAATGAATTCTCAAAAAAATCTTGCTAGACAGACAGACCATAATGAGGAGCTGATACCAAGAGCTCAAGCAGAAAGCAAATGTTTTTTGAATGATGATGGAAACACATGTACAAATGTGCTTGACACAATGGATGTATCTATTGATTGTGATAAGAGTTGTACGAGCCCTCCATAAAATGATTTTTAAAAACCCCAGAAAATGTGAAATCCTCAACAACTGAAATTCAGATAATAGACTGCGCAGTGAAATTGTAAAGCATTCCTTCAATGTCAAAAAAATCAGATGCAAGGGGGAAATCTTGTTAAACCTAAAGGAAGAAATCAACGTTTATATCAACTTGCCAAGACAAAAGCTACAGATTGATCCAAACTTAGAGGAATCACCGAGTATTCAAAAATACCAGGACTCAAAAACTGGCTTCACTAAACAGAAGGAAAGGGAAGGGGACCTGATGATCAAGCCTCAATGTTCAAGTCTGTCTGATGTTCTGAGGGGCATTGGAGCCACGGGAAAGAGCCCAATGTTTCCTATGTGGCAAGAACAGCTACTTAAGTAGGAAAGATGGGCATTCTAAGCAATGTGGGTTCCAAGCAACCTCTTCTAATAGAGACATCCTCATACTAGGGCAACGTACAAAGAAGTGCATACCATTGTAGATTACAAAATTGTATTCCTTATTTTGTGCTGTGGATTTTAGCACCGTGTTTTTTAATGTATAAATTGGAAGGAACAAAGACAGGAGAGTGCATGGTGGCATCGTCGTTCTCAGCTGTAGTAGAATTCTGTGGCTAAAACAAGTTGTTTATTTAAACGAATTGCTGAATTCTGAAGAAAAGTCACCAAATCAGATTGAAACTTTTGGTTCAGAATCAGTTTCCTTGCTTCCTCTACTAATTCCTCTTCTTCAAAAGCGAACAAACAAGACAGAGGAGGCACAAAATTAAAAGTAACAAACAAAAGCAAACAAGACATTCATAAGCATGAACTACTTAACAAGGGTTGTTTCAATTCAAAATTTAAAATCCATGGGGCTACAAATATGATACTGACGTTTGCAGGTTATGTCTCTGTGTACAGTAATTTACACATCTGAATTATTGTCATGAAGCATGAATCCATCTCTTCTACTAAGTTTAAAATGTCCTTGTGCAGTTAAAAGATTCTAATGAAATAAAATTACTTGAGCTCTACCAAAGCGTGTTATGAAGACAACATTCTTAAATCTCTGAATATTTGGCAGCATTTTTTATCAAAGTTCTGCTTGGTTCTTAAAACACCTCTTTTTACTCGTTCTACTGCTAACCGAAAGGCCAAGCAGCTCAAAATCACCAATTACTCCTATCAAGAGTACAGCCTTGGAAATCCACGCCGGGCAGTCTACCCTGTTCTCCAGGGCCCCATATATTTTGAGATGTCACTTTTGAATCAATTGGCCTACTCCTCATCCCCCTTATGTCAGAAATGGTGTTTTCTGTGAAGACTTTGTTTCTAAACTTTCCTATTTCAATCCCCAGCTCCATTCATCACAATCCTCCTCAAACACTAAGAAGAGTCACACTACTTGAAGTGAATGAGTTATCACGTCTACCAGCTATTTTCTTCTTTTTCAGAAAATGAGATACTTGGCTTCCCATCCTGTTTCTCCATCTCTCTTTATTAGACCGTGGGCCATCTGCAATCTCTATCTAGTACTCTCTTCTTGCTACAGAAAAACATGCCAAATTGCCCCTAACCTCCTACATCATTAAAAACGAAGGACCTTATATCTACTCCTTACTTCTTCCAGCTACTATCCTAATTCTTCCACCTTGTTTTAACCGTCTGGGGTTTTAAAGGCTTAAAGGTAATCAAGTGGCCATCAAGCTCAGAAGCAACAAAGCCCACATGGAAGAAGCACACCAGCCTATGCAACCACAAGGTGTCGAAGAGTTCAGGTATAAGGCATCATCAGAACAAAAAATCTTACCATAGTGAATGATGGGGGGAGTGCGGAGTGGAGACCCAAAGCCCATTAGTAGGCCACTGGAGATTCCCTTGCAGAGGGGTCTCGGGGAGGAGATGAGCCAGTCAGGGTGCGATGTAACAACGATGAGAAATACAACTTTCCTCTAATTCCTAAATATTTCCTCCCCACTCCCACTACCATGACTCGAATTCAACCTTGCAAGTCTGGCTAGACCAGAGGATGTACACTGGTACAGATAAGAACTGAAAATACAGGGAATCCAGGGCGGATGAGCCCTACAGGACCGTGGTGTGAGTGGCAAAACAGGGAGGGTAAAGGGAGAATGGGTAGGAAAGAGGGAACCGATTACAAGGAACTATATGTGACCTCCTCCCTGGGGGACAGACAACCGAAAAGTGGGTGAAGGGTGACGTCGGACAGGGCAAGATATGACAAAATACCCATTTATAAACTATCAAGGGCTCATGAGGGAGGGGGGAGCAGGGAGGGAGGGGAAAAATGAGGACCTAATGTCAGGGGTTTAAATGGAGAGAAAATGTTTTGAGAATGATGTACGAATGCGCTTTACACAATTGATGTGTGTATGGATTGCGATAACAGTTGTATGAGCCCCTAATAAAATGTTTTTTAAAAAGTTCTCAACCGACACCTCACATCTCGTGAACTGTGTACCTTTTACAATCTTATTTCAGTCACTGAAATTCCAAACGAATTCTCTCCAATACCCCGGTCATTCATTAATTGAGTAAACATGCATTGGCCACCTACCATGAGCCTGGAATATAAATTTAAGTATTGATAAAAATAGAATAAATAACAATAAAAACTAGCTAGCAAAAATGAGTAGACTTCTTAATTTGATTATTCTTGATTCCTTTGCAGAAGTATTGGAACCCTCTCAAAGCTGTCTTCACCCTCTGCGATAGCCCAGTTCTCCAGGCCCTCCTCTCCTGACTTTGCTAGCTCTCTCTTCCCTTCTAACTCCAGAAATCTGGATTTTCTTTTCTCTGCAGTTCAGCTTGTAAGTGCTTTTTACTTGTTTCTTTCTGTTGAGTTTTCTCATTTCTCTCACTTCAAGCTCTCACTTCCGTACAGCTTTCTCCTCATACGCTTTCTCTACAAGAGAAGCAAACCAAAACTACAGTGAAAGTCTATTTCATTCCTTCTGGGATGCTTAAAATTTCTTTAAACTTGAAAAATACCAAATGTGGGCAAATCTGTGGAGAAAGCGTAACCTTCTGTTGCTGGTGGGAATGTAAAATGGTGCAGCCTCCGTGGGAAACAACTTAGTGGTTCCTCAAAAAGTTAAACATAAAGCTACCAGGGGATCCAGCAATCTGACTCCGTGGTAAAAGCCCCAAGGGACTTGAAAGCATTGAAACAAAGAGACACAGGTATTAGCTGTGTTCATTGCTACCCTGTTCGTAACAGTCAAGTTGTGGGAACAACCTAATACCCATGAGTGGATGATTTTTTTTAAGTAGTATACCATAAACTGTGGCACATTCATTCCAATGGCCTATGAATATTCTTCAACCACAAAGAGAAATTAAGTCTTAACCCATGTAGAACATCGTTGAACCTTGAATATATTATGTTCGCTGTGTGAGAAAAAAAGTCTATCACAAAAGAATAAATTGTATATGACACCATCTGTATGCAATATCTAGAATGTGCAAATGTATAGCGACCACTCTCTAAAATTGATTCGTGGTTACCAGGAGCATGAGAAAGGGATTGATAAGAGCCAGTGCTTATGAAACAGTAAGTTTCTGTGAATGGTGATTGGAAATTTGCCAATGATTGTTGGTCGTAGGTGCATGATATAATTAACTTGATTGCTGCACTGAAATGTACATGTAATAATGTTGAATTGGCAAGTGTTATGTTAGATATATGTCTACAACAATAGAAAAATGAACTCTTTCTCTGCAATTTGGTTACTCATCTAAGATGTCATCATATACTGTAAACAGATTGCTGAAAACCACTACAGAATATTTTACCACTCATTAAACTCAATCTGACAAAAACAGAGTCATTGTCTCTCCCAACAAGCCATCAGCTCTGCTTAGACTTCCATCAATCCATTAATAAAAATTTTAATTTAAGAAAGTGAAATTAATGGCCAGTGATTTTTGAGTATTTTCTATGTGCCAGGGACAGCTATTAAGTGATTTATACTTAATATCATGTCTACCTTATAAAACCTTACAAATGAACACAATAATTTTCACAACCTTACAGAACAGGAAATTAGGACACTGAAGATGAATTAATTTTCACAAGGTTAATAGCAAATATGAGAAGGAGGCAGATGTCAAACCCAGGATGACACTAGACTAATGACCCAAGGAACAAGAATTTGGATTTTTAAAATATTAATTTTCTGTAAGGTTTCATTTCCAGTCTATTCTGCTAAATACCAAGGACTACATGAACCGTATGTGAGTTATAGGAAGTTGACTTGGGGAAAAAAAGTTATGGTCTTTTTACTTTCTTTCATAGGCACCAGTTCGACATCAAAACATCTCCCTTAGTCCTGCACTTGTTCACTAAGTAGATCCTATGAACCGGAAATGAGCTAGAGTTTGAGGTCGATGTGAAACTTTCCCTGAAAACACAGAGAAAACAATAATTGAGGGGTGGGGACTCTTTTTTGAATACTCCGTGATGCTTTGACTGTTCATGGCTAATAATTACTTTGGCATGCTAACTCAATGGCTCTGCTTCTATCCTTTGATCATAAGGATATTAAAGGCTTCCTTTTTGTGACATAATGACATAGTGACATAATGAGTCTAAGAAGAAATGTCTTCATATTAGTCCTTTTCACTTGGGTAAAAGAAGAAACACTTTAAGATTTATCCAATCTTTGTATGTACCACACCCATTCTATATCAACAAAGCCCCCAAGGGAACAGATAGATCAGGAAGAACTAACATAATTTGACTCAGGCAAGGTGAACAATTATGATGATCATTCTTCTTTACACTGACATCCAAACTAAAAAGTATACTTACAAAAAAGACATCTCATTCATACTAAAGTAAACAGAAAGCTTCAGCAACATAATAAACTACACTAAATCTCTCTGGTCGACACTTGTTCAGGCTCATCAGATCATACCCTCCAGTCTACCCATACTCTCCCCTGCCATTTTCTTTTCATACTACATATCCTTTTTTATATTTTTGCATTCCTATAGTCAATCACAGGAGCCATGGTGGTGCAGTGGTTCAAATGCTTACCGCTAATGGAAAGGTCAACTACTGGAACCCACTAGTACTCTGTAGGAGAAAGATGTGGTAATGTGTTCCCTTAAATAATTACAGCCTTTTAAACCCCATGCGGCAGTTGTACTCCATCCTATAGTGTTGCTGTATGTTGAAATTGACCCAATGGCTTTTTTTTCTTTGCTGTTTTGATTTGCTTTTGGTATAGTCAATCACCAGGATCTATGGTTAAGCCTTCAACTGCTAACAAAAGATGTTGGTTTGACCCTTCCAGCCAGTCCATTTGAGAAAGTTGTGGCAGTCTTACTTCCATAAAGATCACAGCACTGGAAACCATACAGGACAGTTCTATTTTGTTCTATAGGGTCTCGATGATGTGGAGATGATGACCTTGGAATGATCAGTTATCAAGCTCAGATTAATATATCTTTAACATACAGCATACTTTAATCATTCATTCCTTCAATAAACATTCACTCAATCCCTACTGTGAAATAAACATTGTGCTAGATTTGGGGAGCACAATTATTTTCAAAGACCATTACAGATTGATTAGAAGAAAAGTATCCTGGCTTCACTTGATTATCAGACTTGTCCTTCTGACCCTGGTCTTTATTTTGCTCTTTCTCAGACTTGTAAACACAGTTTCTTGACTCGATTATAGATTTGGTGAATCAGCAACTCTAATTTCACAGTACAATCCTTCTTCAGCATGCTATGTCTTATCATCGTTAATATTCACAGAATCTGCAATCTAGATTTGCTTTTTTGTTTGTTTGTTTTTTATCTCAGCACAGAGCTCAACTGATCCACCACCCATTGATGAAACTAATAGATTGGCAGATTCTGGGAACATTATCAATTAAATAATTAAAGTGAGATACAAAGAAGGAACTGCTTGTGCATCTCACTGTTCTGTGCTAGTCATCTCTCTTCCACATTGGACCTTCCATCCCTCTCATTGTATCCCTATGCCTCTAGCTTGGACCTTTGACGTCCCAGGCATTTTGCTTTATGGTAAAACATAAAAGACCATAAAACACCTATTAATGAACTTCACATAGTTCCCAGAATTTCTGGGTCACAAATCTTCTGCAGATGTAATGGAATCCAGCTTTTCCAACCAAAGAAACTTTCTTCATTAAATATATCAGATCCCAGGCCCTCAAGGGCAATTTATCTCTGAAATGTGAGACTCTCCCAAATTATTCAGTGTCCAATAATAAATCATCATCATCATCTGGGCTGTTTGCACTTCATGGTCATCGTGGTTTGGGGGCAAATGGCAAGGCTTCCTGCGTTGGTAGGTGTAAGGCTCATTTCTGATCCTCATCAAGAAGCTTGGAAAATCCCCCAAATTTCATGACAGAACTAGGTGGGAAGGCTGAACCCTCATCTTTAAACACCCCTCGTAAACAATACTATGTAGTAGAAAAAATATTGATTTGAAAGTTAGAACATTTGGGTTTGTCTTGCTCTACCACTGATTTACTCAGAAGCTTTGGACAAGTCATTTGCTATAAGCTTCAAGTAACTCATCATGTAGGCGCTATTCTGGTGGTTTCTAGCTCAAAAAGCCTATGACTCTGTAGCCCCTGTAACATGTAAGATACACTTTTACAGAATTCAATTTTGTTTTTTTAAAGCACATAATGTTGATGGCCTCCTAGACCATGATGATTATTCTGTGGAAGTCTACTCAAAAACAAATCAATAAAACAAAACAAAGGGATCAAATAAAACAGTGGAACACTGACTACAGTTGCTTTTGCTTTAAATTCCGACGCAATGTAAGACCAGACTAGCAGAGTTCGCAGTAGTCAATGTCCTGCAAACCAACTGTGAATGTCAGAAGAATAACCCATAAACCGAAAGGGCTTTTGCTAGTTGAGGAGCTACAAGTGGAGAGGCCTCTTTACTGATGTTTCTTCTTTTAATTGAACCACTCCAGTCTCAGGGACCAAACCTCAACTGCCTTCGACGTTTACATGAATAGCATATTTTCATGCTGGAACAGCAGCTCCATGAATACCTAAAATGGGGGTAAGTGACAATTAGATAGCATTTGCTTGACACTGTGGTTGGCCTTTCTCTAATGTCAAAGTTGGATTTGCATAATTATGCTGTACACTGGGAAACTGCACACAGCAGGAGGGTTCCTAACTGGTGGGAGGTTTTAGTCATGCTCCAGCTGAGAGTCTCAAGATGAGGAAAATCTCCTTTCAGAAAGGAACTTTCTAAGGCAGTAGAGTAGCACCTTAGAGATAATTTAACTTGCGTGCTGATTGCCCAGGTATAATTAAGATAAACCTGATAAGCAACTGATTGAATGAACCTTTTCCTTGATAGCAAAAAGGTTCAGAAAGGAGAGAGTCTAAGTTATGTTACCTAATAACCTTCTTCTAGATTAAAATTCTTTAAAGCTGGCCAGATGCCTGATAGAAGCAAACTTCTAAAAACTGTCACTGTAACAGGTGTATGTCTCTTTTGCAACACAGTCATGTTCAAGGTCATTGCAGTCATAAAAAGTCTCTTTTGACTATGTCCACAAGGGGAAAATGCTGAAGTAGGTGAGCTGCTTTAGTCTTTGATTTTACCCCTGTGGAGCTCCAGAAATAGAGACATAGGTTTTATGAGCGTTGTGGAGGACTTAATAAACTCATGTTCTGTCTCACTAAATGGATTTTCATGATCAAATCCTGTTGTCATGCAAGGATTTGAACTCCCACCCCCAAACAACCTAGGGAAGTAGTTCTATTTAGACGATCAAGAAATTGTCATCTTCTTCTTCTTTTTTTTACACTGCTTCCAAACCAAATAACAACAGGTTTCTGTAGTTTTCATTTTTAAATATTGCAAAAAGTACTTGTCATGTGTGATTATGAATAATGAAAAGAGTAAAATGCAAACCTTCTAGAAAGAAGCTCCAACCAAAAGTGAGCATTGAGATTGGCACTTCTGAAATCGTAGCACTTAGATCAGCCATACAAGCAGCTTTCTAAAGCATTATTTCATGCCTAAAAACTCATTTGCACATTGGGATTCCATGGTGTATGAAGTGTTATATGCTTTTAAATATTCTCCCCTTGATCACAAAAAACTTCTAGACTCCTTCTGGATTTCACTGAGGAACTGATAAATCCAGGATTAAATTTCAGCGGTAGCACTATAGTAGAAACAAAGATAAAACCTAACCCTTTTCAGTTAACTTAGGAGCCCTGGTGGTTAAATCACTCATCTGCAAACCAAAAGTTTGGCAGTTCCAACCCAACAGCCACTCTGGCTGAGAAAGATGTGGCAGTCTACTTCTGTAAAGATTTACAGCCTGAGAAACCCCATGGCACAGTTCAACTCTGTCCTCTGGAGTTGCTGTGAGTTATAGTAGTCTAGAAAGCAGTGGGTTTGTTTTGTTTTGCTAACTTACACAGTATGTATCAAGTGTAGAATGAGTTGTTTCCTTGTTTGGTTTTACTGCTTATGTGGCACTATCAAGCTGAATCTGCCCATGTAACTCATCTCTGCCCCATTGTCCTCTCATTTTTAGAGGGACCAGCCACCTCCCTAGACTTTAAATGCCACAGAGCAGACTGTCCAACTTCTTTCTGGTTGAACCAGAGGTTACATTTCGTGCAATTTGCTAAATGCCATTCACTTTGGAACAGCCTATATAACTGAACACTAGGCAGGCTAGATTGACCCAAAACGTCTGCCGGTTTTAAAGGGCAAGAGGGCAAATGAGAATCTTCTCTAAGACAAAATGGCAACAACAGAAACAAAAGCCACATCCATTAAGAAAACATTATTGCTATCACATTGTACTTCTGCAACACTTCACAATTTCTACAAACCCTTTCCCAAGAATTGACTCATTTTATACACCAACGTGGTGGGGTCAATGTTTGTTAATATAGGCATTTGACAGATTAATACATTCAGGCACAGAAAAAATAATGGACTTACCCACGGTTGGTGTGCATAAGAATCAGTTGCCTTTTGTGCTTGGTAAGTGGTCAAAGGAGGATCTGAAGAACACCACATTCTCTTCCTTATGAGTGCTGATTGAGAGGGAAGTCTCACAGCAATGTGGAGCAAGCTCATCTTTATTTCAACTAGTGTTTTCAGTGTGTTAAACACTGTGGCTGCCGTGAAGAAGCAGCAGATATGCAGGTTGCTCGATGAAATTCACATGATGTAGAAGTGCCAGGTAATGTTAGACACAAAGCTAACTGCACATTTTCTACGAACTAATCAATATGCAGTGTGACTTAAGCACTTTAAAACACGCTCACAGAGGTGTAAAATTGTTTGGAATTCATGATGGCTTATTTCCTGGTAAACAGGGCGAAATCTGCCCTTTGAGCAACTCAGGGAAACATTTTTTCCCGCCCGGTTTTTATTAGCTATCAGCCGCCCTACCTAGCAAACGCTGAACATTCGTCTGCTGTTGAATATTCTCTGGATGAGACACATCTATAGCGAAGCTGAGATACTCTGTGAGATCTATTAGGATTAACTCCCGTGATTTGAGACAGTCATGCTTCTCAAAGAACAAGAAAACTAGCCTATCTTTTGTTTCCCCTACTGCTGATTTTTTTCCCCAAAAAGGAAAAGGAAGATAATATGGAGGTTTTAGTCTATTCTACAAAAAATAGCATGGAAAAATTACAAATAGGCAGTTTGTAGCATTTGGAGCAACACTTGCTCTCCTTAGAGATGTTTTAGAGCTAACTTGATATTCAAAGGGGAAAAACAGGTTTAGTCAACAAAATTTACTTTGTGAAAAATGGCTACTAAAACAGCTAATTAAATGTGTTTGTGTGAAAATCTGCATTTCCAAGATGGCAATTGTTACTTTGCATGTTTCCATCACCCTTTCTCAATTTTCATCTTAAATGTTTAAAGGAAAAGTA
This sequence comes from Echinops telfairi, assembly GCF_000313985.2. Lineage (NCBI taxonomy): Eukaryota > Metazoa > Chordata > Mammalia > Afrosoricida > Tenrecidae > Echinops > Echinops telfairi. The sequence goes on along the minus strand of NW_022111327.1, from coordinate 10,278,407 downwards.
GGTTTAAATAATGCAGTGCTTACTAGCTTATGAATATGGGCCTAACTGTCCCTTTTGAACTCTAAAGGGTAACTGGCAATGTCTTCTATGTAAGTTGGTTAAGGAATGTACCATATAGGCAATTGTAACTAAAAACGTACATTCGGAAAATTGCAACATTAACTTCATTGTCGTTCAGAAACACAATAGCTACCTGTCACTTTGCACTAAAGGACCTGTGATAAGAATGTGTTTACAGCAGTAAAGCAAGTTTACCTTGTGTGCATAGTCTAGCAGAGTCAATCAGTGCCAGGTAGCACTCTGGAATACTCATACCCTCAGGTCGTATCAATTCAAGGCAAAAGGATAGATGACAACTGAAAAACAAAAGCCAACCGATTATTCGGCTATTGTTATATTGGCAGACCCTAATACAACTCCCAGGTTTTGATTGTTTGTTTGCTTTGTTTTTATGAATGTAGTTTCCTCTTGAACTGGACTAAAACTGATTAGGAAGTTGTATTGCTTGCATGTTTTAGAAATTTCTTTTGTAAGACTCAACAAAAAATGTTCCCACCTAACACTGCAAGTTTCTTCTTCCTACCAATTTAGAAAAGACCTAGCTCATTTTAAAACATGCACTCCAGAAGGACAGAATTTTAATCGAATTTGCTTAATGATTGTAAAAACATTCATTTTTTTAAAACACTAGGCTCATTTCTATATATTTAACTGCTCCACCTGTGGAAGTAAAATATCTGTCACATAAACAGATTTCTTTTGGACTGTTTATTACCAAATACTTGTTTAGTTAATTGTGTCTATTAGGTTGGCTGAATCGTTATCAAGAGTGACTAATCAAACAGTGATTTCATAAATCCTGTATATATGAATATCAGAATATCCCTGATATGCACAATTTATGGTTCAATATTTTTGTTTTATGTTATACTGACATCTATGGACTCCATAAGAGAAATTCAGCTTTTGAGAAAATACTTTCAGATTCTTCGAAGCAACTTAAATGTTGACTCATCAGTATAGAGCAAGAAGCTGCCAAATCTAGTATATGCAAGCCACTAGTTGATCTTTGAGCATTACCAATCAAATAAAAATAATGACAAAACTCTTCTATTGTGGACGTTAGGTCCTGTCGAGTTGGTTCCAACTCAGCAGAATAAAACACTCCCCAGTCCTCCGACATCCTCCTAATTGCTACTATGTTTTAGGTACTGTTTCAGCCATGGTGTCAATCCATCTCATTGAGGTCTTCCTCTTTTTCACTGGCCTCCTTCTACTACAGGGTCAGCATAAATTGGAACTGACCAGATAGCAATGAATGAGTCTGTTTTATGAAACATGTTGTCTTTTTCCTGTGACTGATCTCCCTTAATAATACGTCTACAGGAGCATTGTGGCCATACTTCTGCCAGGCAGATTTGTTTGCTCTTCTCGCAATCCATGATACTTTTGACATTCTTCACCAATACCACAATCCAAATGCTCTTCTACCCACCTATAATCAAGACTTAGGGGAGTTGCAATGAGTGAATCTGTAATAGTAAAGAATCCATAGTTTCTCTTAATGAAAAATGATCCTGTTGGTAAGGCAATAGGTTCTCTCCGTGCAAAACAATTAATTCAATAATATTCCTTTTTGTGGTTACTATGTGCTGAGCACTGACCTAAACGCTGGGAATGTCATGATGAACAAATACAAAATGGCCTTGCCCTCAAGGAACTCTCAGACAAATGGAGGAGACAGAAAAATAAAACAGGTAATTCACAGTGGAATGTGATAAGAAGTGTGTGTGATAGGGTGTCTTTGTTAGGATAAGCTAAGTACTTTAACAAACCTCAAAGTTTCAGTAACTTAACTCAGTAAATATATTTTACTCATTCATATCAAAGTCCAGTGTGCTCAGCAGGAGGTCAAGGGACCTTTCCACAATCCAGCCATTCTGAGATTACTGTGGCCAATTACCATCATACAATGCCAACATCTTCCACAAAAGGTACCTAAGATCATTATGAAATGGAAGGGAATGAGAGAGTGTGAAGAGAACACATCTCTTCTGGCCTACCTCCAGTCCAGAAAACAGCATCACTTCTGTTCACTTTCTGATGCGAAATACCCAGTCCTGCTTTGACAACGGGGTACTGGAAAAAGGAGTTTTGCTTTGTCCCTAAGGAAAGAAAATAAATGTGGTGAGTTAAGATTGGTAACTGAATATAACTGGTGACAACTGGGTAAATAGAGGCATCTAGAGATAGTTAGAAAAAAATCAATTCACTCAAAACCAAACTCAATACCATTGAGTCAATTCTGACTCATAGCAACCCTATAGGTTAGAGTAGAATTGCCCCTGTGGGTTTCTAAAGCAGTAAATATTTTCAGGATCTGAAAGCCTTGTCTTTTCCCTCAATGAAAACCAAGAAACACCCTGAAATGTATATCTCTGAAATCTAACATATTTCGTATTAGTCTAGTGACTCGGGGCTATAGAAAATCAGAAACAAATAGAGAGAGAATCAAGGTAACTAGTAACTAAAGTGATAACTGGCTAACTATGATAACTGGCATAAGCCAGGAGCCTTAGAAAGATACTCTCCTCTCACCTCTACATTCTCAGACGTTTACTTGAATATGTGTTGATAACTATTTATACTCAACGGCAAGTAGGTAAATAGTTAACTAGAAATAAGTGATATATTTTAAAAATTCAAAAATACTGAAATTCACAATGCTCTCAATTTTAACTTTGCCTTCTCACTTTCTACATGTTGCCCACCTCTAGATTTACTTATTACAGAAATATGTCCCCCATTAAAATACCCCATTATTGCATTCTGACTCGGTATTGAAAACCAATCTCTTGACTGTAGGGATACTTCCAAAGTGTCTGCTACTCTGTCAATTGTCACCTAATACAGCTGACTTGGGGCTCAGTGAATGTGGTCTACAAAGAGAATAGGTAGGGAATCAGGTCCTGTTTGCACAAAAGGAGGAGCAATGACTGGAACACAAGATGTATCTGAGGAATGGAGGGAACCAGGCAGCTGAATAAAAGGCAGCCAGTTAGACAGGGCAGTTAGTGACCAGATGCATATATTAGCCAGTCTATTTTGTTTGAAAAAGGCAGAAACCCAAATCAAAGTTACCTGATGAAAATGGAGAGATTATTGTCTCATTTAACTGGGAAGTGCGAGGTGGGTCTGGTGGAGCTGGAGAAGATATTAGAATGAGTCTTTGAATGTTCCCTCTCTTTTGCCTATGCATTTCTCTGCTGTTGGCCTCATTCTCTTTCAACAAGATGGGTTATTTTCCCCCATATGAAAGGGATGATTCCTGTTTATGACTCTGTCTCTTTTTCTAGTTTGTGACACAAAAAGAAAGGCTCGTTTTGCTCTACCACAAAATTAAAAGTTTAAGGGAGGACCATGATGAGCTAAGCTTGATCACATGCTCAGCCCAAAACAATGAATGTGATGAAAGGCATATAATTTTTTTATGTTTGGACCAACCAAGGTCACACCGCCCCTGATGACGGTAAGGTAGAGCATGATGATTAGCAGCTGCTTCTGCGGGATCACAATTGGAATGAGGAAGAAGCCGTGCCCCCAAAGGAAGTGGGGTTGCTCAACAGAAATTTTTTGTTTTAAAGCTATTCACTGGAGGGTCCAAGCACTTGTCATTCAATTTGCTGAGCAAAATGGTCCGGATTCAGATTTCTACTGTGATATTCCCCAGGGAGTTGGAACAGACTACAGCCCACTTTGTTCTAGGATGTTGCTTGCTGAAAGATATGAGTGCTGTTAGAATCTTGGTCAGGCATTCATCTATAATGAAAACAGCAGTAAGCATGGTGGGGATTGGAAAGATACAAAGGTGCAAGTTATATTTCCTGAATAATGGAATATTATTGATTAATATGCTTTCTGTGTCAACGTAAAAGTAGTCCAACGAGGGTAGTAAGCCCACATATATTGTTATAGCAGGTATAGAATAGAGTCATCACTCAAATATTGGGGAATGACATATGGAAGAGAAATCTGAACTCCTGAGTAAGTGATCAAAGAAAGACGTTCCAGATCTAGGACACTGAGTGAGGCTGCAATTGGTGATTGAATAGTCAAGAGACAGTTGCCAAAGGATGAACATTGGTACATCCTATTTTTGAGACAATCCAATTTCAAGAGAATGGATGGAGTCACCCAAAGTGTCACAGATACATAATCAAACCCAGAAATATGAGGGCCCAAGCACATGACAACATTGGATATAAAGTGCACAAAAAATGCTTAGGACAGCGAACATATATTAGGCGTTCAGCCAGCGGTTCCAATTATTGTTATTATTTCTGTATGCATGGCATTGTCAGACTTTTACCTATGTTATTTGTCAGCAATCCAATTTAGGTAAACAGTACTACCTACATGTGAAATTCTTTGCTACGATAACAGAAATGGCAAGTGCTGAGCTCAAGATTAAAATCTAGACTGACTCCAAGGTTTTCTTTTGACCATTGGATCACACCCCTCTCGTGATGCTGGTAATGTCCTACAAAACTCAGAAAGTCCAGAAGGTTAGAGTATATTTTGTTGTTGTTGTACTTAGCACCTTGGTAGTTACCATCTGGATTCCTTACAGGATGAGAAACCTGATGTTTGGAAAGTTGAATGGACATTTCTGGAGTTTGAAAAAGAGTGGATGCTGACATTTGATCTGTCCGGAATGAGATGTTCGGTCCCCTCAAGTGAGATCATTGCAGTACACTGTATTATGGCTGACTCAACAACAGCAACAGAGTGCCATGGAGTTGATTCTGACTCATAGCGGCCCTATAGGACAAGGTAGCACAGCCCTTGTGTCTGTAATCAGACTGATAATCCCATGTTGGTTGAGTCTGTAATGAAATATGCTAAGAACTACTGCACAAGTTAAAGGGTCTGAACGAGTATTGCAGTTGTTTATATTCAGTCTGGAAGTATATTTTCTCCTCATTTTCCTCCCAACTTCACATCTCCACATATGTCTTTCAGACCTGGACAAGAGAAATATAATTTAAGAAGTAGTATGGAGGTACCATCGAACCCACCACTCACCAACATTGAGGAGGGTTCAAAACGTTCATCTAAAAATGTCATTATCTTTCAGTTATATTTTTTCACAAATGATTTGAAGCCTTCCCCCAGGCAGGTGAGTATGTGTGGACAGAGAAATGTTTAGGGAGAAAGTAGAAAGTATAGTGGTCAAAATGTTTGGTAAATAGTAATTTAAATATTAAGCAGGTTTATGTTTGATTACAGGAATTTTCCTCCCCCACTGCCATTTAGCTGATTCCCATTTATAACAGCATGATACGAGGCAGAGTAGAACTACTACTTAGGTTTTCTGAGGTTATAAATCTTTACAGGAGCCGACAACCTCATCTTTCTCTCCTGGAGCAGCTGGGGGAATCAAACCTCTAACTTTGTGATTAGCAATCTGAGATAGTTAAAGTTTATTGTGCCAACCTGGCCAATAAACACATGTGGGGTTAATTGAAGGGAGGAGAGATAAATGGCTCGGTCACCTCGCCTTTCGAGTTCTCGGTTCTCTTGCTTTGTGATGGTCAGTGCAGCTGCCTTCGCCAGTTCTCTGCTTCAGCTGGCAAGGCTCACCTCCTGCAAAACATCCTCGAGGAGAAGCCACATGGACCTATCCCGATGCAGCCCTGGGTGCTGGAGCAGCTGTATGGAGACCCCTGCCAGCGCTGAGATGCTTTCAGCTTTCCTCCTGCAGTCAGCATCATTGTGTATGTTTTGTGAGATGGAGGAGGACTTTGTGGATTGGTGTCAGACATATGGGTTAATGGTTTAATGTTGGACTTGCGGGCTTGGGCAGCACTGGGTTGGGGTGTTTTCTTGATGTGCACTTCCCTTTTATAGAAAACTCTCCCTTATACACATGAGTTTCTGTGAATTTGTTTCTCTAATGTACCCAGAGTAACACACCCCCAATGGGTATCCCACAGTCCCAGCATGGTTTCTCAGGAATTCTCAGAGGCCTTAATATGCTCGTGTTTGCTCTTAATCTTTCAGAGAAGCATGTAGTTATCTGTTTTAGGTGACATTGAGTCTGCTCCAACCCATAACGACCTTAAGCACAACAGAATGAAACACTGCCCGGTCCTGCACCATCCTCACAATTGTTCCTATGCTTGCAGCCACTGGGTCAATGCATCTACTTGAGGCCCTTCCTTCTTGTCACCGCTCCTCCACTTTTCCAAGCATGGTGTCCCTCTCCAGGGATTGGTCTTTCCTGACAACATGTCCAAAGTATATAAAAAGAAGCCTTGCGATCCTTGCTTTTAAGGGACACTCTGGCCGTACTTCTTCCAACACAGATCTGTTTGTCCTTTCAGCAGTCTGTGGTATTTTCAATATTCTTCTCCAGCACCGTAATGCAAATGCTTCGATTCTTCTTCTGTCTTCCTTATTCCATGTCTAACTTTTACTTGTATATAAAGCAATGGAAAATACTATGGCTGGGTATATATTCTTAAGCTTTAGATGAGTCTTGTAGTATGAACTGTTTATAAAATGTTTTCGACCAGGAATGTTTACTTTCTTTTTGATGACGACACACAAGCATCTTACAGAAAACGGGTATGTTTTGGTGAATTCCAGATTGTGAAATGCTGGCCTGATCCAGAATAAATGGATCCTTGGTGTATCAACTGGAGTGCCAAGGCCCTGGGAGCCCACCCAAAAGTTCTTACGGTGACCCAGAGAAAGCCTGATAGGAGACTCATCCCCAGATGAGATCATGTCTGACAAAAATATTTCGCGCTCAGGGATCCATGTGTGTGAACAGGTCCTGCAAACTCTCAGCCTCTTGGCCCCTGCACTGTGCTGCTTCGCTCGGTGTTTAAGACGTGGACTCCGTGGTTTGCTGACTATCTCCTACACTCTCACCAGGCCAGAAGTTCTGCTCTACATTCCAGTCTTTTTAGCCTTAAACCCTGAGTTTTTGCCTTGTTCTTGTCAGACCCCTCTCCATGAAGATGGTGAATAACTAAATAATCATAAATTTACATTAGTAAATAAAATCACACATGTTTACTAGATAATTACATATGCAAAGCATTCCACAGAATTTCATTTGGTATCCCCTCAGAAAATGTTAGCTCTCAAATTAACACAAAAGTTCTTTAACGATATCTACCATCAATTCCGTGCTTTTACTTCTCTTTGGGCAACTTTGGTATTAGCCAAAAGGAGATATTTAATATGATAAACTTGAATTGCCCTTATTTTAAACTAAACAATGACCCGAAACCATTGCTCCGAGATGATCTTTAAACCTTAGATGAAAAAACATCCCCGGAATAATTCTCTAAATCAACAGTAGTTTAACTTAACTAGGAAGGAATGTCTGAGTTAGGGTCTATCTGTGGAACACATTGACAATAACTTAAGAGATTAGATAGGAAAGTTCGGAGACAGTGAGTTTCTTATTGGTGGGGAATTGGTTGTGCAAATTAAAGAATGTAATCAATGTCATTGGAATGTCAGAGTAGAAGTTGTGAAATTGGTATATATTCTGACATATATATATTCTCAAGAATAACAATAAATACAATAAAATTTAAAACCCATTCATTCACTACAATTGAGTAAATTCCAACTCATAGTGACCTTATAGGACAAGATAGAACTGTCTATTGGGGTTCCTGAGACTTTACAGAAGTTGACAGCCTCCTCTTTCTCCTGTGGAGCAGATGGTGGTTTTGTGAGCAGCTCAGGGTGTGGATCACTACGCCATGCCACGAGGGTTCCTAAAATTTTAAAAGAAAAACATTAAAACATTCATAGATACTGTGACAAAGGTATCTCTTTCATATGAATGTAATAGCAGGTTTCCCTTAAGTGGATTTTGTCATCCCTCTAAGATGTTCACTACCAGCCTCCAGCAGAACAAAAATATACATATCATAAAGGAAAACATTATAAAATATTATAAATTATTACATAAAGGCAGGATTCAAAAGAACATGAGTTAGGATGAACCAAATGAATCTGAGTTGTATTAGTGCCAAGTCAGAGTCTGTCCTTATGTAAAATTTTATATTCTCCTATCAGTTTTTACATTAATTTATACTTTAAAAAATATTGCATTCAAATCTTATATTGATGACTGATCTTTTTATATCCAGTCAAAATCTACACCCAGGTCAAAATGGACTACTCTTGACTCTGTTCTCAAATGAATGAAAAAGTTCATTTAAATGCTTCTACTATTAAAAAGAAAAATGAGACTAGCTAAAGAAAAATGTTTTTCACCCGCCCTTCTTCTTAAGACTCCTTAGAACAGTGATTCTCAACCTTCCTAATGCTGCGACCCTTTAATACAGTTCCTCATATTGTGGTGACCCCCCCAACCATAAAATTACTTTCGTTGCTACTTCACAACTGTCATTTTACTACTGTTATGAATCGGGCGACCCCTGTGAAAGGGTCATTTGACCCCCAAAGGGGTCGCGACCCACACTGCATTAGAATGTCTTTCCTTCTTGCCTCCCATTCAACCCGTTTTCCATATTGCCACTAGAATAGAGAAATCTGATCACAGTGCTCCCCATTAACTGCTCTAGACAAAATGCAAACACTTCAAGCTGACATAAAGAGACCTTCACATAAAGCCCCTCACTAGTTTCATTTCCTAACCAAATCCAAATAATCAAACCTACTATAGAGTTGACTGTGCTTCATGGGATTGAGAGATGGGGAACATATGTATACAGTAGAGCCATACACCATGGGATTTTTAAGGCTGCGTGTGACCGTTCCGAAACAAATTGTCTGGCCTTTCTTCTGAGGCGATTGTGGGTGGGTATGAATTGTCACCAAACACTCAGTTCATAGTCCAGTGCATCTGATGATGAGGTCATACCAAATCACTTTGAACTGTCAATAGATATATTTCATGACATCATGTCTCTACTTGGAATATCTTCCCCTTAACCTTTGTTTTCCAGATGAAAGGCCTCATCTCTCAATGTTATGTTTGGGACTGTTGTGAGCTTTCTTTGATTTCTCCTTGGGCTAAGTGACCCACTGCTTCTTCTGTAGCATCCCTCTATCTGGAACAGTACTCTATCGCCTGCAGGTAGCAGGCTCCATTGCAATGATTCACTGTGATGCCAGTGTCCCTCAGTAGACTAGGAAGACCTCTGGGGCTCATTTATGTCTGTATCGCCAGCATTTACAGCACAGTGTCTGCTACAGAGGAACTGCTGAGTGATTGAAAGAATGTAAGATTTTCACTACTATTATCAATAAAAAATGCTTTAAACAAAATCCTAAACGACTTCAGGGGAGCAGGCAGACCTGCTGATGGAAGAGGAAAGATATGATCTACTCCTAATGCCTAAGTCCCTGCCATCCTTTGCTTCTGTTCCTGAAGTGACGACACATATGTTGTAGCCCAGGGCATTCTCTTTCACACAGCCTGACTTATGAAGCACTCAGAGTTGGAGTTGGGTAGCACTGAAGGGCAGAAATACAGTAGACAGTGGGGGATTTAGTCTGTTCTTCCCATTTTAGAACTATTCTTTTTATCACAGAAATTGCATTATATACAATGCAAGATACTTTTCTTCAAGCACTTCATGGGTTACATAGCCATAGGTAGATAGGTTGGTAATGTTCCCATAATGTTGAATCATGTTTATATGGGGAAGTTGTTTCTGAACTCAAAAAAGTAAGCCATGATAACTAACTTGGAGACTTCTTGAATTCTTATTGGAAGTACAGTATGTACATCAATGAAAACCCAGGGAGATATGAATAATAAAAAGTTTTCATTAGAAGAAAAAGGATATGGTTTATACACCGCTGCAACATTCTACCCATTATGAGTAGATTATTAAAAAAATCCTATTCTGTGGCTCTTGAGTTATCCTTGAGTGCAACTAGTGTATTCTATAGCAGAGTAATTGAAATAAACTTGAAAAATGCAGGTTTCTACTTCAACCCAATCTCATAAAGGTTCACCATCCAACATAACCTAGACTGTGTCTTAAAGGTGCCTGAAACTTGCTTCAGGATACAAGCAGCCTATAAATGTGACGCACCCTCTCTCAAGCACTTTTACAGCAAAATGTCAGACCATGAAAATGACTCATTGACTTACACTTTGTCATCAGGGTAAAATGTTCCCTGAAATAAAACAGTCTTCTGTAGAGACCCTTTGTGCATAAACAGATGCATTTGCAAGCTCGTATAACCTATATGGTTATTTCTGGCCATCTCCCCCTGCTTCCCACATCCAAATGTTTGTGATATATTATTACACTGACGAAGGTTGCAAGGCAATATGCACGGCTTGAGAGAAAACAGTTCATTTACTGACACTACGCAGGAAAGTGGAAGAAAAAGACTTGGTTAAAAAAATTTAAGTAAAATAAAAGCAGGAAGCTAAAATGGCTTTTTAAGAGCCATCCGTTTTCCTTTTAGAAAAAACACTCATGAATATCTGTCAAATACTAATGACAGTCTGTCAATCACACCCCACCACTGTCCCTCCCTGTTTTCAAGAACTTGTCTTTTCATTGTAAAACTAGCTTTTAACCATTTCCAAAGCAACAGAATTATATTGCCACTATGTGTGACTGAAATGTGTGACAGATTGTTTGTATTGTAATTAAAAGGCCTCCGTTATGACCCTACCGGGTAACACAGTCACCTCATTCAATAGAGCTTTGTGTCTACATAATGTCAAACAAATGGTAGGGTGCTAAACAAATAATGAGCTGATTCGGGAGACTGTGGAGTGTCTACGGTTGTTGCCTATTCCAGACTTTGGAAACTTGGAAGTTCCTCTGAGAAGCATAGTTAGGCCTGCCCTGTAGCAACATGGTGAAGTTGAGGAGTGGTCTGGGTGGTTCTCCCACACCCCATCTTGGTGCGTAGTGCTAAGCATGCTCAACATTCATTTGCTAAATACTTAAATGAAGGAACCACAAGGGAAGACATTTCGGTCTTTCTGAGGTGTACTCAATTTACCTGGTTTTTTACTATTTAAACTCCCTGATTCACACATTTTGAAAGTAATCAATTGCTCACGGTCAGCTCTATGATTTCAAATGCCCTCCCTTTCCCCAAAGGGATTTCTTGGTCTAAAGAAAATGAAGAGAAGTTCTATTCCTGGCTGATGATTCAGGGCAGAACTCAATCCAAAAGATTTGATGTATCAGGGACAGGACTAGCAGAGACTGGGAGTGGACCATAGGGACCATACTCTGAAGAGATGTCAGAGATGTGGACCTTGAGCTCTGCTTTTTTAAAAGGAGTGAGATTTGTTTTGTCTACTTCTGCTTTATCTCCGAAGGCACCCTTTCATTCGTCCCTCTTATCTCAAAGTAAGAGGTTTGCTAGTTCAATCTCAGCCTATGCGTGTGTTTCCTATGGTCAGTTTTAGATCAACTCTATAGCAGTAGTAAGGCAAGAATAGCACTCATTGCCTACATAGTCATTTCCTCATCATTGCGGTGTATGGCAGTAACAATTTCTGCTTTTATGTCTTTTTTCCAATTTCTTGGTGACACAGATTATAGCTACCATATCTAGTACAGTGTTCCTAGTACCTTGTGTCATCCAATCATAAAGTGTGTTACAATTAACATGTAGTTGTCCTTATATGTTTGTGCCATGCTATAATCTTGTAAAATTCAGTCATATGCTTAATGTTTCTTAATTTTTTCAACAGAAGGACTGACAGATAATGAGGCTTTCAGATGAGGCTGCTTGTCTTGAATACCTCCTGCATATCACTAACCCAGGGAGATGCACTCTATATAATAAGCCCCAGGGAAGCTATTAAGAGTTCAACATTTCCTACTCATGTGAGAATACAAATTCCATTGATCAAACAAGGACAGCAACGTTATTCCTTTATAGTATGAACCTCCCTTTTTGGCCGCAAAGGAGGGAGAAAACATTCCCACTGACCTTCTCACCACAGGGTCAGAAAGTCAGGGTGTAAAGCCAAATTGCCCCTGTGTCTGGTACCGCGATCTCGGGCAGGCTGTGGTTTCATGTTTCCTAGCAGTGCAAAGTAAGATGTACCCAGAGACTGAGGCTAGCCAACCTGGAACAGCACAGCAGGCCCAACCTCCGAGGAGAGGACAACACGGCCAGCGCAGGAACTACACAAAGGACCAGACTGCCAACCTACCTCAGATGAGCCAATCAGTGGATTGACGGGAAGGGGGGGCTAGGAACGCCCCATTACGTATACCTATAAATACTTTGGAATTTCTTCTGTGAGGGCTCTTGTCCAAGACGGTGCATGCAGATAAACACCTGAGGACTCGAGCCCTGGCTTAAGCTAGCATAATAAAACCTCTTCTGTTATTGCAGCCTTGTGTTTGATCTCCTTCCATTAAAAGGGTAATTGTTCCAGGTTCTTAGCTGGGTGACAATAGCTAAACATTTCTATGTTCAGAAATGCTAAAATTAGTCATTTGTAATTAGCGTCAGCAACAGAGTAGTGCTGGAGCCCTGATATGGCCTAGTGGACTATGCATTGTGCTGTTAACTGGAAGTCCAGTAGTTCTAACCCACCTGCCAGTCCTCTGAAGAAAGAAGAGACTGCCCTGCTCTTAAAAAGATTTAAAGTCTTGGAAATGGACAGAGGGAGTTGGTCTCTATGAATCTGGATCAACTCAATAGAAGTGGTTTTGTGTGGTTTTCATAATATAGTGAAAACAGTACTGGGCCTACAGTCAGAGGACCATTGTTTTCACCTCCTATCGGTTACTTAATTGTCCTGTGACTTTAAGCAAGTCATAATCTATCTGGATCTCAAGTTCTTCATCAGCAAAATGGGATCGGTAACGAATAATATCATGTTTGGGGATTATTAAATAATGTATTGACTGTGCCTAATATTGTTGTTGGTGTCATCCAGATGAATGATTCATAGAGACTTTAGGTACGGTATAACTAAGTATTGATAAGTCCTGGATTCTTCTCATAATCCCCAGTACTTCTTAGTTCATCATTATAGGCCTTGTACAAATCTGTCTCACCAAGGATCTCTCATGCCATCATTTGTCCTCTACTGCACAAAACACGTTGTCCTCCTCTAGTGACTAGTCCTCCCTGATGACATGTCCAAAACAAACAAATCATGCAGTAACCTGTTGTGCACTATTAGATTTTCATTGGCTAATTTTTGATAGGATACACACCCCAAAACAACCTGACCATTAGCACACTAACAGCACCACCAGGGTTCTTTAAGATTTGGAAGTATGAGGAGGATCCCAAAAGTTCATGGAGTTTTAATGGCAATCAAAAATAGAGGTTTTTTTTTTTTAATCTAAAAGCAAATGAACAATAAAAGCTTTCTCTTTCATGTTTTGCTCCTATGCAGCCTAACAGCTTCCACAAATTTATTTAAATTCTACATTTTTCAACTGGGTGTTCTCTGTGTCAATCTGGGTTAATTAGTGAAACAAGTTCATAGACACTCATGTATAAGAAAGAGCTTTCAATAAAGAGTAATTGTACATTAAGGAAAACATCCCAGCCAAGTCCAGATCAAGTCCATAAGTCTGATATTAGCCCATATGTCCAAAACCAATCTAGAAAGTCCTCTTCAGACTCACAAAACGCATGCAATGACGTCAAATGCAGGATGATCACAGGCCAGAGGGTGGGAAGTCTTGTGGATCTAGTGGTATTGTAAGCATCTCAGTGCTGGCAGGGGTCTCCACGTGGCTCCTTCAGTTCCCAGCTACCAGGGTCTATCAGCATGTGTCTTGTCAGTAGAGTGTCTCTCAGGGAATGCTCAGAGTATTACGTGTAATATTAAAATCCAAGAAGGAAATCCCCGAGTTCCCAGAATCCTCAGAAGAAGGCCATGCCCACACAGAGGCCACATTGGCTATGACCCGACTGACAGACTAGACTTCACCTCTTCACTCTGAATCCTCTCAAGTCCGAAAATGACACCAGATTATGTAACTACCACAGTGAGTCAGCAGAAATGTATTAGTGAAAATACTAGATGCCTTCCATGCAAGATCCCATCAAAGATTAAGTATTTGCATTTAATTGACTTCTTTTTAGTCTCTTTGATTCTGGAATATGTCCACAGCATTTTGCTATCATTTATGATATTGAATACTCACTAAAAGTTTAAATCGAAATAGGATTCTTCCACAAAGTACAGTAGTTAAGAACAGAGACTCAGTAGCCAAAGTGGCTGAATCAGCTATCATCAATTAGCTGTGTGACTATGAGGAAATTCCTTATGTCTCCATGTCTAACCTTCCTCATAGGAAAAATGATAAACAAAACAGGATTACTAATGGTACTTATTTTATAAGGTTATTGTGAAGATTAAATTAATTGATACCTTTACTTTAGAAGGTTGTTATGAGGATTAAGTTAGTTGACACACTTAGAACAACGTTTGTTATCAGGTGACCTCTAGTCATTTCAAAAGCATAGCAACTCTATGCAAATTAAGCTTTGCCTGATCCAGAGCCACCCTCAAAATGCATGCTGTTTGAGCCCAGTTGCTGTCCCTATGTCAATCCATCTCACTGAAGGTCTTCCTCTTTTTCGCTGATCTACTTTGCCAAGCCTGATGTCCTTCTTCAGGGAGCAGTCTTTCCTGATAATATGTCCCAAGTAAGCAAGACAAAACTTCACAATTCTCATTTCTAAGATGAATTCTGACTATATTTTCTCCAATTTATTAATTCTTCTGGGAGACCCTGGTATAGCTAATATTCTTTGTTAACACATTGATTCAAGTGTATCAATTCTTCTTTGGTTTTTCATAGACATGGTCTCTTTTTCTCATGCATGTGAGGTCACTGATAATAACACAGCTAAGGTCAGGTGAATCTTAGTCCTCAGTGATATTTTTGTCTTTTAATATTTCTAAAAGATATTTTGCATCAGATTTTCCCAGTGTAATACATCATTTGATTTCTTCCACGGGCATAGATCCAAGTAAAATGAAATCTTTGACAACTTCAATATTTTATCTATATATCATGATTCTGTCCAGTTGGACAGTTTTTGTTTTCTTTATGTTCAGGTGTAGTCTATACTGAAGGCCATCCATCGTCTTGGATCTTGATCAGGAAGTACTTGAAATGTTCTTTACTTTTTAGCAAGAAAGGTTGTGTCAGGTGCAAGTTTTTCTTAATATAGAAGCTAATAAGGGTTCAATAATGTTAAATATTAATATCATGACATAGTATTCTAATACTAAATCAAAGTTACAAAAATTTAACAAGTTGAAGTCACATTTACCCTACCAGGGGCAGTATGACAGACAGTTGGACGTAAGGAAATCATTGATTTTTTATTTCTGTTTGACACAGACCCTTGAGAATCTGGTATAAATTTTGCCTACAGATAAACTGGTAAAATTATCCTCTGGATCAAGACAACACTCTAGTGTGTTGAATGCTGCTGATTTTAAATGTCATCAGTTTTATGACTCACAGTAACTCTGTGTAACAAAGTGAAACTGCTGCATAGGGTTTTCTTAGCTCTCGTCTTTGTAGAAGTAGATCATTCAGGTATTTTTTGTGGGTTGAATCGTCACTCCTAAAAAGATATGTCCATCTTCCATCCCTAAAACCTATAGATATTTGTAGAAAGGGTTTTGCAGATATAACTAAATTAAGAATCTTGAGATGAGGAGACCATCTTTGATTATCTGAGTGGGCCCTAAACTCAATGATAGATCCTATAAGAGGCAGAGGAAACAGGCAGAAGGGAAAGAGGCAGAGTGACCAGTGAGTGGCATGACAAGGACTCAAGTCAAAGAATGCTGATAACCATCAAAAGCCAGAAGAAGAAAGGGCATGATGCTAGGAGGAAATGTAGCAGAGGGGAGAGTGTGGTCTTTTTTTTAATCGTTTTATTAGGGGCTCATACAACTCTTATCACAGTCCATACATATATCAATTGTGTAAAGCACATTTGTACATTCATTGCCCTCATTATTCTCAAAACATTTGCTCTCCACTTAAGCCCCTGGCATCAGCTCCTCATTTTTCCCCTCCCTCCCCACTCCCCACTCCCTCATGAACCCCTGATAACGTATAAATTATTATTTTGTCATATCTTCACCCACTTTTCTGCTGTCCGCCCCCAAGGGAGGAGGTCACATGTAGATTCTTGTAATCGGTTCTCCCCTTCCAACCCATCCTCCTCTACCCTCTCAGTGTCACCACTCACACCACTGGTCCTGACAGGATCATCCGCCCTGGATTCCCTGTGTTTCCAATTCCTATCTGTACCAGTGTAGTACATCCTCTGGTCTAGCCAGACTAGCAAGATAGAATTGGGATCATGGTAGTCAAAGGGGTGGGGGTGGGGGGGAACATTTAGGAACTAGAGGAAAGTTGTATGTTTCATCATTGCTACATCACACCCTGACTGGCTCATCTCCTCCCCGAGACCCTTCCATAAGGGGATGTCCAGGGGCCTACAAATGGGCTTTGGGTCTCCACTCCGCACTCCCCCCTCATTCACAATGATAAGATTTTTTTGTTCTGATGATGTCTGATACCTGATCCCGTCGACACCTTGTGATCAAACAGGCTGGTGTGCTTTTTCCATGTGTGCTTTGTTGCTTCTGAGCTAGATGGCCGCTTGTTTACCTTCACGCCTGTAAGACCCCAGGCGCTATATCTTTTGATAGCTGGGCGCCATCAATTTTCTTCGCCACATTTGCTTATCCACCCATCTGTATTCAGTGATCATATCAGGGAGGTGAGCATGCAATGATATGATTTTTTCTTTGATGCCTGATAACGGATCCCTTCGGCACCTCGTGATCACACAGGCTGGTGTGTTTCTTTCATGTGGATTTTGTTGCTTCTGAGATAGATAGCCGCTTGTTTACCTTCAAGTCTTTA